>NC_065573.1:36985000-37669500 GCF_937616625.2 Mercurialis annua | reverse complement strand
AAACAATATTTTATTGTATATATTAGTGTGTTAAAAAATATCTAATATTAATAATTTATATATAACATGATTGATTGAAAAATATTTTATATATATATACACGTATATATAAAATAACATTTATGAGATATTATTAAAATTTTAACAAATATATATCTTTATTAAAGCATGAATTTATGAAAAATAAATATAAAATTTAATATGTTTATTATTTTAAAGGGTAATATATGTTCATTTTGAAAATTATGATGATTTTTTTACTTTTTATTTTAAAATGTAACAAAGTTAACTCTTCGTTAACGTCGGGGATTGTTTATACCAAAAGAATTGAGTACATGGGTTAATGTGTCTCTTTTTTTTACTACAAGATGATATTTGTATAAAATTAAAGTATGATAAGTTTTGTGTACCTTTTTCCCAAATTAATAGACTTGAACAAAAATATCCATAAATTATCAATTTGATTTTGGGCCAATTTATACTTTTAAATGCCAGTATTAAATAATTGTGTCAATTGATATAAGATTAACAAATTATGTATTTCCTCTAAAGTTAGGTTTAGTCATCCAAGAATACTTCACTTTTCCGGCTTTTCCCATTTATAATCTTAATTTTTAAAATTGTCAATTAAAATCCGACTTTAATTTTTATTTCAACCATAGTCATTTATTCAAATTGATGGAAAAATAGCTAAAACTAAATGTTTTAAAAATTTAGGCTATAAATAAAAAAATTAAAACAATAAGTAATTTTAAATGATTAAACCAAAAATTATGTTTTTTTAAGTTTCGTATTAGATTGGAAGGCTAAATTAACCGTTATAGTTATTTTATTTGGTTAAGGATTTGTATTCTTGGTTTGTGTTTTATTTGTTTCATTATTTGCAGTTAGAAAGATGATAATGTTAATTAAGTTCTTTTTTTTTTGAGAAAAAATTTATTGTATTTTTAGTTACATAAACCCTTACTAATTTTCAAAATTAAAGTTGTAGTGCTGTACTTATGTACGAGTCGTACAAGTCAAAAGTTGAGGGTCAACCAATAATAAGCCATTAAATATATTGGCTAACATAGCAAGAATAATTGGCGTTTGATTTTTATATATTGAAGGTAGGCAATTTAATTTGTTTGAATTTGTACTTAAACTACGTCCATTCATTTTAAATTTTTTAAGTAAGACTAGTATATTTAGAAAAATTTCAGTATTTGTCACTACTAGCAGCCTACCAAACTTAAACTTTTTTTTTATTTGGATAACTTCGAAATCTTTCTATATAATTGAAATTTAGAGTTAATTCAAGAGTTCTTTCATATATAAATCTCCCTTGTAATTTAAAAGTCAATTGTGCACAATTAGTTGTCTAGAAAATAATTAAGTAGCACTATAATTTTGGCTCCTTAAATACATATTTCCTTGGATTGACATTTTTTTTCAAGTTCATTTTGAATTTAAGGGTGTCATGTTTACGATTTATACCGTTCATTACAAAATGAACAATGTAGATAAAAAAAATACAATTTTAATCAAATTAATATACACCGTTCATTTTATAATCTTATAATAAACGGTGTAGATCGTGAACATGACTTTCTCAAATTCATTTGAACTTGAGAATCTCAATTATAATCAAACCTCAAATTTCAATTAAAAAACATGTTCAGAAAATTGAACTTGGCAAATCAAATAGCAAGCTTTTAGATTAGAATTGTTTTTTTAGAGGAATTAGAATTGTTTTTTTGAAATTAAGTTTCTGCATGTTACTTTAGATTATTTTAAACAAAAAAAAGTATTTTTAACATGTTTTATTATGAAACGTGATGTTATAATTTCTCACTCCAAAATGCAGAAAAGATAAATCTTCTTGAAAAAGCAAAGTTCATTCTATATATAAAGAAAATTTTCAGGTGGTATAAGTGCTAGGCAGCAAACTGCTAGATCGTGGGTTCTATTCCTCCCACAAGCGCTCCCCCTCTCCAATTATCAAAAATAAAAAATAAAAAGATATGATTGTAAGTTGGGTGTGCATCAGAAAGATCATAGTAGAAGTTTAAAAATATTCAGTTTTAAAATAAAATAAAATCAAAAAATTCGATTCAATTTTCAGTTTAAGAACGATTTTTTAAAGAAAAAAAAATGAATAATGTTAAATTTAGGAATCAATATAAGCTAAATTGCAATATATTGTATATTCTAATCATTCGAATACATAAAAGAAATAATATAATTTTTTTTAAAAACAATTCTATATCTCTAGTTCGTGTTTTTTTTTAAATTGAAAATAAAACCAAACTATTTTCAAATTTTTATTTTTGTAATAAATAAACCAAACTGACTTGATTCCTTTTTTCATCCGATTTGGTTTCTTCACACCCTGGCTATAAGAATAAAACAAAAGTTGGTTATATGAAGAATGCAAGACATTTTAAAATTAGTGGGTTATGCAAATTTTGATGCTCTTTTGTGTGTCTTTATATGGGAATGAGATGCTCTTACAATTCGTCTAAGGGAAAAGGTGGGTAATTCATGCACATCAATTCATAAATTTCATATTGCAAAGTAGTAAATCAAATTATATCAAATAATATGTCTTGAAAGATATAATCTAGCACCATAAATGAGAGTTTTGAGTCTGCATTTCGCGTATTAAAAATTTAAAAATAATATATAAGACACAATAAAATTAATTAAGGAGTGTTCTGGTTGATATTCATATGAAATAAGGATCGTAAAAAATTTGAATTCGAATCTCCAAGCCACCATATCAATTTGCCTGCTGATCGAAAAGAAATTTTTAGATGAACATGATCTTTATACACTTCAAACTATTGTTACTTCATTGATGGAATGCAATTTCCAATTAAGAATATGGATAAGAACCCAGGAATTTGAAATGTCTATAGAAATTAAATGCGTGACTCTAAATAGGACCTAAAATGTCATCAATTTGTAGCCGCAACTAATTCCCCAAAAATGAATTCATCCTACACATTTAGCAAATATGAACTCTCCTTTCTAACCAATTAAGTTTTAGGTGCATAAGTCAGCAATTTATGTATGTTAAATTAGTTTGTCTTTTTAATTGAATTTAAAAACAATTATTACATGGACTATCTTTCAATTTTCATACTCCATATTATTGAAGGATAATTACTACTGTCTCTATAATTTTTCATCCAAATTCTAATGAGTTTACATCCAAACTAAAATTTCTCACTTCAAATTTAAATAATTATTGTTTTTTTCCTTCACTTTTATATTTTATATAATAGAACCTCCTTATATAAGGATAGTTAAAGAAAACCAAGATGTGAAGAGAAATTGTTATATTTTAAAACTCATAGTAGAAGTAACTTGGTTGTAAATTTATGTAGATAATAGTGATTGACCCTATCGTTAATTGGTTTTAGATAGGGATTTGCAAGAACCGAATCAAATCAAACTAAAGTTGAATTGATAAGCTTGGTTTAGTTCTATTTGGTAATATATAAAAAAATAATTTTTTTTTTGGTTTTGGACAGTGGCGGAACCAGGACTCCAACTTAAGAGGGTCGAAATTTTTACGTTCGGCTATTTGAAAAATCAAACGGCTGTAAATATGATGTAAATCTGTTAATTTGCAGTTTTAGGGGCGGTTAAACCGCCCCTATAAAGAAAAAACCGCCCCTAACACATGTAGGGGTGGTTTTTAGGGGCGGTTATAACCGCCCCTACTAGAAAAAAGCTAAAAATTCTTTTTTTTTTTTAATTTTTTTCCGGCGAGGAGTGTCGGCCGACCCTCTTCGACCCTCCCTAGTTCCGCCCCTGGTTTTGGACACAAAATATATATGTTTGATTTCAATACAAATTAAACTTAAAAGATCAAACTAAACCAACTGATTCAATTTGATTTTTTTTCTAGTGCAGTTTGATTTCTAAAAAAAAATTATACCACTTTTTTCTGGCAGAGCCGACCACTTGGATAAAATCAAGAGAAGACTAGTCTTGACATCTCACAACTCGGCCCTTCCACTTAATACAAGTTGATAAAATTTGAGAGAAAAGAGAATTTTTATTAATCATCAAAATCTTGATTACAAAGAAGAAGAAGAAGCTGTTATCATTTTATAGACACAATGATAACCGCTCCTAACAATCTTGCTAATTGACAACTAAGAAACCTACACCTGTCAGCTCCTCTATGGCTGATCACACACACACTTAGCTCATGATCCAGCTGGCTAAAGAATCTTACAGCTGGATAAAAGAATAAACCAATGCATAACTTGCTGACTAAGCAAGCTGCATATAAGCTTGAAAGCTTATCTGAAAACTGCAGCAAGAAATCATACTGCTGAGGCAGTATATGAGTATATGCTGTAATACCCCCCCCTCAAGCTGGAGAGTATATGTCAGCTAATCCCAGCTTGGAAATGGCAGCATGAAAGGAAGCAGGAGCTAAGGGCTTTGTAAGACAATCTGCAAGTTGTCCAGAAGATGCAATAGGCAGTAAATGAATAAGACCAGAAGTCATTTTCTCCCTAACAACATGACAATCTATCTCAATATGCTTTGACCTTTCATGAAATACTGGATTGTGAGCCAATTGTATAGCAGAGTTGCTATCACAATAAACTGCAGCAGGAAAAACAACTGGTGAATGCAGATCTGTCAGCAAAAAACTCAACCATTGGATTTCACAAACAAGAGCAGCCAAAGCTCTATATTCTGCCTCAGAACTGGATCTAGAAACTGTTGTCTGTTTCTTAGATCTCCAGGAGACAAGAGAATTACCAATAAAAATGCAATTGCCTGAAATAGACCTTCTAGTGTCTGGACAAGTAGCCCAGTCAGAATCTGTGAAAGCATTGAGCTTGAAGTTACTGTCTGCAGGATAAAATAATCCCTTTCCAGGAGCTCCTTTTAAGTATCTAAGGACTCTGTTGGCAGCTAACAAATGTGTGTTGGTAGGACAATCTAAAAATTGTGATAGCTGCTGAACTGAATAAGAAATATCAGGCCTGGAAGTGCATAGATACAGCAGCTTGCCAACTAAGGTTCTGTAGACAGTATTGTTAGGTAGAAGATCAGTATCATCTTTGAACAATTTCTTTGAGTTCAACATGGGAGTAGGAGCAGGTTTACAGTCTGTATAACCATAAGTATCTAGTAAGTCCAGAGTATACTTCCTTTGAGAAATGTTGATCCCTGCAGTGGACCTAGCAATTTCTAATCCCAAAAAGTACTTTAAAGTACCTAAATCCTTGATACTGAATTGCTCATGTAGATATCTGTTAACATCCTTTATTGAATCAATTGAATTACTGGCCAATATCACATCATCAACATAGATCAGTAAAGCAATGAAACTAGAACCTGTTCTTTTGATGAAAAGAGAGGGATCTGAGTGAGCTGCTTGAAAGCCTTGAGATAACAATGCTCCTGTCAACTTAGCATTCCATTGTCTGCTAGCCTGCTTCAAACCATAAAGAGATTTTTGAAGTTTGCAGACTTTAGAAGAAGAAGAACATTCAAAGCCTTGTGGAATCTGCATATAGACTTCTTCATTAAGGTCACCATGAAGAAAAGCATTATTGATATCAAGCTGGTGAAGATGCCAGTTTGATTTTGCAGCTAAGGCAATAAGAGTTCTGACAGTACTCATTTTTGCAACTGGAGAGAAAGTGTCTAAATAATCTAGACCTTCCTGTTGTGTGAAATATTCAGTTATAGACAAGTTATTCTGCTTGAAAGTATAAATCTCCTCTTGTAAATCACCTATTCTATATGAATCTCCCTGTGAAAATCTATCTTTCAAATCAATCCAGATTTCTAAAGCACTGTCTAAGCATGAAACACTTTCAGCAATAGTTTGACTAACTGCTCTATACAACCATGACATTACTAAAGTATTACATCTCTCCCATATTGCAAAGTTAGGATTATCAATACCTGGAATTGGAATTGATCCATCCACAAATTTGTATTTGTTCTTGGAAATTAAAGCCATTCTCATATTCCTGTACCATGAATGATAATTGTTTTCTTCAAGCAGATTTTTCACCAGAACCAGTGAGGGATTCTCTCCCGGATGAACAAAGAAAGGACTATTGAAAGATTCTTCAGGTCTAATAAACTGATTCTCCATTGTTACACCTTTATCGAGCTAAGAACTGAAAAAGAAGAGCATCAAAGCTCTGATACCATGATAAAATTTGAGAGAAAAGAGAATTTTTATTAATCATCAAAATCTTGATTACAAAGAAGAAGAAGAAGCTGTTATCATTTTATAGACACAATGATAACCGCTCCTAACAATCTTGCTAATTGACAACTAAGAAACCTACACCTGTCAGCTCCTCTATGGCTGATCACACACACACTTAGCTCATGATCCAGCTGGCTAAAGAATCTTACAGCTGGATAAAAGAATAAACCAATGCATAACTTGCTGACTAAGCAAGCTGCATATAAGCTTGAAAGCTTATCTGAAAACTGCAGCAAGAAATCATACTGCTGAGGCAGTATATGAGTATATGCTGTAATACAAGTCTTAACAACTCTTTTATATGCTTCTCATAAATTTTACGTGATATTTGAAATTTGAAACATTAATCTGAATTTTGTTTCATATTTTTCCACACATGAAATTAATTAAGTCAACATGTGGTGGTAAGAATTTCATATATCATTTAAGTTTAATAGGGCCAATTTTTTTTTTTTAAATTATTCAAACTTTTTAAAAGTTATAATCCCTTCCGATTTAATCAAAATTTTTAAAATCGACTTAATATTTTCTAAATATGTGACGTTCCATTGAAAACTCTTTTTTTCAATATTTTTTTAAAAAATATACATTCAATTGCTTCATAGGCATAAGCAAATCAACTTTAAAAAATTAAATAAATTTTCAATAAATTTATAATTTTTAAGAGGGTTTGAATATTTTTTTAACAATCGAAAAAGATTGGCTTTTTGACATAGGTCTATTATTTTAATTTGGGATTTCAATTGAATTCAGACACGCAAACAATTTACCTGCACTTATGTCGTACTATAACTGTACATGGACCTTAACAACCGGTTTAGGATCTAACATCATTAGATTATAAGTACTATCAATTAAATGATTGTCTAATCATCATATATAGCTAATGAGTCATACGCCATTTTAAATTTTTACTGGACCAGGTTGTATTATATAAACTAATGCAAAACCAGTTGTTGTTCTAACTACTAATTACTTTATTTAGCTTCACTTTGTCCTCATTAAGCAAACAAAATAGGGAAGAAACCAAACTTTGTCAGTCAGGTTGTCCAGAAAATTGTTTACTATATATGCAAATAATAATTAATTAGTTTATTAAGTGAGTGCTGGTGAATATAAAGTAGGTACATTTTGGAAATTGATTTTCTTTTTATAATTAACAAGGGAAAGCGTTTATGGAAGAAATTGAGCTTACGACCTTTGCAGTATATCAACAAAAGATTTGTATTGCTGAGCCAGACTTCCAATTATGGATAAATCACGTTAGGCACTTTCTAGTGTTATCCATCGAAATGCTTTAGGATCAATGTCGAGTATTTGTTGTACCATAAGTATTATTCCTTCAAGACTTATGTGGTAAACGTGCTTTCATGATTCCATCAATGTTGAATGACCTCCAATCTTCAATTTATTACCTAATGTTAATCGGTTAAATTGATATAGGATCGCTAATGTTTCCGATACAGTAAGAGAATCCAGAACCTAGTTTATTAACTATAGGTTTACCCGAAATTTCAAGTCCAAATATCCCATTAGAAATAGTGCCTTCTTGGATATTTCAAGAAAATAATCCGAGAAAAACTTGACTCTTTTAAAGAAAAGTGCATCAAAGATGAGTGAAATAATTTGGGAATTTGTAAATAAAACATTTAATGATTTCATTGGAATTCAAATAAAACATTTAAGAAAAATGCTTTATAACCCAGTATTTTACCCCACCATTTTTACAGTATTTATTCGTTTAATTTCCCTTTAAAATGTAAATCTCAAAAACCACCATTAACTATAGACCTATTTTAATGGCAAATTATTTGTTTTATTATTTTTTGCTTCGATTTGGCTTTTTCAATTGTGGTATAGGCACGATGGTTCCTTGGTGGTGGATGCACTAGGACTATAACAGCAATGGAAGAGTTGTTGATTTCAGACATGTCGTCAAGAATGCTGAAGTAGTTTTAGCTGATATCTTTGATCTATTTTTTCGAGTTTCGAAATTTAGATTTTAATTGGGTAGCCCATTCGGTGGCTAAAAAGCCCTTGTGGATGACTGCTTTGCAGTTCTCATCATTTCATGTTGGAATAGCTTACTCATTAGTGTTGAGGAGTTATTTCCTATTTGTATATATATCTTTCTTCATTTAATGAAGTTCAATCTTTGACAAAAAAAAAAAAACCACCATTAAGACATTTAGTCTTGTTACAATTGAAATTTTGGCCGCCGCTACAAATTCCCTCCCAATCGTCGAATTTGGCAGTTGAGAGCTTTTGGCAGCGAATCGATTAAAACTCTGTTTGTAACTGCTAAGCAACAACTGCGGCCATCATCTAGGCAGTACCAGCAAACTAAAGGGCCCATATATTTCTGGCCCATGAAACCACTTAATGGGTCAATCGCAGTAAACTGGTCTAATCACGTGTTTTGAATCCTCAAGCCCCAAATTACTATGTTTTTAGCCAGCCTGCTTGTAGATTTAGTACGTTAAATGACGTTTGTTAACAAATAGCCTTTTAAGAAGAGGGAATTATAGAAAAGACCGTAATTTTGAATTTATTTGCACCTAATATTATGATTGTAACCTTTATAAACTATTTGAAACTTTTGTTTTTTGAAAACTGTTTGAAATTTTTGTAAACTATTTGAGAACTTTGTAAACTGTTTAAGATTGTTTTTTTAACGGTTTGAAACGTTAGTAAACTGTTTGAAGCCATACTATAATTTTTTTTAAATGATAATAAAATTGTGTTTTAAAAACCTTTTGAAATTCTTTGGAACTGTTTTTAATAGATTTTTAACTAAAAAAAAATAAACTAATAGTTTACCATTATTTTTTTCCTTTTTGAAAAAAGTTATGATTGCTGGACATGAATTCGAGCAAAATTTAAAGCGATTTGATTACGAATTAAATTTTTAAACCGATCGAAAACTAAATTTGAAATTTGTAATAAATTATCAAAAATAATAATAAAATTAGAAAAATCAGTTTGTTGAATAGTTATGAGCTGAAGATTTTGAATTGAATTGCTGAATAGTTAGTTATTTTTTTTTTGAATAAGCTTAAGAAGAAGAAAAATAACAACTCTGAAACATGTAAAGTATAAATGGAGTAACAAAAAAAATCGGTAGAGCAACAATAAATATCTCACATGTTAAGATATGTAAATCAAGTTGGAATTTTGAAATTAATAATTGCTAAAATTTTCCCAATTTAGATAATTTGTTAATTATCCCTTTTTGGAATTGTTTGGTGTGGTGTGCGTTTGTTTTATAATTTCCTTTACAAAAATAAGTTTATTTTAATGATGAGAGTACCTCATAAGTTAAGTTTGATTGGTTGAATTTCACAAAACATCCATATTAATTAGTATCATTAGCTAAAACACGATGATTATTAATTAGTATAAAAACCACTCCTCGTTTCTCATATAAAGCACCTAACAGAAAATCAAAGGAGTAATAAAAATCGAACTTTAAACATTTCGAAAGCACCACAAATTTAATTTGTTGAATTTCAACCATAGTTTTTTTTTTTTTTTTTTGAGGAAATAGTTTTATTCTTTTTAACAAATTCATTTTCTCCAAAAGATGGATGGATCAACATTAACAATTATGTTAATCAATCATGTTTCTCTCCACTGATTTTTATTCATGAATTAATGCAAGAGAGAAATAGAATTAATTATACAGTTGTTATTACTTTTAAATGATGCGGTTATGCTTACATTTGTGACAGATGAAATTCATCATAAATTTGTGATGAAATTTTTATATAAAGAATGCATGACGGAGTAATGATAGTATGATGGAGTTTACCAACATAGAAAATAATTCATTGCGTAAATTCGTCTCTCAGATTTTCGTGAGAAATTTAATCAATGTATGTGTATTCCGATACTAAATTTGACACTGTGACAATAAAAAATTACTGTCGCGATATTTTGCAACAATGTAACATATTACAGTGAATTCATCAAACCTTAATCAGCTAAACTAAACTGCATATATAAAATATTGAAATGGAATGTATTTTTCATGTAAAAGAGTAACCCAGAACCCCTTGGAAATGGTTTAGAAATGAACACAAGACAGATATTTAGGCGCATATAGCGACACTGGATTGGGTTGGGTGACCTTATATTGTAGAAGACCCCACAGCTAACCCTACAAGGATTGCTTGTGAATTAAATGCAACTGATTTGTGGGACAATAAGATCTATTAGTATTTCATTATCTATTGCATCTCTTTCACATCGTCCTAAACTTGGAGGGCTTTGAGAAAAAGCAAAAGCCATGGAAACCTGCCTTTTTGGTAAGAAAAAGAGCTTTTCATCCATTTTGGAAAATATATAATGTGCTTCAATTGGACCACCTAGTTGATGTTTCTTATAAGTTTTTTCCTATTTACTTTTAGTGACAACAAAAAGACCATATTAATATATTCAGATAGAGAAGCATAAAATAGGCTTATCAATCTAAGAACCCTCATGTTTGTCATAATTCACTGTTTGCTACCCCTTATTTGAAAATTAAACGATTTGATATTTCAGTTTTGATTTTGTAAACTACAAGACCCTTCTGTTAAATATAGGTACTAAATCGTTAGCGGAATGAAATGTCGTGTACCAAATCGTTTATATAATTGAAACTAAGGTATCAAATCGTTTATATAATTAAAACTGAGATACCAAATCGTTTGCAAGTAAATATCAAATCATTAAACTAATCGTTTGATTTTCAAATAAATGGTATCAAAATGTGAATTATGACAAACATGAGGGATTTTAGAGTAATTTATTTAAGGATGGAGCCCGTCCTGAATAAACCCTCAGAAAAGTTAGTTTTAGCATCCCACAGCCTGAACTTTCCATTTAATACTGACCTTATTTTAACAACTCATTAAAAAAATACTTCCAATAAGTTATATTTTATGGGATATGGATTCGAAAATAGGTTCTTTAAGTCTCATACTTGTTGTCCGCATTTGTGATCAATTGAGCCAACCATGTTAAGTATATCAGCAGTCATTTGTTAGCTAATGATTGTATCATTTTATCAAACGTCTAAATAGAACCAATACCCATGTATAGTCATGTGGAGATTTAGATTCAAATAGTCTTATAGATTCTCATGAAATAAGAATTGGAATGGAATAGATCAGCTACTATTAGCAAATTTGACGGTGTGCCTTTATGTCAAATTTGTCTTCAGAAACTATCTAGTTGGTTACGAAATAAAACCTTTCATGATCACCGGAAAGAGCAAAAATGAAAGCATGAAATCATAGTGCGGCCGAAATATTCACTTATATTGTACCTATTTTATAGATAAATAAACACATAATATAGGTGCTGATGATGAGGTTTATTTGAGCCTCATTAATCATTCTCTTAACCCAGAAATTGACAAAAAGGGTATGCAACTTTCTTGCTTCAACTCTAAGCATAAATACTGTAGCCCTTCCGAACCCAAGAAGCTAGCCAGTTTTATAAATTCTATTGGGTGTTTTCAAGAAGTTCATCAACAATCATGATAATGATGGTGGATTTGACGGTCCAGATTGAGGTGTTGGATATGTTTATGATTGAAGTTAGATACTGATTATCAAAATTGATTAATGACTGCACTGACGCATAACTAATCTTCAAGCATCAATAAAAAGGTGTTATCATGAATTTATATAATAGTTGACTGTTCCTGGATTTCTCATTAATTCTTTTCCATTTCACCAACTTCAAATCTTCAGCCATTAATTGTCGTTATAGCTAGACTTGTTCATGGGCCCGGGCTTGAATAATTAATTTTGTTTCAAGCTCGATTAGAATCCGAGTCCGTAATAAATTCGATATTTTATAGGCCTCTTTAGATAAATACCAAAAAAAGATAAAATATTCTCAAGAATACTACCTCAAAGTTTTTTTTTTGAAAAATACAATTTGTACTTTTTTTTTTGCAAAAATAACTTTTGTTATTCTCAAAAATATATTTTTTAATCTCGGGAATACGATTTTGGTTACCCAGCGGTATACCAACACCGTTGGTTAACCAACAAAAAAAACTATTTCAAATTCAAACCTCCATTTTTATTAAACTAGTTAAAAATTCTATTACAAACCCCTCCCCTTCATCACTGCAAGAGCAACCGTCAAATAAAATGTAAATTGTCTTTTTTAAAATCTAAAATTATTGATTCACCATTTGTTAACCAACATGGTTCTAAAAAAAAAAGTCATTGGTGTACCATTAGTACACCATTGGTTAACTAGCAACAAACATAAAATTCAGCAACTGTTTGCTAACGATTTCATTAATGATATATTCAAAATAAAAATTACAGGTTACCTAACGATTTACGCAATGTTAACCATTGGTTACCCAACATCCAAAAATATTACAATTCTCACAAACATTTCTTCAAACACCTAGAGTGCAACATGCTGTGCAACACAAAAAAATCGAACCACAAACATAAAATTCAGCAACTGTTTGCTAACGATTTCATTAATAATATATTCAAAATAAAAATTATTACAAGTTTACCAACAGTTAACCTAACGTTTATTAACAGTGTATTAAAACAAGATTATCGGTTAACCATTGGTAAATCATTGGTTGACTAACAACAAAACCGATCATAAAATTACAAATTAAAAATATTTTTTTCGTTGATTCGCAGATCCGATCTTCGTTGTTCATCATGGCGGCAACAACTCCTCCATCTCGAACTGTTGCTCCTTCAAGACTCACGGCGGCTTGGAAATCCACGGCAACATATGCTTCCTCTTTAATGGATAACAACATTTGCAATTTTTTTGGAAACAACGACCATCTCTTTACGGCGGCTTGGAAATTCGCGGATCTGACCCAATCTTGCAATTTCAAACTTGCCATTACAATCGTCTCTCGGCAGCAAAGATCTGCACATGGATAGCCGCCATCATCATCATCGTTGCCGCCAGCAACTGTAGCACTCCATCTCAATAACAACAACAAAACAAACGGCCAAAACCCAAATCAACGAGAAACGGCGACGAGAAACGAACTAATCAAAGAAAAACAATAGCGAGAAATGATGAAGGAGGAAGCCGGCGACAACGATAAACAATAAAAACTTTGAAAGGAGGAAGAGACATTGGCGGCAAAAATGGTTCTTGATGATAAAAAACCCTAGCCAAATAAGAAAATGAAGTGAAATGGACGAAAATAAATGAAATTAGGTTTTAAATATATTATTGAAAATGGAAAAAGTTAAAATTGAGAGAAAAAAGTAAGATTTGTATATTTCAAAAGTGAAACATACCACTGTATTTGTGAGAATAAAATAGGAAAAGATAGTAAATGGTGTAATTAACTCTATTTTATATACTACATGTTAGACTTTCATTATTTTGTTTTTTGATAATTGGGGGAGGGGGAGCGCTTGTGGGAGGAATTGAACCCACGGCCTTGACAGTTTACTGTCCAACGTTTATACCATTTGAGCTACATATTTCATTATTAAACATAAGTTCAAAAAAATCCAAACCGAGTTTGTATAAATATAATCTACAGATGGAATTCTGGAGTGAATATATATAAAATTTAAATCGGGTTTGGATTAGACTTGAAATTATATTAAAACTAGTCAAGTCCCGGAGGTTCGGCCTAAAACTAGTCCATGAACATGTCTAGTTATAGCTAACTAGCTAGTCAATTAGCTACATGAATCATGTTTATGTAACACATCCATTTCTAGCGCTAATTAATTAGTTTGTGTTGCATCAAGATTTAAACTCAACATGAAGTGTAAGAAGCTTTTTTGTCAATTCATAATTTTGAGCTACCTAATATAATGGTGAGGTTCAAAAAGGTTTATGGGATCTTAATTTAATGCTTGAAATGAAACTTGAAGTTTACAATAAATTGTTTTGGAGATGACCAATGGACAAGTGTGTTAAATGATATGCTACTTAAATTTCAAAGCTTGGTGTACTATTACACTCATTGCACTCACAGAATTTTCTCATCATGTGCTTCTTATGATTATTTTTTTATATTTTCATTTATTCTGTGTAATTACTTTTTTTATGTGTAATTATTTATATGAATCTGTAATTCATTTCTTTTATTATAAGGGATATTCGGACTTGAATTTGAAATTCAATACGAATGCATTGTAATTCATATGGTTTTAAGAATTGAATCGGGATTAACCGGTTTGATCGATAGCTATTATAGGTTTGCAATAGCCGAAAAGTTATTCTACACCCTTATTTGCTGTAATTTTTAAAATTCCTCTTTGACTTCTTTTTCTTCTTCTTATTATTATTATACTAATTGGTATGTATATTATTATTATTATTTGAATTCAATTGGTATTAATATAATTGGTACTATTATTCTGAAGGAGACATACAAAACAAAACGCAATCATATACCCTCCTGCTGATATTGAATTAAGTTATGATTTATTTAATTATTTTCAATTCCTAAGATGGTAATCAACATTCCAAAAAGAGGCACAGCCATAGAAAATGACATCAAAATTAATAGTCATAATTAGCCATCACGCCTTGAGCTGCCCAAACAGAACAATCATACTGCTTCCTCTTGTGTGCATGTTTTTGTGCAGAATAGTGGGGTTGACTTTTTAAGTCAATAGTCAACGCCATCCGCTTAATTCAAATTATATTCTATAATCCATCTTCACTTCTAAAGTAAATTTTTAAATATTTTATTTTATTAAATTTATTATCATTATTATCATTTTCTTCTTTACCTTATCAGGGTAGTTTATCTCATATATTCTCAAAGGAAAATGACAATTTTATGAGAAACTAAAGTAAGTATAATGAGTTACACCAAATCGAAAAACTAAAATTCCAAATGAATTTAAAAATAAATCGAACACAAATATCATTGATTTATAAATAAATTCCTTAAACTGTATGGAAGTCATTATACCAAACAAACTCCTAATCTAATATAAAAAATGTTTTTATGTATTCTTTATAAAAATTAAACAAATAAAGCATAATTTTATTTTAATTTTATACCTCATATTATATTAAATAGATCACATTTATCTATAATGTATTAATGGAAAGGTTAAAAGCATTTAAAATAAAATTATAAATAATATAAAATTATCAATTAGAATGAAACGTCTGAAAATAAATTTGTATCAATTAGATTAAAATCGAAGGAGTGCGTAATAAGTATTAATGAAAGACCAGAACACTTTCACAACCGTCTTTCCTCTTTTAAAGGGTTTTTTAAAAAAAAATTATTTTTAATTTGCACCTTATTAGATTTCAGGGTGGCATTAATTCCTTACTTCTATTTATTCATTTCACTTCTTTTAAAATTAATAAATATGTACTCGATACTTTCATATACATATTTCTTTGTTATTTGTTATTGGATTTTCTTGAAAATCTGTTCGTGAATGATTTTATCTCCTTTATAGAACTCATATCATATGAAAATACTATTTTATTGATGTATTCATGCTATTTGACGGATTTAAAATTTCCATAGAGAAGAATGTTTGATATTCTTGCAAAATCATCTAAAGATTAAAGAGAAGATTCGTGGGTATAATTATTGATTGGAATACACAAGTGCAAAACAAAAAAAGATATATATATATATACTGCGATTGAAGAATATAAACATAATTTTTATATAAAATATGTTACTAATTAATTACACATTAGTTTTATATTTATTTTTATTATAATCGAGTTGTATTTGTACTTTTCAATTTATGGTGAGAGATTCATATAAAAGAATTGTCTAATTTAATTTATAATTATAGATTTATCAAAAGTATAATCAAAATACTTTTATTTATACAGTTATTATCATACAAATTTTCAATGAAAATAATTTCTGATTATATATTGATTATTTTTGTGTTGAAGATGGATTTTTTTCAAAAATAATGATAAAATATCAAAAACAAACATCTTTACTTTTTATTTTTTGTGCATGTAAGTATCTAACCGACGTGCCTTTTGCCTTGTGGCTCTTATTTTTTACTTTTATTATTAAAAGTTGATACTTAATCATCCACAACAAAACAAACTGTGATTAGATCTAAAACATTATAGATTAATACACCTCAACCTGATTGAAACGAGACTAATTTTGTCAGGAAGGTTTTTATCATGATGTAACTTTTCTCCTCTTCATTAGGTAAAGTTTTTTTAACACCTAGCTATAAACTTTCAGCAATTACATTCTAGTATGATTATTATTATATTTTTTTATTATTAGTGGATTAATTAATGATTAATTTGCAATTCAATATAATGTATATCATAGCTTTTCATAATTAGAATTGCGGCATTTGGCAATATACTCAATACTTTGGTAACATAATAATATTAAATTAAACTGTTAATACCATGCAATTTGATGATAATTAGCTAACACCAAAATTTTGTGTTATAGTAACATCTTTAGAATTGTATAATTTAATTTCTAGATAAACCTAAGTGGATCGAATAGTATTAAAATGATTATGTAACAAATCGAATTAGATAATTGCATAATCATAATGAGTATTTATTGACGAACGAAAGGCACATTTTACAAATTTATGATTAAGCACTTCTTGTTGAAATGTTATTGGTGACGATAAGAACTTTAATTTAATTGTTTAATTTGGCAACTTCTATGAATGAAAAATTTCAAGTGTTGATTTTATGCTTGTTAGCTAGATTGTACAAAAAGTGTTCCTGAAGATGGCATGTACATTTCAAATGACCACGATTATGTCAAATTATTAATGTACTAGTATTATTATCAACTGTACCATACAGTCAATTTAGTAATAATGATTGAGCAAGAGAAACTAGATGAGTTAAATGCACATAAATTTATACTAAATTATATTATCCCCGTCCCATAATCATAAATTTTGAGTTGTTTCAAAATATAAAAAAATGTATATTTTAATTTTTAGATATTCTTTAGATGCTACGGAAATAGAAATATTATTTAGATTTTTCACAAAAATACTCCTATTTATTTTTGTAAGTATTCAAAATTATGAAATAATATTGATAGTTATAATTCTAGCCAATTAGATTTTACTAATTATAATAAATTTTAGGGTTATTTTTGAAACTTTAAAAAAGTATTTAGCATTAATAACATTTTTTTATCTATCAACAACCTAAAAAGAAAAAATATTTATATAGTTATAAGACGAAAGGAGTACATGTTTTGCAAAATAGTTATAGATTTTAAATTTCAAAACACTAACGTTTTCTTTTATCAAACAATTCTATTCATTGATTGAAAATTTCATGACTATTTGAAGCTAATGTGGAATATGGAATTCAGAAATCAAAAATATGGTAAGATGAGTTTCGGCGTCTATATCATCATCACCAGAGCTGATCAAAATATTAAACCAGTAATTTGATTTGTATAAAAATGAAAATTTATATTAAATTCATAAAATATATTATAATTCATAATTTTATTTACATCTAAACCAGACTCATAACAGATTTGCTCTATATTATAAGTAAAATCTACAATTTATATGAGAAGAACATATTAAATCCTATCTAAATTAAATTTATTTGGTACTTTTTTACATTGATCTTATTGTTTTTACTAATTATGAGGTTGAAATAGAAATCAATAATTTATATGCAGTGGCAGAACATTAAGGGTCTAGGGGTAAGCTCTAGGAGTATCAATTTTTTTATAAAATGAGTAGGATTTTAAAGTTATGTCTGAACTTTCTATTGATCAAAGTTGAATTAAAAATTAAATTCGGGCTGAAATAAAAATCTAATTCCAGTTATATTTATATGTATTTTATTTTGGAGAAATTACTCTCTTTATATTTCATTTTTAAAAAATTTTACAAAAATATTATTTTTACCTCTAATCTATCCATGAATCACCAATAATCTACTAATAAAATATTAAAAGAGATATTTTTGTAATTTTTTTTAAAAATGAGATATTTATGAAAATATTCTTTTATTTTTTTGTAATTGTTTGATTTATGATTATGAAGTCAATAATGGCCAATATGGGTCTAATATAGATAGCTAATATACCTCTAAATATATTGAGAGGTTGTAATTTTAAATTCCACTTCTATAACTAACAATTAAAACTTTAAAAATCGAATTTTATTTTTGAAAAAAAAAGTGGATAGTGGATATGTTTTGTAGGTTTATTAAATTTTTGGACATTGAAAAAAATCCCTTGATAACGAACAACAACAAAAAGACAAAAGGAACAAAGATTTGTGTGAAATGAGCACCATGGAATTCAGGTCCAATCTGAAAAATGTGAATCCTACCAGAAACAACACAATAAAGGGGTGACGTGTCAGCTAGCAATTAAATTATCTCCAATCTCCTTATTTGTTGGAAGAAAAAACACCAAATAAACATTGGTCACGTGCTTAATTTACTAACTGTCTTGTTTGGGACATTGATTTAGACAATTAAAGTCCCATCTCTGTTAGTTAATTCAATCTTTGTCTGCCGCGTGGTATTGCGCATGTACTTTCTTTTGTTATTAAAATGCCTTATGAATACAAAAGAAAATGTTCGAGAAAATAATGATATAAAACGGCATTTAGGGTTACTGTTATTAGTCATATATTTTTCTAAGGAAATATAATTGATACATATATAAAATGATAAAACGATAATATTCAAAATGGTAATATAAAATCGTCGCTGAAAATCAAAAATTTATTTTATAACTAAAAGTGTTTCAGAAATCAAAAAAATAACAGGTGTTGATCCAAATGAGACCAGCCAACCGTGCAGATAGCGCGCATATAGGATCCATATTCAAGCTATTGTATTCTACAATCTAAACTCACAAATACGAGCTTTCTCATAGCAATATCAAATTTGCATAATATATATGCAAGGCACTTTCATTATTTTTTTAATTTCATTACAAAATGAACATGCATTATTAATTATTTGCTTATAGAGCAACATTAAGAAATTGTATAGTTTCTTGAGATAAAAAAGTATGGTAAACTGTCGTCATAGGAAAACTATTTTTTATTTAATTATCAATGATTATAATCATAATTATATTTTCATTCATTTCAAATGAATGTCCTACTTGCATTGCCCAACCTTTACTCCATACCATTTCTAGGTGTACAAACATTCTTGGAAAGACTTGGACCAAACATATTTACACAGCAAAACAAAACAAAAAGTGACAAAATATTTTTTGTTTAATATCCAATAGGAACTCTCAAAATTGCAGTAGTAGATGACCAATAAGAACTCGACAAACAGACAAGGATCTATTGTTTTAAATTTCGCTCTCAGTAAATTAAAAAGATTATAAAACCTTTTTAGTTCTAGAGAAACATGTAAATTTGAATATATTAAAGATTTAAAATCTGCAAGTTGAATTGTTTGTAGAGGAATGGCCATCCCTAGGTGAACGTGGGGAACCAAATTAATGATGGCTCTATTTCTACAATCATTAGCACACAGAGCCCCACTATCTTCACCTCACAATATACTTCCATTTCTTTTATCTGATTAATCGATTAAGGTAGATGGTACAAAAGTTTCTAGGATAAATTACATCAGTAGTGTTTATGTTTTTTAAAATATATTATCTGAGTGTGTAAAGATTTTTATTTTTTTTTAAATCAGTGTCTCAACTTTTTAAAAGTGTACAAGATAGAATGTTTTTAGTCATTTTTCAATCACTGGACCACTAATAGGGCTAATTTTTTTAACCATTTCTTTTTACTAAATAAGTGTATATATTGCAGTGAAAGATAAGTTATTTTTGTCTTTTGACAGAGAAGTGACCAAGAAACAGCTAAAAACACTTTTTGATACATTTTGAAAAAGTTGAAATACATATGAAAAATAAAAGTCCATGCACTAAAATGGAAGATTTGAAAAAATTTACACTACTGATGTAATTTTTATAAGATTTTTTTATAAATGAACATTTAATTTTTTTTCCGGTAAATTCCTTAATATTTTTTAAAAGAAGCCTATGAGCAATAAAGTTAAATACATTCAAAAGTCAGTCATTAACATGCTTATGTAGAATCGGCTGACCATTAAGTGGTAACTGTAAAACAATTAAAATGTTAATATGAGTTTATTAAATTGTCCAAATACGAAATTACATAAAAAAAATACTCCCTTTCATCAATAAACTATCATAGGAGAAAGAATTCATGGCTGGGAGAGATTGATAACAACAAGGATGCTACGACAAAGGTTGACGGTGGCAGGTTTGGCTATTGTAAAGGTTGATGGACATAGTTGGCGGGGCTTTGCAAAATAAAGTTGCCGGTGTTGTGGGAAGTAACAAAAATGTCTACTGTGGGTGCTATCAATTTGTTACCGTTGTTGTTTAAATAACAAGACCGGCGACATTGTGGTCGTCGAGGATTTGGGAGGAGAGGCGGCGCGATAGTCGCAGTTGTTGTTGAGATTGGTGACATTGCTGGTGTTTAACTTTCGAGTTTCTCTGAACAATTAGTCATTTCTGGTAAGCGTGTTAATGAACACCTTTTGAAGTGTTTATTTTTGGGTAAATCTATAGGTTGTGCAAAGGTCTAAAAAACACCCGACATTTTAGCTCATTTTTAATTCTATCCTAACGTTGAAAATTGGTTAAATTTATCCAATTTCACATTTTCTCGTTTCAAATGTACCCCCAAGCATTAAATTGATCTTTTTTTTATTTGAAAAAAGTTCAAAAAATATCTTCAAAAATGTCAGTTTAATACAAAAAAAAAATCAATTTGACACAAAAAGGGTCAATTTGAAGAACTTTTAGAAAAACAAATCAAATTAAAAAAGGTCAATTTAACGCTTAAGCGTACAACTGAAACGAGAAAATGCCAAATAGGGTAAAGTTGACCAATTTCAATATCAAAGTAGGATTGAAAATGAGTTAAAAAGTCGGGTGTTTTTAAGACATTAGGCCTTGTAAACAATGTTGAAGGCTTTTGTGACAAAAAAACAATGAAGGATTTAAATGCACATTAATAATAATTTAAAGATTTGTTTTACCTTTTGCCGTTAAATTAAAGTTCATATTTATTCAGCCAAGTTCACTTAGCCATTTAGCCTTTCAATGGCTTGGCGAACTATCGTTATTTGTTAGCGGAATGCTGCTAAATTTCACATTTTTGATTTAATCAGCACTTTATTTCTCTAAAGAAAACAGGTTTAAAAGAAATGAATTATGATTGCTATGTGCATCACAATTTATACATTTAATAACGGAAAACCTAGCTTAAAATTTTAATATTTATCATTTTTTTTACCTTTTTCCTAAACATTTTTATATATTTATTTGGTTATTTTACTTCAAAACCAATTTTATAACCTTTTTCTGTTTCTTTGTTTGATCCTTATATTTTTGAAAACAGTTTTTTTTAGTCTCTGTATTAATGAAGAGTGCATTACACTTCCGCATTTCTGTTTATAAAACGATTTTATAAAAATATTCTTAAAAGTACGCACAAGAAACATATAACAAAATAAAAACGCTAAAGGACAAAATAAAAAAGAAGTAAAAGGTTTTGTCATTTAATAACTAATTAAGTTACTCGTATAATAATAGATTTTAGGTATGTATCATTTTTTTGAACTTTTTCTTTTAAATCCACATTGAACTTTGTTTTCCATTGGACTTAAAAATTGTGAATGAACATCAAATTGTGAATATGACTTTATGGATGCAAAACAATTGCTCATCTTTATCTATACACTTAAATGCAACATTAGTTTTATTTTGCACACACATAGTTAAGTGATAAAGATATACTTAAACTCAAAACTAGATATTTAAATTTTCTCCTCATTAAAATAAATAAAGTTTCAATGTTTCATAAATTTTATAGGAGCTCATGTTACTTACAAAAGACAAATAATGGATTATTGAGAATATTCAAATTTACCTTCTACTCAAAAATTAAACTTCATTTACTAAGATAAATGCAAGTTAATTGCTTAAACCTCAAAATATGCAAATTGAATCTCAACATTTGAAACTTCATTTATAAATTTTGGTTATATGAGACTAGATTAACATCCAAATCCTGAATATAAATGCCACACGAGCGTGGTAGGGACAAGATGACACTTGGATAACGTTGTAGACTTTTGCTTCACTTCTATACTTGTTACAATAAAAAATAGCCATTTATTTTGTTTATCAATATAATTTTTATTAACTTTTGTATAAAATCATAAATAATCCATTGCCCTCAAGGTCTTAACCCTAGGCGATAAACCAGAAAAAGCAACAGCTCTCCTAGTAGCTTAACTTGTGCGTATGCACTAACGAAGTCAAAAAAAAAAAAAAAAAATCAACACAACGTGTCATGCCATGTATGCATTAAATAAATAAAATATCGTACACGTAAATAAATAAAATATTTATAATACGAAGATATAAAATATTAGCCCGAAAGCACTGTGGAGAGCAACAAAAGTCCACAAACCGCCTAATTGACACCAACGAGTAAAATTTTCTTGTAAATGACTAATAAGCTATTTAATTTAAATGGTATATATGCCGACAGATTTCTTGTTGAATTAGTGTATTTAGTTCTTTCCATTGACGTTAAATTTGTACTATAAATGATATAAAAGGATATTATACCCAATAAGATGTAGCTCAAACGGTATAAATGCTGGACGGTAAATGTCAAGGTCGCGGGTTCAACTCTTCACACAAACGTACCTCCTCTCCAATTATATATATATTATTGTATGATAATAATTAAATAAAAATTAATTTTTTTAATATTATAAATTTTAATAGGTTTATTGTACGAATGTGATGATTTTATTAGAAAGGATAAAATCATGGTATTTGTTTCACGCATTATTTGTTGCTTGAGATAATCACCCTGTTATTTATACTATAAATAAAATCACGAATGATGTGGGGAGGAGAAGCGGAAACAGACACATTTACGTGAATGTCCTTTTTTATAAATATAATTATTAATTGGAAAACTATTAAAATAATTATTAAAATTAAAGTGCCGACTAAAGTAAATTACTTACTATGTTAAGATAATTGTCTAAAATAGTAATTAAAATAGAATATTTTTAATATTTAATAATTACTATTATTTAGTCATTCATAATTATAATTAGATAAACTATTTCTAATAAATTACTAATTTAATTATTATTTGATAAAATAAATTATTTCTAATTAATTTCTATTTTAATAATTTATTGATTAAATATAAATATATATTTTTTAATTTATAATAAATATGATTATTAATATTGAATGATAATACAAATCACTTGTGAAATATATAAAGCGAGACGGTACATAAAATAGTCGCAAAAATTTACTTATGGAGGTACACGTGGCATTCCGGGAAAGTATCAGCTTCTCGGGCAAAAAAGTGCAAACCTGGGTGGGTCCCAATTTGGAAAGTGGGACCAATGAAACGGGATAACGGGAATGGGGACCACAATGACAACCGGCCTGCAGCCCAATTTGTGAGCTTAATGATTCGTAGGGCAAGCCCACGCCGGACCTTCAGCCGCCACGTCCTCACTTTTCAACATCATTCCGTTTCTTCTGTGGACCCCACTCTCCACCAACAGTGGCTCACTCTCTCATATGTAATTTGTTTTTTAGAATAAATATGTTTTTATCAATTGAATCAAATTGTATATATAATTTACTTATATACTAGTTAAAATTTTTTATTTTAACAAAACAATTCTACAAATAACATTCGGAGTTTTTTAAATTGAGTGTAGTTTCAGATCTTCAAGTTCATTATTTCCATCTTTATTTTTTATTGTTTTTTAAAACTAAATTTCAAACCTAAAATATTATAAAATTTAAATTTTACTATGTAGGCTGCATAAATATATTATTCATTAAAAAAAAATATCAACTTCGTGAGAGATATTTTAATGTATCATCAGTGTACATTTTACTTAAAAACATTGTTAAGTAAAGTATTTTCTATATAAATACTATTCACTCCTATATATCATCCATAAATGAAATTAATTATAAAAATATATTTTATCAAGCGGTCAGAAGTATTATTGGCTCTATTTACAAATAATTATATAATAGATACAATTTATATAAACATTTATTTGTTGAGCATTGTTTGTGTTTCTGACTCAGAACTAATATATTATAAATGTACCAATGGGAGTTGGTCCAAGTGGTAAGCGGCTTGGTATCGCTTAAGCAAGGTCTCGGGTTCGAGTCCTTGTGAATGCAGAAAATTCCCACTGGAAGACTCACCCACCATGCCAGGTGCGCGACACGGGTCGGATCCGGATTAGTCAGGGCGAAGCCTTGGAAACCGGATGGGCTTACCAAAAAAAAAAAAAAAAAAAATATATTATAAATGTACATGACATACTAATTCTGCATGCACAGTCGACTTTCTTATACTCCAAGAAATTAATTAATTTTAATAATGAATTAAATTTCAGGGAAGCAACAATATTTTATTAAAATAATTAATAACTTTATTATTTAATGGTTAATAAAATTTAAAACAAATTTTACATAAACTTTATTTGAGAAATTTTTTTAAAATAAATATATAAATATATTAATTATATGACCATAACTAAAGTGCCTTTCACACTAATTTTGATATAAAGCTAAAATTAAAAAAAACTACTCGTAAAGTTGGCAAAACTTATTGTAAATTTAAAAGTAATATTTTATCGACAATAGCTAGATTATTATTTATTATTGATTATATTTCTTTCTTGAAAATAAACATGGTAAAAATGATATTAATATTAACATTAGATCGATATATATGAATTGCTTGTTTCCTATTCTTTTCTTTATAAATCCAATAAATTAATAATTTTAATGTTAATATGTTCTCAATTTACCATATATTACTAATTATTAGAGAGTTTATCATATCGCCATTTCAATAGTCATTATAAATTAATATTTTAATTCAAAAAATATATATTAGTTGTTTCTCATTATATACAGAAGCGAAAATTTAAAAGTAATTTTTTAATAAAATTAATTTATATTATGTAAATATGATATTACATTATTGTTCACGGCTTGGCTTTAAGCATAAGCCGCGCTGTGTATATTTATTGTTCCTAAATATATAAAATTAAAATTTGGAGAACTGTCCTTATCGAGAATATATGAAGTCGGTTGGTGGGTCCGAATATAAGAGTTTTTAAGTATAAAATTAAATAATAATATTAAAGGACCAAAAATTAAAATAATACAGACCAACCAACCAGAGGCCGCGTGCACTTGCTGGTAAGGAATAAGGACTTAAGATAATATATGAATCCAATCACGAAGCCCACCAAACCTTAAAAATGTCACCAAACCTCCTTTAATTTATGGCCAAATGTTTTAAAAAGGCCAAACCTTTCATAAAAGTTTCACAAAAGTCCTTACCTTTCAATTTTGTCGATTTTGGCCAAAAACAAATTATTTGGTTTCAATTGTGGCCAACTCTAAATTTGATTTCAATTTGCCTATGTGGCGCCTATGTGACGCCTATGTGGTATGCCAAATATTGAAAGGTCGGGACTTTTGTGAAACCAAATAATCTATTTTTGGCCAAAATTGACAAAATTGAAAAGTCAGGACTTTTGTGAAACCAAATAATCAGTTTTTGGCCAAAATCGACAAAATTGAAAGGTCAGGACTTTTGTGAAATTTTTGTGAAACGTTTGGCCTTTTTACAACATTTGGCCTTAATTTATTAAGTAATTGTAAGTTTAATTAAATAAAGAGTAATATTACTTTTTGATTTATCGTGAATTTTAAATTTGCACTTTTATGAACCAAACAATCAGTCATTTTACTCTCTTTTTGGACGAGTTTGCTTTGATGATTGTTTCAAATTAGAGAGAATGAAGATAATGTTCTTTTCATTTTGGAAAATTGGGTTAATGATTTCAAATATTTCATCAAACACATCTTGAAATACCGTATAAATGACATTTGCAAATTGAAAATCTTCTTATTTTCAGAATATTTCAAGAAACTAAGGTGATTAACACGAATGGAATATAACTTAAATGGTATAGACACAAGACATCATTTTGTTAATATTGCGGGCAATTTCTCCCGCTGATATTCTCATTTTTCAAAGGTAAAACTTAACCGATTGATCATAGACAAATGTTGGTGGCATTACTATATAATAATAGTATAAGTTGCAAAAATTATCATGTGCTAATATGATACTTCTTTCGTTTCAATATAACCGAAAAATTATGTTTACTGTCGATTAAAATATTTTAATAATTTTATTTTTCTATTCTCGTTTTATATTAAATACATCGCATTTTCAAAAAAAAAAAACCTTACAAATTTATTAATTAAAAAGGATAAAAATATTTTATAAATAAACATCATCAGTTTATAGAGAATATTAAAAAAAAGTATTTTATTAAATTGACATCTTAATTACTCTTAATGAGTATTTTTTTTTGTTGAAAGATAAACCAATTATTGCTTTTTTCCCTTCTAAAAATACATTTAAATATTATTCTATTTAATATCAAGATCAACTCCTCCAAAATTATCATAAAATCTACTAAAAATCACTTGATTTTTTTATCTAACATTAATACAATGTAAAATTTATTTTAGGTACTATGTAAAACCATCTAAATTTTACCTCATATCCACCTCAAATCCATGTCACATAAACAAAGATATAAAATCCATCAAAATCAATGTCAGATCCGCCACCGAAATCCATCAAATTATCATTAAATCTGAATCATGGTTTTATTTGAATATTTAAAAAACTACCGAAAATCCACTAAAATTCTCTAGCTGCTAACTTAAGCGGCGAAATTTTACTGATTTTTTAAAATCTAATATGCTTGTAAATTGTTTAAATCCGATATTTTGTAATTTTTCAGCTAATTTTGAAAAAATTTCTAATTTTTTTATAGTGATAAATTTGTCCATAATTAAAAATATATCAATATAGTCTTATAAAAATTACATGTTATTATTAAAATAATTGTATTACAATAAAAAGTTACAAAAAATAGTTTGAATATGAATGATTTACCATAAAAATCACATAATTAATATGTCTTATTAATTTTAACTGACTATGTTATGTGTATTTTTATGATAAACTGTTCATATCTATCAACAATTTTAGTAATTTTGTCAAATGTACTATATTTTAAAGATCGTGTCATTTTTTTTGACAATCGAATAATCTTTCATTAATAATAAAGAGCAGTTACAGGTGTAAGAATTCAGAAAGGGTATAACCGTTTCCAATGACCTGACATGGAACAAGATATAAATCTTGATTCGCAGATCGCCTTACAAAATAAAATCAAAATTACATAACTGCTCTAACACAATAAGATCCAATTTTTTTCTGTCTAACAGAAGATTCACAAACTCTTCATAAAAAACAACAAATCTTTCATATAGAAAGAACAGCAAAACTTTCAAAAAAGAAAGACAATCGCTGTAAAATAGTTATAAAAAAAACTAATATAACCTATAATTATTTCATCTTCAATCTTGAACGGTATTGATCCATCTCTGATTTTTTATTTGTATATATATTGAAATTGATGCGTCTCGTTGATAGATTTACCAACCAAAATAAAAAAGATGAAAAGGAGTCGGTCATTTATTTTATTCTAAAGCAATAAAAAAGAAATGGCTACCGCCAACGGCAAAAATAAACCATTGACGGCAGCTGAAGCGAAAAATAAAAAAAGAAACGCTTGACGGCTAGGGTTTTCTATTTGAGAGAGAGGGGAGAGGAAATATACTCTCAATCGGTTTGAAGATGATATATATCATTTTTTCAACCTATGTCAAATATACTCTCAATCGGTTTGAAGATGATATATGACACAATTTTATATATGCCACAAAGATTAATTTTTATACACCTCAAATATAGATTTGTGCAACTTGATATCACATTTAGACTTGATTGTTGATATATTAAATCAAGATAAAAAAATATGCTGGTAAATATATCACGATTTTAAAACATAGTATATTTGGCCAACAAACTAACATTGTGGGTAATTTTAACAATTATCTTTTTTTAAATATAATTGTCAAAAATTATAAAATTAATTGGTGGATCGGTTTGTCAATTTTTTTCAATTTTTTAATCTCATAGATAAGAAAAAATTATTTCAAATATTATATATAAAGCAAAATGAACTTATTTATCCATAGTTTTAGTCTTCTTGTCGAGTATACTATGATTGTTAATTTGTTTCAGTTTGATCCATTATTTTTTTCGTTTTTTGCCAATTATATTCACAACTCTTTTTGAGTTCATGTGACACTATGTTTTGTCTATATGTAAAAAATTTATCTTATGTGGCGTATTCAACCTTGTGACATGTAAGCTCCATATCAGTCATGAGTATATTTGTTAAAAAATTAAAAGATGATTCGTGATATATATATTTGATTAAAATGTTAAAACTGTGGGTAGATCAATTCTTTTTTCCTATTTATAAATATCATATGCATATTTAAAGGCTGTGATATACATATCGCACTATGTAATTCGTAAAAACCAAAAAAAAATTCGAATATATAATGTTCATACTACACTGATAAAAGAAATGTTCATACTAGGATTTTTGCACCACATGGCTGAGAAGCTGAAGGAGGGGCTATTGGAACAAGTGGAAAGATTACGGTGCAATTAGACACAAAACCCTAGCAATTACTCAAAATATCTAGAAACCCTAATGCATCTCATCATTAGTCTGATCGTGTACCCCACGCGGATTGAAGTGGACATATACATCATATTATTTACAAACTCTACTTCAATTTAATACAATTTGTACCAACAAAACAAAATCAAAGAGCACTACGCACAAATATACCAATTAATTACCTTAGTTTGGTAATTATTTTCATTCATTGAAGGCCTGATAGGCTAAAAGTAAAGTTTTTGTAAGTATTTCATTTTTGTAATTATTTTCATCCACTGAAGGACTGTAACGGGAGATAAATTATTTTTGAGGTTATTAATTAATTATTATCTTTCTATAAAATAATTATCAAATATAAAAAGTTTCAAAATAATTATCCAACTATAATTTTTTTATCAAATAGTATTGAAATATACAAAATTACAAACCGATCACCGAACAATAACTTTTTTTACAAAATGATTATTAACTTGTTATGTATATTTTTACCTCGTGTCAACCTGCTAGTATCCACGTCAACAAACCAGTAATCACATTGTAAAAAAATTATTTTTCGATAGAGATTTTATGAGTTAAATATTTTTGAGATCATCAAACTATAGTTATCTTACAAAACGGCAACGAATTATAAAAAAATTACAGAATGATATCCAAATTATAGCTTTTTATAAAACGGTTACCGAGCTATTAATTATTTATAAAAGGGTTACCTCTTGACGATACGAATAAAGAAAAGATGTATAGTGAAGTAAAAAGTTGGTATCCATTTTGTAAAAAGTAAATAGTTTGATAATTGTTTTGTAATTTTTATGTTTTGATGACCGTTTTGTAAAAAGTTATAGTATGATAATTATTTTGTTTTTTTTCTTACAATATAGTAACTTTTTATTAAAAAAGTTATAGTTCAATGACCTCAAAAATATTTAACTAGAGGTTTTATACTTTTTTACATACATGCATAAAAATGTTTAATTACCTTAATTTTAGTGATTTTTTTATTTATTGAAGTATGATAAATCTATGTGAGCTAAACAACTAAGGTAATGTATCCCTTTATATATTAGGGTTAATATTATAAAAATTTATCAATTTTATATTTTTTCAGTTTAATAACGTCTTTTAAAAAGTTTCATATTATTCACCAAATTTTGATTTTTTTAATCTATACACGAAGTCATAATTGCTGAGGTGACAGCTAAAAGTAGACTTCAACCTCAACAAATTACACCAATAAATTGGCTGCTTTAACTCCGTGTACGAATAAAAAAAATGAAAATTCATATCTAAATATGAAGTACTTTTTAAAAGGTATGATTAAATTGAAAAATTGTATAAAGTTGATGTATTTTTTTTATGGCATTTAGCCTATTTACTATAAACATTATAAATTCTAATGTATTCGGTTGCAGATTAAAACTCAATTTATAGATCATTCATGATCAGGGACGGACCTAGGAAGAGTTTATAGTAGGCAGTTGACCGCTTTATTTTTTTAAATCTTTTGAAAATATAAATAAATTAATATTATAGTTTTTCTATTTTAAAATTTATACATAAAAATTTACAATTTTATTTATTTTATAAAATTTTGGTACAATTCTATCCATCTTATAAAACATTTATAGATCCGCCATTGCTCATGATTGGTTAGTATTTTAGCAACAAACATAGAGTAATTATAAAAATGAAATTTTATCTTAAAGCGTGAAGTATTAAAACTATTAATTTAAATTTACAGTTTATAAAATTAACAGAGACTCTTATATACTTTAGGTCACCACCACCACTACCCAAAATATCATCTCGTAATCGATTACACCGAGTATATTGTATCAATGTCAATCTTTTTCTTTTTTTCATTTCATATCTAAATTTATAAAGTAAAGAATGTTTAGCTAAACCTCCTAAATCTTCCTCACCGTCTGATCTTCGCGTATCTGAATATATATTGTCTCTATCAGTTGCTGGTGGAGATTTGCCGCCTGTAGAGTCTTTCTCTCTCTAAAAACCCTTTTACTTCTCTCTCTAAAAGACATTATCCAGCAAAGCTTTTGCAGCAATCAAGCTTCCACTTAAGAGATAAAAGCAGCGTACAGACAATTGATTGAGAGAGAGAGAGAGATAATATTATTATTATGGCATGTCTGTGTTTGCTTCTTATTTAACCCTATTTTTGTTGGGATGATCTGATCTCTCTCTTCTTTTGTTTCCGTAACCTTTCTAACGATTATTTTGTTGGATTTCACTTCAATTCCCGAGAAAAACTTTTGTTCTTTCCTGTTTCTTTCTATCTTTCTGTGTTCTTTTGTCTGATACTGTGCTTTTACACAAAAGTTGATAGATGTTATAGCTTAAAGTGTTGCTTGTCTTAAAGTCTTAAAGTTTGTCGCAACCAGATCTAAATATTGCAGGAGTTTGCACTCGATTAGGGCATACTGTACCGGATTGTCAAGGTTGGAACACTGCACCACTTGCTTCTTTCTTCTTCATCTGTTATATATTCTTCTACTTTTCTATGATTGGGATTCATATGTTTCTTTACTTATGGCTTAATTTGCTGATTTATAGTACCTTTTTATTTATTTTGCTTCATAATCATGCACTGAGATTGATGTTGGAAGATGCCTTAGTTCCGAACAAATTTAGCTAAAGAAATATGTATAAATATATTTTGTTTCATGAACTGAACTGGTTTTTTCATGCATATATATAAATATGATTTATTGTAATCAAAGGGCAAAGAAAAACTAATCTTTTTGCTTAAGATGTTCTTAAATCGACTCCTTTTGCTATGAACTTGAAGGACATGAATGGTAAATTTACTAGATTCTTGCATTATTTTGTGGTGCATATTCATCATCTGTATATGAACTGGTAAGGACAAGTTTATTATGTAGATAGATATAATAAGAAGGTACCATCTTGCATATGATGTTGTAAAATGATTTTGTCATTTCATCATCATATAACCTCTACTTGCCTGTTTCGCAAAGTAAACCTATGAAATTTCATTCCCTATCCTATCCACAATTCCCTTTTCTGAGTGGAGAAAAAAAAAGCACTTTTTCATTTGCTAAATCTTTCTTTTTATTTCATCTGTGAGATAAAATTACTATATGATCTTTATATTCTATAGCCAGATGATTCTTGCATGAACATCGTCTGAATTATGTCCAAGTCCACTTAAATTTTTCATTAACTACCGATTATACCTGATCCTAGAGGTAACCAAGAATTATTTCATGAGCTATGACTTAAAACATGGACTTGATTTCAAATGCTTGGTTCATTTTAATCTGATAATCTTTGAAGTTTTCGATGAAGAGGTGATGTATCATACTATAAATTTCATATGCAACTTCATCATACTGTAAACTTCATATTCATATTCAATTGATCATACTTAAACAGTGGCGTATAGAAACATTATCCCTATGACCACAGCAGAATTTTGAATTTTTATTGCTAAACCTAGCACTAAATTTGGCTAGTGTGATTGATGGATTTTTATTATGTTGATTAAGTGTTATGAAAGGGTCCAAAAGTAGTGATCTTATGTGGGTATTAGTTAAAAACAATGATTAGTAATTTACTTGTTTTGGATGTCAAGAAATAACCTCCTTTTCAAGTTGTTGGTAAATATATTATTGTGCTTGTTTAATCACTGCCATTTTAACACTATTCTGGTCCGCATGGCTCGTAAGAATTGGAAACATCAATTATAGAAGTTGGTATAGATTTCAAAACATTGGGAACATATACTTAATTGGATATTCAAAATATAATCTTGTATAATGTTACAAAATCCATATCCAAAATCATTGCATTCTTTGATCTGCTTTTGCTACTGATCTTTCAAGTTCTTGAAGGATGGAGAATTGATCATCGTATTTCAATCTACTGCAGGTTTTCGATCCTTGAAAGAGTATGAATACCTTTTCGCATGTTCCACCGGGATTTAGATTCCATCCAACAGATGAAGAACTTGTTGATTACTATCTCAGGAAAAAAATAGCATCAAAAAGGATTGATCTTGATGTCATCAAAGATGTTGATCTTTATAAAATTGAGCCATGGGATCTTCAAGGTTAGATCAATAACTGTACAGCTTCCAATTATCCATCAACAACATTATAGTTGATGATAGGGTTTAATTTTTATGCGGAACAGCTACCTATTTATTCATTTGCCACATTTTGATAACTGGACTTTATCATTTTACATTAGCAAGAGATTACTATAAAAAAAATTGGATAAAAATTCTTTATATCGGAATAGACACTTAGACGATTACATAAATTTATATTGCCACATAAATAATTTTTTATCCAGATTGCTATAGTAATGTCTGATTGTATCTTACTTGAATGATTTGCTTACTCTCTAAGTTGTAGCTTTTAGTGTGCAACTAGTTTGCCTCTTCTTGTGCGAAAGCTTGGTGTAGTTAAGTGTTTTTTTGCCATTTCTTTTGGCCTTTTATAAAATTTAAATTCATCAAAAAAAAAAAACGATGATAACCGTTTTATAAAAGCTTATAATTCGATAATCACGAAAACAAAAACACAACCCTCTGATGATAACAAGTTAATTATTTGTTAACATATTCTTATTTTGATTTTTTTTTCTTATGTAGAATTGTGCAAAATAGGAACAGATGATCAGAATGAATGGTATTTCTTCAGCCATAAAGATAAGAAGTATCCAACTGGAACTCGCACTAATAGAGCCACAAAAGCTGGGTTCTGGAAGGCAACAGGAAGAGACAAGGCTATCTATTCTAGGCATAGCTTGATTGGCATGAGAAAAACCCTAGTTTTTTACAAAGGCCGAGCCCCAAATGGACAAAAATCTGACTGGATCATGCATGAATATCGGCTAGAAACAAACGAAAATGGAACCCCTCAAGTACGTATTCAAATTTATAAATTTCTCTTGATAATTTAGTATATGTTCATTAACAATATAAGATATACATCATTATTAAAAAAAAAAACAATATAAGATACAAGTATAAGGCAGGTTGGAAATTGTACGAAGGAAATACACAACTTGAAAGTTATTGTAATAAATGAACATTTGACAAATTAACTTGAGAAAAATTAAAAGCATAAATTTACTAACAGTATTAAATCAACGTTGTCCTTTAGATGTTTTTGCAACTAACATTGTACGACTTACAATTAACATTACGTGACTAATAAGATATTCATATCATTGCACCAGGAAGAAGGATGGGTAGTATGCAGGGTGTTCAAGAAACGACTTCCGACAGTGAGGAAAGTCGGCGAGTATGACTCTCCATGTTGGTACGATGAACATGTCTCATTCATGCCGGATCTCGAATCTCCGAGGCGGATTACTCCTCCTTACACAACCTACCTCCACCACTATCCATGCAAACAAGAGTTCGAATTGCAACATAATTATAATATGCCTCATGACCCTTTTCTCCAGCTTCCTCAACTAGAAAGCCCTAAAGTTCCATATGGAAGCACTTTACAATCCTCAACTGTTACGCATGAAGAACAAACCAATCACCAAAATTTGAATTCAAATTCAGTACTTTATCATAATAATCACAATGGTGAGCAAGCGGTTGATCAAGTTACGGATTGGCGAGTTCTTGATAAATTTGTTGCATCTCAGCTAAGCCATGAGGAGGCTTCAAAGGAAGGCAATTACTCTTCAAATGCTGCTACGGGAACGTTTAATGTGGCTGAAGAGATGAACTTGCTTGCTAATGAAGCTAAGAGGTCAGAACTTGTGCAGGAATATGCGTCGACTTCAACATCTAGCTGCCAAATTGATCTATGGAAGTGACTGAATCAAATCAAATCGAAGCATATATATATTATATTTACTAGAGGATGCGTACTAATTAATAGGTATATTATAGTTCTTATATGATTAAAAAAGGTCGTGACGATGGTGATGAAGATGATGATGGAAGAGGCTGTACATAATAAAACAAAGATGGTATTTGCATCTAGCTGCCATTGGACTTATTATGTCCATCATATACATATAAATATATATATCGGTGATGAGTAGAAGGATCATCTACCAAATAGAGTGCAAAATGCAAAACGCAAATAAGTTAGCACTCTGTGTATAAATTGTTGAGCTCTACCTTGGGGACTGCTCAGCTATTGGAAATTGAATGTATCTTGCCTTCAAAATTCTGATTTGAAGGTTTTTTTTATGTTGTAACTTTTTTCTCTCTTATGTAGACTATATATATTAAACGAAATTATATAGCACTAAATTAAAGCAAGGGTTTTAATTCCTGCCATTTTTTTTATGTATATGTAATATTATGAAATGAAGCCTTTTTGCTTCTGAACTTGAGTTTACAAACCCTTTTTAATTCTTTTTAATGCTTGAAAGCAATTCTAGCATTGTATACATTGTAAAATTGTTTTGGTAATATTTCAGTTAATTAACTTTTTGACTAGTAAAACGACTGCTGATATTTCAAGTTGTACATCTTCTTTCAGATAGCAAACGAAGCAAATGTTGTGTATATAAATATATATGCTAGCACTAAAAGAGAATAAAATGAGTAATTATCACATGCAACGGACACGTGTCATGTTATTTTACAACACACCTCTCATCTGGACAAAGTTTATTATTCTATTTAAACAGTAACACTTCTCTAAACATAGCTTGTATGTTTGTAAATATGAGAAATGTGTTGTAAATGACGTAACACGTCAGTTGCATAGGATAATTTTTCAAATAGATGATCAGTGTAGGTTCAGTAATTATTTCCTCAAAACATTTATTTGACAGTAAGAAAACTAATACTTTCTCACTAGCAATTTTCAAACAGTCAATAGCAATGCTAGCTAGTTGAACATACATCTACGAATATGTATATCAAAAGTTACTATTTTACTCAAGGAATGTTTAACCCAAAATGTTTCCACACAGACAAACCATTTTAAATTTGGTTGTTTTTTTCAACCTATGAAAATTATGTAGTTGAAGAGATTAGCGCTGGGTTCATGCCTGTTAACCCCTCAAACCAGTCAACAAGAGAACTATTAAATCTATAACCACTGTATAGTTTTTAGCTGTCTCACCTCGAATTACCTAGAATTCAAATATATTTCAAAGAGTTCGTCCACTATGTATACATTAGTCGACCATAATTTGAATGAAGTATATATTGCAAATCATGAGCATGCATATATAGATAATAGAATAAAGTTAAAACATAGAAAATCTTTTTGCAATAAAAACACCAAAAACTTGAAGCAAATGTTCAAATTCTGAAGAATGTTTGCACCTTAATGTCAAATACATACATACCTGTGAAAGAAGACAAACTAAAATCAACAATAAGATATAGCTTCTTCTCTAAGTAATACATTTACCAACTTCTTCAAGCTCATAAGGACAGTTGAAAGGCACAAAATTAAACCACGTACCGGTGTGGCCAGATTGAAGAAGAAGACGATGAAGAAGAAGATGCAGCATCATATTTTGACCGACTTAAAGTTGGTGCTTAAAATTTGACGTGGGTTTAAATAGTGGATGATTGTGAGGAGGCAAAAAAGCAATGACTTTAGAAGGTTGATAATGGATAACAAGACTGAGTAGTAAGAAAAGTATGTTTGGTTTGGCTGCGATTGACCTGGAGAACACAAACTGTTTCACTTGGGTTGAAATCAATTATTAAAATTCCTTCAAAGCAATCACAAATTTTCCCAAGGCAAGCGACATAATGAGTGGGCGTGCTCTCATGGACTCATCAAGAGAAAGAGAAAGCGATAGGTAAAAAGAAAGAAGAGGTATAGAATGTTTGTGTTTCTTGCCGACTAATGTTTGACATGCAGTGCTTATTTCGTTAGGGTTTTATGCCAGATGTTTCAATATTGCGGCATTTTCACAATCACATGAGGGGTTAATTATATATTTTAGTTTATTAATAACGGAGGATTACTAAATGAATTCAGACAAACAATTACTTTCGTGGCCAACTTTCAAATTTTATCATGTCATTTAAAAGTGAACATCCATTTTGAAATACATTATCTTGTGACATTCTTTTTCTTTTCTTTTTTAACATATATCTTGTGACATTCTTAAAATGAATAAATAAAATAAATGTTTTTTGTTGTTTTTTTGAGATACTAAAATAAATAGAATAAAGTTCTATTAGTCTAGAAAAATGGATAGGGTCACATAAGTAGAAATTCATTAAAAAAATATATTCAGTAACATGGCATATTGTTGATAAAATTAAAGTATGATAATTATGAAAATATAACCATTCTATAATAGTATTATAGTCAATTGCCCACATGAATATTTAGTTGTTAGTCGAGAGTTTATAATTTATAAAGAAAATAATTACATGTATCCATGTCATAGAAAGTTAAAAATATATATATCCTCAAAAATGATTTATGATAATATGATCAGTTTATAATTTACAACAAATATTCATCTCTCGATTTAAACATATTTCTAAAAGCATAACTCTTTGTAAATTGAAATAAAATATCAGTCATATAAAATAACTATTTATGAAATCAAAATTAAATAATTAATAAAAAAATAAAAAATAAATTTTTAATTTAAATTTAAAATGATGGTTGGATATATTTATTACAAGTTATAAAATTTATAGATCAGATTATCATAAATTTTTAGAAAAATATATTTATCAGTTTGATAAGAAAAATGTGCACTATACATTATATGAAAATAAAATCAATATATGGAAAATATATCAAAGGTGAGCAATTGCCCACCTATGGCTTAACCTAGATTTGTCCTTGCTTGTGATAAAAGAAATCAAGATTTAATTATATTTTTCTGCATAAAATCTTGTGTTAAATGAGAATAGATAGCTAAATATATAAGTAAAGAATTGGCCTAAAGATGACCGTCGTTGCAAGGCCAAAAAGTAAGAAAGACATGCGCATTGATGAAAATATGTGGGAGTGAATAATTAGGGTTTACCAATTAAAAACATTGTTTGTAGATTAAGTAAAGATAACAATAACATGAATGATTGGTCATGTGAGATAAGCAACAGCTTCCATGTGAGGCACCCATTATTACTGTGATTTTCTTAGGGGTCTTTTGTAATTGTTTGTTTGGTCATAAAAAGGGCACTTTTTGAATTTATTTATTTGATTTTTTAAAATCTTTTTAATTGATTTATTTGATTCTAAAATTTAATTTAAACAAGCCATGTTTAGATGTTTTTAAAAGTCGTTTTCAGAACTTAATTTTTTTTAATAGTATCTTTAGTTTCCAACAAAAATTTCAACCTCCTTTTCTAGTCATTTTGAATATCTCCCTGAAGTGTGTATTACTGGTGAGATTATAAGCAGTTTAAGGAAATTTCAAGTCAATTCATTCTTAATTATTAGTGTACGTACATTAGTTACATTACATGTGAATCTTCCATTTTGTGGGCTCCTTTATGGATCTACCCCTCGTTAAATTTTTATTTTTGGGTTATTATACTATACCTTTTTTAAAGATGATTATAAAAATATTGTTGTGCTAATTAGCTGGTAAATACTAGAACTAATTATAAAATACTATCTTAATTAAAAAAAATTGTAAAAATAAGACGGTGATACAAATCATAGTGAAATAAAATAAATCTTCCAATTGGACCACGGCGGTGGCACAGACCATAGAAACTACCACGGCCGCGATGCAATATGTTATGGCCATTGAACAATTTTATAAATGCTCTAAAATTAAATTTATGTAGTCCACTTCAAACAAAACATGTTTTAATTAGAAGTTAAAATAATTAATATCGGTGTTTGAATAAATAATGGATTAAATTATCAAAATTATATTTGAAATACTTTTACCAAAATTATATTTGAAATGTTTTATCAATTTAATCAAGACAGAAGAAATAGAATTTTGTAAAGAGAGATAATTAAGGGTGTAATGACCCGGCCAGTTAATAGCATAATCATATAAGAGGGTTTTTGATATTTGGGTGCCTCAAAGGCACCCAAAAATCCAATATAGTGCCTCTTCTGGAATTAATTCCAGAAGAGTGCCTGGGACCACGTGGTCCGCATTCTAGGAATGCGGACCACGTGGTGGTCCGCATTCCTAGAATGCGGACCACATTAATCACCTGATTAATATATAATCAGGTGATTAATGCATGTTCCGCATTCTAGGAATGCGGAACATGCTTCCCCAATGATTGGGGAGACAGTTTTGTCTCCCCAATCATTGGGGCAGCAATGATTGGGCACTAAAATGCCCAATCATTGCTGATTATTAAATTTTTAAAAATAAAAAATTGTTTAAATAATTATAAACTAAAAATTAATATAAAATAATTTTATTTTATTTAACTAATGATTTTAACAGACGATATTGACTAATGATTTTAACAGACGATACTGAATTTAACAAACGCTTAGAAATAAACGACAAAATTTAACAGACGATATAAATATTTATTTTATTTAACTAATGATTATAACAGACACTGATAACAAAATAACAATTATAACACACGAATATAATATACATAATATAGTAAACATACAACATATACTAAAATACAAAAATCGATAAATAAAGAAAAATATGAAATCTAATCCTCATATCTACGAGTCCTCGGTCTCTGTACCCTCAAACCGTGAGTCTCTCGTCGGTGCCGCGAGCTGTCTGTGATCGAGTGAAACTGTCTGGGTACCATCGATTGCCGACGCGATCAACAAGGTCATTTTGTATTTGCCATACAAATGAGTACCGTCGACGAACAAAACTGGCTTGCAAAAACGAAACCCTTCAATTGTCGGTTTGAAAGTCCAGAACATTCGGATGAACGTTACGACTTTCGGCTGAAGGATCCCGTCGGTGTACACCTCAGCGCCTACAAATCACAAGTTCAACAAAATTAGAATTATTACTTGAAGCAACTCGTTATATAACAAATTAGAGTTATTGCGTATACCTTCTGCATCCCAGAAAGATCCAGGGTTGACATGCATCATCTCGTTCATGAACTTGTGAACCATACCAAATGATTCATACCAGCCACCGTAAACATCAGCTATTGCCTTTTCCTTTGCATTCCAGGTTCGTTTATACGGAGGCCTAACTCCAAGTTGTTGCCAAATTCCAGCTCTGAGGGTATCGATCCGTATATCACGTTGCAGCTTTACTTGACCCTTGATATAGTCTGCGATTGCAACAGACCCAAAATTCCGATGGTTTGGATCAGGTAACAGCTGATTGCACGTGTGCGGGCCAATATATTTTGTCAACGTCCACGTCTGAGTTGCTTGCAGAAGTGTAGCGCGCAGCCACCATTTACATACAGGGTTCTGCCTGCAAGCCAACACTATTGTCGAGTTGGTAGTCCGGCGACCCTTGAACTCTCTTCCCACCCCGACCGAATAAGTAGTCGCACAAGCTCGGACGGCATCGCGATTTGGGAATACCATCCCTACTCGGAATTCCATCCCAGGATCCCACATAATCTTTTCATCATCCTCTGGGGCGACGTCAAAGTCGCAAAGATCCGCCGTTCTTACATGCTCAGGAAGTTGCGACTCATATTGTGAATCTGCTCCTAAGTCTTCCTCGACATCCTCTTCGTTGCTGTCGTAGAAATCCTCTTCTTCCTCTTCTTCCTCTTCACCACTACCCCTCTCAGACCCGCTTGAATCACCTAAGACCAACTGATCTAGTAAAGTCTTGTTGCGAACCACGGCCTCGTATTCCACGTACAATTCCAAAATCTCGAGTTGCGGATACCGCACGACCTCGTTCAGAATTCCAAACACATGCTCGTTATTCTCCACAGAAAACAACGAGTACGACCGTATCGCACCCTCAACTATTCTTGGAAGCCGGAAGTAGATTTTTGAAATTTCTACTTCCCCGTCGGTAGAAACTGCTCTTCTACAAATATTTTGTAATTCCTCGAAACTCATTCTCTCGCTAAGCGCCATATTAACCGGACGACCCCCGTGGTATTCTATTCCACACGGAGAACTCACAATACGGCCATCACACCATATCAACAAAGATATATTTGGACTCGTCATTTCTAATTAATAAACAGCAAATTTTAACACCGTTATATTTAAAATGCTAATCTTAAATTTATAGCGTTAACATATCAATCGTAATTACTATTACTTTATTTCTAATATTTTTTTCAAATAAAAATAAATTAAACATATCCTAATATAATTGTATGAAATTTCTAATTATACACTTCCTTATTACATGCATTTCTAAGTTATAATTAAAGTCTAATATTTTGCTATATGAAAATTAATTTTATAACAATTTTACATATTATTAAATTTCTAACATTTATAAACACTAAAATTATTTAATACAATAATTAAAAAAATTACACGTACTAACCTCTTGTAGTCCTTTAAATAAATATCGAATAAAAAATATAACACTTCACGAATAGATCCGTTTAGCTCCGAAATATAACTTCTTCCAACTTTTTCCCGAAATATTTTTCAAAATATAACCTCGAAACTACTTTTTTTTCTCCCCTCTACTCTCATTTTTTTTCTTTGATTTAGTAACTATTTTTTCTTACAAATCAAAAACCCCCCATCCCTTTTATAGGCAGCCTCACCGTTGGGAGCTGGTCTCCCAACGGCCAATTAAATGCGTTCCGCATTCCATGAATGCGGAACGCATTTAATTTACCGTTGGGAGACCAGCTCCCAACGGTAAATTGGCAGTGTTCCGCATTCCTAGAATGCGGAACACTGCTAATCAGATTTAATAATCTGATTAGCGTGGTCCGCATTCTAGGAATGCGGACCACCACGTGGTCCGCATTCCTAGAATGCGGACCACGTGGTCCCAGGCACTCTTCTGGAATTAATTCCAGAAGAGGCACTATATTGGATTTTTGGGTGCCTTTGAGGCACCCAAATATCAAAAACCCCATATAAGAGCACTGAATTTGTCATGAGAAGTTTAATTTGGGTGGGTTTCAGGGGAGTGCTCTCTTGAGAAGGAAAATAAGGAATTAGGGCAAACATTCCTTGATAAGCAATGTTGGAGGTGCCAACCGTTAAGGAGACATCTAGTTCATTCATGTTTCACATTATCTATGCAGTAGTATCACTAATTCTATTTTAAATAGAGAGAGACTATAATTAAAGAGCAAAAAATTACTTAATTGCTTGTTTAAAGTTTGATCAATGGTTGACTTGGGAATTGAGATGTATAGCTTTCCTCTGTTCTAATTACACCATGCTTTTTTCCAATCACTAATCCATATCCTTTTATCTATAACTATAAAAAATATTGAATAACTTTTAATAATTTACACATAAATCAAACTCATTCTAATGTAAAATTTTCATCACATTTGCCGTTCAATATATATGTTTATTGTTTTTTTTTTCTTTTTTCTCGCTCTTTTTTTTCTTGGCTTAATACATCATTTGACCCCTAAACTATACACTTTTATTCTCTGAGACTCTTAAACTAATTTGATATTCTATTGGACCTCTTAACTTTATTTTTTGTTCTATTTAACCCGTCAATTGTAATTTTTTTGCCGATCTGACCTTTTTCATCCAACGTGGCAAAAATGCGTGTTTTCAAACGCGTTGAAGCGCGTGAAGGATAATTAAAATGCATAACTTGTTCTATTGAACCCCCGAACTACACTATTTTGTTCTATTTGACCCCTAAACTTATTTTATTTTCCTATTGCACCTTCAAACTTTTAATTTTTACCCATTAACCTTCTCAAAAATACAATTATTTAACTTTCATCCATTTAATCTTCTAGAAAAATAAAAAATTATTGAAATTTAGTCAAATAATTACATAATATAACTTCTTGTACATGTATATATTTGTTTACATTTCAATAATGATAAAAGAAGTTTTGTCTTTTTAACGATATTATAAAATATATAAATTTACTATACTGTGATAATATTAAAAAAAAGACTGATTTTTTTAAAAAATTATAATTTTTAGTGTATTTCACGAATTTCCAATTATAAAAATTTTAATACACCAGCTTTTAATTTTTTGCAATTTCAAACTTTTCAAATCAATTCTGAATTTTTAAAATTTGTGTTAAAATTGGAAAACACGCTAAATTTCATGACTTTTAAAGCCTTAAATGATTTTTTCAAATAATATGTAAAGTACATCATTTTTTATTTTAGATTAAAAAAAATATTTAGACTTAATATATTTTTTGACCTCTAACCTTACCTTTTTATTTCCTATGACCTCTAAACTATTTTAGTGTTCCATTGGACCTCTTAACTACTTTTTTTATTCTATTTAACCCCATGTCAGCAAAGCCATGTCAGCAATTTTATCCACGTCATCGCGCGTGGTGTGCACATTCCGAATGAGGGGTTAAATAGAACAAAAAAAAGAGTTAAGAGGTCCAAAAGAATACGAAATTAGTTTAGAGGTCGCAGAGAATAAAATGGTATAGTTTAGGGGTCAAATAATGTATTAAGCCTTTTTTTCTTCGATTCTGCCATTCTAAATAGACTTCCGTTCAATTTGTTTATGCTATGATCTTGACTTGAATGGTAATTATGCTATAACTGAAAAAAAAAAAAAACAATTCAGGACGCAAAATTTCTCTTAATTATATAAAGCAAGGCAACAATGGTTATCTTTTTATGTTCAATTTCAAGACATAAACACATTTAGCAGGTTTCTGTTTCTTTTTTTTTCCAACTTTTATAGCTCTACATTCAGAATCTGTAGCAGTAAATACTCCGATTTTAAATAAAATTCATCTATTTACATGAAAACGGCTTGAAATCACTTTGCATCGCAAAGACCGGTGGCTTCATTGCAGAAACCGTCGCGATCAAGTAGTTGTTGAGGAGGAGCACTTAGAAGAGGAGACGATGGACTACCGTACGCATTTCGCCTGCTGTTTCCGCAGCCTAAGCTTTTTCTAGTGCTTACTCCTGTTATTGGATTTGTTCCGTTCGCATACTTGCATAACGCCTTTTAAACAAAACAAAAAATTTAATTATGACCATAGCTTAATTAAACTCCCATGAAAACAACAAACATATACAAGTCATGATCTTAGTACCTGCTTTTGTAAGAGATCTATGACTGCATCGCTGAAATCGGCACCTTCGATTGTGGCGCCTCCGAGATCACTGCGAGTTAGAACTGATCGAACGAGCACTGCATTCGTCAGATTAGCTTCATTCAGGACCTGTTGGACGAAATCATAGCATACAGACAAACATCGGTCATTATTTTGCATAGCAAAGTTCTTTCTGTGCTGTAGGACAATCATACAATTGGATCATACCATTCGATCCATCAAGGTGTCGCTCAAATCTGCACCTGTTAATTGTCAAAATAAAACAACAAATTAGTGGCTGTCTCTTCCAAAAGTTTATCAATAATTATGGTTTTGAAGTCAAAATATATATTTGATAGCAATTTTTTTATTACGACAGAGATGTACCATGTAAATTATTTGTAATGATTATAACTTTGCACCATGCACATTATTTCATTTGTACACAAATTTTGATGCCAACAAACTATCCATAACAAAGGGTTAACATAAATGGTTTACAAACTTAATTAAGAAATACAGTTTATATCAGCATTTTTGTTTTGTTTTTTAATCTGTAAAAAAAGAGAGGAAAAAAAAACAAATAAAGGCCAATATACAATTTTGTCCTTCATTTCAGGTTCCTTTTAAAAAAATTAATTTTAATTTTTTTTTGTTTTAAAGCGATACCTAAAGTTGTTAAAAAACTGAATCTCTTTTAACAAAATTTTATTTTATTTTCGCTGACGTGGACACCATCTGATATAAATACATATAAATACGTGATATTTTATTTAATTTAGACATGAACAATTTATTATTATTAAAAATTTAACGATGTAAAAAAAAGTACAAACTGGACCCTTTATTAATTGATGTTATTTGTCGTCGATGTCAGCATGAGTAAAGATAAAAAAATCTTCTAAAATGGAGTCTATTTTATTATTTTTAATAGAAAAAGGGCAAATATGCCCCTAAAGTTGGGATTAGGAGTAAATATATACTTGAAATCTAAAAAGGGATAAGTAAGCCTCTAATGTCTTTAAAATGAGAAATAAGCTCCTAACGTCTTTAAAGGGAGAAAACAAATCCTTCTCCTAAACATCGTATTAATAATGTGTACACGGTGTGTAAATTTTGCTAACATGACATACATAACATTCCTAAATCCAAGTTAATAGAAAATCCTAATTTACGACGTGAAAATAAAACTAAAATTGTTTAATTAGGATTCTTGATTAATTTGGATTTGAAATATTAGGATTTTTAATTTTTGAAACTGTTTTCATTATAAAGAGAGCTGAAAATATGCAATTCGTGAATTTAAAAATGTTATGTGGGATTCATGTTCGTCATGTCAACAAAATCTACACACACAGTTCACACAATGTTAACATGTTTAGAAGAGCATATTTGCCTTTTTTTCAAAAAATGATAGGGGTTTATTTGCTTCTTTTTTAAAGACACTATAAGATTTATTTGTTCCTTTTTAGATTTTACGGGCATATTTATTCATTTTTCTGTTTTTTTAATAACTTTTGGTATTTATAAAAAAAAAACTTTTGGTACCATTTTGAATTAAAAAATTATTAAAACACAAATGTAAAATCAAACTAAAAAGTCAGTTTAACCATCCTTCTAATATATTTTAGGCCAAATGTTGTAAAAAGGCCAAACCTTTCACAAAAGTTTCACAAAAGTCCTGACCTTTCAATTTTGTCGATTTTGGCCAAAAACTGATTATTTGGTTTCACAAAAGTCCTGACCTTTCAATTTGGTCGATTTTGGCCAAAAATGGATTATTTGGTTTCACAAAAGTCCTGACCTTTCAATATTTGACATGCCACATAGGCGCCACATAGGTGTCACATAGGCAAATTGAAATCAAATTGAGAGTTGGCCACAATTGAAACCAAATAATTTGTTTTTGGCCAAAATCGACAAAATTGAAAGGTTAGGACTTTTGTGAAACGTTTATGAAAGGTTTGGCCTTTTTACAACATTTGGCCTATATTTTATCTGTGTTAAAATGAATACATTTAAATAAATTCAATGGAAAATAACAAACAAGACAACGTTGTCAACGGAGAATCTATAATTCTGCTAGTATCAAAATTGAATTTCAGAGTATTTGATCTGACCCAAAACCAAAACTTACAATTTAGATCATTATAATCTACAATTCTAACAAACTCTGAGACCAGAGAATGAGTTATTCTCCCTTCCACAAAAAGTTCTTCTTAAACCCTAATTAAATCTTTTGTCCACCCACCGCTTCATCACCATTCTAAACTCCTTCCCCTCCGCAAATCACCGCCTTACAGGTTTCTCTTGCCGTCATCGGCATACTTTTTAGTCGGATTAAGTTTGATCATCTTGAAGTTCTTTCTTTAAATAGGTAATTTTTGTTTATGCATTTTGTCAAACGCGAACAATTTTGGTTAATTACGTTTTTAAATTCCATATTTTTTGATGAAATTTAACCTAGTTGTTTGTTTGTATTCTATGTGGCAGAAGATAAGAAAAACCCTCTATATCTGCAAGAAAAAATCCATAAACCCTTTTATTGATTTTTTAATCACATAAGCCCTCAATGTTTTTCAAAATGGTGCAGTACAAATGAAACGTTAAAAACCCTTAATTTCACTTTTACCATCTTCCATCTTCACCCTCTGCAAATTTATGTCTACCCTTTTATCTGTGTTTCTTTTTCTTTTTCTTGAACTGCACTCTGTAATGGTTAAACAATATTTTCTTTCTGTGATTTTATTTTCTTTTGATCTATTTTTCATTCTCTTCTTTAATAAATACCCTTTTTGATGAATTTCTTGAACTCTGTCTCAGTCTTTTACCTGTTTATTTACTCCTATTGGTGTTCTAAAATACTACTTTAGAATTTAAAATTACAGCAGTTATTCTATTTTATATTTATGAAAGTTTTCTTGATTCGGTTGAATTTTAGTCAAATGATCCAAAAATTATAAGTTTTGGATTTATTTGTTAAAAATCCAGAAATTTGACTCTTATGATATTTTAGATCAAATTGAGGGGTGAAATGATGCTTTTGTTCATTTATGTTTTAAGTTGTATTCTTCCATTTCAGTACCTAAAGAAATTTTTAAGCATTCATGTTAAGTTCTTGTTTCTAGTCATTGCAAGGAAAATATCAAATCAGGAAAACTTTTTCCATGAGTGCCCTTTTAGTATTTTAAATTTCCTTCACTCCCAAATTGTTATTTGTTTAATTGTTTTTTGGCTATATTCATCCTAGTATGTGATCTAATGCAGATCATTGAAGTGTTCATAAAAAGGGATTTGATTCATTGAAAAGGTGTTCATAAAACAGAGTTGATTCTACAATGAGCTCCAACAGAAAGGTAGCTGCGGTTCGTGAATTTCCGGTTGGTTGTGGCCGAGATGTGTGTAATAGCTGGGTTCAGTCTGAGGTAGTTAAAGTTTATCCATCTAGAAAAAGGATCTCAGCTCTTAGAGACTTCCCTGAGGGTTGCGGAAGGCAGACTTCGCAAGTTTCTTTAGAAACCGATGCGATGGATCACATTATACTAAATGTTGAAAAGGATTTACTCAGAAAGCAAGGAGAGATAAATAGGAATAAAGAGAACCGAAAGAATGTCTCGAGTACGAGGCATATGTCGCAGTTGGATTATTTAAGCTCGGAGATTGCAAAGAAGAAAGTTCATGAGTATGACAAGATCGGAAAAATTGCTGGGCAGAATAGAAGGAATACATCGCACGAAATTGTGCAAGCACTGATGGCTGCTCCAAATTGTCCATGGAGTCAAGGGAAAAGGGTATATAAATCAATGAAAGCAAGTAATAGATTCAAAAGCACCTCAATGAAGCATCTATCTACTCAGGTTCATCAAAAGAAGAGTATTTTGAAGCATTTCATATGAACAATTCTAGAGCTACCGTTTCATCAGACTAGTGATATACTATGAAGGATTCTTGAAGGTTTTACCTGTAAAATTCGCCTTGTATGCAACCGCTTTCTCCATGTACGCACCATTGAATGTTGAACCACTAAAATCAGACTCTCTCATATCAGCTGATGTGAAATTGGCTCTTCTGCATCACCCATTTAAGTATTTGTAAGTATTCAATTGTGCACTATTTTAATTGAAAATTTCCATTTCTTTGCTTTGCTTTGCTTTGCTTTGCTTTCAATTAAATGGCAGGCCATAGTTCATTTTACCAGTAAAAAATAGATAGAGATAGAATAGTAATACAGTGAATTACCTGAAATTTTCATTCATATGCACTGCTTTCCTGCATAGTAATTGCAAAAATTGCAGATAAGCAAATTCTTAGATAAGTGGTGTTTAGAAATCCAAAAGCTAGCTTCAAAAAGAAACGAACCTGAGATCTGCCGAACCGAACTGAGCAGCTGATCCAATACCGAACTCGCCACGCATCTCCGCTTCAAACTTATTGAGATCAGCAACTGCAGGCGAACCGAAGCCAAAATTAACAACAGCGGCCGCCGCCAATGCAGTTGAAACTAGTTTACTCCAGTTGTTCTTGGACCTAGTTGTAGAACAATCTTCCTTTTCAAGGAAAAACCAGTCAGAATCTCAAACTGACCATTGTTAATCTTAGCAAACCTTTTCAAGTTATGTAAATTTACTTACCAAGAAATGGGTCCTGTCTTTGTGTGCCTAAGTGACAAGCTATGTGAAATGGCTTGGATTGAGAGGGCAGATGGTATGGAGATTTTGTGGATAAATTAGATTTGCTGATAAATTTAATGGATAATGGGGAGATTGATGCCATTGTTAAGATGATCTTAGTTTCTATATTGTTGATGTTCTGCTACAAAATACAAGAAAACATGTTTCGTCAGCTCTCTTGCTTTGCTTTATCCACTTATTTTTGCGTTGGCTAAGGATAAGTACACGTTTGTTATGTTGTTTGGACAGTCGATTGCCACTTGGTATTCCGAAGGAATACTTTTTTTCATAATAATTTGAAGTTTTAAACTAAATTTTGTATTTCTTCAAATAAATTCTTATTAACTTAAAGATAAAATTTAAAATAATTATTAATTACAACACTCTTTCTTGAAAAAAAGAAAAAAAAAGTAACCTCCTCTCCCTAACAACAATTCAACATTTATAGTTTAGAGATAAATAGTTTTTCACCTTGTAGGCGAAAACTATCTCCTTTTCTCTTTTCATACATTCATTAAAAATGCTTTAATCGTATTTTATTTGATATACACTCCAATCTCTATAGATGGAGTTTTTTTATTTAATTTTGAAAACTTGTTAAATATCCTTATCTTGTTTAAAGTAATACTGATTTGTATGTGAAGTATATTTGATTCTATCAATTTTTTTGAAGTTTTTTTGGTTTGCAACTCAAAAAAAATAATTTTTACTAATATCCTTGAACTAATAAAAGGTTAATGATATTTTTTCAATATTTATTTTGATGGTTTGTTTTACTATTTGGTTTTGATAACTGTTGATGATATTTACTTTCGGATTCCTTTTGAAGCTGGTGTTTGATGAAGTTTCAGTGGATCGAACAATTTACTAGTGTAGTCGAACGAGATTAAAATTAAGACCCTTGGACCAGCGTATTTTGTTTATTGTTGTATGCTAAGATCACACTTAAAATATGGCCTCCCATGTTCAGATGAACTTGAGAGGAGATTAGTTCTAATTATTTCAGTATTTGAGAATAGCATGATTAAATTTGAGGGATGGTAATGTGCTTCTTCCATTATCTAATAGATGGATGGACAAAATCCAGGCTTTTCTGTTGGGCTCCTAAGTAGCCCAAAATTGTACTATCTATAGATTTTGAAAAATTATTGGGGTTTTTTACACAAATCCCCTAAAAATGCTATGGTGTTTCACTTTTCCCTCACCATTTTGATTTTGGCAAAAATCTCTCAAAAAAAATAAAAAGTTTACAAAAATCCCTCATAACCCAAAATAAAAAAAAATGAGACAATATTGTCCTTGATATTTGTCAATATTTCATTGGTCTATGTTTGAATCAATCAAATGATGACACGTGGCAAATGTGGATTTGGTTAGATAAACTAACCACCCGCCACCGACCAATTTTCGGTCCGACCGGCCGGACCACCGCGGTCAACGCCGGTCAACGGCCGGACCACCGCGGTCAACGCCGGTCAACGGCCGGACCACCGCGGTCAACGGGCAATCAACTATAGTGGTGAGATTTTAAAAGAATTAAATAAAATATAAATTTGCTATTAGTAGGAATAGAACCCATGACCTCTCACTCTTAGTCCATGTGTCTAACCATCAAGGCAAGACATGTTTGTTGTCTTTATTTACTCTTTTATATATATACATATACTCTTTAATAATGTATAAGAAAGCATTTAAACTAAATATAAACATATTAAAATGGTTGATTATAAATAATATATTATTATAAAATACTAATAAAATATTACGCTTGTTAAAATTTAAATTAATTTATTCTAATTAAATTAATACTAGTGTAAATTAAATATTAACTTAAAGTAAATTAAGTTAAAATAAATTTATAAACTAATGTATTAGAAACACAATTAACTTAATGTCAACTCGATATAAACTCAAAATAAATTATATAAGTTAATTTAGTTGATATTAAGTTAGTTTTTAAAATTATAATAAATTTCTAAAAAAATTGCTTCAAATTGACATGTAACCTTCATCAAGTTTACGTTGAGTTGACATTAGGTTCACATCGAGTTGACATTAGGTTCACATTGAGTTTACATTGAGTTGATATTAAGTTACATTTCAAAATTAAAATAATTTACTTTTTCAGATTGACATTAAATTAATATTGAGTTGACATTAGGTTTGCATTGCATTGACATGATATTTACACTGAGTTGACATTAGGATTACATTGAATTGACATTACGTTTACATTGAGTCGACATTGAGTTGATATTAAGTCGACGTTGAGTTAATACTAAGTTAATTTTAAAATTATAATAATTTACTAAAACATTTACTTTGAATTGACATGTAGTTTACATCAATTTTACATTGAGTTGATATTAGATTTACATTCACTTGACATTGAGTCGACATTGAGTTGATATTAAGTTTAATTTATACTAAGTTTACATTTAGTTGATATTAGGTTTATATTGAGTTGACATTGAGTCGTCATTGAGTTTACATTGATTCGACGTTGAGTTGACATTATATTTATATTGGGTTGACACTGAATCATCATTGAATTTACATTGATTTGACGTTAAGTTGACATTAATTTACAAAAATAGTTGCAAAAAATCTTAAATAATTTACTTTCAATATACAATTAGTTTATTTTTAAAAGTATGAATTATAAAAAAATAATTTTACTATTATAATAAAAAATAATTTCATTTAAAATTTATAATTATTTATCAAAATATTTACTTTGAGTTGATATTTAGTGAACATTAAATTTACATTAAGTTGACATAAATTTATATTAAGTTCACATTAAGTTGACATTGAGTTCATATTAAGTTTATATTAAGTTTATATTGAGTCATCATTGAGTTTACATTGATTCGACGTTGAGTTGACATTAAGTTTATATTGGGTTGACACTGAGTCATCATTGAGTTTACATTGATTCGACGTTGAGTTGACATTAAATTTACATAAATCATTGCGAAAAATCTTAAATAATATACTTTCATTCTACAATTAGTTTATTTTTAAAAGTATGAATTATAAAAAAATAATTTTACTATTATAATAAAAAAAAATTTCATTTAAAATTTATAATTATTTATCAAAATATTTACTTTGAGTTGATATTTAGTGAACATTAAATTTACATTAAGTTGACATAAATTTATATTAAGTTTACTTTGAGTTTATATTAAGTTGACATTGAGTTCATATTAAGTTTATATTCAGTTCATTTATTTTAAATTTACTTTCGATTCATGTCAACAAAATCTTAGATAGTTTGCTTTTAAATTACTATTACTTTATTTGTCATTTTATAAATTATTTTTAATAGTATAAATAATAAAGTTAACATTAAGTTGTCATTGAGTTGACATTAAGTCGTTATTAGGTTTATATTGAATTTTTGCCCACCATGGCGGGTCCTACCACCACGTATCCGACCACGACCACCTCGGATTTGACCAACAAATCATTATATTTTTTAATTTTAACAAGTGAAATATCTTATTAGTCTTACTCATGTATTAATAAAGAGTGTAAAATATAAATATATGTATATTTTTATTTTTACTGTGTAAATATTTATTAAATAAATTAAATTAGACTTATTTAATAGTAACTTTAATTTAAACTGATATTTAGTTTATATTTAATTTATACTATAAAAATAATTTCATTCTAATAAATTTATAATTAGATGTATATAATATATATATACATTATAGAGCAAATGTTGACAGCAATAAGCCTTTGCCTTAATGGCAAAGCACTTGGTCATTCTTGTAAGAGGTCAAGGGTTCAAATCCCCTTAACCCCAATATGATGTTTTATTTAATTTTTAATTATTAAACAAGTATTAGTCCAACCATTAAAAATGGTCAGACCACCAACCATTGATGGTCCGACCGGCGTTCACCAGCATTGGTCTGACCGTTGACCGCGGTGGTCCGGCCGTTGACCGGCGTTGACCGCGGTGGTCCGGGCGTTGACCGGCGTTGACCGCGGTGGTCTGGCCGTTGACCGGCGTTGACCGCGGTGGTCCGACTGTTGGCCGGCTAATAACGGTCTGACCGGTGGTGATTCGGTTAGAATTGGCCGGTTTATGTAAAATGAGGAGAAATTATTAGGTGTAATGAAAACACAATAGGTAAAATACACCATAGGGATAAAATAGTAATCACAACTATTAAAAGGTAGGGATGAAAAGAATCTTTTAAAATTGAGGGATTTTTGCAAAAAAAAAAAAGTTGGGTGATTTATACAAACTTTTGAGTTTTTGGGTGATTTGGTGTAATTTTCTCAAATTATTAGGTAAGCACTAACATTAAAGCCTATTGGGATAAAGAACTGAATAACTGAATAAAAGTAAGCTCTTGGTTGTCTAAACTTTTAATGGGCCATTAAAACCGTCTCACCAACAGTCATAGGCTTAGATGCATTGCCCCAATATTAGGGCAAGGCATTGAGCCTTAGGGCTCCGATACAGATAACATAGCAACTGTTGTCCTAGTCTGCCTTAGTTGTTGATGTCCTGTTAACTCAAGTGGGCTACAATAAATTAAGGCTCCAACTCTATATCAGTTTGAGGCTTATCCTCATGATGGACGGAATAAATCCTCGATTTTTGTTATAAAAAAATAATTTTAAAAAAATGTTTGTAAAATTTAACCATCAAATTAAAAGTGTTTAGCCGTATCTCAAGGTCAAAATCTTTACAGTTTCACTTTGCACTTTCAAACGATTACAAATAGTTTCTAAAAAACACAATTTAAAATGTAAAAATCGTTTATTAAACAATTTATAAATGGATTTCATATGAACTCAAAACCAACAACTAAATATCCCAGAGATAACACCATCTTTGGAGGCCCAGTTAACGGTTTGAATCTTTCAGTGAATTGATTATAGCGTCTTTACCAATAATGACTAGAAGTTGTTCTTTGATAGTTCGCATTTGATCAATTAAATTATTTTAAATTTGGTACGAATCTAAGGATTCTTATGCTTTTTAAGTTTTAATTATTATTTTTTTCAATTGAAATACTATAATAAGAAATACTATAATATATATATAGTGGCAGCATGGCATGCATGCATAGTAATTGATGGTGGGGATGTACGTAAAAAGACTGTAAAGAGGCTATTTGTTGCTGTTTGAGGGGATATGAGGATCAATCTCTTCTTTCTTTCTTTGTAATAATGGTGGGGTTTGGTAGAATCCGATAAAGTTCATATCCCTCAATATCGCACATTTAGTGTCCTCTCCACTCCAAACTACTGACTATCTCTCCAACACCCATCTTTCTTTGTCTTTTTTTTTGGTAAGCTCATCCCGTTTTCAAGGCTTCGCCCTGACTAATCCGGATCCGACCCGCGTCGCGCATCTGGCATGGTGGGTGAGTCTGCCAGTGGGAATTTTCTGCATTCACAAGGACTCGAACCCGAGAACTTGCTTAAGCGGTACCAAACCGCTTACCACTTGCACCAACTCCCATTGGTTCTTTGTCTTTGATTATTCACACAAATCCATATCAAGAGAGTTTTATGGGGAAATTATGATAATTCAAAGCAGAGAAGCTTAGCTAGGTTCAAGAACTGCTTACATGTACATCCATAAACCTGAAGAAGATAGATCTTTTAAAATAACAAATCCACATTGTAAACCTCTAAGTTCTACTTTTTTAATTTAATTATAATAGGTGTCATGGACAAATCCCAATTATGAAATGACACTAATTTTAAGATTGATCCTTATTTGAGCCAAATTTGCTAGCTATAGGCAAAACTCTAATTCCAAATTTCAAAACGGCTGCATGAATGTGTACGATTTGAACCCACGATCTAACCTAAATTAGAAGACCGAGCGCTTTAGCAACCTTTAGGTGATACTTTAATTATAGGAATTGTTCATATTCGTAAACAAAAATTATATCCAACTCTTAATTTAAAATTATTTTTAGACATAATTTTTATTTTTAAATCTAATAAGTCTTTCATGTTTGTTTAAAAAATGACATGATATGTTAAGTAAAATAATTATTTGCCAATAATCCATTAAAAAAAAAGTGGGATTACGGGTTAAGCCCTTTGTGCTAAGTACGATAGCAGAGAGGTGGGAAGCTACTTAATTGGTGTGTGAGAGACGACTCGAGCCTTGAGCTCTTACAGAAAGAAAGAACCAAAAGTCAGCGAGCCATGCGTCAGGATTTTTCAGAACTTTTGCTGATAATTAAATTCCAGAGATTTGAGCTTGTCAGCTTGTATGTTCTAGCTAGGGTTTTATTATAGTCTGCAATCCTAATTCTTACGACCTATACTCATTTTTCAATGGAGTACTTGAATCATTTCAGCATAATCTGTGACATTACCCCCAACCTTTCGATTTTCGGCGACAACAATTAATAATAACTAAACAACAATGTTTTTACATAAGGTCTAATGTCTTAAAAAACCCCGACCTTTTAGCCCCTTTTCAATCATACCCTGACGTTGAAAATTTGTCAATTTTACCCTATTTTGCATTTTTGTGTTTCAATTGTACCTTGAAAAATTAAATTAACGTCTTTTGCGTTTGGAAATTTGTTTAAAACATTCTCCATGTCTCGCATATATTAATTGTATATTTTTATAATTTATTTAAATTTAGTTAAATTAATTAAGAATTTAAATTAGTGTTAATTTGATTATGGTTTTTAGTTAGTTTTTAAAAATAAAGGACTTATTTGTACTTTTTTGAATAAAAAAGAATTTAATTTTATGTTTAAACTTAATTAATTGAATAATTTCATCATTTAAGTAAAAAAATTAACAAAAATTAAAATATTGGGGTACAATTGAAAACGGAAAATTCAAAAGTGGGTAAAATTGACAAATTTTCAACGTCGGAGTGGAATTGAAAAAAAGTTTAAGGTTGAGAGTTTTTTGAGTGATTAGGCCTTTACATAACAGTAGTGATGACGACTATCAAATCTTTATGTTTTACTACTGAACTTGGATTTACCTCTAACAAAAGATAACTAAATAAATTCAAACAAAAAAATTACTTACGAGTCATTTAAAAGTTAATACCCATTTTAAGCTAAAGTATATAATTTTAGCCTTCAAATAAACAAAGTCAGACAAACATTTTATCTTTGTAATTGTCGAGATAAATAGAAATGTATTGAGGATTAATATATAACACAACTTTGCTAGTAAAATAAAATTTGATGATTAATCTGGATAACCTTCCGTAAAAATACTGTAATTTGATAATTGAATTTTTTTAATTGGCTCGACTTTATTTAGCTTTTTGTTTATTCATTATCAAGAATGGAAATTTAATCGACCGCTTAGCCAACCTTGGTTTTTCTCAGCCCATAGGCTTAAGTGTCTACAATAACGTTCTGGATGAAGTCAGGAGCTTACTTATGGAGGATATCATTGGTGTATCTTTTCCTCGTATGAGCAGACGGTCCTAAGCTGCTCTTTCTGGCTGTTGCCGGCTCTTCTTTTTATCAAAAAAAAAAAGAATGGAAATTTATTCCATTTTCCTTTTGTTTGTCGAAAGTGAATTTAGCCAAAAACCACTCATATATTAGCTTTTTTTCTATTACATTCTGAACTTATAAAATTGTCAAATACTACCTAGTTTTTGCATTTTTCACTTTCAGCTATATCTTAAATTTTCAATTTGGGACGATTTTCTTACTTAAGTGATGAAACCATTAAAAAAAATCTAAGAGTGTTGTAACATCCGGAAATTTAAAAAAAATAAAATAATATTATATAATTATAACATAATGGGTAAGGTTGTAATTTTACCCTTTTCTCAAATAAAACCCTAAACTTAATACAAGTCTATTTAAAAGAGGTTAATCAATTCTAATAGGGTTCAAACAAAAATAAAATTTAGCCGTCATTGAGAGAAATGAAAATTTGTAGTCCATGATTTTTGGTGAATTCTATCTCTACAGCTTCTAAGGTATTGTTTTCAACACTATAATATTATTTCTCTGAATATATAATTTAATTGAATATTAAATTTTCCACAAATAATTGTTTATCACGGTACACTGTGTTTTCAATATGAAGGTGTACTTTTGATCAATGAAGCTGTTTATGTTGAAATTTGATAAATTAATTAAAACCACAAATAAATAATTTTCTTTCTAATACACATAAATATATATACAACTTTGTACACGTTTCACAGGGCCAAGATAATGCCTTTTTGATTGAGCATTAAGGCTGCAAATCTAAGGCAGTTGGTGCATACAAACTTCACTTTTTCTATTCATAAATTGCTATATTAAACAAAGGAGAGAATTTCTAAAGTTTATATTTTTACATTTCTGTTCCTAAAATTATTAATCATAGCAATATGATTTGTTTAGATTTTGGTTAAATTGATGACATGTTTAATAAATATTTTTATACAAAAATAATAATAATAGTAATAGTAATATTTAATATGTTATAATATATACTTTAATGTAAATTAACAGTGTGTATTATAAATATTTTAGGAGACACATATAATATAGACCGCCGAGTAGAATCCTCATTTAATTAGATTATTACGCGATCGAGGTAAGTATAGTTGATTATATTTATGTATATTAATTAATTGCTAATTGTGAGTTATTTTATTAGGTGTTGTCATTTATTGTGATACATGATTATTATATGCTAGAGGTCTGAATGCGTATATGATTGTCTATTTGTTTTGGTTGCAATAACTATGTTATATGATTGTAAAATTTGAGCAGTATGATTATGCTGGATACATGTTTGTCAGTAACTGGTTATGCTTGATGAGACAATTTGTAAATAAATTTTGATAATTAAGAAAGTTGACAGTTTGCTTACCTGGGACTGATTATATCCAATGGTTTAGAGATGCGACGATTAAATTGTCGAATGATGAGATAAAGGTTGTGATCAATTTCTGCTAGGCACTTCGGTGCCGGGATATTCTCGGAAGCATAGAATATCTTGTGCGTTTTGCTAGACACTGGAGTGGTGTCGGGATACTAATGTGTTTGGTATCTTGTGCGATATAGATATTATTAATGTGATTTTTAATGGCCGGCAAACCATTGGATATGATTCAGATAGGGTAAGCAGGGCCCTAATTAAAGAAGTAAAATAAACAATGATTTAATTTGTTTGATTGTATATTTGGGATGGTATATGGGAGTTGATGGGTTTATGGTTGGATTAAAAGATTTTCTGTTGTTTATTTTATTTGTTGTTGTCATATATATATAAATATAATTAGCTATATTCTATTGAGTAGGCAGCTCACCCCTTGCCACCTATTTTTCAGGATATAGATAGCAGTGACTCATCCATCTAGATTCGTGCAATCAATCACTTGGCTTGGTTAGATGGGGTCAACAGTGTCATCGGAGTTTCGATTTTTATTTTAAATTCAAGTTTAAATCTATACGATAAATTAAATTTTATTTTTGAAATTAGCATTTGGTTTCTGATTTAAAACTGACATTTGTAAATTTAATGAATATGTATTATTTTGAGATCGTTAATAAATGTTTGAACTGGAAATTTTATGAGATTAAATTTGAATTGGGTTTTTAAGTTAATTTTTAATATAAATTCAAGAGGGGTGCTACATTTAATGGTATCAGAGCGGGTATACGTTTCAGGTTACCCGACATGTTTTTAAAGAGAGTTATTAAAGGATGATGTTTTATAATGAACCTGTTGACCCGATAGTTAGTATGGATGAGTCAGTAGAGTCGGTAGAGTTAGTTTCGTTTCATAACAGTCTCTAGTTATATTATTGTCATTATGATAGGTTCTTTTATTGTGTTTGTTTGTAATTGGTATTTATTTTATGAGGATGTTATTTTATTCATATATAAAATTAAACTCTTTTATCTTAAATACTGATGATTTAAAATTCAATAATTTTATTTTATATAGAATATAAGTTGAAAACCGATTTGCTATATTTAGTGAGAATGAGATGAATAATAATAATAAAAAGATTATATTAATAATGTTTGAATTTTGTTTCATCTATTAGATTTCATGTTTGTTTGTTTTTAGAAATGGTGTTTTAAATTGACTTTCGGCTTAATTATTAATGTGAAATTAGTTTCAAAAAGGTTAGCTTTTTAATTGGTAATGAGGGGAGAATTTATTAAGGCTTTTGAAATTTTAAATTCACTGCCAGTCTTTGATAAAATTAATTTTTATTATTTTATAACGTCAAAAAAAAAATTGATTTGCTTGGAAATTTGTTAATTGAATTAAGAGAATGATTAGTGTGATTAAATGCTGAAAAGATCTATAAGAAAAAGAATAGAGATGAAAGTTAGTTGTATTTTGTCTTTAAAAAAAAAATTAAAAATATGTAACGTTTGAGTGCAATTTATCATTGGAAGATCAAGATTTTTTTTTAATTTTGGAGTGCGATTTATGATAAGCTTTTAGTGATAAGTTTCTTGTATTATATAATAATATTAAGTTGAACTTTTGAAAGCTGATCACACCTTATTTGATTAATGTGATTTTTACGATGACTTTATATTGCATGTATTTTTTTTTTTGTTGCGTTAGAATAGTATGATTTTATTTGTGATTGGTTCATGATTGATATTTCTAATGTCTAAACTCTTAAACAAAATTGATTTCGAAAAAAAAAATAGTAAAATCAAATTATGTATTGAGAATTAAGGGAATAAAACATTTATGAATTTTAATTATTTATTTAATTTACGTCTGTCATTTTTATTTTATTTTATTTGATATTTATGTATTAGTCTAAAATAAAATAAAAATTATTAAATGATATTTCATGTGTTATCTCTATAGTCGGGTTTTGCTAGATATCAATATAAATGATATTAACATTTAATAAAAACAAAATAAGAAAGAAAAATGATTTTATAATTGAATTAATGATTGTTGCTTTCATAATGTTTTTTTTAGCTTATTCATAGTAGATATAGAATTTATATTTTCTAGCATTGTTTGGTTTGATACATTAATATTTGATTTCTTTTAATTTAGACTACAACAATATTAACACTTTTGAGATGTATTATTCACATGATTCAATATGTACGTATAGTATGCATATTTTTATTTGTCCAATAATCCCTTAATCTTGATTTTTCTTTTTTTTGGATAAAGTGAAATAATATTGAATGTTGTTTCGTGATTTTATAATATTAGTTTATGATACAGATTGATAATATTGACGTTTTTAATTATTCTTACAATATTTCCGCATCGACTTATTTTAATATAGTTATAAAATCAGTGTCTTTTTGGAACATTTGTAGCATGTATAACTTTTATATTAATTTTGATAGTAGGACATTGGTATTGAATATTTAAGTCTTTACAAAAAAAAAAAAATATAAGCCATGACATTAAAAGTTGGTTACTTTGTTTTCAGGTTGGAATTTTTTTTTTCTTTATAATTTTACTGTTATAATTTAATTGAAATTAGTTTTCGTGAGTATGATCTTGGACTTCATGTCAAGTGCTAATTTATTATATATATTAAAAAAATTGTTACTGCTCAAGTAAAAGTTTATATAATATTTTTATTATCACATTTTAAGTTAATGTGTGTTTATCATAATAGATAGAATAATATATTTCTTTTAATAGAAATAAGTTATGATAATTCAATGGTTACCATATAGATTGTACTTCTAGAAAAGAGCAAGAATTGTATTTATTTATTTTTTGCTTGCCGCTTAATAACTTTATAAAGTAACAAAGTATAGACTATTTTCTATTTCATTGATAATTTTGAAAAAAAAATGGTCGATAATTTTACAAACTGCAATTTTTTTTGTCGAATTGGTGTGCTAAATGATAGATTGTTGATATCTTTCGGTAACGTATTGATTTAATGAGCATAACTGGCAAATAATGTTGTTGGAGCAAGTTTTTATTTTTTTTATTTTTTATCATTTTTTTTATATAAAAAAAATTACGATTAATTTGATAGTCTTTTCGTCTAAGTTAATTAATGTGATACATTTAATTTCTTTTCTTTTGTTGGTGGATTTAAATCAGCTGTAATTTTTAATTGAGTTTGAAATTTATGAATTTAATTTTTTTTTCTTGATATGGATCTTAATGAGGCTTTTGATTATACCTTTTAAGGAAGTAATTTTACAGTTTAAGTAGTGAAGAATGAATGGATATTTCTGAGGTCACTAGTTTGACGATTAAATAATTTTATTATTTTTGGAGTGCGCTCTCATTTAATTTTTTTCTTTTAATAATTTAATAATTCAAGAAAAAAAAAGTCTTTAACTTAAATGTACTAGTATCAAGCACATATTAAATCACCTTATAAATTTAACTGTCTATATTTATATATTATCTTTTTTTATTTTTGTTGTAATTGTGACTATTAATTTATTTATTTCACTGTTTGGTATCTGCTCAAAGTTTTATGTGTTAAATTTTATTTTGATTTGTTTAGCTGATTATATGAAGATTTGATTTGCAATTGCAAATTTATGAGATTTGTTAGTTACGTTGTTTCATAAACCTTTTATCATGAGAATAGTCTTGTAAATGTGAATTAAAATTTTATTTGTCCATATGGGAGAGTGTTATAGATACTAAAGCTAAGCGAGTTAGTCGAGTTAAAAAAAAAAAGAAAATCATATGAAAATATATATTTCCATATAAGGATTATTGTGACGAACTAAACTTTGATAATTGAGGGTGGATTGGATGATACATCACAAGACCGTATGGATTAGAATATTATATGGATGTCTATATTTAAATTTAAAATATAAATATGTAAATTTCAGGGACGAAATTCTTTTAAAGAGGAAAGAAAATGTTCTCTCATTTTAATGTTATTTTAATTTAATCAAAAGAGAAAAAAATAAAGTTTTTAGCTCAAATGAACTAGTAGCAAGAATAAATTAATTGTTGCTTGTCCTATAAAGCGTATCATCTATATCTATGCATTGTTGCGTATATTTTTTTGTGACTGATGAATTTTATAATTTTATTTTGAACTTATTATGCTTTTTTCAGTCTGTTTAGCTGAGTTAGTTATTGGACTTTTGGTTCAGTATTGCTTTTTTTTTCTTTTTTTTTTTACATTGATTAATTATGTTGGTGTATTAAATGACTATTTATCATAGAATTGTTATGCTAGAGTTTATGACAAAAAAACAGATGTTTAGATTTGATTTAACAACTAATCTGTATATTATAGGGAATATTATAGTTATTGAAGTGAAGTGATAGGATATCAAATAATAGAAAAAAAATGGAAATATATATTTCATATAGAGATAATTGTGGAGGATTGCGGTTTATTATAATTTCTAAGGATTGATCGAATAACATATTTTAAGATGGTGTGCGTTAGAAATTTTTGTGAGCATCAAGATTTTTAATTAATTTTTGCTTAGTAAATAAGTAAATTTCGAGGACGAAATTTTTTTTAAGAAGGGAAGAAATGTAACATCCGGAAATTTAAAAAAAATAAAATAATATTATATAATTATAACATAATGGGTAAGGTTGTAATTTTACCCTTTTCTCAAATAAAACCCTAAACTTAATACAAGTCTATTTAAAAGAGGTTAATCAATTCTAATAGGGTTCAAACAAAAATAAAATTTAGCCGTCATTGAGAGAAATGAAAATTTGTAGTCCATGATTTTTGGTGAATTCTATCTCTACAGCTTCTAAGGTATTGTTTTCAACACTATAATATTATTTCTCTGAATATATAATTTAATTGAATATTAAATTTTCCACAAATAATTGTTTATCACGGTACACTGTGTTTTCAATATGAAGGTGTACTTTTGATCAATGAAGCTGTTTATGTTGAAATTTGATAAATTAATTAAAACCACAAATAAATAATTTTCTTTCTAATACACATAAATATATATACAACTTTGTACACGTTTCACAGGGCCAAGATAATGCCTTTTTGATTGAGCATTAAGGCTGCAAATCTAAGGCAGTTGGTGCATACAAACTTCACTTTTTCTATTCATAAATTGCTATATTAAACAAAGGAGAGAATTTCTAAAGTTTATATTTTTACATTTCTGTTCCTAAAATTATTAATCATAGCAATATGATTTGTTTAGATTTTGGTTAAATTGATGACATGTTTAATAAATATTTTTATACAAAAATAATAATAATAGTAATAGTAATATTTAATATGTTATAATATATACTTTAATGTAAATTAACAGTGTGTATTATAAATATTTTAGGAGACACATATAATATAGACCGCCGAGTAGAATCCTCATTTAATTAGATTATTACGCGATCGAGGTAAGTATAGTTGATTATATTTATGTATATTAATTAATTGCTAATTGTGAGTTATTTTATTAGGTGTTGTCATTTATTGTGATACATGATTATTATATGCTAGAGGTCTGAATGCGTATATGATTGTCTATTTGTTTTGGTTGCAATAACTATGTTATATGATTGTAAAATTTGAGCAGTATGATTATGCTGGATACATGTTTGTCAGTAACTGGTTATGCTTGATGAGACAATTTGTAAATAAATTTTGATAATTAAGAAAGTTGACAGTTTGCTTACCTGGGACTGATTATATCCAATGGTTTAGAGATGCGACGATTAAATTGTCGAATGATGAGATAAAGGTTGTGATCAATTTCTGCTAGGCACTTCGGTGCCGGGATATTCTCGGAAGCATAGAATATCTTGTGCGTTTTGCTAGACACTGGAGTGGTGTCGGGATACTAATGTGTTTGGTATCTTGTGCGATATAGATATTATTAATGTGATTTTTAATGGCCGGCAAACCATTGGATATGATTCAGATAGGGTAAGCAGGGCCCTAATTAAAGAAGTAAAATAAACAATGATTTAATTTGTTTGATTGTATATTTGGGATGGTATATGGGAGTTGATGGGTTTATGGTTGGATTAAAAGATTTTCTGTTGTTTATTTTATTTGTTGTTGTCATATATATATAAATATAATTAGCTATATTCTATTGAGTAGGCAGCTCACCCCTTGCCACCTATTTTTCAGGATATAGATAGCAGTGACTCATCCATCTAGATTCGTGCAATCAATCACTTGGCTTGGTTAGATGGGGTCAACAGTGTCATCGGAGTTTCGATTTTTATTTTAAATTCAAGTTTAAATCTATACGATAAATTAAATTTTATTTTTGAAATTAGCATTTGGTTTCTGATTTAAAACTGACATTTGTAAATTTAATGAATATGTATTATTTTGAGATCGTTAATAAATGTTTGAACTGGAAATTTTATGAGATTAAATTTGAATTGGGTTTTTAAGTTAATTTTTAATATAAATTCAAGAGGGGTGCTACAGTTTTTTTTTGCTTAAAAAAATTTAAATAAGTCATTCAACATTTAAATCTAAACTAGAATTTTAATAAATTTAACTAAACCTAAATTAATTTATTAGATATATAATTAATTTTTTAACTTTTATTAAAAATATTAAAAATCGTCATACTCATCCCGACATTAAAATTGCCTCTTACCATGCCGCTGCCCACGGTTGTCTTTTTTAATCTATATAGGGAAGACTAATCAGATGAGTTCGTGGTCCAATGACAAATATGAACTAATATGGTTCGTATTCCCACAGAAAAGATGAACCCAATTTCATCTTTTTTAAGAGGAACCCAAATCGGGTTTGTTTTAAGGAGGAGGATCGGCGGTCCGGAAAAGGACGATTGCTGGGTTAGAGGAGTGCAGCGGCGGGCCGGGTACTGTTTGAATGTGCGAATTAATATGAAAAAATTAGTAACATTAAATTATAATAAATAAAAAAATTATTATGAGTTTTAAATTTTTTTGTTATACTAAAGACTATTTAAAATATATCCTAAATATGAAGGATTTATTTGAATTTTTTAATAAAAAACAATTTAATGCTTTATAATGTAATTGAAAGTGGAAAATATAAAATGAAATAAAATTGATAATTTTATAAGATCAATGTATAATTGAAAAGAGATTAAAAAATTGATGGTTTTCTAATTATATTGGTTTTTTCGGAAAAAAAAAAAAACAAAATGGAAAGTCATATTCAATGGTGTCTATACGAGAAATTATTACGTAAACTCAATTTATCACGTCATTTGTGAACTATCCTATCATATTATGACATGTCATTAAAATTATCATAATTTGTTTATTTTTTTTTCTATTTTTGAATAGTAATATTATAATAATACCATTATTTTAATAATATATAATAATTTGATAGATTTAGTAATAATTTCTTCTGTATATGCTGTATATATACATATGCTCATACTATTCATTTGTTTTTTTGTGATATTATGATCCTACTTATCTTTCTTATCCTAAATAATGTTGTGAATAGTAAATTGAGTGTCCACTAAAGGTTTATTACATCTCATTATGTCTTCCATTATTCAAAATCTACAACCCACTCATGACGAATAGACTTAGCGGAAATAACAATAGACAAGATAACCCTATATATGTGAACCATGGATTAAAAAAAATTAAATATATAGCTTTTAAAATTTATTGATTCGAATGATTATTAAAATTTAGACATTTGAAATGTTGGTTGACTCAATTAAATACTAAAATTAAAAAATAAAACAAAACCATTATATATCATCAAAAACTATGACACAAACATAAATTGTTATTTTGGAGTTTCGGACAATGTGTTTTGATCCTTGCCGGTCTTCAATGGCATTTAGCTCAAAAATCACTTAATTAATTGCATACACTTCAATTTTTGGCAGAGTTATAAAATTATCACCATCCGGCTTTTTGATTTGTTTTCTCAAGAAAACATTTAGTTTTGCAACCACACCAAGAATACATTTTTAGGGTCTAGATGAAACTCATTTACTATAATTAAAATCAGAAAAAAATTCCAAATCATACCAACACTTTTCCAAATCAAAATTATTTCACTGAATAGCAATTTCTTAAAACTAAATAAGAAAAAGAGGATGTGTTAGAAATTAGTAAAATTCAGTAGAAAATTACAATTGTTGGCAGAGTAGTAATAGGCCTACTTTTAGAGCAAATAGCTCAAAAAATGGAAGTGGGCAACAAAAAGATAGACAAGGTTTGTTTTTGTTTGAAGAGAAGAGAATGATAAATGGTTATGAGGTGACAGTTGCTATGAATTTAACAAACAAAAGGTACCCAACAATGATCATCAAAACATAACTTTCTTATAATCTTAAACACAAACTAAAGATACCCGAAAATTAATTGTCTAAAATGGCCATTTCTATAATCAGACATTAAATCACAAAATATAAAATTAAATTCTGAAAATAGATTGAAATTGAGGGTTCAATATAACACCGCAATTGGGGGATCAAATTGTCTATTATTTTTTTATACCCTAAAAAATCACTTTAAAAACTGAAATGCGACTTTTTATACCCTGAAATGCGACTTTTTAATGGGGTTTTTTAGACAAATACCTACTAATTAGCAAAATAATCTCACAAATACCTGTTAACTAAAACATGTTGAGATTTACGATTCGACCAAGATATCTTGCAAAAATATATTTTTCAATTTTGAAATATACGATTTGATTGATATGCCAAATTACAATGCTGATCGGATGATTTTAAGGAACCGCCGGATTTGATACAACAGCCATCTTCAAATTAACACAAGATCAGACTCCAAAACTTGATCTTGGGTCGGAAATCCGCCGGCGACTGAAGACGGCCATGGAAAATCTGAGAATTGATGAAGTTAAACAATGAAAGTAGTAGCGACCGGAGATGGAAAGGAATTGGCAAAAATGGAGGTGGTGGTTGAATACCGACAAGATTTGTTTGAAAAAAGACCAACTCCACCAGCTGATAAAATATAAAAATGGGTTCTGTGATATTAGAAATCTTTGTATAAAATGTTTAAAGGTTAAAACTTTTGAATTGAAATTTCTAGAGGATGGGTTTCAACAATAGCCCAGCCATTATACTCTTGGCGGCAGCGAAAGTGTAGAACCAAATGGTGGAGGTGATGGTTTCCCGACGGCTACCTGTTAGAAAAGAAAATGATCAAAGTTGTTGTGCTGGGTTTTTTGATCTGAGAAATGAGTAGCATAAAGGAGAAGATATGATTCAGAATAATGAAAATGTGTATGATGCGTGCAGTGGAAATGTGCATGCTTAGTTTTTGATGAAAGGCAACATTATATTTTAATCTTATTTTTTTATTTTCTTAATCCAAGTATATTATGCTCATCCACTAAAATATCAATCGAAAGATTAACCTTAAATCTTTATATTTTTATAAAGATTATTTTAAATAAAAATAAAATGTATTATTATAGTTAAATTTATTATCAATTTATTTTCAATTTATCAACAGATAAAATTACTATTGATTTATTTATTTTTACTTAAAAAAAGTTTATCATCGGTTTGCTATCAGTTTAATTGTTCATTATATACTTGCAAGTTTTTAATAGCACCCAAATCTATCAGTTTGCTAATAGGTAGTTAACTATTGATCTGCTATCAATTTACTAACAGTCAACTATCGGTTAACTAATAGGTAGTTAACTATTGATCTTCTATAAATTTACTATATTTGTTTGTCCTTTATGATTGCGATTTTATTAGCTATTTTTTTTTAAAGATGGAAATAATATTTTGGTAAAAATATACAATTTATTAAAAGAAGAATTTACTATTGATTTACTATCAGTATTATAAATATATACAAAATTAGTTTATGTTTTGGTTTACTAAATGAGTAGTTAACTTACGGTTTACTATCAGTTAACTAATAGGTAGTTAACTATTGATCTACTCAATTTACTAACGGTCTACTATTAGTTAACTAATAAGGAATTAAATATTGGTATACCATCAATTTACTACATTTGTTTGTCCTTTACAATTGCGACTTTGCTGGATATTTTTCTTAAAAGACGGAAATAATATTTTGAAAATTAACTACAAATTTATCGACAGTTTACTCACGGTTAGCTAACGGTGTACTATAACAAAATTTATATTAATTTTTTAAAAATGGAAATTAAATTATAAATTTATCGACCGTTTACTCACGGTTAACTAACGGTGTACTAAAAATAAATTTATTAATTTTCTTAAATGTGCAGTATGTTTATGCTAAATATTAGCATTTTTTTATTTCATGAGTCTATCTTTATTGAAGCTCTGTAAATAGCATAGATTACGCAAAAAGATGAAAATCACAAATGGATATAGCTAATAATTTGATGGTTACAAGCATAATTTTCATCAAAAATATTATATTTAAATAAACTATTTTTTATTTTTTAATTATAAAGTGTTAAAATAAATTATTACTTATTCTATTAAAAATTTTGGTGTATCAATAGTCAACCATTAGTTAACCAACAATAAAATCATTACAGATACACAAGTGAAAAAAAAAATTACATAAAAAATCAATAGCATCACCAAAAAGATAATTATAAATTTACCAACAGTTAACTTAAAGTTTACTAACAGTATTACAAAAATAAAATTATTAGTTTACTATTAGTAAACTATTGGTAAACCAATAATAAAATTAAAATAAATTTTTTATAGACTAATACAATAGTGCATTACAAACAAAATTATTGGTGTACCTTAAGTAACCATTGGTTAACCAGCAAAAGAAATAATTACAAAATTTTATTATAAACCCCTTCACCTTCACCACCGCAACAACAACTGTCACAAAACCTAAATCGTCTTTTTTAAGTCTAAAATTATTGGTTAACCATTGGTTAACCAACGGCAAACCTGGTCATAAAAATTACAAATCAAAAACTTCATTCATCACCAAAATACTTGGCTCAACCGTCAAGCAACAACATCCAATCTGTGGCTCACTAACGACATCTGCAGCAGTAAACAAAGCCGCCGCACAACCGTTTATACTACCTTTTATGGAGGAAGTCAACTTACTTCCAGATCTTGAGAGTGACCTTTAATGGGACTCCCTGCAATTAGACATGGACAATTGGTAACTTTACACGATTTGCAACCAATATCTCCATTCTTTAAGCAAGGATTTTCAATTAGAGTTTAATTCAGATAAAACCAACCAAAGTGACATCATCCACAAAGAATCAAAATCAACAAAACACACACCTCAAACAGCAAGTTAAAAAAATATGATATTTCTTTAAAGAATTAGAAGAATTAGGTACCCACAACAATATGAGGAATAGAGAGTTCCTTAGCTAACTGATGATGAGAACTGTGAGAGCATGAACATAATTAACTTAATTTCTTCTAATCAATTTTTTTTGCACAATTTTCCCATAAAATTTAATAATTTAAAACAACAGATAAAGAAAATGAATCAAACCTTCAACACCAATCTCGTCCAAAAACCACTTGCTGCACACAATTTAACACAATATATTATTTACCTATTGAATAATAAACCACGAATGAAAGCACAGTGAGGAGGGAAACAATAGAAATGACACTTAATCTGTCTTGCTTTGAGAAGGCGATCATCATCATCATCCTAACACAAACTCAGTACTGATAGCAACGAGGAATCGAGGACCAAATTTAAAAAAAAAAATATAAAATTAGTAACCTTTTAGTGAACTGTTAGAAACTATTTAGTAAAAGATAATAGAGTGATGGAAATAGAGGGAGAAAAACCGTAGACTGTTTACAATTTGCACATTAAACAACACAAAAAGAAAAAGACAGACGACGATGGCTCTGAGTTGTTTAAAAGAATGAATTTGTTTACGCCTTGTCAATTGGCAGTGCCTGATGAACAAATACAAGCATCTCATATATTCAATCAAGTTGACACGCCTCCGCCGCAATACTGAGAATAGCAGCGTACCTTTCCATCTCAACAACAACAATAGTAGAATGGGGTCCAATTAGAAGCTCTCGACGATCTTCCCGCCGTTACTCATTCATCTGTTGATTTCAATTCAATCACAACTAAATCAAATCCAACATCGTAAGCCCTTGCCAATTCAATGGAAATTTTGTGTTATGGCCGGAGAGATCTCAGCGGATATGATTCTCATCTGAATCGATTGACACAAAAGACCTCTACTCTGCTTTGCCGTACAAATCGTATATTTCAAAAATATAAACAGTAAAAAAATCAAAGAAAAGATGTAAAGAAGAAAGGAAAAAGATAGGTGAGGTGATTTTGGAAAATATTACGCGCGTCTGTATAAGTGAGAATAAATAGGTGTTTAGTGGTGTAGAGCCTAATTTCCTCTTTTTAATGAGGACTCCCGGCCCATTCAAATGGGGGGGTATCACAAATAATTTTCATTATTTTTATCCTCATTAATGATATTCTCGTTATGTTCCAAAAAAAAACTTGTAAACTGTTCATCTTTCAAATTTCGAATGGACAATTTGATGGTCTGGAAAAGGGCAACAAGCTTTAAAAACTTTCTACTGATCACACTATCACCATTTAATGGCACTGCATAAGCTTTAAAAACTTTCCACTTTTTTTTTTCCTTTTTTCCCTTACTGTATCAATAAATACTAGCTTATTAATAAGTGTAAAATAAAAGAAATATAAAAGAATTATTTACTAAAAATAAGAAAAAATATTAAGAAAAATTAAAGAAAAAATATAATTAATGATTCTTTGTTTTGTTAGATGATCCATGTGATTTCCTAAATAGGTCTCAACTATGAGAAGAAACCTTTAAATAGGCCCAAACTAATTCTCACTCGACCTGTGTAGGTCTCTTGTAAAAGGTAAATTCTGATTTCAAATTTTAAACAGCTACATATATGATTTTTTTAAAAAAATTGGGTTAGTATAAACGGTTGTGATAAGTAAAATTATGAAAATATATAAATATTGTAACTTAAAAGTAACATTTTATTACTCTCTTTTAAATTATACACTATAAAATAGTGTATTTTAATCATCTAACAAGTACCTTTTATTATTGTAATATTTATGTATCTATAATCGACCAATAATTGTTAACTTTTATAATGTTATAATATTTTATTAATAAAATATTAAAAGTATAATAATATAAAAAATATTTTAAATTTGTATTTTATATGATAATAAAACAATTATTTGATGAACTGTAAAAAAGATTATCAGATCAAAATTTGATCAAACTTCCTGATTTGTTATTTATATGATTTGATTTTGGTTTGAAAATCTATCAAATCAGTATAATTTATTCGAATTAAAATATTAATGATAAATCGGTTGAATTAAACTATGCACACCCTCTATTAAACATACAGATACTTAACCGATAAAATGACTTGGATTATACTTTTGGTATGTATGGTAAGAATTTGTCACATAAAAAATGGCAACTATCTTTTCCTACTAATTAACGTTAAGAACTTATACAATGAAATCCCTAGAGGAAGGTGAAATAGTGGCAAAAGATTCTAACCAAATAAGCTAAAGATAGACCCAAAACAGAAATTGTAGTAAATGACAAAGGTAAACGGTAAGAAAAGGCAAGTCTGTAGACCTAGCTAGCCTGTGATTGTGTATAAACAGTGCAGGACAAAATATATAAAATGAGTAGTCAAATCAAGAAAAGTAAAATCTTTCACTTAATAAGTGATGATTTATAACAAAACAAAAAATCAAAATGATAACATATGGTAATGATTAAGCTATGATGAAATGTGTATATCAAAGCAAAGAGTTGTATAATAAGACGGAGCCCTAATTAGACGGAGGTTTGGGGACTGTAACGTAAGGGGATGAGTGAGGCTTATTGTCCGGGAGATAAAAGGAAGCAAGTGTGGGGTTATTAGGGTTTACTGGGTTCGGAAATTGAGGTCGAACAAAGAAATAAAAAGGGGTTTTGGGGTTCGAACCAGACAGCCATTGCTGGTCGTAATAAATAGTGAAAAGAAGAGATGAGGAAGTGAAAGGTATATCACTCCATGCAAACGTCCCTTTCCACATCCTCTCCCCCACAACTGCCGTCGCTTGCGTTGGGAATGCCAACCACACATCTACTTATCTTACAGATACACACATTTTATGAGTATATATACTGCATATACGCGTATACAAAATACAAACATTACATTTTATACAAATATTATTATTCAGTCGGTTATATGGATAATAAAATTGAACTTAATAATAATAAAAGAATATTGATATGGAGTATTGTTAACGGCTCCATTAGATGTTATTAATTTAACAAAGGGTCTATGAATTAAAAAAAACTATACAAGAATCAAAAAATTAATAAAAAAGGATAAGGAGATGCTGAACAAAAATCAAAAAGTAAGAAGATATCAATGGGTTTAGCCCATAGTTTTAAGAACCCAGTCGGATTGGTCGGTTCATGATCAGTCCGATTGAAGATTGAAGATAATATGGTTTGATTCCTTTAGAGAAATCAAAAATACAATTTGACCTTTTTGATAAAAGAAAAAAAAATCATAAAAACGAAAAAAATAATCGAACCAATTAAACCGTAGAAACTAACCTTTTCCTATGGTAAAACGGTTAATCTATCAGTCCGGTTTTTTACACTCTTTTAGCCTTTTTAAAATTTAAACAAGACCCAATGAAAAAGTGGGAGATAATTTTTTTTTTTTAGAAAAGAAAATTGACGTTTGTTGCAGGTGCAGCCTCTATTTCTCTTAATATATCCAGTAGATCAAATAGAATACCTTTCTTTCACAACTCTCTTCACACACCAACAAGAAAAAGCAGATCCAAGGTGGTGCTTGTTAACCTGTCAATCTAATCAATCAATCATCAATCAATCAACAAAGCCCCCCCCCATAGCTAATCATCAATCAATTTTTAAATTCTTCAAACTTTCTTCTTTAAAACACCATGTCCTCCTCTTCTCCACTCTCTTTGGATCACCAGCTCCCTCCTTCCGAGCAGCTCTGTTATGTCCATTGCACCATTTGTGACACTGTTCTTGCGGTACTATTACTATTTCTTGTCACTAATAGCTAGTACTTGTCTCCTCACTCAACTAGGTTTCTTTTGCTCGGCTCTTCATTATAAACTGTATTTGATGTATATGCAGGTGAGTGTTCCATGCTCAAGTTTATTCAAGACTGTTACTGTTCGATGTGGTCACTGCACCAATCTCCTTCCGGTTAACATGCGTGGCTTGATTTTTCCATCTGCTAATCAGTTTCACTTGGGTCACAGTTTTTTCTCTCCTTCTCATCATAATCTTCTGGTATAACCCATTTGCTAACACATTTCTTGGTTAGGTCAAATTTAATGTAATAGTTTTGCCATTAAGGTACATTATACTATATTTTCTTGCAGGATGAGATCCCAAATCATGCTCAAAACTTCTTGATGAATCAAGCTAATATGAATGATTATAGCATTCCGACTCGAGGAATAGCTGATGAGCTTCCAATTATAAGACCTCCTGTTATTAACAGACGTAAGATGAATCATTCAGCTTATTTATTCTTGAAACATATGCCCTAGAGATTCATTCCATTTCATGTAAACCCTTTTTTTTTTCTCATCAAGAATCTATTTTGGGGAAAATTTTATTTTACTTTTCTGATGTTGTCAATTATATGCAGATTTTTCATTTTTCCAAGAGAATCAAGAAAAGAGAAGATATAATATGATACCATTTTCCTTTTTGGGCTCACTCATAAAAATATTTCAAATCTTTTAGTCTGATGATAAGGAAGAAAAAGAAGACATTTTTTGTCACATTAATAAGATCCCCAGAAAAATCTTCTTATTTTGCCATATTCATCATCCTCCAGTTTTTACATTGCATCCCTGATTTAGTCATTCCTTTCTAAGTCTTTTCACTTTTAATGCATGAATCTTTATCAAGAATAACCCTAACACTGGAAAAGTCTTGTCACTTTTTAATTAAATTTATAGACAATTTAATCTTTGTCTTAATTTATAGTATGTACTAATGTGCATATATGTCCCAGCTCCCTTTTCTATTCTGGGTTCATATGAAGAATCTTTGGAGGGCTATTGACAGTGAGAAATGACTGATAAATAGAAAAAGAAAATTAAATTGCATCGGAAAAACTTATAACCAAGTGATTTTTAACTAATGCCTGTCGTCTGTGTTGTGTCTATGTCCCAGCTCCAGAGAAGAGACAGAGAGTCCCCTCAGCGTACAATCGCTTCATCAAGTGAGTCATGATTTTCAGACCATTCACATTTACTTTGTTTTTCTTTTTTCTCTCCTCATTTTAATTCATCATTTTGGTTTTTATTATCTTTTAATTATGGTTCCTAATCTTCAGACAATCATAGAAATGTAAGTCTATTATATCATTAAACTTGATAAATTTGAAGTGAATAATTAATGAGTGTAAGAATCTTATTTTCAGAGACGAGATCCAACGTATCAAGGCTGGAAATCCTGATATAAGCCATAGAGAAGCCTTTAGTGCAGCTGCTAAGAATGTAAGATTCAAGAACCTTATTTGGATTTTCTAGTTACTTTACTAAATTAGGGTTTCTGTTTTTACTATTTTGCTAATTAGGGTTTCTCCAATTCAAATTTATTTTTATCTAGTTCCAGTTTAATATGTCCTTTTTCTGACCCTATTTTGTTTTTATTATGTCAGTGGGCCCACTTCCCCCACATTCACTTTGGCCTCATGCCAGATCAGACACTCAAGAAGACTACCATGCGCCAGCAGGTGAGTTATAAAAATGCTTTCCTTTTAAGAAAAATAAATTTAAAAATCTAAATCTATAATGGAATTATCAAATATACCATGAATAAAAAAATTTGATAATTTGATCCATAAATTCAAAATTTATGTCAATTATATCCAAGAAAGTGGGTTTTTGATATTTGGATGCCTTAAAAGCACCCAAATTTCCGGATCAGTGCCTCTTTCGGAAATAATTCCGAAAGAGTGCATGGTCCCACATGTTCCGTATTTCTAAAATGCGGAACATGTGGGTCCAGGCACTCTTTTGGAATTAATTTCAAAAGAGGCACAACAATGAAAATTTGGGTGCCTATGAGGCACCCAAATATCAAAAATCCCAAGAAAGTACTTAAAAATCTAAAAATCTAATTGATAAAAAATATTCTAAACCATAATTTTATAAAAAAAAAAGTCTAATTTTATGAAAATATGTATATTATGAAAATACTTTTTAGTAAGAAAACCCTGTAAAAAAAATCTTCAAATATAGATTAATTTATCAGAAAATATTTAAAATCTTGAATTGTATTTTACTTTTATTAATTAATTTTTTTTATTAATTTTATTTTCTTCTGGAACAATATTGATTAAAAATATGAAATTACTGGTCGAATTGAACTATCAATTTTTTTTATAAAATTATATTTATCAACTTCTCCTTACCTGTTGTAGATATATGGGTTCATTTTGCCTTCCTCTTACCTTTTTGATAAGAAAAAATACAAAACAAAGTAGAAAAGAAAACATAGATCACATGAATTAATGTTGTTTGTACTTGGTGGTTAGGAAGGAGAAGATGTTCTAATGAAAGATGGATACTTTGCTTCAGCTAATGTTGGTGTCGCTGCTCCATACTAATTAGTAATGGTAATTAAAAAAAGTGGAGAATCTCATGTTAATTAGTAGTATTTTTCTGTATGTTAAATCCTGTTTTAGCTTCAAACCAAATATCTCTATCTATGTTTGTAATTCTGCGTGCGCTCCTTAGTTTGGTAGTGGCAATTGAAATGTCAAGTTTAATTTAACAACTCTAATCTTAGCCCTCATTTTCTACTAATTAATGCCTTTCATAGAAATGTAGTATTTCATCAGATGTTTTTTTTTTTTTAATTCACCGGATCTCATTAAATTGAATATGAAACAGTTACATTTGTAAGAAATTCGGGATAATTTGAAAACTAAACCCGATGACCTGACATGGAACAGACAACATGCTGCCTGATTCGCAGACCTTACTTATGAAAATAAAAATAAATTACTAACTGTTTCGCAAATTAAGTGCAGTCTTCAATTATCTACTGTTCAAACTTCTTCAAACACCCGCAAACTCACAGCATCCGATTCAATCAACACTTGATATAACTCCTAAAAAAGAGACAACAACTCCTCTAAAAAAGAGACAACAAACCTTTCATAAAAAAAGAGACAACAAACCTTTCATAAAGAAAGGATAAAGTAAAACATTCATAAAAAAGACAAACAATAGAAGATAAATAAAACTAGTATAACTCATAGACGAATCCATTTTGTTACTGAAAGATCTTCAATCTATCGTCGCTTATTGATAATTGAATTGCGCTTCGTGATAAATTTTAATCCGTCAGAAAAATGAAAAAGAATTGGCTATTTATTATGTTTTATGACATTAAAATAACATAAACCAAAGGGGTGGCTACCGTCAATAGAAAATTAAGCCATTGACGGCTGCCGAAGAAAAAAATAAGAAAAAGCTCTAGGCGGCTAGGGTTTGTTAGAGAGAACAGAGAAGAGATTTCATCAGATGTTAGTTGTTAATTTTCGTCATATTTTTATATATGTAATTTATTTAAGCAAGAATCTGCACAGCATCTAAGTCATAGATTTACTAGTTTTTTTTTATAATTCATAGATTTACTAGTTAAGCATATAAAGCATAATACTAGGGTTATAAAGCAAATTAAAAGTATCAGCATCATATAAAAATGATTCAATCATATATCGATAGATATAGCCGTCATCTATGCATTTTTTGTACAAATATTTTCCTAATTCCTTCATTATAACTTATAATTAATAATAAGAAATATTTTTATCTTTTTTCAATCATATCATGCTAATATACTTATAGCATTACTATAATCACTCAGTGTCCCTACAAAATTAGAATTACTGTCACAAAAATCATGCGACTTTGATTCAGTATCAATATCACAAAACTACTGATATGATTGTCGTCGTCGCCAGCATGCACAGACGTTACTGTTGGTATCAACTATTGAAGATTCCAAGGGTTCATGCTTGGCTCTGCAAATGATTCCAAAATTGATTGTCAATTCATGTCTGGAGTTACTAACTACTTCAATGAACACATCATACCAACATACATGTAGGCGAAGAAATTACATAACTTAAAGAAAAAACCAAATAATCATTATATGTTCCTCTATCGCACCTATGGAGTGGGCGATGTTTTTAGGGAAAAAATTAATACTTATATCCAATTTTATGATGGAAATGACAAATTTATATCACATCATCAATAAAAAAATGACAGTTTGATTTAACAGTTTTATATTTTTAGTTAATTATATTTAAAAAATAAAAAGGATGAAAAATCAATTCATAAAGATAAGATATTTTCTCTGTTCTACAAAGATAGACATAGTTTAATAACCGTTTTGTAAAAAATTATAGTTTAATAACCATTTTTTACTTTTTATAACTCAAACACCTCTTTGTTACAAAATTACAGTTCGATAACTATTTTGTAACTTTAATAAATAGCCATTTGATTATAAAGCTATAGTTCGATAAACGTAAATTCTTTTAATTCGCTGTACTAGCAACGTGATATTTTAGTTTTTAGTTATTTAATCAAATAATATTATCTTTCAGTCTACAGTCTCATGTTTGAAAAATATGTTTGAAGTCTCGAAAATAAGCACAACCCTACTCAGATTTTAGGGTGAGTATTGGGGTTGGTTCAAAATTGATTGTGTGGGCTATAGTAAAATAGGGAAAGCGATATATAGATAGGAGGAGACAAGAAGACAGCAAGCTGTTATTGAGACATATATAGCGATTCATTTTTATTTTTTTTATTAAGAAGACAGCAAGCTGTGGATAGTCACAAATTGGCAGTTTTTTTTAGTATGGAACAGCAAATTCATGGTAAATTTAGCACAAAATGGTATAAGCGCCGACTAGCAATCTGCTAGATTGTGGGTTCAATTTTTTCCACAAACGCTTCCGTTTCCTAATAATTTCAAAAAACATTATATACTGTAGCTACGTACGAAAAAAAGACCTCTCCACTACATGTGAATGCTGTAAAAGGCATTTGTTGAGAAGTTTGTCTTGTTGTTCCATTTTCTCTATCAAAAGTGTGAAATTTTGAAGCAAAATGCATGTAATGGTTGCAGCTTTTTAAAACTATGCAATTTTTAAGAATTTGCAAGAAAAAAGAAAAATGTAATTTAATCCTTTAGCTGATTAAAGCTAAATGATCAGCAGAGGAGTCTGGCAAGAAGCTGCAAAGCAAGTGTACAGAGATTATAAATATGTTACTGTTTAAGTACAGTATTATGCACATTGTGAGTTCCATCTCCACCCTCTAATGCTGCCAACGATCTCATATGTTTTAGAAGTAGTAAATAGTGGGTTTAAAAATCCATGTATATATTTGGGATGGCCTAATTATTTAAAAACACCCCACCTTATATTTTTTTTTCGTTTATACCCCAACGTAGGAGAATTCTCAATTATACCCTATTTTGGGTTTTTCGTTTTCAACTCTACCCCGAAGTAATAAATTGTTCTTTTTTCATCTGAAAAAAAGATTAAAATAGTCCCTTATTTTTAACTTATATTCTAATTAAACGTTAATGTTATTAATTACAACTCTATCTTCTTGGTTTGATATTGAGTCGGCCAATGTCATTCGTTTTTCTCACATTTGGAAAGGAATTTACAAGTCTTGCGTGAAAGATAGGGCTGTTTGGAATTTGTTTTTAAATTCAGTCCAGTTAACTGTTGGTGATGGTCAATGTGCACGATTTTGAAAGGATCGCTGGTTGTCGGAGCCTCTTCATTTATTATTTCCAGACCTGTTCATTTTATGCAGGAAACGTGATGATTTTGTGGCCTCTTTCTATGATCAACAGCTTCAGAATTTCTGCCAATTTTCTTGGTACAGGCGGTTGCGAATCGGAGAACAAGAAAGGTTGGCTTCTTTGTTGAACTTGCTGCCACAGTCCTTCAATTTACAGCAGATTCCAGACGCATTTTCTTGGCACAGAGACAAGCAATACACGGCAGCAGCTATGGTAACAGAAATTACCTCTATTCGGACGGCTTCTCGACCTCAGGTTTCATTCCTTGCTCAGTTTATATGGAAGGAAACTTTACCTCCACGGGTTCAATTTTTCGTTTGGCTTCTAGCCAGAGACCGTATTTCATCAAATGCAGTATTGGTTCGACGTGGTATTCTTCAAGTTGAGCAGTCTTCCTGCACTCTTTGCGACAACAACGAAACAGGGATTCACATTGTGCTTCACTGCAGCTTTGCTTGGTCCTTCTAGTCTCTAATTATGCTTAAGTGCAACACATATTGGGTTGCTCCGTTTTCTCTTGAAAAATTCTTCTTGTTTTGGAATTCATTGGCAATTGGAAGGCATCGTATCTTGTGGCGGCTTATTTGGTACTTTGGAGTTTGGCATCTTTGGAAGCCTAGAAATAAACGGGTATTTAAGGATGAAGTGGAAAATCTCCATAGTCTAGTTTTCACGACTATTTACAAAGCGGTGGAATTCTATCGAGCTAGGAATTATAGTTTCCCTTATAGTGCGAATGATGTATTTCGTTCTATTGATTTTTTCTGTAATTCTTAGTTGATCTGTGACTTTTTTGTCTTCCACTTATTTTGTGGATGTGCTAATACACCTACCATTTATCTAAAAAAAATGTTATTAATTATACAAAAATATCATCTTCTTTGAAAAAATTAACTAATAATAACTATTTAATTTATACTCCCTCCGTCCCACTTTAGAAGTCCCATTTGACTTTACACACAGATTAAGAAAACATTAATTATTCTTGTCTTTTCATGTTTTGCCCCTATTAATGATAGTGGAATTTTCCATAAAACTCTTTTAAGATAACTAAAATAAGGGTAAAATGGGATATTCAATGGAAAAGTATTGTAAAGATAGTAATGAGACTTTTTAAATGCGACATCCCAAAATAGAATATGGGACTTCTTAAACGGGACGGAGGGAGTATTAATTATCATTAATTTCTTTAAAATTTAAAAACTTAATGATGAATCACCAAACAGAATCCGAGCTTTACCGACCTGCACACCACAAGCAAACAGAGGTCAGAAGGAACTCCGGTGGGGGTCACCGGACGTTCACTCCGACGCTCAAGTAAGGTTTTGAGGTAGAGAAAGAAGAAGAAGAAAAAAGGAGAGTGCTTAGAGTAGAAAAGAGAAATTACCTAGGGTTTGTCCTTAAACTCTCTATTTATAGTTAGGGTTTAAGGACAAACCTGCCTTACTGGCAAGCTGTGAGCCCAGTGGTCCCAGAAATCAGTTATGCTGACGTGGCAGAATATCCCTGCGGGAGGCACGGGTTGTTAGGTGTGTCAGAGGGAACATTCCTCGCGTACCTGTCAGAAGATCTTTTGTGGTCCCAGGATCTGGCACACGAGCGTGTGCTCACAAGCAGGACCTCGGAGCCTGGTCAAACCTTGAAGCCCGGATAACTTGGGGACCAAGTTATCATGGTTCTGGTATTTGAGAATGTCTCGAAACTCGGGTCGTATGGTCCGGTCTTTTCGGGTTTATGAACCCGGAGCTCGGATTGGGTCTGAAGGGAATACAACCCGAAGCTCGGATAGAATCGTGGATCCGACCTTATCAGTCCTGAATGTCTCGGATGATGTTCGAATGCCCATCGATCTGGTGACCCCCCAAGCCGCATGATCTATGATTCTGAGAAGGTCGGGAGCAATTATCAGGTCGGCGAAGCAACCTCGCCAGGAACGAACATCGCTAAATCAAGCATTCCGCCGACCTGATAATTGGGCCCGACCTTCTCAGAATCATAGAACATGCGGCTTGGGGGGTCACCGGATCGATGGGCATTCGAACATCATCCGAGACATTCAGGACTGATAAGGTCGGATCCACGATTCTATCCGAGCTTCGGGTTGTATTCGCTTAAGACCCAATCCGAGCTCCGGGTTCATAAACCCGAAAAGACCGGACCATACGACCCGAGCTTTGAGACATTCTCAAATACCAGAACCATGATAACTTGGTCCCCAAGTTATCCGGGCTTCAAGGTTTGACCGGACTCCGAGGTCCTGCTCGTGAGCACACGCTCGTGTGCCAAATCCTGGGACCACAAAAGATCTTCTGACAGGTACGCGAGGAATGTTCCCTCTGACACACCTAACAACCCGTGCCTCCCGCAGGGATATTCTGCCACGTCAGCATAACTGATTTCTGGGACCACTGGGCTCACAGCTTGCCAGCAAGGCAGGTTTGTCCTTAAACCCTAACTATAAATAGAGGGTTTAAGGACAAACCCTAGGTAATTTCTCTTTTCTACTCTAAGCACTCTCCTTTTCTATTCTTCTTCTTTCTCTACCTCAAAATCTTACTTAAGCGTCGGAGTGAACGTCCGGTGACCCCCACCGGAGTTCCTTCTGACCTCTGTTTGCTTGTGGTGTGCAGGTCGATAAAGTTCGGATTCTGTTTGGTGATTCATCACTTAACAAAATTAATACATAATTAAAATAATTAAAAAAAATTCCGATTTTTTTCCGATCAAATCTGCCAAGGGAGGAGGAGCAGCTCCTCCTTCCATGGAAGGAGGAGCACGCAGCTCCTCCTTCCATGGAAGGAAGGAGAAGAGCTCCTCCCATGGAAGGAGCATAAAAATTTAAAAATATTTTTTAAAAAAAATATTTAATGACAGGTTTTTAAATCGGAGAAGTATTATGGTAGATCAGATTTTTTTAAAAAAATAATTTATTTTTTAATTAATGATTAGGATTTATTTAAATATTTTAAAAGTTAAAGGATATATTTGTATTTTTTCAAATAAGAGAAAAGATGATATAATCCTTCTATTTGTTGTTATTAACATTTTTATCCATAAATTATTCAAATTATCAATTGTACCCTTAGTGGGGGTAAAGTTGAAAATGAAAAACCCGAAATAGAGTATAATTGAAAATTTTCCTACGTCGGGGTATAAACGAAAAAAAAAATTAAGGTGAGATGTTTTTAAGTAATTAGACCATTTGGGATTGGAAAGTTATTGCTTTTCATCTTTCTCGCAACAATTGTATTAACTTTTTATAATCTATATAAATATTCAATATTCTATTTAAATTTATTACCATGTTTTATTTTAGAGCATTTAACTTTTAATTTCATCAATCATTATTTTATACAATTGAATCAATTGATGTTTTACTTTAATTTAAAAATAATTGTGAGTTTAAAATGGAAATTATTTGTTCGAGACATATTTCAATTGAGTTTGATATACTTATTACAAATTATAAATTTAATGTATCGTATTGTATAACTTTTATCAAAAAATATATTATTATTTTAATTAAAAGTTTAGATGTATAAAATTATATACATAAATTTTACTTGTTTTTTCATCTGATCAATCTTTTTCTCTTGTCTTTGTTGATGGGCTTTGGACCACCATGTGTGGGTCAGAATATCACATGAATGGCTTGGCTACTAATAGCAAAGCCCTTGAGAAAATTAGAAAAAATACTCTCTTTTTAAAAATAATAGGATTTCCTACCTCAAGAAGGAAAAGATAGAGAAAATACCTCACCCTTTTACTATAATTATTTTTTTACTCTAAGACATATTTATATTATAATTATACCTACTTTTTATTATTATTTTACTCTAATTATATTTTTTTTACTCTAATAATATACCACCTGTTACTCTTTTTTTTCCTTTCTCTTTCCTTTCTCTTTTTTCTTCTTTCTCTTCTCTGCTTTCTTTTTTTTTCGTCATTTTTCTTCTTCTTCTTCTTCTTCTTCTTCTTCTTCTTCTTCTTTATTCTTCTTTTCTTCTCCATTTTTATTCTTTTTTTCATCATCGTTCCTTCATCGATCCGTTGTCGCTCCGCCATCGTTTCGTCGTCGCTCCGCCGTTCTTTCATATTTGATTTTATCGACTTTTTTCTTAATTCGTGGTGATAAATACAATTCATTTTAACTTTCAGATCTAAATAAATTAATCTTGATTTTTTTCAATTTTAGATCTAAAAAGCTGCATGAAAAACGATTTTATGATGAAAAAAACGATTTTCTGCAAACAAAACAGCATCTGATTATCATATGAGTATCACTGCATTATCATCACATTATCATAACACTGCAGAAAAAATTATTTTTTTATAAAAAAACAGCCTCTGATTATCATATGAGTATCACTCTATTATCATGTAGTTATCATAACATTGCGGGGAAAAAAATTCTGCATAAAATAATGTTTGATTATAAAATCGTTATCATAATATTATCATATTTCGTTATCATAACATTATCATATGATACCGAGATGATATTTATGGTATCAAGATGATAATGTTATGATAATATCTATGATTATGTTATGATAAAACAATATTTGATTATCATGTCAGTATCAGTATATTATCATGTTGTTATCATAACACTGCAGTAAGATAACTAGATGATAATGAAATATGATAATGTTAAGATAATATCTATGATTATGTTATGATAAAACAGTATCTGATTATCATCTCAGTATCAGTATATTATCATGTTGTTATCATAACACTGCAGTAAGATACCTAGATGATAATGAAATATGATAAGATTATGATAATTGGATGATAACGTGCGCAAAAATATAATTACAAAAGGATTTATGATAACCAGATGATAACGGAGTAAAATCATAAATATTTTTAAACCCAGAGTAAAAACATAAATCTGAAAAAAACGTGAGGTATTTTCTGCAACTTTTTTGTGTTGAGGTAAAATGTGCAAATATTTTTATTTTTGGAGTAAATACCTAAATTTCCCAAAGCCCTTTGACACGTATGTAATCCGACTCTATACATGGCCAGAATTAGGTGGGAACAGAGTGGACGGCCCCTCTCCCTCATTTTATCTCTCTTCTAAATATAGATTATTTTGTATTTTTTTTATTATATTTTCTAAATAATCATTAGTATTTTTTTTTGTTCTCTTTTCTAATAATTATTATTCTATAAATTCACAATATTAATGTTCAAGTATATACAAATTTACTACCGCATTATAGTTCAAATGATAACATACGCTAGACATAATTATACTAATGTCGTTGAATTAAATCTTTATAATCGTCAAAAAAATACCATCCCCAATAATAAACTATTTATATATATTACTATTTTATTTAAAAAATAAAGATGGAATATTAATTTTGTTTTTATAAATTATCACTATAAATAATTACTTTATCTAAAATAATTAATAATCAATTTAAACCTTTTAAATTTATTTTTAGTGTTAAAAAGAATTATTATGAGATTTTTATGCTACAGTTAGAGAATTCAAAGTAATTTTTTATTTTTAAAATAATGATATCAAATATATTTAAAACAATTAAGTATAATTAAAATGGATAAAGAATAAAAAATAATTAATTTAACTATTATTTTTAAGTTTGTATAAAACAAATCTTGTCTTTTGAAATGTTTTTTCCGCCACTGAATTATTGGTAAAAAAAACTAGTACTATTTGTAAAATTAAATGTTTTAAGTTGTATTCTTTTCGATACGTAATATTTGTGGCTTTAGCATTTGACGTAGGAATTAAGCAAATAATAAATACATCCAAATTATGAATATTTATATTAAATTAATTTCATTTCATTTTTAAAATTTGCTAATAATTATGACTGACTATTTGTTTGTATTAGTATGTTTTTTAATATAATTAAAGATAAATTTAGAAAACATAACACATTTTACTTTAATATTATAAAAAAATAGGTATTTAATTTTTTTTTATTTTCAAAGCAATAAATATTACAGATGAATAATGTTGCGAAGAGTATGAAGAGTGAGATTCATTCAGAGTGTTTATCATATGTATTATCATATTTATAACAAGTTAATGATCATTTGCGATAGAATTTTTTTTAATTATTATATAATTTTTCTACATGACCAATATCCCATTAATTTGTTGCACGAATTCAATAATTTTTAATTCAGAATAATGTGTTTGTATTTCCGATGTGAATTCATGGGTTAATGCAGTCTTAAATGCAAAATGGAGTAATGAAGGTCCAGCACTTTGTTCAATGTCTAAAGCTAGGAAACGGACATCATTATCCAGCTTGTACTAAAAGGGACCACGTGCAAGAGACAGCTAGATTACCACCTTCCTTCACACATTGCCCTCAAATGGTGGTGCCCTTTAGAAAAGATTCTCAAATTTAAATATCTCAACCCCTGAAAAAACACCTATAATATAATTATAATCCATGAGAGACTAGAAGTTTATTCATTTCAAAAGTATTTCTGAAAATGTAAAAAATACGCTGAAACATAAGATTCGAGAAGTTCTCGTGCAACTAAGATGTAATATAAGTTGACAAGAGAAGAGATAGATTTACTACATTTCCAGGAAGCTAAATGTATTAGAAAATCTGATGAATTGTCATCAGCACATAAGTTACAAGAATTAAAAGAATGATGATTCCAATAAATTAAACAAGGAACTCAGCAAGAAGGAAGATTCTAAGAATTACAAGTCAAAATCACTGTAAAAATTTCTTATCGACAGGACTAGAATTACACACCTAACACTCAAAAGTCACACAGGCTCAAACTCGAACACGCAAGACAAACAGCAAGTCATCCGAAAGCAACAATCAGCTAAAAACTCGAAATCAGGGCATAAGCACTCATCAGCAATGTGAATAACAGCTTTGTTCTGTCACCTCTCATTGATACGGCAAAAGAAGAGATGTCTTGTGGCCTGGCATAAGAGAAAACGTAAAATCAGTGTCAGAATTCATACTTCTGAGCTATGTAGCACGGAATCGGAAATGTTGAAACATGATGTGCTTAAACGGAAAACCACTAGATAAGAATAGGTTATATTTATAAAATTTTGGAGTCTCAAAGACATTTCTTAAAATGAGACACGACAAGTTTCTGTGTAACCTAGCTTCAGAGAACAGCAAAACAAGAAAAATAAACAGAAAAAAAAGGAAAATATTATGTACTTCTGCATTTTGCTGAGAGCACCACAAAAGAGGGCATTGTCCGGCATAGGCAACTCGGTTTTATTAGTTGCCTCTGGATTCACAACTCTAACATATGTTTCTTGCCCGAGATACCAGGAGTCGAGATTTTCGGTTCTCAGGTTCCACACTCCAACATTGTCAAGTGATACCAAAATTGCTGTCCAGGCTCCAGGATAAACCTGTATAGCAGCAATCACATAAAATTAGAGATTTACCTTGGGTACAAGCAGTCAATACAAGAATCTTATATTCAAGAGCTAAGATGAAATATAGGTGTCCTCAGCTATAAACAGCTTTGTTAGAAAGAATTAGCATAAAACCCAAAAAGCGGCAAAATGAAGATCAGATTAAGTTCAAAATTAGATACAAGCAATATGTAATATAGCTAGTGAACCATCGTTTTAGCACACCTGTACTGTGGAGCGTGCAATTCCGTCCCATTTATTATATGTGCCCCTGCTGTTCTCTGACCATTCACCATAATCCATCCTGAAATAAATTGATTGCAAAACAGGTGACTAAAAGCACAATTTTAAAACACAAATGAAGTATAGAAGTCGGACGTAGTCTCACCCAACAACAAAGACTGCATATCCACTCAAGTGGTAGCTCTGCATCTTTGTGTCATTGTTCTGCAGGATGACTTCCATAAATCCTCTGTATGTCCCATTAATTACTGATGTTTCCATTTTAGGTGGTCCAGTAAGTGGCTTAGAAGGGAAGTCAAGCTTATAAACGCCCTTCACTTTGAACCGGTCTGCAAGCCTAATTGGAGTAGAAGGATTGACAAATGATACCCCACTCAGAGTGGTTCGTTTTTTCCCATTAATAGTCACCGGTGCCTTATTTTTCAATACATAAACATCAGTCACGTTGATTGAGCCGTATCTAAATGAACCTTGTGGATTAGGACGTGCACCACTGGCAGACACATTCCACCTGCATAATTCGACCACAAAACAAATAAATTTCTTCATAATAAGAAAAATATTTTTCTCAAAATAAAGTTAATTCATGAGAATAATATGCTGAGATATTTCAAATGCAAACCTGATAGATCTTGCCTGGTTCATTGAAAATGTTTTGTCGAATTCATCATTTGGTGCAACAGGGAGAGGGCCCTTTGCCTTGCCTTTGGAATTTGTGTAGTGCAAGATAGCAACACCGGTAACCCTTTTCCATTGTGATTCATTTACAAACCTAGCACTACCTACAATGTAGTAATCAGAACTTGCATTCTGATCCATGGTTACCAGGAATGAATAAGATTGTCCTACATGAATATCTAAGCTAGTATAATTCTGTTGCACTGTGTATGATCCCTCCGATTCTGCTAAAAGCAGGTTATGGTTCTGAATCCTGAAATTCAAACTAGTTGATGTTCCGACGTTGTGTACGCGAATCCGATAAGTTTTCCCTGTTCAACATAGGAATTTTCATCATTCAGAATCAGAATTGTGAACTTGAGTCTCACGAGCTAATCAATGTAAAGAAAGCCTCTTGATAATAAAGTTTTTTTCAAAGCGACATCAAATCATTGACCCTCATATTTACCCTTTGATGGCAAGAAGAAAGCTGAAAAATACATCATCTGGGGAGATTTTAATTTTCTTGAACAGATCAAACATAGGTTTTCAGCTAAAACTTGGAGGCATTTGACAAGCAGCAAAATATGCTACTTTTCATTGTTCATGGCAGTTTCCAATTAGCAACTAAGAGAACACAATTTCTAACTCAAAAACAACTTCCCATTTACACAAGTAATGCAATATTCATTCAACCAGCACCAAATTCCACAATAATTATCACACAAACAAAAGAAATACACTACTCAATAAATAAAAGTGGGAGATTCCGGTGCCTAGACACATAAACCGCATTCAAAAAAACTGAAAAATGTTACCATGTGTCTAACTACTGCTATGAAACTCGGAACATGTATTATTACTTCAAGAGAGAACACAGCACAGAACCATCTACGCAACTAGAACATCAAACATATGCCGAATTGAAGTGTTGAAAAGTAGTCCTTGATGAATTATCCACGAAGCACAAAAGCCGCGTCTCATTCAAACAGAAAGAAATGGACGCGAATTCATTAAACTTTCACGAAAAGCATCTTATGAATGGTAGTCACCTGGTTCGACTTCAATAGTCTCATAATCAATGCCGTCAGGAACAAGAGTAGTGTTATACTGATAAGGGCCTTTGCCATTGATAAGAACTCCATCAGGCATCCCAAGATCCTTCCCATCATCAAGGGCCTTCCTCAAAGCCTATAATCCATAACCAACCAGTATCAAACACCTTATAGCTTTCAATTCTACTAGAAAAAAAAGTACATAGATGCAAAACTCAACCGACACTAACCGTATGGTTTCTTTTGTACCAATCACCGATCATAATGACAATGTCCCCAGATGGAGTATCAAAAGGAATTGAAATAACAGGACGGTTATTAATAATAAAGCCACCATATCCACCAGAAGCTCTCTGCATATGAAGAGAAGGAAAGTAAAAGAAACTGCCAATTTGATCCTTAACCTGGAACTGATAAGTCCAGTTCCACTTTGGAGGAATTGGACAGTTAGTGCCAAGAACTCCATCTTGCCATGAACTCCTCCTTTGTTGAATTCCAGACCTATAAGACACATCAAGTTCCATATTATGAAATTAGTATACAATAACATCTAAAATTCTAAATATCAACAAAAGAAACAAAGTTAAACACTAACACAGTAAAAATTCATACTTCAACTAATATCAGTACAAAATTTGCAATTGAAACAAAATTCCTACCAATGCATGAGAAGACTTTCATCCAATTTGTTTCTAACATTGACAACGACATTGTTGTTAGTGGTCACATTTATAGTAGGACCAGGAAACTTCCCATTTATAGCAATAACCTGCAAAACAGTGCACACATTATAAGCAATTAGTACAGACTATAGAGCTTCTACAGCGATTCAAAATAAACTATAAGCTCATTATGCTACCATATCAGCTAAAACTACAGCAAGCAACAAACTTAGCAGATCTGAAGCTAAACTTGGCAAAATGCAGAACAAAAAAACCAAAAATAAAGAGATCTAACAAAACCAACCTGCTGAGGCACACCAAGAGGAGAAGCTTCAATGTAAGAGACTACAAAATTGTAAGAAACAGTAGCATCTTCAGCAGAACACAATGTAAGAAGCAGGCAAATGTAGACAACAAGAAAAAAAGGAAAGAGTTTGGACAAAGCCATTCTTCTTTTTACAAAAAAAAAAAACAATCTTTTTGAAGTTTTAAGTACAACCCAGAAAAATAAAACAAGAACCCAGTTGCTACAAAGCTTAATTCTTCAGTTTGTTTTACATTATCAGGAGATGAATGAAAAAGAGAGTGGCTTTTTGGTGGGTTTAAAGCAAAAGAAAGTGCTTTTGTAATGTTATAATCTTCACTTTAGTTACTGTAATAATAAGGTATTCAAACTTCAAATAAGAGCTATGGAAGAAAAAAATGAGTGTAAAGTGTAATATTGGGGTTTTGGATGACTGATCCCTAAGCTTTTGTTTTTGTCGGTCACCAGTCATAATCCATATGAAATTGAAAAAATAAAATATTTTTATTTTTCTTCTTAGAAAGAGAATAAGAGGGTGACAGCCAATAGCCAGTTCACAATTTGAAGAACATCACACAAATAGATAGTAGTAGAATGGAATTGTTTAATGGAAATCTTGTTTGTTCAAACAAAGAAAAAATGTTATTCACTAATGACTATATTCTCTAATAGATTATACACCGAAAGTATTTTAAACTTTAATCAACTTATGATACAATAATATAGGCAAAAGGCTCACTTTAGCCCCTGAGGTCAAACCGAAATAATTAATAAGACCCTAAGGTCGAAGGTAGCTCAAATTAGACCCCGAAGTTGTCCAAAATGGTTCACATCCCACTGAAAAATTTGACACCGTTAGTTTTCTGTCAAGTGATGACGTGGCACGTATGAAAAAAGTTCAAAAACATCCTTAACGTTTAAAATACTTACCAATTTTTTATTTATAACTTTTTTTAACCATTTTCACCCTCTTCTTCATTTAAATATCAATAATTAAATAATACTTAAAATTAAAATATTTATTAAAACAATCGAAACTCAATTAGACTCCTTGAAACCTAATTAAACAAATCGAAATTCAATTAAACAAATCAAAATTCAATTAAACCAATCAAAATTCAATTTAAAACTGATTAAATCAACTAAAATTAAAATTTCGTAAAACCCATCGAATATTTTTCGAATCTATTTTTAAAAAAAAATATCACCGCCTTCTACCGACCGCCGGATTTTTTCCGGCGGTCTTCTCCGGTTCTCCCATGGGAGAACAGCCGGCTGTTCCCCCATGGGAGAACAGATCTGTTCTTCCCAACTTGGGAAGAACAGCCACTGTTCTTCCCAGGTTGGGAAGAACAGACCTGTTCTTCCCAACCTGGGAAGAACAGACCTGTTCTTCCCAACCTGGGAAGAACGCCGCTGTTCTTCCCAACCTGGGAAGAACAGATCTGTTTTTCCCAGGTTGGGAAGAACAGCACTGTTCTTCCCATGGGAAGAACAAGAAGAAATCTTGTTCTTCCCATGGGAAGAACAGTGGAGCGGAGATGACTGCCGGAAATAAATTCCGGCGGCCGGTAAAAGAGAATGGTCAAAAAATAATACCGTTTTTTTTTTCGATTAATTTTCTTTTTAATTTTTGTTCGGAATTTTTTTATCGAAAGTTATAGAGGTGTTATCCGGCGGGTGTGTAGCGGTGGGCGGGTGAATTAGAAAATCATAAAATATAAAATATTGTTTCTTTTTTATTAGATTTTTTATTTGATTTTTGATCGGAATATTTTTATTTGAATTTTGATTGGTTTTATTGAATTTCGAAGCGTTTAATTATGTTTCGAAGTGTTTAATTGAGTTTCGATTGTTTCAATAAATAAAAAAGAGGGTGAAAATAGTTAAAAAAAATCATAAATATAAAATTGGTAAATATTTTAAACATTAAGGATGTTTTTGAATTTTTTTCCTAACAGCCATGTCATCAGTTAGACAGAAGAAACTAACGGTGGTGCGATCTGAGCCAGTTTCGACAACGTCAGGGGGATAATTGAGCCAACTTCGACCTCAGGGCCTTATTAATTCTTTCGCTCTGACCTTAGGGGCTAAAGTGAGCCTTTTGCCAATAATATATAAGATTTTTTTTATTGTTTCTTCCATCTCATAATATGAATAAATTTATTATTTCCAATATTTAAAAATAATTATTTTAGTTTAAATTGTTAATTTAAATTATAAATATCATAGTTTAGTAACTTTAATTATTATATTATTGTCTTAATTCTTATTAGTTATTCAATTATCTAATATAAAAATTCATCTTAAACTTAGTTTATTTAAATTAGTTTTGATCCTAAAAAGCAATAAATATTTATAAAATACATATTTAATAATATTTAAAATATTTAGATAATTAAACTAATGATATGAGTTAATAAAAAATAATTTTTTATTTTTATTTTTGTGCCAATTTAATTTTACTTATTTTGGTGATACCGGAAGAATATAATTTTATAGGTATCAAATTTTTGAGTCACTAATATATATTCCATGTTATTTTTTTAAAATTTATTTTAGTTGAGATTTAAAAAGTAAAAACATGATTTCAAATCAAATTAAGTTTATATGGCAACTGTATTTTGCCATGTCATCGAATATTGCAAATATATATGCCAAAAATAATCACAAAAATTTTTTATATATTATTTGTATATCAACAAATATGACCGGCATAATTTTATTACTACATAAATTCAATTAAGTCAAAAATTATAAACAATTTCTTTTTTACTACGACCTAATAAATTGTTGTCAAATATTTATAATATTTGAGTGGTATCTCACTGGAAAAAAAAAATTGTTTGTTGATTGTAATTATGGAAAATTCTTACCTAATTCCGATTCATGAATTTTTCATGCACCTATCCAATAAGGTGTTAGAAAATCAAACACAATTTTCTCTTTTTTTTATTATTTTCTCTTTTTTCTCATTTCTCTAATGCCTTATTGCGTAGGTACGTATATGAATTTATCATGAACCGGGTTTAAGTAAGAACTTTCATGTGATTATAAAGGTCATTGTATAAGTTAAAATATTATCACCAAATGAAATGATAGAGGTAATTAATGTTTCTTTAGGTTTGAAGTAATATTTTTTTTCTAATTTTAATGTTTGATTACATTTATTATTAGGCTAAATCACCGGGGAAAAAACCCCCACCTTTTAACCCCTTTTTAATTTCATCATAACATTGCAATTTTATCAGTTGCATCCAAATTTGCACCTTTGGATTTTAATTCCACCCTTAAGTACTAAATTGATCTCTTCTCCATTTTAAAAAAATTAAAATAGGTCCTTTATTTTTAACTTTTTTTGTGAAAAAGAGTTCAAACAAATACATTATTATAGTTTTTATAAATGTTTTCCGAGTGGAAAAGAGTCCAATTTGATTTTGAGGGTGGAATTGAAATCCAAAGTTGCGAATTTGGGTGCAGCTGACAAAATTACAACGTCGGAGTGCAACTCAAAAGGTGCTAAAAGATGGGTTTTTTTGGGTGATTAAGTCTTATTATTACTACCTTTTATTGGTTAACTTTGTTTGCCAACTTGGTTAAAAATCATATTACCAAGATTAAAATTCAATTTAAATCCAAAAAAAACTAAAATTATTATAAACTTTTTTAAAAAACTATATGAATTGTTTTATGAGTTTTTGAGTTTTTATGAATGAAAAAAACATACAAACTAAATTAAATTGTATTTTTAATCATTAGTGCCATTTAATTAACAGAAAAGACTAATAGCAAATTTTATTCAAATTTTATGAAAAAAATTATTGACTTCCAAAAACTCGAAGATAGTATGAGTTTATCTAGAATGAGAGGCAAATAATACTTATTTTGATTATTATTCGTGAATTTATTCAATACAAAGAGTGTTTATCTTATGCATTGGTTATGCCATGTCATATTTATAATAATCCAATAAAAATTTGCGATAGAAATTTATTTAATTATTATTTAATTTTTTAATTATTAATTTTTTTACAAGGCTAACGTACCATTGGTTTGTTGCACATGCCGCAACGGTTGCATGCATAATTTTCCCGGTACAAAACACAATTTAATGCAAAAAATATACTATATTATATTATTGAAATTTGAATTTTAAAATATAAAATCTCAATTTATATTATAATAAAAAAATAAAAAAAAAACCTTACACATAACTATTGTAGTTCTATAAAAGAGGAAAGTAAGATACCCTTCAATGTTCAAAATGGCTAATTACATTTTATTTTTTATATGTGGACCCTATATCATAAAATAGCTTTTGCCCCTTTTTGGGGAGATGAGGCGGGGACTACCTATATTTTGTGGTACCAAAACAGTTTCATTAGATTATATTCAAATTCTTTATAGTTTTTATTAGGTTTTATTAAATATCACCCTTTTTTACTAGGCACCGCCCCTCCAAATTACCCTTTTGCCCTTTTAAACAAAATCAAAAAATTGTTCGCTCAGCCTCATTTGAATCGTGAAACTGTAATGACGGATAACGCTTCTAATTTGTCGGAAAATGAGTATCAAGAACTCGAGACGAGTATTCCAACCTTTTTTCGAGGTAATTTTTTTATCGATTTAAAAGTTAATTTTGAAAATTTGTTTGTAAAAAATCATGGGTCAACGCCCGCAGATCGCCTCGGCCCAAACAGGAAATCTCTAGGGTTTGCACGTAAGGTGCCTTTTATAGTTCACCCCATGCAAACCTGATGTAGCATATTATTTCCCTTCTTCGATCCCCACAATTCTGTTAGCTGATGTGGTGGCTTTTGGTTGCGTCTCGATGTAGTAAAAAAAATAGCATAAAAGGAATATAGTGATTTTTTTCTTGTTTTTATACATCCTCTTCTATTTTTTCTTGTCATGCAGACTAGAATTCCTGCGCATTTCTCCCTTATAGAAAGTTGAAGGGTGGATCCAAACGTTTCCCCATAGGCGGCGGCGGTGACCGGAAACGTCGCCGCCGCCAGATAAAAGCAAGCTACAAATATTGTACATATACATTCCTCACTAGCTAATAAATTCAAATTCTTAAAGAATAGCTTCTAATAAACCTTAAATATAAACTCTACACTAATAAACAACAAATTCTAAATAAAACCCGCAGTCAAATGCTCCTGTGATATCCTCGTCTATACCTTAATTTCTTCAATATTTTCACCACTTTCCACAAGCACCATACCGACATCCCTTTAATTATCACCAATAGGATTCCCATAAACCTTCGTAGATCTCAAAACATTGGTACTCCAATCCCCCAACTGTGAATAATATTGTCTGTTGGGCCATGGTTAAAATATGTGGTTGTATAGAAATTATCATCGAGAAGTGTGAAAACGCTATTGAACCGTAGCGGTTCAATAAGCATTAGACAAGGAAGGGTTAATAAATTCGCTTCCCTAACAGGACGATTCACTCCCACATTCTCGAGATAGTAAGTTCTCAGGGAGAAAATACTATTAACCAGTGCAGGAAAAGAAAGATTAGGATATCCTTGATCAAACGATACTTCCATCGGTATGTGTCTGCTATTTGGAAATGCACTTTCTTCATTTTTTCCATCCCAATGACCTTCCAGCCATAAATACTTCGTTACTAAGCTTGAATGCGATGGCATAGAAATTGACCCTTAAAATTTTAATGTCCATCGAAAACCCAGCCATATCAAAACGAACAACAAAATACTGATGATCGACCAATTATATAGCGACAGAATCCGTCGCCAAACACGTTTAGCGACAAAATTTAGCCATATAACGGCAGATTTTGGCTGTTTTCTAGTAGTAAATGACAGATTACGCTTCTAATTCGGGAAATGAATATCAAGAACCTGAGACGAGTATTCCAGCCTTTCCCGAGGTAACTTTTTTTTATCAATTTATAAGTTAATTTTGAAAAAAAATTCGTAAAAAATCATGGGTCAACGCCCGCAGATCGCCTCGGCCCAGACGGAAAAACTCAAGGGTTTGCACGTAAGTTTCCTTTTATAGGTCACCCCATGCAAACCTGATGTAGCATATTCTTTTTCTTCTTCGGTCCCCACATTTTTGTTAGCTGATGTGGCGGCTTTTGGTTGCGTCTCAATGTAGTAGAAAAAAATAGCATAAAAGAAACATAGTGATTTTTTTTCTTATTTTTATGCACCCTCTTCTAATTTTTCTTGTCATGCATACTAGAATTCATGCGCATTTCTCCCTTATAGAAAGTTGGAGGGTGGATCCAAAAGCCGCAAGAAGGATTCAGAATTTAAATTTTTTCCCTTAGGAAACGTTGCAGGCTTTAAGTTCAATCCACGCTTGGTGTCTGCATTTTGCAATCTATACAATGTAGACATTAATCTCTTCGAAATTGGCCAACACACGTTGGGGATTTCATTAAAAGACGTCTACATGTTTACATAACTTCTCATTGATGAAAAGCTATTAGTGATTGCTGAATCACCCGAGCCTCTCGATGTTTGCTCAAGGCTTCTGGGACGGGAAAGAGTCGGAAGAGATGCCAAAAATTTGGGCATCATAGTAATTAGTGAGCTAAAGAATAGGTTTATGATTGTTCTAGAGCACGTTGTGTATGATAGCTCAGAGTTTGACCACTATGTTAGGGGTACTTGCTTTGCATTATATGGAGCATCTTGTTTCCTTTCTCGTCGAGTGATCGCGTACCAGTTACATATCTGTAGTTTTTGAAGGACATTGACCAAATCGATGATTATGCTTTGGGTGCTGGAGTTCTGGCACAGCTCAAGAGTGGAGTCAAAAGATTTGTAGAAGAAGAGATAGAATGTGGTTATAGAGCATCATGGCTAGTTCAGGTGAGTCTTCGTTTTGTAATTCTTTTTTCTTTTACTTAATGATTTTTCTTTTTTTCTATTTTATGTAATAATTCGTCTTATTTTTTTCTTTGTTGTTTGTGGTCTAGCTGTTTATAATGGAGCACTTTCCTTCGTTGGTAAACTTTATCACTTTGTAAAAATTTCTGGGCTGATGGCCGCGGATCGCCTCGGCCCAGACCTATGACGTCCCAAGGGAACGTCGTCGGTCTGGCTTGACGACCCTACCGGGAAGCATTTCCTTTATGGGGAAACGTCTCAAGGAAACGTTCCCCCTTGTGGGGAAACGTTTCCTAACATTTCCCAATAAACGGCGGCGGCCAGAAACGTCTGTCGCCATTAATTTTTTTTATTTTTTTTCAAAATAAATTAGGTTTTTTTATTTAATTACTTATTAATATTAATACAAATGTTAATATTAGTTATTTACATTTTACAAGTTCAGTTTGAAGATTTTGGCACTGACGGTATCGATTACAGTGAATAGTTCTGTCTTGGAAAAATGTTTGAAAGTGATGCTGAAGCAATTAACTAGGCAAAAGGAATTGTTGTTCGTATTGGGTTCGAGTTCGTTTAGCCGCTAAATGAACGAGTTTGTTTAGTACTTATCGAGCTCGTTCGCGAGCTCGTTCGAGAAGCGGCTAAACGAACGAACACGAGGTAAACACGAATTGAACACGAACATTATAATCTAAACGAACCGAACATGAACACATAATTCAAAACTCGATTGAACATGAACGGAATATGAACATCTTGTTCGCTAAACGAGCCAAACTTGAACACTACAAAATTCCGCTCGGCTCAGTTTATTTACACCACTTTCTTCTTCTTCTAAATTAGTTCCTTTTCTTAGCATCTTATAACAAAAAAAGGACAAATTTGGTTGGAGCTCTCAAATTAAAAATTAAATCAACACTATAATTAATAGGTCAAATGAATGAATTTGTTTTATAATTTTCTAAAATTCAGAATAATATCTACAGGATTCTGATATTATAAATAAAAATAATTGTAAATCTATTCATCAAAAATATTGTAAATCAATGAATTTGCACCTTTCTTCCAACTTCGGGTGATACAATTTGATAAATAGCAAAAATCTATATTGAAGATGACAATCTATTATCTAACTGGTTGCAGATTCCTACTCTATATAATATAAAGTGCACCAAAAGAAAAAAAAATTGCTGTGATCGGCATTTCATTAATTAAATCCAATTAATATTTCTTAAACAAATATGTATTCCCAACTTACATAATAAATGAAAATGATTAAATGTACATGGTTAGGTAAGTGCATGCATTAATTAAGACCAATACTACATATATATATATATATATATATATATATATATATATATATATATATATGCTGGTGAGTTTTGTGATTTATGGGCCATGATAAATTATGGTTGCTTCTTGAATTAATAATACAATAAGCCTAAAAGGTGAGTTTAGATCATTATCTTTCACGTGCTTTGATAATTATTTGCTAGGTTATGCCATAACCAAGGCAAAATTTTGCCAGCTAACTCATCACCAAAATCAATTTGCTATATCCAAATTAATACAGCAAGATTGATTTTATCATATTGATAATTGGGTAAAATAATTTTTAAGTTTAATTATCTATAAATATTTTATATTGTTGATTTTTTTATTTAACTTCACCTTAAAAGAAAAGGTTGAATTTAACAAATTTTTCAATTTTTAGTTTCAATCAGAACTATTTACTCAAATTGAAGTGTAAAAAATATAAACATCCACTTATATCGCTTTATTTTATTCCAATTTTCATTTTTATTATAAAAATTCCAAATATAAAACAATATAAAATGTATATTTAAATATTTTCTCACTCCAATTTAAACAGATGATTAAAATTAAAATCTGAAGAGCTAAAATTGAAGATTTGAAAAAATAAGTTCATAAACCTTAAAGAATTTAAAAGTGAAGTATTTTTATTAAACCTAATTTTTATATAAAATCCTTGACCCCTGTATATGTCCATTTTTTAAGAAAACAATTAATCACAATTACATCCAGCCACTATATTAAATTATTAATACTATTAAATTGGTAAAATAGCTATTTAGATCCTCACACTTGTATTATCTTTTCTGCATTAGATCTATATAATTCTATTTGTTAATATTAAATTTTTATAGTTTTAATTTCGTAGATGTTGAGTCTCTTTATCGTGAAAATGAAGGGGATAACCGATGTTAGTTCATGTCAATAAAATCAATTTTAGTCCCTTAATCGTTAACTTTTACATGATTTATTTTTGTCAATTAAATTCTATTTTTTAAAAATAACTCAGCTTGTTGAACTATTTAAATTTAAGTCATTAGTTTTAATTACTAATTATAAATGTTTTTTATAATTTAAAAAATCATAACATATTTTGTAATCAATACCAAACTTTAATAAATTTGTAACTGAATCTAAGAAACAATTATGTAATTTTTTTAATTAAATATAGAAAAGGGCAAATGACTAAAAAGGGCAAATCATTCATGAAAGTTTCATAAAATTCCAAACCTTGCAATTTTATCAAATTTATCCTGAAACGCAGGATTTTGTTTCAATTATCTCCAATTACGCAATTTTGTTTATGTGGCGCTGATGTGTGACATTGCCACATCAACGCCACGTAGGTGCCATATCAGCAAAATCACGTAGTTGGACATTATTGAAACAAAAACTTGTATTTCAAGACAAATTGGATAAAATCAAAAGGTTATAGAAAACATTAAAAGTATAAGTCTGAATACTTTCTTGCTATTTAATATATATGTATCATTTGTCTAACATATTTATATATACATTTTTGTATAAAAGCATAAGTAAATGTGAAACTAAATTTATATTATTAATTTTAAAATTAATAAAAATTATTTGTTTTTGAAAAAAATATTGAACTTTTCATTCTTCAAGTAATTGAATAGGATAAAAAAGATCAATTGTTCGGTTTGATTTTGAATATAACCTTTTAATTAAATAATAATATAAGTCGAACCAACAAGTTACCGGTTCAGTTTAAGAATTTCGATTATCTTAAACTTAATTTGATTGTAAAAAGTAAAAAAAATCGGTTTGAGCCGAATGGACACCCTATGCAAATTGCAACTAATGATTTTATTTTTACTTCTTTTATAAAGTGAAACCAAGTGCTTCGGTGGATTCCTTGCAATCCTAGAATGATGTAAACTAAAATGCTAAAGATCAGTTGAAACCAGAATTAGCATATCTTTTTTTTATAAATGGGGAGGAGAAAGCAGTTGTGAGAAAATTAGAATTCACGACTTAACAGTTTGTTATCCAACATTTATATCATTTGAAATATGACTCATTGTACTAGGATTAGAGTTTAATGAAGGTCAATTATATAAAAATTTAAATTGAATAATTAAATTTTTAAAAATAGGAGTTAATTATATAAATATATAAACTTAATAATCATATTTTAAACAAATAAAATTAAAAGAGCACCCTTTAAAAAAAGCCTCATCCTAAAATAGCTGATTTGGCCCCTGATACAGTATATGTATACATCCTTGATCGACGCATATATGAACGAACCTATTGTCATTGAGAATCCAAATCCACAACACGCACTTACCACAAATCCAGCAGCAATTTCCTCCAACATTTTCAGTACTTTTTTCTTTCTTTCACACGCTAATAATTATATCTATTTCATCAACAATTTAATTAATATTCTAATATTTTAAAAAATAAATTCATAAAAAGTAGTATATTGTTATTAATTTAAATAAAAAAAATAAGACAATATCTTAAATAAGCGGCGGAGGTTGGGGTGGGGCAGGGGATGGTCGCTCCACCACCAGTTGACTTGAGGAGTTCAATTAGTCAAAAAAATTGAAAACGGGATTTGCTGGAAACAATTGAAAATAAGAATTTAATAATATGTATTTAAATTATTAGCACAGTCTAAGTATAATATGGTGAAATGAGGACATTTAAAATTCCCTGAAAAATAATGACATTCAATTTTCCATTTTATGCTTTTTCATCAATAAAACCATTCTCATAATCTAAATACCGAAATGAAAAAAAACTAAAGAACCAGGCAAAAATTACAATATCAAAGAAGCAACAAAAAGAAAAAAAGAATTATGATACAGGCTGAACCAAATTAAGTAGGCTTGAAATGATCACTTTCAGTATGCCGCAAATTGGGATAAGGGCGAATAAATGCAGAATTCATTTGCCATATCTTAACTGAAGCTTTAACATTAGCCATCATGGCATTGTTGAATAAGAACAGCTTGGCGCCTCCGTAAATTGCGCGTGTCGGATAAACCCTGGAGGTTATGCATGTCCTACCACCTTGTGCAAAGCTTTCGATTATCGAATGATCCACCTGTCATTTATTACATTCAACGGATTGTTAAAAATCATTTACAGAATATTCATTCTTGGTTAAGTGAACAATGATTATTAGGCTCAGCTTACCAAAATCCTGAGGGAGAATTTTTCACCCTTTAGGACTGGGACAATGTTTCCATAGATTTGTTTGTTTACATCATTTGCAACTGATGACCTGCAAAATAGAATCATTGGTTTAATTCTCCAAACATAATAAGATTAATAAAATTGTTGCACAACGAGTTAAAGATCTATTGCAGCCGAGATAAGTAGAGCAGATTAAAAACTGTTTTGAAAGATTTAAGATTACGATACTAATAATACTATGTGTATGAATCATTTATGTAGTACGGTATAAGGGGTTAAAAGTTTTTGCCATTATCAAACATAGTATTTGTATTTTAAATTCTTACTACATAATCAAACTTCGATTTTATCAACAATGGCCACTAGATGAATTCAAGCGAAAAATTACTTATGTGGTCGGTGAAAAAGTAAAATAAGGCGAACGTTTTATCTCTCTGCTGTCTACGTAAGGACTTACTGTTGTTGGTAAAATTAAAATTTGGTTTGTAAAATGTGAAGATTTAAAAATCTGTAGTCAAATACTATATAGAAATTACCTATGTTGGTCTGTGCAGAAGAACGTTTTCAGAGTTCCATTGTTTCCTTTTATAACATAGAAGTACACAGGAGTCTGCTCGGCAAGGCTCTCATCTGCAAGAATCAAAAGACCGAATGGTCCTAATGCGTTGCGGTGAGCAGCTCCACTACTTGTTCGGCAGCTGAACTCTTCGTTGGACGCAGCTGCATTCTCCAAAACTGTTGTGTCTAAATCGAACTCTGCTGTGATATCTAACTGCATAATTTAACATGTTCTTGTCAATTGAATATATGTTTGTTGACATCAGTTATTAGTTAGCCGACAGAGTTAAATGATTAGAATTAAAGTTAAGCAAACCTGAGTTGCTGCTTCAATGTCAAGGTGCACCGTTGACCCTGGCTTGACCTCAATGTTGTTGAATTCGTCGCTTCTTAATCTTAAACTCTCTATCTCTTCAACAGGCCATTGAAGCAAGTTGGTGCGAGTTTTTGTGTCCAATAAAATTGTCCTTGGAATGCCCTGCACAAAATCATTCCACAACACATGAATAGAGACACGAGTTGAGCTAACATGATACTAAAATATAGGCCTTTTACACAAAATGATTACCATTTTTCTTTAACAGAACAATGGATTATCGTTGATAATAAGGAATCGACTACATGAGTCTCAATTTTGGTAACTGGTTTTTAACACTAACGAAAGTTACTTTAGCAATTTAGACCAAAAAATTAGCAACAGAGATTCAAATGGTTATCCAATATATATTTTGCCACATAAGTAATTTTTGACTTAAATTGCTATAGTAACCCCTGTTGATATAAAAAGTATAAATGTAATTAATAAAATACAATCATATAAAATGATGGTAACATTTTTGTAAAAAGTCTACAGTTTAGTAACCGCTTAAATTTTTTCCAGTAAACGACAATACTGAAACAAAGGAAAACAGAAAATAGTAAAACACCATCTTTGTAAAATAAGTTATAAACGTAGGATTTTGAAATTTCAAAATCGTTTCTTGAAATGAAAATGAAATGTCAAAATGTAGAATTTAAGAAGTTTCCGTGCAACATAGCGGAATGCAATACCTGAAGAGATGCCCATCCTTTCTTGACATCAGCAGATTCACTATCAGACTCACCAATCCAACCCCACAAAACTCTTCTCCCCTTATGCTGATCATAAAATGTCTTGGAAGCATAAAATATACCATAATCATACCTAAGCCCAATACCAGCATCAATCTCAGGATTATCAGGAAACCATTTCACATTCTTCTCATCATAACTTCCAAGTGCATAATAATCATGTCTATCATCATCAAGGCTTGTTTTAAGCACATGCTTCACTTGAGGACCATTAACAGATGTATCCAATCCACTGGCCCTCGTTTCGGACACAGGATAAAAGTCTACACACTCCCACATACCAGTACCATCAACACCATGAAGTATCCCTGATTTCAATTCGTAATTTATAAAATCTTCTGTGTCATAAATCAAAGCTATGCCACTTCTATTAACTTTGGACCCTATAGTGAACCTCCATTTCCCTTCTGAAGTCAACCAAGCAGTCGTTGGATCGCGAAAGTCCAAGCTCTTGATCCCTGGTGGTGGGACTAGAACCGGGTTGCCCGCATACTTGACCCAATTTAAGAGGAGTGGATCGTTGTGGTCAGCAGGGTACGCGAGATTCTGAACCTGAACTGATTCGTTGGTGGATCCGGTGTATAGCATGACAATTTTACCGTCTTGCAGGATCGTGGCAGAGCCGGTCCAGACGCCACCTTGGTCATACCATTGATCAACAACCATAGCTAATGGAAGGTGGAGCCAGTGGATTAAATCTTTTGAGACAGCATGACCCCATACTATGTCACCCCAAACTGCAGCATTTGGATTGTACTGGTAGAAGAAATGGTACCACCCTTTGTAAAACAATGGACCTATAATACATGTAGAGTTTTATCAGCAACTTGATATAACTTTTAAGATCAAATGATTGCCCTAATGTTCTAAATAATTTTATTCTTCTCTATCTACCATGTTATTCATGGACAGAATCAATGAGAAATTATAACATTTTACAATACTAAATTGTATTAATCGTATAATAATTTTTATTCATTTAATAACGTGTTATAACTTTACTTCTATCTTCCCACGGATGACGAAGTATATAATGAGATGCACATTTTAGACTATTCGACTAAAATTTGTTGGTTTAAATAGTTGACAAAAATGCAATAAATTTCTATGATTGTTCTTGTTAAACTTCTTTACAATCCATGACTGGTTGCAGAATTTGTTGAGCTGGAAAAGTTTGAATGATTCATGTTCAGCCATGCAAGCAATCAATTTAGTCTTAGTCAGATTTAGATAACCATTAAAAATTGTGGAATGCTAGGATACACATATTTTTAAATTAAAAAACAAAAAATCATATTTACAAAAAAAAAGACAAAAGTCTTACCATTAGGATCTGAAGCACATAGAACCAAATTCCCCAATCAGATCAATTGACAGTTGCATATGGCCAACCAATAAAAAGGCAAAAACATCAGTATTAAATAAAATGCAATAATAATAATAACAATAACATTGAAGGAAATGAACTAAACGACAGAGTATTGAGTAACCCAGCCTAATAGATTATTAATTAGCCAGAAAGCAAATCTAGCACATGCATGAGAGAAATGAGAGGTATCATCATAGACATTTGTTTATTAATTAATCATGTGCAGTTAAATAAGTAATTAGACATTAATTCAAAACAAGTGTGCTCTAAATTTTGTGTTAGATTTCTAATAAAAATAAATGGAATCACAACTGCAAACATATATTCTACCTTATGAATTAAAAATAAATAAATTTATTAGTTCATCAATAAAAGGAAATTTTGGAGACAGAAAAGAGAAGAATTGTCATTGCCATCTAAGCATCCCATTTCCAGACTGCCCTTTTGAAGATATGGATCCTACATGTCAGGCCCCACAGGTGTATGATCTAAATTGAGGTTCCACACAACTTAATATTGGATACATATTTTTAATATTTTATATTTAATCTATTTAAATTATAATTTTAACTTCATTAATGAATAATAATATGTATGCTGAATATAAATAAAAATTTCAAGTTCAAGTAAATTTTCTTGTTAAATTTTAATTATTTTCTTGCTCCTTAAAAACTATGAACATGCGAATGAAGCAGCGCATTCGTAATTGGTTCTGATTTGGCTTAATAAAATGACAGCTATGTGAAAAAAAATGGCAAGGAACAGATTACGATATGAGCTGGATTGTAAATTGTGATTGGGCAGAGTTAAAAAGTATGGTAATGAAAAGAATAATTAGGAAGGTGTTTAAGCTTATGATTAGTTCCCTTTTCAAATTGTTCTAAAGTTAATACACTTTTAAAGAAAGTGAACAATAATTAATGAAAAAAATAACAAACAAATATCAAAGCAATCAAACAAAGCAATTCTATTGGATAACATCTTTTTAAAATTAATAATTCAAATAGGCAAAAAATCATATAATCATCAAAATTCAAAAAAGAATGAGGCAAAAAATAAAATTTACCGTTCATCCAGTTCTTTTCAGGTTGGAAATGGAAAGCAGTTCTCTGCCATGATAACATGCTATTATTCCATGGATATGCCTGCGTTTTTGGACTGCTAGAAATCAAGTTTGCCTTCTCCGACACACCGGCGGCGACACCACGAGACACCGGTCGCAAAATCTCAGGTTTCGCCGTCTCTTCAGAGATAGTCGACGTTAATGGCACTACATTTTGAATATCTTGTTGAATAATACTGTTTTTGGTTTGGTTATCGTTTAAATCGACCAAAGCAACGTATAATAAAACCAAGAACAACCCAGAAAAGACCGTCAAGAGAATTTTCTTGGAGTGCTGGCGGCGGTGGGTGGTGGCCGGAGAATCGCCATCAGGGAGATAAGTGTAGGTGGTGGAATGGTCTGATGTTTCAGAGACCGGAAGGAATGGATTTCGGTCCGCCATAATAGGCTATCTGGTTGAGGAAATTTCGACAAATTGACAAAGATTATGATATATTATATGTATTGTGTTTATATACGATTCTCTATATTTTCAAGAATTTATAATACAAAGAAAAAAAAATGGGAGAGAAAGAAGAAGAAGGGTAGCTAATGATATGGTATGGTTTTGTAATTGATTGGAGTTGCTATATATAGCTGATTTTCATTAATGGAGGGATTATTAAAATATTTAAGGGTCAATTGAGGAAGAATGAGAAATATATGATTATAAACTACTCCCTCTGATTCATAATATTTGTCGCATTTGGGTTGGCACAAGAACTAAGAAAATAATTAATATGTCTTAATTTGTAAACACTTTTACTAAGTTAACCCTACATTGGAACTTGTTTACATTTATAACTATCATTTTTATTTGTTTATTGTATTATTTCAATAAATTAATGGGGGGCAAACATGAAAAAATAGCAATTAATGCTCTCTTGATATTATAACATGACAAATATTATAGACCAACACAATTTCTCAAATGCGACAAATATTATGTACCGGAGGGAGTACATTTTTACCACAATGAGGAAAAAAATTATATTTTTTTAACTAAACTAAAAGAAAAAAAATTCTTATTAATAAACTATAAGTGATCAAGTAAGATAAGCGCTTGATCAAATAAATTTAAGTACATGCAATGGGATTCAGCTAAAAATTAAAGGGAAATATTCCATCCCGAAATTCCTATACTTTATCATTTTTTTGTTCAAAATGTCTATCCCGTAAAATTGTTTTTTTTTTCTAGTCTCTCTGTTTATCTAATTTTTATTTTCATGTCTTTTATTGGGGTTGGATTATAAGTAGAGGGATTAAAATAAAACAAATAAGAGCATGAAAATTAAAAATTAAATAACAAGAGGGACTAGAAGAAAAAAAATAACAGTAAAAACTTTTTGCTTAAAAATGATAAAGTACAAAGATATCGTTATGATACTAATTTAATGAATTTTCATGATTAATTAATATAAGTTTAAATTCAGGGGAAGATAATTAATTCTAATCTTGTGGGAGTTTGAGTATGGGTTTTTTTAATTAAACTTGTTTAATTTTATGTTTATATTTCGTATTAAAGATGATATAGTTATATGCTGGATATTCAAAAATCATAATTTGTATGAAGATTTATTTGTACTTATCGTATAGTTACATTGCCATCTTTATTTATCGGTTTACATCTCATCAGTTCAATAATAACCATAACCACTAACCTCTCAAACCTCAAAGTTCTAACAATTCTCCATAAACTTTTGTGGTTCCTACTCTTAATTTTCAATAAACAGGGTACCATGTTATCCTAAACCTATTTTTATTTGTCTAATGGTTAAGATTAAGGCTTCAAAAGTAAAAGGTTTCTAATTAATTTTTCTATATATTGCAACTAGAATTATGTTTGTTTTTTCAATATCTTCACATTCTTTTAATGTTTCCTGAAATATTGAAAAGAATATAATTGATTTTATTTTTAAAAAAATCTTAATTAATTTTTATAATCATTTAAATTTGACTTATATTAATTTATTGGTAAAAGATACAAAAAATTCTCGACTTCTTCTCAAAAGTATAAATATGCCCTTTCATTTTTTTTTCAGGCATAATAAAGCCCTCCTGTTTTTAAAATTGAACAATTAAACCCTTATTGTTTTAAGATCGAACAAATAAACCCTTATAGTTTACTTTTAAGACACTTACCAAATATTTTAAAAATTAAAATTATTTTTGAGATTTTTTTCTATATGATTATGAGATGCTAGCCATTAGCGAGGTCTAATGATGCTGGACGAAAGGAGTTATTTATTGTATTTGAAAATAAAGAGAGTTTAATTATACTCAAAAAAATAAAAAAGTTTATTTATACTTTTGTGAAACTATGAGATTTTTTTTTTTTTGTATTTTTTGTCTAATTCATTCAATAAATTTAAATATCAAAACGATGATTCACAAGATAAATGAGTTTGAAAAGGAAAAAGGTGAAGTTTTTGGTAAGATAGTTGTTGTGATAGCAAACAGTGAATGAGTACAGTAAGAAACCAACAATTTTCATGTGAATCACACACTGCCTTTGTGGCCCAGTCATGTATTTTCCGATTATTTTACTCTTTTCAGTTTAATTCTTACAAAATTACACTTTTTAAATTTTTTTTCTTGTAATTTGTAATCGGGCAATTCTTTTTTTTTTTACCTAAAGTTACACTCGGCAACACAACGAGACCAATCTTCTCCCTGATAACAAATTCAACAAAAGTTCATACTTCTCTCAATTATAAATGGTCCAGTTTTTTTTATCAATAAACTACAGCATAAATGTATAAACACGGATAACAAACTGTTAACTTGTGGGCTTAAATTCTTTCAAAAACGCTTCTTCCTTCTCAATTATAAAAAAATTATTTTATTGCTTTGTATAAGAAAATATTCACATATTAATTAATTTGTCTCATGTTACTCTCTTTAATAAGGTGGTAGAAGATAATCGAAAAAATTAAAATGGAGGTGACAACAAATTAAAGCCTCACTTGATTTTTTCAATAGCAATTTTTGGAAAATTAACTTTTCGAAAAGTATAGTTCTTCGGAAGTTAACTTCCCATAAAATTTGATAAATGTTACTTGTTGTTGAAATAAATTTAAAATTTAGTAATTAAATTAAAAAAAATGATAACTAAATTGAAACGATCAAAGTATAAAAAAAAATATGACAGTTAAAGTCATTTCTGAGTGAACTACCCACATTATCGATTTTCAAATATACAATAAATGTCATTACCGTTAAATAAAATTATAATTGATTGATTATTATAAAGAGTAAGGATATTATTTTAAAAAAACTATGATAATTTTGATTAGTTAATGAGTTGTATTGATTTAAATGATAAGACCCATTGCTAAGATTAATATATAGATTTTGGATTCAAATCATAATAAAATTAAGAGTGGAATTTTGTCTAATCCTTAACAAAAGTTTGATTAATTCTAAAACCATAAATTACTTGAAGCGATTTTTTATTTTTTGAAGCTTTAAAGCAATTTGTTTAATTTCCTGAACAATATGTCCAGGTCAGTAACATAACATCACACTGTGTTTTGGAATTATATTCTTCTAACAAATTCTAAGAGTATGGCATATGAAATCAGTATTTGCACAAGTGGATAATTTAATTAGGCAATAGTGTTGAGATTATCTGGCACCACTTATTTGATCATTTTCTTCAATTTCATGATTACCACTTACCAGGTCGAGTACTAGCTGGAATTATTTATCTTGACATGGCATCTATATCCTTTTGCATATAAATAATTCTTTTATGAATATAATTTATACTATATTATTATTGAAGAAAATAATGAAGTCTTATCGAATCAGTCCTCTTTACTATAAAAGTAAATTGAAGCTTGAATTAATTATTTGATTGTAAAAAAAATATAAAGTTAATGATTATAAAGTGGGGAAAAACTTGAGACTTGACTATTTAGTTATTTTTATACAACTATTTTTTGTGTATATAACAATTTTTATTTGAAAAGTATTTTGAAACAGTTTTTATTTCTTACTTATTAATCATTTGTTTAATGCATATTATAGTTCTTTACAAATGATTGTTGTTATTACTACTAATTTATTGAAAATCCCACAAATCGTAAATAGTACACCATAAAATAGTTAAATAATATATGCATATGAACCGTCTATGAGTAATGTTATGTTAATTTTGTATTTAGTTACATGAATCCCATTACTTATCACTCATCACATCTTCTTTTGTTTTACATCTATACTTATATAATATTTTTAGTCTTTTTTTTTATAAATTGTTTCATAATGGTGACTGTGTGTGTTTTCTAAGATTTTTTATATACACATGTGAATTTTGGTTTGACCGATATTTTTTAACATTTACGAATTTTCATTTTGAAGATTCTCGATAAAATCAAAATTTTACTGTTAAATTGCAGTTAGATCAAAAAATGAAATAATCTTAAAGATATTAATTCTAAAAGTGTAAATGATGCTCTCAAAATTTAGACAAAATACAATTTTTTATGCATTTAAACGACGAAAAAATATATTTTTCATCGTGTTAGACTATATTTCTATTTATTTGAATATAATTTGAATATTAAATAAATTATGTTAGAGGACAAGAAAAAGAAACTACAAGGAAATTGCTGCGAATAGAAGTTAATTACAAAATCAAATTAGTACTACTTGTTAGAAATAAGGGGAAATCTAGTTTGATTAGCAAATGCAGTGACGTGTCAAATTAGGGATCATCTCATGCAAGTAATTAAGTTTAAGACATCTTGATTTGTTTCAAAAAAAAAAAGACATCTTGATTAATAAAATGCCACGTCAAAAGAAAAGAAGATATACCAAGACTAAAATTCAACTATATCAAATCAATTTGATGACTTAGCCGCTCCTTAGACTTTAGATTCGAAAAGTCTCATTAAATAAAATAAATAAAAACAAGATTCAAAAATTTGGGTCGGTAGCAATTATTTGGAAAGAACAAAAGAAAAATAATACTCCCTCCGTCCCACTTAAGAAGGGACATATCCCTTTTACACATAGATTAAGAAAATAATAATTACACTTGGTTTTTCTTATTTTACCCCTATTAATTATTGTCTTATAGTTTGTGTGTAGAGTATTAGCTTTAATTAAAGAAAGAGAAAATGAGGGTATAAAAGAGAATTCCTTGTAAAATGGCACAAAAACCATGATTTGACCTTCTGATGTGGGACAAAAAAAATTGAGATATGTCCCTTCTTAAACGGGACGGAGGGAGTATTATAGTTTGATTGATTAAGTGCTGACTCAGCTTTAGAGTGACCCAAAGTTTCTTCTTGGCCACCCATTTTAGCATGGCCAAGAGACAGATTGAGAAACAGATGGATAGATCTTAAAAAATCGAACCAATTTGAACAATTGAGTTTAATCGATAAATTAAGTTTGATTTGATAACATAAAAAAAAAATCAGTTGGATTTGTTTTCAAATATATAAAAAACTTCAGTTTAGTTTAAGTACAAAACGAACAAAATTGCTCAAACTGAAGCCAGTTCAATATATACAATTTTTATTCAGTTCTAGTCCGTTAGATCTAATTTAAATGACTAAACTTTTCAAGTGCATTTTAAAAATCTCAATTTTAAGTTTTAATATAATTAGTAATTTTGGATGATTTAACATCTAACTGTCTGAGTATCGAACACTAGCCGCTAATATAATTAAATTTTATTTTTATCAAAAATTTCGATTTAATTCAGTTGGACTAAATAAAAATTGCCAATTCTTATGGTAATAACCCCACTTGCCGTTATTGTCGGAAGATCATTATTGGCCACATGAGCTATATATCATATATATAGTAGATAATAATTAATTATTGTGATATATATAATTCATCTTAATATAGAATTTGATGGTGATTTGTCACCACTCATAGACTTCATTATTGAAAGAAAAAACAAAAAAAACCTATCTCAAATTATGATCTCATGTTTAGTTCTCGACGGTTTAGTCTGTTGGTTTATGGGTCTTATTGCATATGCTCACATGCTAAACCTAAATATGACTCATGGTTTTTGCACATGCATTTGCCTCCATCTAAACTTACATTATGATCCTCAATCTCTTCAATTATTAAGTTCAATGTACGTATTCTTTGTTTTTTATACGTACAAATAAGTAAATTGTATTTTTAATTGTATTGGTTAAATTACCATAGAATTTTTGACAAAGTGAATAACGTCAAATTTACTAAAGTCCATTTCAGTTTTAATATGTATACCAAAATCAAAAGAATTTAAGATCACGGTTTTGAATAAAACACCCATAATTTATCAATTTTAGTTAATTTATACTTTTAACCATCAAAATTATCGTTAGATTATAGATTGATTTAAAATAAGCGGTAGTTTTTTTGAGTTAACCATCCAAATTATTTCACATTTTGACTTTTTTATTTATGGTTCCATTTTTGAAAATTCTAAATTTTATTTTATTATTCAATTTCATTCCATTTGTTCAAATTGTAAAGAAAAAAATCAAATCTATATTTTACATTGTTCCGATTTATATTTTTATTATAAAAATATATGATGCAATATGAAAAATAAATTTAAACTTTTTTCATTTTAAGAACAAATGACGATAGTTGAAACAAGAAATTAAAAATAAGTTGAAATTGAAAATTTTAACAGGTGAAGTTAAAAAATATGAAATATTTTTAAATGATTAAATTTAGATTTAAACTCTTCTGATTTTTTTTTATCTAATTTTTATATTGAGTTTACTACAGTATTGCCACTTGGATCATTAGCTTTCTTAACACTTTTGATTTATTTATCATCACACTTTTGATGTTAATTACTACTACTACTTTGATAGTTTGAGATTCATTTGATCTATCTATGAATAGGTTGAGATTGGAGTGATTTAATATATGACTAATAATAAGGGACGTGAAATCATTGGGATTAAATAATGTGGAAGTTGTGGGTCTAGGTGGCTGAAGAGGATTGACACGTAAGGAGTTTGCATAAATTATTAGCAATCAGACAAATCTTTGTCCGACATAATATCAATTAGTGGATCAATGTCTTCTGGTTGCCGCGTGTAAAATAAATTTGACATTATGTCACTTAACTTAATTTAACTCTGATTAATCCCTCTATCTTTTAATTATACATTTAGCCAAAATTATACTAATACTACTCTCTCCGTCTCATTTTAGAAGTCCCATTTGACTTTACACACAGATTAAGAAAACATTAATTATTCTTGTTTTTTCATGTTTTACCCCTAATAATGATAGTGGAATTTTCCATAGAGTTCTTTTAAGATAACTAAAATAAGGGTAAAATGGGGTATTCAATAGAAAAGTATTCTAAAAATAGTAATGGGACTTTTTAAATGGGACATCCTAAAATAGAATATGAGACTTCTCAAACGGGACGGAGGGAGTATTAGTTAATAAATGGATTTATAAGTTGATTCATATGGTCACTTATTAAGAAGATAATAATAGTTAAAATTATAATGAAATTTTAAAAATACAGATAATTAAAAACAGATTTATTTTACTAAATGGAACTGAAGACCCATCAACTGTCCTTTTAAAATTTCATTATAATTATATATACTTGTTTAAGTGTTACATACCATAAACTTCAACTCAGGAACTCAAGACCCATCAACTTCATAACAACTCTTAGGTAGATGCTGGGAAATGCACGACTCTATTGTCTTTACACGGGGCCCAATTGAATCAATATTCTTGCCTTAAAGGATCGTGGTGTTTTTCGCTATAAATTTAAAGTTAAAATTTTATAATTTTGAGATCTAAAAAATTTAAAAATAATTTTATAATATTAAAACTAATAAAATATGAAACATCATGATTTAAATATAAATTATTTATTTATTTCAACATAAAAATAAAAAAATCAATAGGATACTTATTAGGTATGATATTCTACTTAATAGAAGTAATAGTTTTATAAAATTGATATATGATATTTAAGGAGTATTAAATTATGTTGGGCAATAACCAATGAGGTTTGGTCCAAGTGGTAAGCGGCTTGTTATCGTTTAAGCAAGTTCTTGGGTTCGAGTCTTTTGAATGCAGAAAATCCCCACTAGTAGACTCACCCACCATGCCAGGTGCGCGACGCGGGTCGGATTCGGATCAGTTAGGGCGAAACATTGGAAACCGGATAGGCTTACCAAAAAAAAAATTATGTTGGGCAATAAATTTTATTTTGTTTTATTTTGATAATGAAATTTAATTTACACATTGTACTTCAAAATTACAAATGATTGACTTCCTTTAGTAGTTTCAGATTAAATAAAGATTACGAGCCAATTAAATCTTGCCACATTATATTTCCCCTAATATTTTTTTAGTGAAATATTGGAATTTTTAAACTAATTTATGCCACCGACCATGTAAGCAAGCATTAATAACGTATATTAAAGACATCAATAACGTGTATTAAATAGTATTACTTGAAATTGAGATATATGGGTCATAAATCATAATCTAGACTAAAGAGTCTTTAAATCTCACAAAATATATGGCTTGGAGCAAACAATCCACAGTCCACATACATAGTCACATAGGCTTGACTGACAACAGAACATTTATTAACCCATGAAGCAAAAACAGCTTCACTTCCAAAGCAAGAATGAGCAAATTCACATCATCTAATCCATTATCATATGAATATCAATGCCTATATGTCTTAAATCTTAATGCTCACGTTCGTCAAAAAAACATATTATAACAAGCAACAACTTTAAAATATGAGTTCAAATCTAAGGCGAATTTGGATAGGGGCAAATGGATGCAGAATCCATTTCCCATATCTTGAGCGAAGCTCTAACACTGGCCTCCGTAGCATTGTTGAACAACAACAGCTTGGCGCCTCCATCGATAGCCCTTCTCGGATAAACCCTGGAGGTTATGCAAGTCCTGCCGCCTTGTGCAAAGCTTTCGATTATTAAATGATCCACCTACCATTTATTACATTTAACACAATAAGAATTATTTACAGAATATTCATTCTTGCTTGCTAAAATGAAATGAATATTAGGCTCAACTTACCAAAATCCTTAGAGAGAACTTTTCAAACAATGTAATTCCTCAATTTTAAAAATAAAAATAATTAAAGTGTTATGTTAAAATTTTATGAATTTGTTGTTAAAGATGAAGAAAAAATAAGTATAGTTGTCCCTTTGTTTAGTGGACTACTAAATACTGCCTCTAAATTACTAGGTACTACCTGCTTTTTTATCTAAATACTCTTCTATTTTTTTATAATTCTATAATTTATATTAAAATCCTCTCAGTTCATATTCAAACACGAAGAACAGATAACAAAAATTTTGAATAAAAATATCGAAATTTAACCGAGGAAGAGACGGGATATCCAATAAATATTTTTTTTTTGAATTTTTTCTTGATTGCGTCCCACAATACAACTTTTTAAAAAAAAAATTACTTTTTTTTATTATACTCTTAATTAAATTATTTAAAAAAAATTCCGTTTCATTATATATTTAAAAAATATTACATTTTGACCAAAAACTATTAAAGCTTTCTTAACCTTTTGCTATCTGTGTAACCCTAATTTCTCAAACAAAAAACCAACAATGCCTTTTGAGCGACGAGGATCAGATCCAGCTGACACAAACACGGAGCAGCCTCCGCCTAAAGAGGAAGTGAAGTCGGAGCAGCCTCCGCCTAATGAGGAAGGGAAGTCGGAGCAGCCTCCGCCTAAAGAGGAAGTGAACACGGAGCAGCCTCCGCCTAAAGAGGAAGTGAAGTCCGAGCAGCCTCCGCCTAATGAGGAAGGGAAGTCGGAGCAGCCTCCGCCTAAAGCGGATGTAATGTTGGCTAATAAATTGGGGCCAAGAGAGTGCAGAGCGGATAAGGTATGCAATGTTGCTCATGATCATCCCCTAGGTTTCTCTTATGGGCAACAAGTATTAGATGTCTATTTAATGAGGCTTACTCGTGGCAAACCCTATGGGGATGACGATTTTGACGGTTTTTCTTTTAAAGGCATGCTCAGTGGCTTAATTCGGAGTTATGATCTGCGCACCCGTGATTTTATCTACTTATACAAGGTCAAACCTGAGGATGCAACCCAATATCTGGATTTTGATCAACAAGATGAATATTCAATTACCCTAAACGGTCCCCAGAGTATGAATCAACGACTCATTGATATTGGCTGCACTACATGTGTTAGCTTTGCTCTTTTGCTGGATGAACAATCTATGAGTATACAACCTCCACTGCACTATGTGGACTACGGTCAGGAGGTATTTGGAGAAAGGAAAGTTGGTTCTTCTCTTATGGGCTTTAATTGTATATTGCATGATCAGGTACCCGTTCATAACAAACCCTTTAAGCGGTTACTCATGCCTGGATGGGGGTTACCAATTGACATTGCTCTTGAATGTGCTGTTATGAAACCTGGTGCTGTGGCCAATATTACTATTCGAATCTTGAACAAACCCACGAATGTCCACTCAATTCGTGGTTCTATCTCTGCGCGCCCGTGCTCTTTCACCCATCGAATCCCCTTAATTCCCGACGACGAGATTACTCTGCTCAATACAGATTCCACCATTCAGCTGAAGAGACGTCTTTTAGCTGTCCCATTACAGGCGTCTCTCGTTGTTGAAGTTGGACCACTTAGGGATCAAGATGGAAAGCGTCTGATTCCTTATCTAGGAGCTACCTTTGTTCCATCCATAGACGGTTCTGAGGTACAAACTGTTAAGGATGATGGTGGTGACGAGCGCTTGTTTTTGCAGGTCAGATGGCAAAATCCATTGTACTGATCATGACATTATTCGGTGAATTGTGTTTGTTATTTACTTATTTAATGTTTTGTTTCTTCAACTTTAAAACATATGCTTATTATTTATGCTTCAAAATCTGACTTTATTACTAAATGCTTATTCGTTTTATTTATACTTGTTAATGTTGAAACATATATTTCATCTATATAGAAAGGAACGATTTCAGTGAAAATCTCTCTTTGTGGAGACTCGCCATTTATTATAGACATCATAATCCCTGTCAATGCGATAGCAAGTAGAGCCCCGACAAGACCAACCGTTTCCCATAGAAGCCACCCCTTTTGTAGATTGAAAGGTTTCCTCAAATCTAAAACAACAAAATTCTACATTATAGCTAAGAATCTGAAAAATGTAGCCTAAAACCGAATAACAAACTGAAATCATAGATTTTAAAAAGTAATACAGGAATACTGAGAGACCGTATTTCATCCTATTTCAGTATAGGCAATAGCATAGTGACCACAAACTACTAATTTGATGGGATCACACAATGCATAGAATTTAAAGATTATACCATACCGAAAGATATCGTCGGGAAGTGGTTAGAAAGTGTTGGTAAATAACTCCAAGTGCAACTGTGGTCGTAATGCTGCATTAAAGTAAAAACAAAATTGTAAGAAATTTTTTATCTTCCAAATTAAGAACCTTAACTCTGCGGCGGTAATACTACAATGTTAAGTGGAGCATAGCACAAAAATTATCTGTTGCAGGGATTGATGATTTATGGAAGATGAGTGTTGTAGTTGTTTCTACCACGCCATTATAATGTCCAGTTCTTTTTCTTTTTATTACCATAGTTTTGAATGTTCTCTAGCTCCTTTCTTTTTATGATTCATTTCTTCTTGTATAATACATACATATATATATATATATATACATACATATATATATATATACATACATATATATATATATACATACATATATATATATATATACATACATATCTATATATATATACATACACATATATATATATATATACATACATCTATACTATATATAAAAGCACGGATGGGGGGGGGACAGGCACTTTTACGCAAATGTCCTTAGTAATATTTTAATTATTATTAATTAAACACTTTAATGCTATTTTAATTATTATTAAATAATAATTATTTTATCTAAATAATAGCTAACTTAAACTACTTTTACTACAATTAATTATTTTATCTAAATAATAGCTAACTTAAACTACTTTTACTACAATTACAATACTAAACTACTTAATAGTGCACGGAGATGAAAGAAAACAACAGAGACAATACATTCAAATTTCAATTAAAAATCAGATTGGTTGATTCATGTTTCAATTTGTACAAAAGAAAAAACCACTACGTGACAAAGATTCAAAGAATATGGTGCTAACAAATATGCACAGTTGTGGTTCTTCCATGGCGGTTAACAACATATGGTTCTAAAAGTGTAAGATTTTTTATTCTTGATATGTCAAAAAATAATTACATTAATAGAATTTGTAATTAAAACAGCTGATAATAAAACAGTCGGATGCAGTCAGGTGAGGAAGATGTGGATAGCTTTAGAGGAATCACTTTTGATGAATAATTAGGCACTTGAGATTAAGTGTGCTCAAAATTAAATCAAGATTTTATAGACTTCTTAAATAGAATTTACAGTCAGTCTTCACTTTTTTCTTTCGCTGAAAGCAAATACATAAGAATATTCTCATGCTCTCTTGAAGTAAGCATTTTGGTTCAATTTCTTTTTCAGTATATGATTTCTTGATTTGTTTGAGATTAGTCCTAAAAAAAGATTCAAATTTTTGTTTGCTTTCATCTTGAATTTATTTTAAAACACAGTAGCATTATTGTAATAAATTTAATTAATATAATACTATACATACTACTATTTTTAGTTATTAATATAATTAATAAATAAAATTATAAAATATTTTATAATCCAACAAAAACTCTAATTAATTTAAGTATACATAAAATATTTTAGTGTTAGTATAATAAATTTAATTAATATAATTATTGACGCTAATTTAATATCATAAATAAAATAAATTGCTATTAACTATAATTGAATTACTTACTATACAAATTGACGAGTCACATTACGCGCCACGTGCATAGCACGTAATGCGAAACTAGTATATATATATATATACATACATATATATATACATATACACATTATATTTTCTAATAGTTATAAATATGGGGTTCTTTCGAAAACCACAAATGTTGTACTTGTAACCCATTTTTCTGTTCATTAGAAATATATGATTTATTTTTGAAACTTTTTCAATTCATAACAAAAACCTTTGTTTGGTCTTTATCACGACAATGTTGATATTTATCATAATTCATACTTACATATATTAAAGACATCAATAACATTAATAGTATTAATAACGTATATTAAAGACATGATCAATAACGTGTATTAAATAGTATTACTTGAAATTGAGATATATGGGTCATAAATCATAATCTAGACTAAAGAGTCTTTAAATCTCACAAAATATATGGCTTGGAGCAAACAGTCCAGTCACATAGATGTCGCTGACAATAGAACATTTATTAACCCATGAAGCAAAAACAGTTTCACTTCCAAAGCAAGAATGAGCAAATTCACATCATCTAATCCATTATCATATGAATATCAATGCCTATATATGTCTTCCTGCTCAAATATTATTACAAGCAACAACTTTATAATATGAGTTTCAGTCTAAGGCAAATTGGGATAGGGACGAATGGATGCAGAATCCATTTGCCATATCTTGAGCGAAGCTGTAACACTGGCCTCCGTAGCATTGTTGAACAACAACAGCTTGGCGCCTCCATCGATAGCCCTTGTCGGATAAACCCTGGAGGTTATGCAAGTCCTGCCGCCTTGTGCAAAGCTTTCGATTATTGAATGATCCACCTACCATTTATTACATTTAACACAATAAGAATCATTTACAGAATATTCATTCTTGCTTGGTAAACTTAAATGAATATTAGGCCCAGCTTACCAAAATCCTTAGAGAGAACTTTTCACCATCTAGGACTGGAACGAAGTTTCCGTAGATTTGTTTGCTAACATCATTTGCAACTGAGGACCTGCAAAAACAGAATGTTCGCTTTAAGTCTGCAAAATATTACAAGAAATAAGTATGTTAACGATTGACTTCGCAAATGATTACCTTTGTTGGTCTGTGCAGAAGAAGGTTTCTAGAGTTCCATCGTTTCCTTTTATAACATAGAAGTACACAGGAGTCTGCTCAGCAAGGCTTTCATCTGCAAGAACCAAAAGACCGAATGGTCCTAATGCATTGCGGTGATCAGCTCCTTTACTTGTATCGCAGCTGAATTCTTCGTTGGACTCAGCTGAATTCTCCAACACAGTCTTATCTAATTCGAACTCCGCAATAATATCTAGCTGTGTTGTTTACCATTTATTGTAAAATGAATGCGTTTTTCTTGACATCAACTATAATTAAGTTAAATGATTGGAAACAAACCTGTGTTGCTTCTCCAATATCAAGGGGCACAACGGACCCTGGCTTAACCTCAATGTTGTCGAATTCATGGCTTTTTAGTCTCAAACTCTCTACCTCTTCCACTGGCCAGTGAAGCAGATTGGTTCCGGTCTTTGTGTCCAATACAATTGTCCTAGGAATGCTCTGCACAAAGCAGTTAGACAAGTCATAAATTAAGTCTATGAATGTTACAAATGTCAATTGCACTGAACTTTCATACCTGAAGAGATACCCATCCTTTCTTGATATCAGCATCTTTACTATCAGACTCAGGAATCCAGCCCCACAACACTCTTCTTTTCTTATTCTCATCGTAAAACGACTTGGATGCATAGAACTTACCACAATCGTGACGAAGCCCAGTAGCAGCATGAACATCTAGATTATCAGGATACCATCTAGCATTCTTTTCGTCATAACTTCCAATTGCATAGTAATCGTATTGTGTATCAACATGACTTATTTTGAATACATGCTTCACTTCAGAACCATTAACCGATGTATCCAATCCATTACCACTCGTTTTGGACACAGGATAAAAGTCCACACACTCCCACATGCCAGATTTATCAACACCATGAAGCATCCCTTCTTGCAACTCATAGTTAATGAAATCTTCAGTGTCGTACACTAAAGCGCTGCCGTTTTTGTCAACCTGAACCCCTATGGTAATCCTCCATTTCCCTTCAGAAGTGAGCCAAGCAGTTGTCGGGTCACGAAAATCCGTACTATGGACGCCTGGTGGTGGGACTAGAACTGGATTGCCAGAGTATTTGACCCATTTTATAAGGAGTGGGTCACAGGGGTCTTCAGGATATGCAAGATTCTGAACCTGAGCTGAATCTTTGGTTCCTCCAGTGTATAGCATGACAATTTTACCATCTGGAAGAATAGTAGCAGAGCCAGACCAGACACCAATTTGGTCATACCATTGATCAGGAACCAATGCTAATGGGAGGTGGAGCCAATTTATTAAGTCCTTTGATACCGCATGACCCCATGCAATGTCACCCCACACAGCAGCATTTGGATTGTATTGGTAGAACAAATGGTACCAACCTTTGTAATAGAATGGACCTATACAAAGTTTGTAATGCTGATTAAAACAAAATTTGCATAATGAATTTGACATAACCACATAATAAAAAACTGCCTAAGCAATCTTTACAATTAAGTAGCAGCATAGAAAATTCAACATTGTCGATTTAGAATTTAGACGATGGAATAATTATAATGACTTTTGAATTAATATACATAAAAAAGGTTGTCTTACCATTAGGATCTGAAGAAAAAAGATCAAATTGCCGAATCAGATCAATTGACGATCCATCAACAAAAAGAAAAAGGAAATAGTTAGCATCAAAGTGTAGCAGCAGCAGTGAAGCAAACGACAGAGTATAATTGGCAACAAAACATATTTATCACACACCATTTTGGTGTTAAAAAAGAAACAAATTATTTCTGGCTCGGTGGCTTTCCAATCTACTACTATAATCAAAATTAGATTGCGACGGAGGGAGTAAAGATTTAGATTCTATTATCATTAAACCAATTTACAAAGTTCACGATCCTTTGATTTGGGGTTAAAGATTATGGGGGTCACCCAACTTTGCCCAAGCTGCAAAATGGTCACCCAATTTCAATTCGTTACAAAATGATTACTATACTCACTAATATTGAACTTCCGGTGGTTTCTAAATAATTTCCGGCGATATATGTCCTACGTGGGTGTCGGATGCTGAATCATGCCTTCCCTCCTTCGCCATGTCATCGTCTCTTTCCTAATTTCTTTTAATTATATTTTAATCTCTAATTATATCTAATTAAAATAATAAAGCCCTAATTAAATTAAATTTAACCCTAATTTAATTAAACCTAACCCTAATCTATCAACCAGCTGCCGCCGCATATCATCTTCCTCACATCGTCCAGCTGCCGCCTCCGCCTATCATCTTGCTTACATTGTCCATCGCCGTTGTCTGTCTCTATCAGCCATCTGTCTCCTCTGCCGCAAGATGAACAAGCAAAAGATATAAAATGCAGCAGCAGTTGGTGGCGAACGGTGTTGAACGAGGAGTAGCGTTTGCAACAACAGTGGTGGAGGATTGTTCGATCTTCTTTATAGCAGTGTTGAATGAAAGCAGCAGCACCGAAGAACGACCTAAGGTGAAAGGCGGCAAGACGAGCAACAGAGGAGTAAGGCGGGAAGATGAGTAATGTTGAACAAAAAAGCTGATGCTCGTCGGAGGTTTTTAGATTTAATTTTGCTGGTGGGTGTGGGTAGTTGCTAGTGGCTGTGGTGGCGTGGGTAGTTTCTGGTTGCTGTTAGGGTGGTTGCTAGTGGTTGTGGTTGTAATCGTGGGTGGTTGCTGGTTGCTGCTATGGTGGGTGTGGGTGGTTTCTGGTGGCTATGGATGGCGGTTCTGTCCTTGCCAAGAAGGAGAAGCTGACGTGGCAAGCTGACTTGTAATTTTCAAAAGAGAAAAATGACATAGCAAATAAGGAATGGAGTGAGTCAGCATCCGGTAGCCATGTAGGACAAATATCGGCGGAAATTATTTAGAAACCACCGGAAGTTCAATATTAGTGAGTATAGTAACCATTTTGTAATGAATTGAAATTGGGTGACCATTTTGCAACTTGAAAAATGTTGGATGACCCCATAATCTTTAACCCCAGAAATCTGTTAGGTTAGGCCGTGGGTTCGATTTCTCATGCACAAAGAAGGAATTGGCAACTAGTCCAAGCAATAAGTGCAATTATTAAAAACATCCGGAAATTAAATTTACTACTATCCGCTCCGTTAGGTAATTATGTTAATTTATAAAATTGTAATTTATTTTATTTAAAATTATGATTTGTTTTAAATCTTTTTGATAATAATATTTAACATATTAAAAAATTTATAATATATTTTTTTGTTTTCTATTTTATTTTATTCTGATCTCAGGGGTTTAGTAATTCTCCCATAATAAAAAACAAGGACAGAAATGATACCGTTCATCCAATTTTGTTGAGGTTGAAAATGGAATGCACTTCTTTGCCACGCTAACATCTCATCATTCCATTGAAATTCCTGCGCTTCTGAACTGCTACAAATCACCTGCTCTACTTTTTCAGACACACCGGCGGAGACATCAGACGACCTGAAAATCTCAGGTTCGTCCGTCTCTTTGGACACTGCATTTTCATTTTCTTGATTAACGTATTTTTCCTTGCTGTTAGAAGGGTCTGCCATGTTAGGATAGCTTACAGTTTTTCAAGAAAATTATGATATTTCTGTTAATGAATCTTTTATCTTGCAATTTTATCTTAACATAGATTATTTAATATATTTCTATCATTTCTTGGATCATTCATCATTGTCTAATACAATTACAATAGGAATTGACCTGCTAAGTCTTGGAAAAAAACATTATTATACAGATGTGATTCCACTACTTGACACTATTAATTGTTAATCTTCCACCAGACACTATTCAATGTCTATTGCCACAAGAAACTATATTATATATTATAATTATATGTCAAATTTCAGCTTATTATATAGTAGTATAGATTTTGATTGGTGATCTGTCACAGACTTACCGGGTCTTTTAATAATAGTTTTAGGTTCAAAACCAATAATTCATTCATTAATTCAGATGTTATGCTTATTCCTGATGGCTCAGATTGCAACCCATGGTTAACACTTCTTTTTTTAGTTTGTGTAATTGCCTTTCACGATTTCTGTTTCGATCCGCAAATTGTGATGCACATAGCTTAGATAGAGCTTTTAATTAAATGTTCGGTCATATGCCGTGAGAGTCTAGCCCACCAGATCTTTTGTTTTCTATTTTTAGCTGTGATGCTAATTATCAATGAAGTTTACAATTTGGATTTTTAAAAAATAGCCTTTGAACTTGCATTTCATATCTTCAATAATTCTTGATTCTAACTAATTCAGACTTAAGTCAAATGTATCTATAAGAAAGTAAATAATATGTAGGTAAACAATAACTTTTTATTAATCAAGTATGCAACACTCAGAATACTTACCATATCCAAGGACATTGTGGTGTAAATACATCCAAATGTGTACATACATCTGTTTTAGGTAAAGAAATGGTGTACATGTTAAAACAAGATAGGCAGACTTGACAGGATAGGTTTCCGTCTACTGCATATTAGGATAGGGGAGAATGGATGCAGAATCCATTTGCCATATCTTGAGTGAAGCTCTAACACTAGCCTCTGTGGCATTGTTGAACAACAACAGCTTAGCAGCTCCATTGATAGCCCTTGTTGGATAAACCCTGGAGGTTATGCATGTTCTACCGCCTTGAGCAAAGCTTTCAATGATCGAATGATCCACCTATCATTAATCGCGTTGAACAGATTATTAAGAATTAGTGATAGGATAGCCATTCTTAGTAAAGTAAATAATGATTTTTAGGCTCAGCTTACCAAAATTCTGAGAGAGAACTTTTCACCCTCTAGGACTGGAACAGAGTTTCCATAGATTTGTTTGTTATCATCATTTGCTAGAGAAGACCTGCAAAAAGGATTTAGCATGGAAAGATTATAGGAAATGAGTATGTTAAGAAGGGGTTAGTATGCGAAATTCGCAAATGATTACCTTTGTTGGTCTGTGCAGAAGAAGGTTTTTAAAGTTCCATTTTGTCCTTTTATAACATAAAAGTATACCGGAGTCTGCTCAGCAAGGCTTTCATCTGCAAGAACCAAAAGACCGAATGGTCCTAATGCATTGCCGTGAGCAGCTCCTTTACTTGTCTCGCAGCTGAATTCTTCATTTGCAGCTGTATTCTCCAATTCTCTTTTATCAAACTCGAACTCCGCAATGATATCTAGCTGTGTTGTTTACAATTTTCTTGTAAATTGAATGTGTTTTTCTTAGCATCAACTATATGTTAGCTTACAAAGTTATATGATTAGAAACAAACCTGTTCTGCTGCTCCAATATCAAGGGGGACAACTGACCCTGGCTTTACTTCAATTTTCTCGAAATCGTAGCTTTTTAATCTCAAACTCTCTACCTCTTCCACTGGCCATTGAAGCAGATTGGTACCTGTCTTTGAGTCCAATAAAACTGTCCTAGGAATGCTCTGCACAAAACAATTAGACATCTCATAAATTAAATCTGTGAATGTTCACTGTCCATTGAACAGAGCTTCCATACCTGAAGAGATGCCCATCCTTTCTTGATATCAGCAGCTTGACTGTCAGTCTCACCAATCCATCCCCACAACACTCGTCTCTCCTTATTCTGATCATAAAACACCTTAGATGCATAGAACTTGCCATAATCGTACCGAAGCCCCATAACAGCATCAATATCTTGATTATCAGGATACCATGCTGCTTTCTTTTCGTCATAACTTCCGATTGCATAGTAATCATGTTGGTAATCAAAAGGACTTATCTTGAGTACATGCTTCACTTCAGGACCATTAGCAGATGTATCCAATCCTTTATCACTCGTTTTCGACACTGGATAAAAATCAACACACTCCCACATGCCGGTTCCATCAACACCATGAAGCATCCCTTCTTGCAAGTCATAGCTTATGAAATCTTCAGTATCATAGACTAAGGCTCTGCCGTTTTTGTCAACTTGAGCCCCTATGGTAATCCTCCATTTCCCTTCAGATGTCAACCAAGCAGTTGACGGATCACGAAAATCCGTACTTCCGACTCCCAGTGGTGGGACTATAACTGGATTACCTGAGTATTTGAGCCATTTTAAGAGGAGAGGGTCATCGCAGTCTTCAGGATATGCAAGATTCTGAACCTGAACTGTTTTATCGGTTATTCCAGTGTATAACATGATAATTTTACCATCTTGAATGATGGTAGCAGAACCAGACCAGACTCCATTTTGGTCATACCATTGGTCAGGAACCATTGCTAATGGGAGATGGAACCAATTAATTAGGTCCTTTGAGACAGCATGACCCCATGCTATGTCAGTAGCCCACACTGCAGCATTCGGGTTGTATTGGTAGAAGAAATGGTACCAACGATTGTAGAACAATGGACCTATATGAAGAAAGAATTTGATTTTTAATGTTAACAGAACATTCAATATTGTCTATATCCTAATGATCAAAGAATTAAAACAAAAACTAATGAATTTATGGACGGTCTCACTTACCATTAGGATCTGAAGAAGAAACAACCAAATTCCGCGATCAGATCAATTGACAATCCATACAAGTTATCAGCCATTAACAGCAAAATAAGCAGAAATATTATTAGTATTAAGAAGTTGCAGCAGCAGCTGTAATAGTATTAGTGACATTTAGTGGTTATAAAAAGAAAAGAAAAAGTACCATTCATCCAGTTTTTTTCAGGTTGAAAATGAAAGGCAGTTCTTTGCCATGATAACATGGCATCATTCCATGGAAGCTCCTGCAATTTTGGACTGCTAGAAATCAGCTGCTCTATTTTCTCAGATGTCAAAAGCTCATGTCCATCTGTCTCGTTAGACACTACATTTTCATCGTTGTTGTGGCTTCTTGCCGGAGATTTTTCATCGGAGAGAGGAGTATAGGTGGCTGATGGGTCTGCCATGAGAGATCGTCTGAAAGTTTTCTAGAAAATAATGCTGTCTCTATATGATGCCTTGGTTTTGCAATTTTCTTGATAGAGATTATTGGCCAATATATATTTATTATCGTACTCGTACATGTGAATAATTGATTTTATAATTTCGAAATGTTTCGTTTTAACTTTTGAAACTTAATGTTTAATGTTTATTTATTCCTAATAATAGATGTTATTTTTTAATATGCTTGCCTATGTTACAATATACTTCTGATATAAAAAAAGGTATTGCTATAATGATTAAAAATTACCTATTTTTGATAACATATTATTAAAAATATTATCATAGATATATTCCTATAATGATTTGTTGGTTTTTAAATAATTTTCCAATACAACTGAAAGAACACAAATAGAGAAAAAGCAAATGACCTGCTTTTTTTAAAAAAAAGTCAGCATAAAAGTAGTATTTATATGAAAATAATACCTCCACAGCTCCACTAGACATTATTAAATGTCATCGGCCACATGAAACGATATCATATACTACAATTATATGTCATTATTCAGCTTAATGTAGTCTTTGATTAATATAAGATGCCACACAACTATTAGGTCTTTTAATATTAAGGAAAATCTGTCACGGTCACAGAACTACTAGGTCTTTTAATAACAAGTCTTTCAAAAGAAACAATCAAGCCTGGCTTGGATAATAAATTTTGTTTCAAGCCTGGCCTGTGCCTTAAAAAATCTTAGTTTATATGGTTGGACTTGGACAATAGATTTTGTCTCAACCCCTGCCCGAGCCTTTAAACAGCTCAATTTTTTAATGGATAGGCTCGGCCATTCATAATTATTATAATTCTCGATATATGTCCAGAAAAATCCAGCCCGGGTCAGCATACATATAGAGTAAGGACCGGGTTTGAGTAACAAATATAAGGTCTAGACCAGGCTCGGGCTCGGGCTCAGGCTCAGGCCAGGCTCAGGTTTGCATTAAAAATCATAAAGCCCGCCCATGAACAAGTTTAGTTCAAAGTAGTACATAGTCAGAGCTGACATTCAGAAGCAGCTTAAGATCATGTCCCATACCACAGAAACAAACAGCATCTGAAGCAATCGCACGTAGCAAAATGACAATCTTTATACAATGTGTTTAGTTCAAAACTCATAATTATCCCAAAATGTGGATCGGGTGCATGATGTCTATACAGTAGCTCCGAACACTTTTGAGTAAAAAGTTCGTGAACCTGCATTTCCTTTTTATTCCATGAAGCCTATGTCTTTCGGAATTAAACATGAAAATTTTACACATTTGGAGGTGGCCAAATCTTCGTGAACATCTCCTCGACTCTTCTTGATTGATCAACATAGCCATCAAGACCAGTAGCTAGAAGCTCCACTGCTGCAGGTCCCATAGCCGATGCCAGGCCTAACTGGTCCCACTTCAGAAGCTGAACATTAAGAGGCAATCCACTTAAACACGGAAATTCACGATGGCTAAGATGAAAAAGTTTATTGAGAAAGAAAAAAAACCTCTTCTTCACTGAAATTGTAGGCAGCAGCAGACTGCGGAGATAACCTTCGAGCAAAGGAGTACTTCTCATCAGGAGTAGTTACAGACTCTTTAAGAGACTGCAACACCTTTAGTGGTGCAATGATATAATCAACCCTGAAAAAGAAAACAGACAACCGGCATCAAAAATCATTATCTATGTTCAGCAGTTCAGCTGTCAAAATCAGCCAACTATGTTTGTAAAGGCTGCAAAACGAGGCGTAGTACCCCAGAAGACTGAATAAATCTTGTTTGTTACGAACTGCCGCTGCCATCAACTTTGATTTATGACCATATTTGTGGATATAATTATAAGTCTTCGTCACCTGGAATGAAATAATTGTAGAGAATCAAAATCAAAACATCCTGATATTTCACAGTGCAAGTGATACGGAACTTCCTCTGCCTCGAATGTTGCATGTTTCAATGTCTATGCAACCTTCAACAACATGACCCAAAGTGTTTGATACACAGAACATGATAGAAACACTGAAAATGTTAATACATTTAGATACATAATTTAAATTTTAAACTGATAAAAAAAACTTTGAAATCAAGATTCTTTCACATTATGCATTTTTGAAAATCAAAAATCAACAATATTGACATCAATAGGTCATTGTTCCACTAGTTAGAATGAAATATGGCATAAGCTATATTTTTAAGTTCACTAACAGTATGTTCTGTGTGCAAAATACTCTTTAAGTATTCTGCATAAATGATTAAGATCTTGGAAACTATATCTGCAAAAGATGTCTGAGACTAAGTACACTAGCTACAAATTGCTGAAATGTAACAGATTTTCCCAAGGGAAAGTGGAGCCAAAATTGTGCCTAGAGAATTGACTGTTTATGATTTCCAAGTAAGCAATGAAATGAATATTCATTGTACCTTGAAATTAATTTCATGAAGTGGCTGCTCGTTAGATAAAATGATCTCAACAACTGCGTACATTCAGTAGGCCAAAATGTAACAGTACAGCTAATAAAATCAGGAAAGTAATGCTGGGACTAACCAAAGCCAAACCAGGATCCTCTCCTCTCTTCAGAGCAGCTTCTATCTCAGAGTCACCAGAATGATTCCGTGCCCAATCCTGGAGGATAAGAGATGCACCTTAGCAATGGTAAACTAAGTTTTTCAAATTGTCATTACTTGGTAAAAAAGCATTGTTACCCTAAGGCGTCCAACAAAAATCTGAATAACAGAAGCACCAGCTTGAGCTGCAGCTGCTGCTTGAGCAAAGCTGAGAAACACATAGAACCGTCAAAATCAAAAATTGACTATCTTAAATGACTGTTATTGAATCGACAATTGAAAATTCTATCTAACTTCATTATTCGTCTGTATTAATTACACCTGCACACAATTGTATGTTAGGGTGAAAAGACTGAAATTTAAGTTTTAAATTGTAGAAATAAGTGTCTAGCTTGAAAGTTAACACACTGAACCAGGAAGACTCAGCACATGAGAATAGTATCTTTAGTCGACGTTGTTGCCTGTAAATTTATTTAAAAGAAACAAATCTAATCTGATTTTATAGATTGTTTTATGATGTTTATAACATTTGAAAGTGCAGCTCCAAAAAACATAGAATTTAGATAAACCATATCTTTGCTTATCTTTTTACAAACAAGACCCTAATCTTATTGGTGGCTTATAAATACTCATTCACCTTTCATGACTGACTTCATTTCAGATCACAATATACCTGTAAACAAACGTTAAATGAGTCTGTATGCCCTCAGATTCCAATAATCTTGACGCTTCTATTCCCTGAATAATAAATAAAAAGCGACACGGAAGGTTAAAATGATTCATCACTTTTCTGTTTGAGTTATATAGGTCAAGCTTGCTAAATTAGAGATATACTACACAGGGACTCACTTGCCAAGTTGAAGGTATTTTAAACAATAAACGTTCAGCAGGAACATCGATGTCATTGTACAACTTCAACAAGGCATGCACCTATAATTCATACGATCCAGAAACGCATCAGTAGCAATCAGCAAACCAAGGGATTCCCAAATAAAAATTAATGGCAAGAGACTGCGGAAGTAAACGACTTACAAACAGAAACACAGTATGGGATGCAAGCCGCATAATCCACAAATCTAAAACAACTTTGAATGAATTGCAGTTTCAGCCATTTACAAACTTTTGCATATTCCATCTAATAACTTTAATTTTTGAAGCTCTACAAATTTAATTTACTGCCCGAGCTATCTCACATCAGATGCTCAAACAAAGAATGTATCACATATTGCCCTTTTTAAGTCTCATTATTCATTTATCAAGTTTGGTCAATTATTGCTTCTTGTCAGGCCAGTTACGTTCTTTAGGCAGAATTCAGGACCAATAAAGTGATTGGATGATGTAAGTTACTCAATGTATACACTAGAACAGCATTTGGAAGTGAATATCTTACATATACAGCATCAAATATACCTCAGCTGATGCCAGATCCATAAAATCAAAATGTTTACAGATAGATTGTACTGAGGCCCACAGGAAAAGGATGAATACAATTGTTGAGTTCCAGGAATCAGCCAAATAAGGTCAAAAAGCTAAGAATCGTAAATGATATTGGCAGAAAGAGAGAGTAACACTCTAATGTTTCAGTAAATATCATAACCTATTCACATGCAAATTCACTATTGCCTTACCACGGATAAATTAAGGTAGTAACTTGCAAAGAAGCGTCAAGACCAGAATATTGTATAAAAGAGATTTATTCAATTAAAAAGTAGACATATACATTTTCCAAATATAGAAACTGCAATTGAAACTACAAACTCGCAGATTTTAAAATTACTACCAAATTCAATAAACGCAATAAGTTGAGACCAGGACTACCAAATAATGGCCACTTAGTAATAGTACAGTGGTTTACCTTCCTGATAATGCCATGAGTATCATAAGCCAACCGCGCATCTACTTCGGTTGAAACTCGTCCAGGCACTAATTTCGCTAGATCACCTCCAACATTCACTAGAGCCTACATCAATGTCAGCTGTGTAATCATATCTATTCAACATTGCAATATCCACACACATTTTGTAGCAAAAATAATTGGCACTCCGCGGACCAACCTTGTTAGCAAAACAAGACAACCTCAAATCAGGATTTTCCAAAGCCGCACACCCTGAATCCGCCAGGGACATATCCACAGCATTCTACAAGGAAAGCATGAATTTTGAATTTAAACCAAAGATAAATATTTCAGCCTGATCGCTTAAACATAAAAAGATACAGTCTTGTCTAAAAAAATGAAGTTTGGGAAGCTTACTCTGAAAATGGTATCTGGCAGACTTAGTATACCCAAAAGGAGGGAAGAGCTTACAGTAGCAGCAGTTGGAGGGAACCTATAAAAATCATGAATGAAGCAAAAACAACAACTCTAATAAGTAAATTAGAGTTCTGAATAAACCTAACAAAAACAGATATGATAAAAGCTAAATAATACAGGAATGAGCATACTTTTGGAAATCATCAAAGATGACGGTATCGGGAACGATCTGACTGAAGGTAGACACAGCATCTAATTCAGTGGTTGCACCTAATCAAAGAGTACAAATTATAACAAAATCTTAAATGAAAATGCAATGGCAATGCACTACAAAATAGAGCGATGGAAAAGAAATTTAGACCAGTGTCAAGAGAAGAAGAGAAGGCTCGAAAAGAGGGATGCAACTTGAACGATACTGCATTCCAAGAACCTCTTCTTGCTCCCTTTAAACGTAATCAAATAAATCAGCTTCCGGTGATTATAAATTGCATAAAACAAAAATTAAAAAAATTGGAGATATGAATGGTACATATTATATACCTTAAGCAGCGAAGATGTGGAGGAGATAGCTGAAGACGGCGGAGATTGCAAGGAGGCTGACATTTTTGGATCAAACAGATTTGTAAGCTGATCAGAGACGGAGAGAGTAAAGGATTTTATATAAACTGGCAGTGGAAGATGCTCTTAAATTTCCATTTCTCTTATTTCCGCCATTTCTATTTAGTTCACTCAACTGGATAAATCGCATATTTTTACTCATTATTTATTTTTAATAACAGATATTGGTTACAAAGTGTACTCACGCAATTTTGTCTCTAATTTTTTAAATTATTACAACTCTTTTCAAAAAAAAAATTAATTTCTATAAAATACAATGTCTTTAAAAAAATTAATTTTTAATATTTTTTCGTTAAAATTATTATTATGGAGCTGACCGATCAACGAGTCTCATTCAAAGAATTCCGTCGACGCAATTAAAAAAATTAAATATAATTTTTGTAATTTTACTTTTTACATATATTAGTTTATTAAGTATCTGATCAAATTTTATTTTTATTTTTTTGTTAACGAATTTTTTATTAGTCTCAAACAAAATCTTGAATTGCATACAATATAGAAAAAACTAAATTCCAATACAGCCACGGTTGATAATATCAAGAAGATGGGCTTAAAAATGGCATTTTCATATTTTTCTTGGAGAGTCCGCCTCTAATTTTGTCAGATTTCAAAGCTTGATTAAATAAATAAATAAAAGAAATTCAATCCAGAATCTCATTATTCAAAGAAAACTTGTATTTAAACAAAATTCAAGATGTGTTTTTATACACAAAATGAAACAATCACAGCCCAAAATGGCTTTACAAAGAAAATTTAACAGTCTAAAGGATTAATTCTAATCAAGATTGCACCAAAGCTTATTAATAATAGATTATATAATCTATTAACATCTTAGAAACAAAATCCTACTGCTATTATTAAATTTATATGCTCCATCTGCTATTCATGGACCGACCCCCTTCTCCTAGCTTTTTCCATCTCACCAGTGAATTTAGAAATTTCATCACCTGAAACATTAACAAACATAAGCATTTCAAAATAACATCCCAACTAAGTTCAATCAAATCAAGAAATAAGAATCTGTGTAGACCTCTGTGGTATCTCTCAAAGAATAAAATGCATTGGTTTCTTTTGGTGCAGGCGATACCAAAATACCGTAACCTCTATTCCCTTCGCGAAGAACCTAAAGTAATTCACATCATATATAGCGTTAATGTGTGAAATAATTCATATCATATATAGCGTTAATGCGTTGTAATGAAAATCATAATAGTTATTTCAAAAATAAATGAAAATTTCTCAAGTTTTTCTACATTGATGTAGATTAAAAGCATTAGGACCACGCAGTTAACCTGAAGTAATTCACATCATATATAGCGTTAATGTGTGAAATAATTCATATCATATATAGCGTTAATGCGTTGTAATGAAAATCATAATAGTTATTTCAAAAATAAATGAAAATTTCTCAAGTTTTTCTACATTGATGTAGATTAAAAGCATTAGGACCACGCAGTTTCGTACCTTGAATGCATCTTCATCGGTCCGATCATCACCGATAAAAATTGGGAGCACATCATTATCGTTATTATTAAGACCTACATTGACATTGTTAAAAAAGAAAAATTAATTGTAGTCCAGATGCTATAGCATAAATGAATGGAGTTCATGCGAGAGAGATCTACGTAAGTACGTAAGACTATATTGCATGGAAACTTGTCGAATCCTACATTTTAGCTTTTCATTTCAGGAAATACTTTAGAATCTCCAAAACTTTATATATATAAAACTATTCTCATAATTAGTGTCTTTTGGCCGTTTCATATTTTAATATTTCCGTCTTCATTTCCGTGCAACATAGGCAGAGGATCCAATCTAAGTAAAAAATTCTCATTATACACATCTATGAGTTGCACATACCTAGAGATTCAAGCAAAAATTCAACTGCTTTGCCTTTATTCCAGTCAATCACAGGACGGATCTCTAAAACCTACCAAAAAGATAAAATATATCCAGATGTCTGTTTCAGCACTAATGAAATTCTTGCAAGGATCAGTTTATAGACAAACAAGAAAAATACCTTCCGGCCATGAGTTAGGCGTAAACGAGGATACTGCTTCAGTATGTCATGCACGCATTGCGCAATTGTAGACCAGTTCTGAAATCAAATGCATAATATCTCAAAATTTGGAGAAATTAAAACCGGATCTAATCAAAAATGAATATTTATGCAATGAAATTGCTTCATCATTCCTTACCTTCTCATCCACATTGCGATAATGTACAGAAGTACAAAACTTGTGATTCTCAACTTTTGCACCTTTGATGTCTTTAGTAATCTCAACAAGGGTTCTAAAAACCTGCATCGCAATTTAAACGAATTCATAACTCTGTTTTCAGATTAACAGAAAGAATTTCTACCAACATACAAAATTAAAGACCTCGTCGATCATAGGTATAAATTCTTTAGCAGGCTGGAACAGATTTACATCCTTACCCTACAACATCAAAACACAAAAGAAAACAAAACCAGCAAATCATTTAATTAGATTTGTAAAAGCTGTATATTTCGACAGAAAATCTTAAGTTGCATAATAAGATCAGATCGGATCGTTCACTACCTGTTGGTCAGTGTATTGAGTACAGTTTGGATGGCCATTGGACACTGTCTTATTGATAGGGCCCTTAATGTCCATCCCATGACTACCAGCATAATAGAGTTCTGTCAGTCCTACCAATTCATACACCTGGAAAGAATGTGAAATGAAATTCTCAAAACTAAAGAAATGATTTATTATGTAAAAAACATGAGATATTCATATGCAAACACAAAACTTAGAAAATGAGTAAGAATTCGCTGCCTACTTTATCACGGCTTCTTCCACTAATAATTGCTGTCGGAAAATACTTTGCAACATTTTTTACAGCAGAGCGCATCTGAGAACAAAAAACTTGATCTTAATTTCAATTTGATGGTCAAGACAACAAAACAAAAGATAACGTAGGGGAAATTCTCACATCATCCGACATAAAGGCCTGATCCGGATCATCAACAATTGGAGAAAGAGTCCCATCGTAATCAAGAAACATTGCAATTTTCTTGTTTTTGGCAAAGTTGGCAATTTCCTCGAAAGAGTTAAGTGCTGATGGATACTTGAGCTGCACAACCAGAATCTGACATTATGAATTACAAAAACACACAAGCAAGATAAGATTGATACAAGATTGGTTGAGGCATTACAATCCAGGAGTAGTAAGCAATATCAGACTCATCAGGCGCAATTTCGATGCTAAAATTCTTGCTGAGCTTCTTACGAGGAGGCGATGAGGCTTTCATGGCATCCAGCCATCCATTGGAGCGAACATCATCAAGCTTTCCGGGCTTTCTCCTAGGAATATTATGGTTCCCAGAGGAAAAAGATGTTCCTGATTGTGAGTAGGTTAACATATTAGAATGGATGCCAAGTCTCGACTTGTTTATCGGTGCAGGATCAGTAAGAACTGGAGATGAATTACTCGACTTGATATCCATCGGATTCACTTGCCAACTACTTTTTATTTATATAATCTAAGTGTTTGATTCTAAAGAAACTAAACCACGGATATTTGCAAACTCTGGCTACCCAACTCTTTTATCAATGAAAAACCACCTCTTCAATGTTTTCTTGTCACTACTGCTGGGTGAGCAGTCCATCAAGCATAGGCTTCTTGATAACTGTTAAAACAACAAATCATCGATTTGAATCAAAAGAAACTTTCAGAAACAAAAAAAAAAAGGTTTTCGAACAGGATTTATACCTTATCATCCCCAAAGGTATACTGCATTTATAGCAGGTGGCTGAACATCATTCACAAATGATTCCTCAAGACTGAACACTTCAAATATCTGCTTAAAATTAAAAATAATAATAATAATTATTATCTAACACTGCCTTGTGAAAATAAACAACTAAAGAAAGAACTATTAAAATATATACAAACAAGTATGCAGCATCAGTCAGAGCAGATTTTGTCTATATCACAAAAAGAGTAGTATGGCATAGAATTGCCTTTAATAGCATCATTTGCTCGAAGCAGGAGCTTTTACTAATTAAATAAGAAATCCTTATTAGGGTCGAAATAATTTCAAGGATTATATAGTAAGTGCTTTTTTTTTAACCGAAACGAGATCCATGCTAATATGGTAAGAAAAAACAAAGTTGATATAGAAAGCACATAATTATTCAATTAAAGCTAATTAACTAATAAGTATATTGTTTATCAAGGCAGAGATGGTTTCACTTGAAAATCAGCTTCAATAATATTAATGCTCAGAAATTTTTAAAGATCCTGGAACAGATTCATAATTTGACCAAAAAATTCATTCAAGTTAAGAAAATAGCTTGTCCACATCAAATCCAATTCATCTGACATTCTTGATATTGACAATTTGTGTTAAACCAATAAATAAACGTAGATCCTTAGCATAAACTTCTGAAAATCAAAATTAAAAAAAGTATTATTATACTTTTCAAGTGTTTACCATAAAATTATTTGTAATAAAACTTAATTTTCATGCACAAAAAGGACTGCTATGGAGTTGACTAAAGGGCTTCCCTTTTTTTTTACTGAATATGAAATTTAATGTGATGCAAGATCTCTTTTGCCTCAAGGAAGTCAGAAAATGACAACTACCCTTAAAAACTCCGCAATATGCATTAACACTAAGAAAAGTATACCAGCCTTCTTGAATTAAAATTTAAAAATAAAATGAAGAAACATTTAATCAGAGAAGTTCCAATATGAACCGCCAGCTTTTATTGTACTCTTCTGGCAGCAAACCAGAGGGAAATGAATGAAAAGATGCATGATCATAACAGAATTAGGCAGCTCTTCCCATATAAAAACAAAAGAGTTATAAATCAAGAATTGACCAATTTAATACACTAGACTTTCATTTATCTTTCTATCTATCTATCTTCAGCAAAAGTCCTTATCATCTTAAACATGTTCCTAAAGGCAAAAATGCTTTGTGTGGACCTATGACTACTGTTTCAAGGGGTCGACGACAAAACATATAGGTAAAGGAAACCAAAAAATTTAATCTTCAAAAAATAAAGAAGTAGACAAGAAACATTATTTAGCAAAGAATACAATTAAACTAAAAAACTTTTTAATTTAACTAGTATATATAATTGGCCAACTCACAGACTAAGACAAGAAATATGTCACTTCTTCATCTAGATCATCTACCAATAGAAGAAAATGAAGAACATTTATATTAATAGAGTTTATTGCACAACAGCAAATGGACATAATACCTGACTGTATATTATATGAATGAAAATTCATATATTATATATGTAGTTGTCTGTGAGTGCAGATGGTGAGTCAATGTGGGCCAAGATAGAGGCTAAAATACTTGTCCAGATCTAATAATACATCACTTTCTTAGTTCTATATAAAAATTAAGAATACTTGCAATAATTATAATTTCTTTGTTCCTACAATGACAAGACACTGCAACTACCAAAACGACCATATGCCCACCAAGAAAAATAACTCAGAAAACATCCAAAACTTTTCTGGAAACAGTTTAAAATGTCATTCATCAATAAATCTAGCTTATTACTATTACTTACAAATCAACATCAAATAAACAGTACCATTGGTAATAATTCCAAGCAACACAACATTTGTAACACATTAACTTAAAAAGGAGAGTGATTACTACACGTTTAGAACCTTGATAAAATTAATTAGCTGGTATATACAAGATGGAAAATTTTATACGCGTACAGATTAATAAAATAAAACATACAAATAACCGGTCAAAATTATTAAAAATAAAATATTTATAGCTCACAGAATTAAAACATCAAAACCATAGGCTACCATTACCAAAAGGCGCCCACCTCAAAATTTACAATAAAGATTAAAACTTTGTACAAAATTCAACTTGAAAACGAATAATAAAAGAAAAGTTGCTAGCTTTATCATTGAATTTTGCATGTTTAACCAAAAGAAACAAAACCCAGTACGGATCTCAAAAAAGGGTATAACAATAACACAGCATTACACATAGAAACTGAATTGAAGTTAGAGATATTGATATGGAGAATTGGAAAAAAAATCATATACAGATACATGAAATAAAATACCTGATCCGACGTGAAGTGATCTGTAGAATGTAGTTAAAAGGAGAGAATATGGAAATAGAAAGAAAAAATGAGAAGTTGCAGGGAAATAGAAACCCTAATAAGAGAGAGAGGAAGCGAAAAGAAAGGGGTATTTATAGAGATGGAATGGCGACGTGTTTGACAAGGTAACCCTTTCTTCTTCTCTAGCTACTCACTATAAACTTGGTTGTTGAGTCAGGAAAGGAAACACACATCATCCTAAATTTCTCTGCATTTTCTTTTCGCTTTATTTTATTACTACTTGAAAACTAATTTCTTTTATGACCAAAAAAGAAAAAAGTAAAGGGTCAATGCGTCCTAAACTTATAGTAACAGATAGTCCTTTAATTCAATTTTTATTTTTTTTAAACAATTAGTTTTAAAATTCTTCGTTTTTGGATCAAATTATTCAATAATTATATTTTTAAAATGCGTGCAATACAAATCGGAGATGAAGGATGCGGAAAAAAAAGTTATCTCATTGTTGCGATAAAATTATTCTAACCCTATATCTAATAATAAAAATATAAATTATGGAATTCTAATTCAAAAATGAAGAATTTTGAAGTTAATTGCTAAAAAAATATAAATAGAGTTAAATGAATATGTGTCACAAGTTTAGGGAGGGCGTTGATTTTTTATTCAAAAAAAACGACTATTCTTTTGAAACTTATTCTTTCCTTACATGGTGGAGACTTATTTATAAACAAATAGTAAGATCGTGCATTTACGCGAAATCTGATTAATAATTATCTAATAATTATATATTTTTTTAATCAAATCTATATAAGTAATGGCTAAAATTTACTCTTTTTGTCTCATTTTATTTATTATTTTTTCTAGTTTCTGATGTCCCGACAAAACGTATATTTTCTTCATTTTTCTCAAGTCCTCTTGGATGGATGGCACCTAAGAAAAGTGATAAAAAAAATTATTATGTTATTTTAGAATGTACTTAGGTGTTAACCACGTAAATGGATTGAGGGATCCATTCTCAAAATTTATATATAGAATAATAAACAAAACTAAAACATATTGTCTTAACAACCCCCACCTTTTAACCTCTTTTTAAAATGGTCAATTTTAACCAAATTCACATTTTTTGAGTTCAATTGCACCCTTAAATATTAAATTGACCTCTTTCCGCTTAGAAAATTTAAACAAATCTTTCATGTTTAGCATATATTACATGTAATCACAAATTCAAAAAATAAAATAATAAATAATAATACTTTTATTTTTAATATATATTAATGGTATTAACTTTTTCATATTTATATAGATATTTAAACGTCTCCGACTCCGTCGAATCCTTCCTCCGACCCCGCCACTGTCTTCCTCGAGATGAACCCAAATCAGGTTCGTCTCAAGCAAGGCAAACAATTTTAAATTGATTTAATTTTTAAAATAAATTAAAACATAAATTATTTATTTAAAAAAATATTTTGATTTAATTAAATTAATTCAAAAAAATTAATTAATTTTGAATGAATCAAAATTTATAATATGTTTTAAAGATGAGGAACTTATTTGAATTTTTTTAGAGTGGATAAGGGTATTAATTATACCCTCGGATTTAGTTAAATTTACTTAAATAATTTATTAAATAAAATTAATTGAATTTTTTTATGAAATTAAATTTATTTAAATAAATTAATTAAATTTTTAGTATTTATTTCTATTTATAAACTGGTTATTATTTTTATGATAAGTATTTTTATGAGTCCACGCTGACAAAAATAATAGATAGTTTATAAATAAATATAAATACTACAAATTTAATTAATTAATTTAAATAAAATGAATTAATTTTATTTTATTTATATTTCAATTAATTTTATTTGATTAATATTTAATTAAAAAAAATATTATAGTATTTAACTGAGATTTATTTAATATAATTAATAAAATAATAAATAAATATTTATAATTTAAATAAATTAAATAAATTATCTACTATTAATTTACAAGTTTATATTATTTATATTACGAAAAAGATGTGTATCCAATACATCCATACTTTTATGGTGTTGAAATCGATGGATACTAAAAATATGAGCGAGTTTTTTCATAAAGTGTGGTATCGTGATATTTCTTACTTTAAAATAATTTTATAAACATTAAAGATTTTTTACACTTTCCTTATGTTAGGGGTTTAATTATACTTTTCCGAATGTTAAAGGTCTATTTGACCCGATGGCCAAACATTAAGAACTTAACTGATCCGAAGAAGGTTACTGAGTACATGTTGGCGATTCACGCTGGCAATTAATAAGTCCACGCTGGTAAAAATAGACGGAGGTTGGAACGGTGTTAAAAATGAGAGCTTATATGATACGATTTAATAACGTTAGGGGTTTAATTGAATATTTCCGAAAGTTAAGAGTTTATTTGACCTAATGGCCAAATGTTAGGAATTTAACTGATCTTTTTCTGTAAATATAATTCATCGTGTTGATATAATTTGAAACGAGATAGCATGTGTTCTTTGGAAACATATCATTTTTTTTTAAAGAGCACACGTAATATCTGTGAGAATAAATATCATGAATTTATTTAATTATAATAAAATAATAAATATGTTCATTTTGGATTTCTAAATTATATAATGGAGCATGGCTCCATAAGGACATGTGGGCAGATCACTAATTCGAACGAATTATTTGTTAAACTTAAATTTTTGCTAATAATTGTTTTAGCTTTAAACATAATTTTATGAAAGAAAAATAATTTAAGTTTATTTCATATTCTATGACTCATATTTATGAATTTGGTCATAGTATGAATATATGAAATTATTTTTATTTCATTTTAATTACAATGAAATATAGTATAAATGAATCTATTCGTTATTTTATACACATAGTAAAAAAATTAAAATATATTTTATCTTTATTAATTAATTATTACCAATTGCCTCTTAAAGGCATTATTCTTTTACAAATGCTTTAACAATTTTTTTTCATTCGGATATAAACTTTTTAAAAATCGGATTGTATTATTTTTTCGTGATATAAATATGCGTTAATCCTCTTTTCTGAGTCGTGGTATCTAATGTGACACTTCATGCGCGCCGTTTTTGTGCGTGAACTCTCAAAGTGGAGTTTTTTTTATGCCACTTTTGTGGCCTCCTAATATAATTTTATTCATATAAAAAGGTAAAACAAAAAATAATGAAAGAAAATTGTATAAAAAAGCACCATGACACTATTTAAATGATTCATAAGAATAACAAAATGGACTTCATAAAAGGAAAAAAAGGAGTATTTCATTATAAGAGTTAAAAATATTTTTTTAATAGCTCTTTGTTTATTTTTTTTTATAAATATTATAGCATTGATTTATTTTATTTTTATTTTCCTATAAAATAAAATACATGTTAGTAATTAGATATAAAATAAAGAGTGAATATTAATTATATAATAAAAAATTTACATATTAAACAATAAATCTTCATATAAAAAATTACATATAAAATCTTCATATAAAAAAAGTTTGCATATGATCTTTTAATAAGAAAATGTATATATTTTTTATTTCTACTAAAAAGAGTTGCATATTAAAAAAAGTTACATAGTAATTATTGTATTTTTTTAAATAAAAATACATTTTCTTATTGAATTCGTTATATATACTCGGAAAAAAAAACTACATTTTGTATAATAAGGCTCAATTGTATTCATATACTCCCTCCGTCCATTTTTAGTTGTCGCTTTAGGCAAATATTTTTGTCTATCAATAGTTGTCACTTTAGGATTTCTATGTGATTTTTGGGAGATTCTAACCTAGACCCGGTTCATGTGAAATTCATGGACCAAGCAAATCAAATGCTAGCAAAATGTGAAGTGAGAGAAAAATATATTATATTTCTAGCATTTGATTGGTTTGGTCCATCAATTTCTCATAAACCGGGTCTAGGTAAGAATTTTCCGTGATTTTTACAATAATATTCCAAATTTGACCTTCTTATTAAATCACTTCATTAAATAATAGTTCAATTTTCAAAACTAAACCATTCAACAGTAGGTTAATAACTCTATTTTCAAAACTAAATCTTTCAATAGTGGAGTTTATAAATAGAATTATAGTAGTCTTTATATTTATAATTTAAGACAAAATAAATATTTTTTTAATCTTAACAATCTAGTCTAAAACGACAACTAAAAAACAACTAAAAATGGATGGTAGTAATTAATTGAAAATATCTTTCTGTCATGAATTCTGATTTGGAAACTAAGAAAGATATTATATTAATCATCGGTGATCCATGTGAATTTCATATGATTCACAAACTTTTTGGCCTCATAATCAAGCTGTGTGGATGTGAACAGATTCCTCACTAATCGTTTACGGGTTACCTAACCCTTGTTTTATTGTCCATTACATACGAAAAAGATGTACATAATCAAATAATTAATCACTTAAATAGCTAGCATGATATTTTTTTTATATAAACGTGGCAAACTATGATCATATATTATAAGTTTTGAAATCTTTAATTCAACATCTCTAGAAGCTGGTGATGGAATTGCTTAATTAGCGGCCACAAGCTATGTAACAGCTTCAACAAATAAAAAATAGGCCAAATGTCGTAAAAAGGTCAAATCTTTTATAAAAGTTTCACAAAAGTTCTAATCTTTTAATTTTGTCGATTTTGGCCAAAAACAGATTATTTGGTTTCAATTGTGGCCACTCTTAATTTGATTTCAATTTGCCTATCACTACTAGAAATTCGCTGATTAGTGACAGATTTTAGCGACGGATTTCAAATCCGTCGCTAAAATTAATATTACCGACGGATTTAGCGACGGATTAAAAATCCGTCGCTAATTCCTAATAAAAATTGGCGGGAATCATCCCGCCAAATTTAGCGACGGAAATGAAAATTGCACTTTTAGCGACGGATTGTTGAATCCGTCGCTAAAAGTAAATAAATAGCGACGGATTGTTTAATCCGTCGCTAAAAGTTCTATTTAAAAAAAAAATTAGTTCATAGAAAAAAATTTATTAAAAATTTATTATTAATAAAAGTATTTGAATTAAAAATATTAATGTAAAAAATAATTATATTAAAATGTGAGGGTAAAGTGTAAAAGCAATAATTTGTTGTTTTTATTTAAAATAATTATAAAAAAGTTATTAAAAATATTAAGTATAAAAAATAATTAGTATGAAAAAAATATATTTTATATCGTGGAAGTAAATTGTGAGAGCAAATATTTGTTACTTTTAGTTATATTTAAATATAATATACATACATATATAACAAGAATATGAGCTGGTTAAGATGGAGTTACGCGTGGGGGAACTCCAAAGTTAATGAGCTTTGGATGGAGCAATGGAAGGATGGGTGACCTACTGGGAAGTTGGGAAATTTGCGGGTGGATGACAGTGTTTGGTCTATCGCGGGTGGTTGGGTGACAGTGTGTGGTCTATCGCGGGTGGTTGGGTTCGGTGGGCTACCGATTAAATAATATTATATTTTATGATTTTAATTATTTTTTTTAATTTTTAAAATTAGCGACGGATTAAAATCCGTCGCTAAAATCCGTCGCTAATTTTTTAATAATCCGTCGGTAAAATTAATCTTCTGTCGCTAAAAAATTTTGCGACCAGAAATCCACCGACGGACAATGTCCGTCGGTAATCCGTCGGCAAACACATTTGCCGACGGATTTTGGCTGTTTAGCGACGGAAATTTCCGTCGCTAAACAGCGAATTTCTAGTAGTGTATGTGGCGTCTATGTAGCATGCACATATATTGAAATGTCTGGACTTTTGTGAAACCAAATAATCCATTTTTGGCCAAAATCGATAAAATTAAAAGGTCGGGACTTTTGTAAAAAATAATCAGTTTTTGGCCAAAATCGACAAAATTGAATGGTCAGGATTTTTGTGAAACTTTTGTGAAAGATTTGGCCTTTTTATTACATTTGGCCTAAAAAATATAGCAAAGATGAATCTTTTTTTTAGTTTCAAAACAAAAACAATACATATAAGTCGGTTTTTTAATATTTAATATTCAATAATCAAATAATTAATAAATCTTAAGAAGCAAGTCCTATTTCAGATAATTAATAATTTTATTATTTAATAATTTATGAAATTAAATTTTGTTTGATTTATTTTATATAACTATTAATTATTAGAATTATTTTTTCTAACACTATCATCCACTAGTTATTCATAGGGGCCACACCTAAAATGTTGTTCACACTTATTATGTTATAATGTTAACATAAAAAGTTTTTTTTATTCATCAAGTTGGAAACACGATGCAATGAACAAATATATTTCACTGATCATGAAGTACATTTAATTATTATTTTAATATTATGGTATTAATATGAAGTCCGTAAATGTGAACTACTTAAAATATATTAATTTATAAATTTTTTATAATTTTACTTTACAAAATTAATAAATTAATAATTAATAAAATTATAATCCATTATATATATTAACTATTAAAAAGTCTATTGTACATAGACAATTATATTGTGACAGCACTTAATATACATGCACTAAGATTTATTTATTTAAATTAATTTATCAATAAGAAACTAAGAAGATATATTTTATTAATATTATACTAAAATATAAAATTTTAATATATAAAATTAACTTTTATTATTTCTAAACTAATCTAACTAAAAATATATATTTTATATAAAGTAATAAGTCAAATAATAATATGTAGTTCATATATTCTTTCAATAATTTGTATATAAAATATAAATCATTCATCATTTATTATGGTAAAATAGATCATACTATTTTTTAATTAATTTTTCATGGATGTTGTTATGAAATAGTAGTAATATAATTTTTTTGAAGAAAAAAAATTTGTGGCCGAAAAATTAGCATAAGTATATTCATGCCAGAGCCACGTAGGATACACGAGGTAAAATGTTGTCTCCAATGTAAAAGACAAACATATGTTTGGAGCCCATTAAATTTACTTGCTACTCTTTAATTTGGTTCAATCATTGATTTCGACCAACAACAACAGTTTTCCCATTTTGGGGGCCCCTTTATTTTAAGTAAGGTCCCACCACTTGCACAACTTACGATGATGTGGCGCTTATGTACTGACTAAAACCCATGACTAGGCGATGACTTGGACGTTTATTATTGTAAACTTTAATGGCTAAACTCATCTCAGAGTCCCTATATTATATCATTTTTATTAGAGAGGTCCTTATCTTTAACTTTCAGTCTTTATGATAGCTATTATTTCGATTTCAACGTGCTTACTTGAATGAAATTTGGCAAATGTGTTCACTTGCTGTTAAATGGTAAACGGTATAAATTTGTGCATGAAAAAATTATAAATAAAATTCATTTAGGAGTCCTTATTTTATGCCATTTTTGTTTAAAAAATTTGTATACTATATCATTTTTGTTTAAAAGGTCTTTAATGACATCAATTATATCAAAATATTTTTTTTAAACTCTCGTTAACGGCAAGTGAGATTCAATTGCCAAATTCTGTCCAAATAAGGACCTCAAAAATTAAAATAGTGGTTGTAAAGGGACTAAAAAGATTGAAAGTAATTGGTAAGGATCTCATGAATAAAAGAGAGAAAATATATGGATTTGTAGATGAATTCTGCCTCCATTAATTCATTATAGATAAAGGATTGTTTTAGTACTCATACTCATGGATCATGTTCATATTAGTTAAATTTAAGCGTACATTAATAATTTAATTCATAATTTTTAAAGTAAATTCAATCACATACAGTTTTTACTTTTGAAGCACGTAAAAAAGAAATCTTAATATACTAAACACAAAATATTAAAATTATTATGAAAGATTAGATATAAATATTTCTACAGTTATTTTTAAGTATTCTAAAGATAAAATAGTGAATACAATTAATTTTATTTTAGACAATTACATTTGAATTTGACTTATATGAACTCGTCTCTAGGGGTGAGCAAGAACCGAACCAAACCGAAAAACCGAATCGAACCGAACTTCGTTGTTTGGTTCGGTTTTTCGGTGAAAACGGTTTTATTCGGTTTCTACTTTAGGTAAAGTTTGGTGTTCGGTGTTCGGTTCGGTTTGGGTGTTTTGAAAACCGAACCGACCGAAAAACCGAATTAACCGAACTTTAATATAAAAAATATATATTTTTTAAAAATAATATACATATATATCTATATTTATATGTTTTTTGTCTTTATATCTTAATTATTGTTGATATATGAGTTAATAATTGTTATTTAAACATATATGAAAGTTTATTAGACTCTAATTATTTAATATTTCAATTAATTTTAATATAAAAAATTAAAAAAAAAATTAAAAATAGTGAAATTCGGTTTTCACCGAACCGAACCGGAATTTTTGGTTTGGTTCGGTTTGGTTCGGTTCGAATTTTTCACCTCCAAACTAAAGGTTCGGTTCGGTTCGATTTGGGAATTTTCCAAACCGAAAACCGAAAAAACCGAAAAAAATTCCAACCGAACCGAACCAACCGATGCTCACCTCTACTCGTCTCATAAATTTACAAATGAATAGCTCAATTCTTTATTGTAAACCTTAGGTATGCAATATGTATACAGTTTGAAAAGCAAACTTAGAAAGAAAATGTCTTTAGCTTAGAAGGAAAGGTCAATCTGAAATTAAATAAAGGAAAAATAAATGATAATGAAAGGCAGCCAAGAGATGAAGAAGTGAAAAATAAAAAAAGAGATTCATTGATGTTTCATCTTATTTTTATATAAAGGTTCCTTTTTAATGTTTTTAAGCTTTGGATTCTTCTCCATGGACCATGTCTACTTAAAACAAGACTAGATACATTATTTTTTCTAGTTTCATTTTGTACATGACTCCATTCCTATTCAACTCTTAGAATCTTCTTTTTATTTTATTTATGTATGACTGGATTCTCAATCAACTCTTACGACGTATTTGGATTGAAAATCGATTTTTTTTTTTGTAAAATTTAGTGAATTTTAATTAATATTTAAAATTAGGTTGTTAACAGAAAGTAAGAGTTCTTAAAATTTATTAAGTTTCTTCGAATTTCATATTTCAATTAACTAAACCCGATGATTTATTTTTTTAAAAACATTATTCTTTTAAATTAAATATAAAAAATTAACGATTCATACTTTATTGTACATTTTTCTCAAATAAATAAACAATACATACAAATCTCTTTTAGATTCTTATAGCAAATCTTAAATATTTTTTATCAAAAAAATTCTCAAATACTCCTAAGCTTTTTTTCCCTTTGATTTTAGTAGTAGTAATGAGGATTTTAGTAGAAGTAATGAGACATGACTACAGAATTGTCCTTGTCGTACATATAAGATAATCAATATATGCATGTATGATTAGTACGACCGGCATTAATATCAATTGCCAAAAAATGGCACCATGCTAGCAGTCATTTCAAGCTGTTCAATTTCCATGCAAGTAAGTCGTGTACTTAGTCTAGTATATCTAAAATAAATTTAATCACTAAATAAATTGTGACATAGGCTGGTCAATTAAAAAGTTTTCTGATTTAGTATTCTAATTTTATGAAAAATTATAGAGGTTTAAAGTTTTATTATTGATCCACGATCAAGTTTGGAATTTATCACACTTTAGAAAATAAACTATAGGTTTAGTGGCAAAAAAAAAAATCAAACCTTTACAACTTGAATTTAAATCAAATTTTTTAATTTTTAAAATAGCCAAATTACATATTTTTTGTTGCAATAATAGCCAAATTGCACTTTTTATATAAATTTTTTTGAATTTTTTACCACTTGTTGTGACTTTTAATATATTATTATACATCAAAAAATGATAATAGCCTAATATCTTAATTGAAAACAACAAGTTTGACCATAAACTTGGCTATTATTGCAACAACAAAATACAATTTGGTTATTATTGTAAAAATTAAAAAATTTGGTTTAAATTGAAACAAATTGTAAAAGTTTGATTTTTTTTTACCATTAGGCCTAAACTATACTACTCCCTCCGTCCCACTTTAGAAGTCCCATTTGACTTTACACACAGATTAAGAAAACATTAATTATTCTTGTCTTTTCATATTTTTTCATGTTTTACCCCTATTAATGATAGTGGAATTTTCCATATAACTCTTTTAAGATAACTAAAATAAGGGCAATGAAAAAATATTCTAAAAATAGTAATGGGACTTTTTAAATGGGACATCCCAAAATAGAATATGGGACTTCTTAAACGGGACGGAGGGAGTACATTTTATTTTGTAGTTCAAAGTCTCATTAAACTTACGATGTATAAAAGAAAGAAATTTACTATTTCTTTATATTTTAATTTTACATAATAAAATTTTAAAATTTCAATTACCTCATACTTAAATATCATAAAGTAGTTTTTCAACAAGAAAAAAATATAGCAATATTGGTATAATTATAAAGCCATATCATCAATTATCCCTAGACATCGTTTGGGTATAGAGGTTCTACACGAACAAACTTCGTAAATTATAACATATGTTATTTTAATCATAATTCACCGTTTAATAAAAGAATATAATAAAAATTTATGAATTTTAAAGAGGTCAAATGATTAAAAAAGTCCAAACTTTTTATGAAAGTTTCGTAAAAGTCCAAACCTTTTAATTTTATCCAATTTGTCCCGAAACGCATGATTTTGTTTCAATTATGTCAAATTATGTAATTTTGTTCATGTGGGGTCTACATGGCGCTGATGTGGCATATGCCACACATCAGCGCCAAATAAGATTAAACCATTTGTTCAAATTCAAATAGATTAAACCATTCAAATATACCTTTTATATTGTTTCACATTATTTAAATGTCTTTTATTATCAAAAATTTCAAATATAAAGTGTATATTTGAATTATTATTTTTCTCTCTAATTTAAACAAATGAATAAAATTGAAATTAAAAATTGAGAAACAAGGTAAAATTAACGATTTTAAAATTTTGACCTATAGATAAAAAAATCAAAAAGATGAGAGTATTTTTTAATGATAATCCTAGAAAAGTTAACCATTAGTTATCAAAGCAAAGGGATCATGAGATTGCGATCTAACAATATGTTCAAACTTCAAACATATGCAAATTTTGCAAGTAATGAATCCCTCAATTGCTTATACAAGATAATCGTTAGCAAGAAAGATAGTATTTGTATTATAATTTTTAGAAAATATATGGTTTTAGCTAACTAGTTATACATACATATTATAATACATCAAAATCTCTAATATTTATATAAAAAAAAAGATAATTATATATAATTTGAGCCATATATATAGAGATGGCCTTTCAAAAGATTAATGAAAGTTGAATAAAAAGATAAGATGCATAGGGGATTGACAGGTTGGTTTTAGGTAGCTAGCTTTATAAGTGACAAAATTGAATCAATTATTGATGAACATCTCGTTGTCGCTCATGTAGTAGTTTTAAGTCATGTTGCAGCAAATGTTACTTTATGATTAATTAGTTGTTAATTACTACTTGAAGATTTCCATTAACTAATTAAATTAAGGATCTCGTGAAACATGCTTTCAACTTTCCTTCTTTGTATGAAAAAGGAGAAGAATAAGAAGGTTAAGCTTCTAATTAATTGATTAAGAATAACATGCATTGAATTAGTTATTATGGAGTTAGCTGTTTAATTAAATATACCTTATGGAGTCCATAAACTGCCACATTTAGCGGTACATTATGTACTTAATCATATGTGTATATTAATTTTCTCAATTGGTACACACTACTATATAAAATATGGCAATCTCTAGCACTAGTTTTATAGCTGTTTCAAAACTGTAATAATAATATATAAAAAAAAATACAATTGTTAAAGAACCAAAAATATTCAATTTATAAGATTAATCAAATTGTTTCACTAGCACTCAAAAATTTAATGTAGCGGACACAGAAATATTAAAAAATATTAAAATTAAATGTAAATTAAATACAAATTGTAACGTGATTTATAATAAATATGAACTTTAGAACTTGGCAAAATTAATCATGAATTTTAATGTTTTGGAAAATCAAAACATCGAGCTGTTTTCTATTGAAAAGACTGTTGTTAAACTATCCCGATAACACATCAGCGTTATTTCAATGGAAAATAGGTATGCATTCCTAGTTGTTAAAAAATAAAAGTCGGTGGTTGATTTTGTCAAATTTTAAAGTTTGCGCTGTAATTATAAAATATGTTAAAGTTCAGATTTTTTTGCAATTCAGCCAAAATATTAGATTTAAGATAATAGAAAAATATTTGTATTCTAGGACAGAAAATACATTAAATTTTGCTTCAAGTGGACATTATAATTATATGCTGTCCTTTGTCAATTCTTATAGCTAACTAGATTATCAACAAAAACTTATGTTGGCCTTTCTAAATTCTTATAGTTAATCTTGAATTTGAATTGAGCTTATCTAGTGCAGATTTATCTGTAGAAATGCATAATTGAAGGCATGTTCTGATAAGAAACACAGACACACATGAGAGCATCCATTAATTAATGAAGCTCCTGAACGTACAGCTGAACTGAACTGCTCCTACCAGTGTTTTAGTATCAGAGTTTATTAAGACAATTATTTGGCTTAAGGATAACATATGTTAATCCATAACATATGATCAACTTGATGTTCATTAATTTCTTGAAATCCTTAACACATTATTTAGTTGGCTTTACATGGAGACACACACCTAGTACATGAATAAGGTTACAGTTATTGAAATTTATTTTGTGCAAGTTGCAATTAAAGAGACATTTTTAGGAGACTAAATTAAAGTTTGTCACATGTTCTTCTGTGTTCAGTCCAAAAAGTGTAATCAACTTGTTATAGATTAGTCATGAGAGTCACCTTCCCTCAACAAAAAGAAGAAGAACATGCATGCATGCAGAAATTTCAAACTATCACCAATTAATTATTAGAAATTGTGAATCCCTTTTTCTCCGTGACATTGCGATTAGACCTTAATTTTGATACAATATCGGAATCAGAAAATAAAGGATTACGAAAAGAAACAGAAATTGTAGTCGATTGAAAAATTGAAGGCGGAGACTGATTAAAAAATTAAAATAATGTCGAAACTCGAAAGGGATAAAGAACCAATGATTTGATGTTACATGAAAATGGACTCATGATATATAGTATTATCAATTATGTATTTAAATGATTAATTGGTAAAATAAAGTGATAGAAAGATATTAACTAGCTGATTTTACTTGATTCCTTTCTATGGATTTGCTGGGGAAGGTGAGAAGATAATGACATTTTTTATGAAAATGATAATTTAAGGTTGATGATCTCCAAAAAGATTATGTTGTTAATTTATTAATGTTAATTTTTACATCTTCAAATGCATATTGTTTCTGTATGTCAGTTAATTATACAACTGATTTGCATACATTAGTAAAATACTTTTCTGGATTTGTACTTAGCAAATTATAAATGTTGTGGATAAGATCACAACTCCATTTTCGAGATCAAAGGTATTATTAGTAGCGACTTATAAACATATTCAGGTGATTTATGTCAGGTTTTTATCTTATTGGACATTAAGTAATTATATGTATTTTAAAGAAAGCACATGGATTCAAATTAACATAAGACTCTTGGGGATACTGAGAGGGTTTTGAAAATGCTGTGTATAGGGCTTTAAACAAATTGAACTGCTCTTCATTTTTATTTTTACTTTAAACGAACCGAATTCGAACTTTATTTATATTCATGTGTTTAACGAGCTAAATAATAGCGTTTGACTTGTTTACGTTTACGAACAACTTATATATATGAGCTTGTTAAATGTTCTTGAATAAGCTTGTATATAAGCTCGATAAGGAGTCCACGAACAGGTTCGTATACAAGTTTGATTATAAGTTTGCGAACTAGCTCATATTAAAATTAAATATAAAAATTTCAAATAATAATTAGATATAATTTTTATAATTTATTCAACCCGTGTTTATGTTCATTCGTTATAACAGATAAACAAGTTGGGTTTGTGTTTGTTCGTTTAGCTGTTAAACGAACGAACTCATATACAAGCTCGCGAACAAGTCCGTTCAGGTGCTAACCGAAATTGTTCACAAGCTTATTCGCTTTATTTAACAGTTAAGAACGAACACGAGTTAAATGCGGACTAAACAAAAACGCTATAAGTTTAAATGAACCGAACATGAACATATCGTTTAAAAATCAAACAATGAATACCTTATTCATATAACAAGTGGAGCATGGACATTTTAAAAGTTAGCCCGACTCAGGTTCATTTACGGTCATAGCTGCGCCAGTGCACAAAAAACTTCATGTAGTGTGTATGTAACAATTGAATGAAGAATGCCACGAGTGTTGTATGCAAATTTGTAAATAAAATCTCGCCATAATAATCAAATCAAGATGGGCCGGATTATATTTATGCTAATTAGAAAGTTGGGTTAAGTTCACAAATATCTAAAAAAGACAATTGTTTTTCATTTATGCCTCAGAGATTAAAAATCTGCAGAAATCTCTCAAAGAAAAAAAAAATTCACAAAAATGCCTCAAATTCCAAATAAGTCGATTTAGATTTTTAATAGGACAATTGTGCCCTAACGGAAAGCAAAGAGATTATTCCCTTCTAATCTTCCAAAACCCATCTTCAACCTTAATCTCAACCCAAAATCACGCCATTGCAGCCCTAAGAGCACGAAATTTTTTCACAATCAACGCATCAGCCATTAATCAACAGATGATAACCTTCAATTTCAAAAATATGAAGCAACAAATCATCAAGAACAACAAGGTAAACAAGAAACCAAAATTTTAGGTTCTTACAGTTTAAAATTCGTAGAGATTCATGAAATTATTCAATAGCTAACTTTCTGTAGATCGCGAATCCTTATGATTAACAGATTTAAGTGCAAAAATAATAAAAACTAACAATTTTATAAAATCAGAATTGAAAAATTAAAATTAAAATTATAAACTCGATTGTTGATATAAATATTTCTTGATTTTGTGTCAGTTTTAATTTATATACTAGATATAAATTCATTTATTACAATTTCAAAATCATTTTGTAAAAATTTGTTTGAGAATTTTGAAATCTGTAGAATGAGTTGATCTGAGGACTGTCGGCCAAAATTTAATTACTTTATACAGCTTTTACTTGTCTGCATAACATTTTCAAATTATGCTAATATATCTGCTTACTGATCTGAAATTTATTTGCACTAAAATTTGGGCCATTACCATTGTTATGTTTTAGTTTCCAGCAAAATTAGAGTAGAAGATGGTCATCCGATGGATATCAAATCTTGATGATTTTTTCAAGGAATTGGCTTTTGGTGTTCAGTGGAGACGACGACTACAATGTTGATGTCGAGTATTAGCATGTGACTGTAGAGTGGGGTTGTGTATCTCTATAAATTTTTTAGAATAGTTACATGAATCTACACAACTGTTTAGTCGGAAATTTGTATAATATTTAGAAGGAATGTGATTAGAAATAGAGCAAAAGGTTTGTTTTGTGTGACACATGTACATGGCTAAAATTAAGGGTGTCTCTTTGTTGAAAGTTAATTGATGTTATATAAGATGGATATTAAGTTTATATATAGTTGATTTTGAGTTGACATCAAATATTAAATAATTAAGCTAAGATACTATGAACATAATAATATTAGAGGTCAAGTCGTAGATAGATGGAAAAGAATGGCTTAGTTTAGTTTTGTTTACTAATTGTAATTATTTTTCATTGGTTTGGTTCAGATTTTGTATATTCTAAAGAATATTTTGGATTGTTGCAATTACTAGCACTAAGCTGTAATCTAGTTTAACCTGGATTACATACTCATAATCTAATTTTACTTATTTGTATCAATTTGAAATCAACTTGTGACATTCTTTTATTATTTGACTATACATTTGACAAATTATAATAAGAATCTTTTTTTAATATGTTTAAACAACAAAAATAAAATTGGAGTATAACTGATTATAAACTGAAATCAACTTGGTGTAAACTGAATTTGTTTTAAAATTTAAAATTAACATAAGTTGCTTTGATATTTTCTAACATTTGTTGTGTGTATTAGATATTTGGTTGATTTTAGGTTGATCTTTAATTGATCTTAAAATTTATCAATTATGCAATATTAATTTTCTCTCAAAATATTAAAATTGCACAATTCAAATTGAAACTGATTCGTGACCTCACTTATGTATCAATGAAAACAATTAACATTCAATTAATATTCAGTTGACATCTAGTTGATTTTTGGTTGACTTTCAGCAATTGATCGACATTTAGTTGATTTTTAAATTTTTTCCAAATTACAAAAGAAGAGTTTCAACAAATTAAAGAAAACTCGTCAAAACAATCGAAATTAACACATGGCAACCTTAAGGAGGGAAAAATTGGTAATAATAATTTAATTGTTTCACGTAAAAAATAGTCAACTAGTTGATATTTGGTTGATTTTGGTTGACATTTAGTTGATCTTTGAATTTTTTTCAAATTATAAAAAAAGAGTTTCAACAAATTAAAGAGAACTCGTCAAAACAGTCGAAACTAACACTTGGCAACCATAAGGAGGAGGAAATTGGTAATAATAATTTTGAACTATTTTGCGTAAAAAAATAGTCAAGTAGTTGATATTTGGTGGACTTTTGGTTGATTTTTGGTTGACAGTTAGTTGATTTTTCGTTGACATATGGTTGATTTGTAGTTGGTATAATGTTGATTTTCAGTTGACATTTGATTGTTTTTTTAAATTTAGCCAAATTATAGAAGAAAAAGTTCAACAGATCAAAAAGAACTCGTCAAAAAGGTTGAAATTGACACTCGTCGACCTTATAGCTTATTTTTGAATTTCCTAAATATAAATTTTATAAATTATAAAAGTTTGCAATTCATTTTCTTCTTCTTTATAATCCTTAAATAAAGGGAGTTCATTAAAATTGAAAAATGACAACAACAATTTTGCAATGTGTTACTGAAAAAAAATAAAAATTTAATTGGCTGATATTCGGTTAATATTTGGACATTTGATTGATTTTAAATTAAATCAAATGAAACACAGAATTCTACTCATGATAAAATTAAGACCAAGATCATATATACATCAATCCTACATATCATAATAAAGACATATTTAAAATTCATTTTCATACTATACATATTCCAATTTTAAAAAGAAATTGTAAGGATGATGTATCTATTAGCATTAAGCCTAATATAATTTGAGCAGGCAAATCAGCCATAAAAAGAGCTTACATGAGAATCTTATTTTCTTTAAAGCATATATGCAAGAATATCAGCACAAGAGAAGTTCAACACATCAATTTGAATTTTAATTGCATTGTCGCAACTACTATATGAATTTTCACAGCAAACATTCAATAAAAAGAAGTACAGGCAATGCAAGCAAACAAAAGAATAACAGAGGAAGCACCATCATCTTTAAAATTAAAGATGCTTCTCTAAAACTGCACACTTTGGCTTTGTTGCAATTAATCTGCCTCTATATTTGATTTGATGGTAATTGTAGTTCTCTTTATTGCATCCCTTTTGCACTTCCTACTGTCTCTTCTTCATGCCTACAAAGTAAAGTCTAGAGGAAGATCACAACAAGTTTGTAACCATATATGAACCTAGTTGCTCTACATAATGATGTTTAAATGATGTCATTTGTATCTACTTTTCATTCTTTTCAATCAAACACCCATAGGAGTACTAATACAAACTAATAAAGGATATATTTTTTTCCTAAAAAATACTAACAATCTGATACTAATACTTCATCATAAACAAGAAACAATTCAATTATGAAAAGAACTTTCAACATCAAAACTTCATAACTAAACAAACAAAAACAAACTGAATCTAAAGGAAAAATTAATTAATACCATAATTAATTACCAAATGAACTTACTTTGTAAATAACAGCATTACAATTTCAATAAATCTCGTACATCTGTTCGATCTATTCAATTTGCCCTAATCGAGAAAGAAAAGGTTACTGAGATTATAACAGAAGGTTGTTGGTCGATGTTGAGGATTGCGGCAGGCGTTGGCGGTTGTTAGAGCATAAACGGAAATCGTAGGTGGTCGTCGGAGCGTGGGCCGTGGGTGGCGACGGTGATGGAGGTTGAAGAAAGTGAAGCTCACTGAGATTTAGATGGAGAAGAAGGAGTGAGTGGGTATTAAGGTACGAAAAAAAATCAACAGTGTTAATGGGAAGTTAGGGGTAAAATGGTATCGAAATTATAATGAGGTATAAATGAAAAGATTTTAAATCAATTGAGAGATTTATGCATATTTTTTATTTTTGAGTCACTAATGTATAACTTTAGAAAAAGTGAGACATGGAGTGTAATTTCCTCTAGAAAGTTGGGTTGGATATTATGGGTTGTTGGGCTTTATGTGAACCGGGATTGGGATTAGTTCTGAATTTCTGATTTTGCATAGTGCTTTTTCATTTTTATAACTAAAATCTAAAACTAAATAGTGATGTTTCATCCATTTTGTACCAGCAGATTGATCCTATCATGGAAATGTTTTACCATTAAAATCCATAACTGCATACATTTAGGCGTATTTGTTTCAAGTCATAATTTCTTTCTTGGTCGTGTTGCTGAATTCACAAATTACAGAACTAAAATGTGCACAAATTCAAAACGTCCGTTAATACAAATCAGACTAGTTACTTATTTTCCCTTCAAGAACTTAATCAAGAACATCTGAAGCTATTAGCAAACTGCAAACAATAAACCCAATACAAAGATAGGGCAAAATCAAGAAATGACAACAAAAAAACAGTAAGCAACTACTAAAGTACAGAAAATGATTAGTTACAATCAAACCCCACTATTAATTCCCGGCTCGATCATTGATAGGAATCTTGCACTTCTCAAATTCACGAATCAAACCAGGTTCTTTAAACCCAACAAGAAATTGGGCTAAACCTTCAAGAAACAAAGCCCCTTGATAAACATTCAAAGCCCCCACAATTTCAGATATCACACTCCTCCTTAACCTATTAGCATCCACAAAAACACTCACTAACTCCTCAGTTTCCATTTTCATCGCCTCACCAACATCAAATTTCTCCTTCTTCCCACCAAAACCAACCCAGTCATCGGCAACTCGAGCCACAAAACCGGCCTGAGCCCGTTTATATCTGTCCATAAGAGAAGGCACAATCAACCTCAACCCGCATTCAATTTGCTCAATCTTGTTAATCAGTTTCTTGGAAGTGTTTTTCCAGGCCATCATGACTTGCCAAGGACGATCAAGAACGACCAAACTTTTCTTTTCGTTATAATTATCAAGAACGAGATCGTTTTCATCGTCGGAGTGATTTTCTTGATCAAGAAACGAGCGGATTAGGTTAGTGAAAGTGTAGGGATGAAGATCGCCGAGGAAAAGAAAGGGTTTTTCGAGGGAGTTTCTCCAAGAAGGGAAGAGAAGGTACGGAAGATTGTTGGGGTCTGTGGTTACAGCGAGATCAAGAGAGTCGTAATACGAGAGAAAATGGTGGAGGAGGAGATTGAGATGGGACGAGAGAAGGGCTTGAGACGAAGGAGACGATAGGGTTTGATGGAGGAGTGGGAGGAGAGGGTTCTTGAGAGTGTGGAACCAGTTGGTGTAGTATTCTTTGAATGGGATTGTTGATTGTTTCTTGCTGATGGAGAAAATCTTTAATGGGTTTGGCATTTTCTTGATAATTTTCTTGGTGATTCTTGAGAAACAAGAAATACAGAGAGGTTTGATTTTGTTGAAGAGAGGAAGGGATTTGATTTGGGAGGGAGATGGTAGGATTTAAGAATCGGGGGTTTAGGTTGAGGAGTTTGTTATGGGCTGGAGTGGAAAGTAATGGGCTTGTGAAATAATGCTTAGATAGGCCTAATTTAGTTGGAAGTTGGATTATCATAGTAATTCCAGCCCAAAACATACATATTGTGTTTGTTTTTTAGTTTTAATAATTTAGTTCATTTATTTAATACTTAATTATTTAAAAAATAAAAAATTGTCCTTTTTATTAAAACTAATTAATTTTATTGACTATAGTCTGATTTTTAAAATTTAATTTCAATAATAATAATTTACTTATTAAATATAATTCTATTCACGTGAACGTCATTGAGTGATGATCCGGTATTGAATAACAAAGGCAGGCATGAGAAAAAAATAAATAGCTACTATATAAACAAAATCAGACTCATTGAACAAATTTGACTATGATGATTTTTTTTTAAAATTTAACCATAATTAATAAATATAAAAGACTATATTGGAATTGTTAAAATTCTTCAAACATTTGATTTTTTTGGTTCATTTGGCTTTTATTCAATAGTATACAGTCGAATTAAAAGATTTTGATTAGATTGTAAATCTATTGGCTTAAAACCCAGAACTTTTTTGAGTTCAAGTTTGGTTAAAACAATAAAGTAAAATCCTATTAGAATGGGGTGCCATAATTGGTGAGCATTTAGCAATGATGATAAATAGCATAAATGGCAACATTATTTCACCTAACAAGGAGATTATTTCTAAAAAAGGATTTTGCTAATAAATAATGTCCCCGCATGCACAATTCAATGATAAATTTTAAAATCTGATAATTGTAATAATAAAAACTAATGGAACCATTGATGTTGAAGGAAAATAAAATGGAAGGATTTTTCCTGAAAAATGAAGATAAGTCTTTGATTGAATCATTTCTCAGAGTAGTAAAAATAACAAAAATAATGGAAATACATTTATTGAACAAAAACAATTAGTGAGTTGATTAACTGTTTAATTATGCTTTAAAGACCGACTAATGGCGCCAAAAAATATAAAAGTTAGAAATGGAGAAAACGCCGCCGCATTGGGTGGAAAATGGGTCACTAAATTACTTCCACCGACAATTTTGGGTCAAACCCCATCATCACCTCCCATTCCTTTTCTTTTTAACTTTTTCAACTATGGCATCTCTGTCATAATATCAAAAAAAAAAATCCAAAAAAATCCACCAATTTCTTTTTCGTAGTTTAAATTAATATCAACGTGCTTTGAAGTTAACCAAAATATCAAAAATCAGTGAATTACAATAATTTTATTTTTTCAATAAAGAAATTACTTCTGGGTTTAAAAAAAAACTGAGCTTTAAAAAGAAGGCAAAGAATTGTCAAAAGAAACTCAACTTGTTTCAAAGTCTTTGAAAAAAAAAACAAAACCAGTTACTACAATTATTACCGTCACTCTCTTTCTTCTTAACCCAAACAAAAAATTATGTAATCTTCTTCTTCTTCCTCTGTCTCTCACTTTCTATCTAATTCCATATCCATGGCTTCTAAAGTTTCAATCTTTCTTCCATTTCTCATCTCCCTTCTCGCAATTCTCAATCAAACTTTATGTTTAGAATCAAACCCAAACCCAAATTCAATAACACAAACAGACCAAGATTGCACCGACCGTTGGATCCACATAAGAAAACTCCCACCACGGTTCAATCTTGATCTTCTTTCAAATTGTTCAGTTTACCATCCCTTCTACGAAAATTTCTGCCCCTTTTTATCAAACCATGGTTTAGGACCCAAAACACATAACCGTTCACAATCATGGTTCCGGTCAGATCCTTTGTTGTTAGAATTAACTTTCCACAGAAGAATGCTTGAATATCCATGTTTAACTTCTGATCCTAATCTTGCTAACGCTATTTACTTGCCTTATTATGCTGCTATAGATTCTTTAAGGTATCTCTACGGTCCTGATGTGAATGTTAGTACAGAACACGGGTTAGACTTATTTGATTTTCTTCAAGAAAATAATTTGCCTATATGGGAAAAAAGTTACGGGATTGATCATTTTCTTGTTATGGCTAGGCCTGCTTGGGATTTCTCACAGCCGTTGGATGTTAATCCTCCTGTTTGGGGTACTTCATTTCTTGAATTGCCCGAGTTTTTTAATGTTACTGCTTTAGTTGTTGAAGGTAGAGCTTGGCCATGGCAGGAGTTTGCCATTCCTTATTTAACTTCTTTTCATCCGCCAACTTTGGCTTTTCTTGAATCTTGGATCAGCAGAGCAAAGAGTTCGAGGAGAACCACATTGATGCTGTTTGCCGGCGGTGGAGGTGTTAGCGCCACCCCGAATATCCGGCGGAGTATTAGAAATGAATGTGATAATAGTAATGCCAGTGAGAGCTTTTTAGGTAATGGCGGTGGGTATAATAGAGTTTGTGATTTAGTAGATTGTTCTAATGGGATTTGTGAGCATGATCCGATTAGATACATGAGGCCTATGTTGCAAGCTACATTTTGTTTGCAGCCTCCGGGTGATACTCCGACTCGAAGGTCGGCTTTTGACGCAATTATTGCAGGGTGTATACCGGTTTTCTTCGAAGAACAGACTGCGAAATCGCAGTACCGATGGCACTTGCCGGAGGAGATGTATGAAGAATTTGCTGTGTTTATACCTAAAGAGGAGGTTGTTTTTAAAGGGTTGAAGATTTTGGATGTGCTCATGGGAATTCCGAGAGGACAAGTGAAGAGAATGAGGGAGAAAGTGATAGAGTTGATGCCAAGAATTGTGTATAGGAAACATGGAAGTTCTTATGGTTTGAGAGCAAAGAAGGATGCTTTTGATATTGCAGTTGAAGGTGCTTTGCAGAGGATCAACTCTAGACTTAGAGGACATTTTTATCAGTGACTACTAATTGATTTTAATTCTTCTGCCTGTTGTAATTATTGTTGTTTATTTATGTTTATTTGTTCCTGCAAAAATGCAGAGAAAATAGATAGATCATATTCTATTTGTATCAGCTCTAGATGAAAATGAAATTTTGATATTTTTATCTATATCGTCTTCGTATTACGAGCTTTCATTAAATCTAGAATAATCAGACCAGCAGATGAGATGGATCAAGATACATAAACTTGAGTAGAAAAGAATGAAAGTTTATTAGTGATGCAAAAATTTAAGATGATAACAAGAGGTAACAAAACAAAACAGAGCTTCTGGAGATTTTGAATTTGCAGCATCTCTGCTTACGTGCAGTACATATAGAAAAGTTAAGCTGAAGCTTATAGCCGCATGTAACAAAGGATTATCGTTTCTCTAGTATCGCTGGTTGTAATGAAATGAAAATTTTCAACCCCATCTAAGTATTGCAGAACCCCAAGTTAGACCAGCACCAAAGCCTGCGGCAGCAATTGTGTGGCCCGGCTTCACCTTCCCGCTTCGAACAGCTTCATCCAATGCCAGTGGAATAGAAGCAGCACTCGTGTTGCCATAATTTGCTAAATTTGATATAACCCTTTCTTGGGGTACGTCTAAACGTGTGGCAACTGCATCGAGGATTCTCTGGTTCGCCTGCAAATTGTGGAATGCTCGAGAATACCCTCAAAAATAGTTTAGCCCTATATCTAGAATATATGAGTGTACACTTCATACCTGGTGCAGTAGTAACCAATCGATATTAGATCCAGTGAGACCGGCCTTGCTAAGAGCAGACTCTATAGACTGAGGCACACATCGGACAGCAAAGCGGAACACTTCCTTTCCATTCATTTGAATACATGAATATGATGCGCGTCTGGGAGGGAAGTCCGAGACTGAACCATTAGAACCCACTGCATGATCCGCTTCATTTGCTTTGATACCGGCATTCAAATGTCTGCGAGAAGGACGGATAGATCATCCATTGGCCAAACTATATTCCTATAAGAAAGATACAAATTCATTTTGATAGGAAACACGAGGAGCATGTACCTTTGGCCATCACCATCACTGTGCAAGTCAAAACTAATTAAACCATCATCCTCACTGTTGCATGCCTGCAAAATCACAAAAATCTCGGAGGTGAGCAACTAAATTACGAAAGAGCGTTGAATTATCTGGAAGAACATTTAACAACCTGGACATTATATATAAATAAAACATTTTTATCACAAAAGTCTCTCATGAGAAAGCAGTATAAGGAGTGCCATATCAGCCGTTTTTGTTCAGAAAGAGAGTGAAAATTACTACAAAGGGGACAGCCATTAGATCCAAAATACCACAAAGCATATGAAAGCTAAATGTTATCACTATTACAGATCTACTAAAATTTCTTGAGCAAATAAAAATTTCATACCTGTACAAGCACAGCACCTGCAGCATCTCCAAAGAGAATGCAAGTCCCCCTATCCGTCCAGTCAACATATCGTGAAAGAGCATCAGCACCAATTACCAATACATTTTGAAACCCACCTCCTGTAATAAGAAAGAATTAATCTATTTAACATGGAAGGCATTTCAAATTTCAAGGCTCATCGCTACAAAGCAAACAAATTCCTTACCCCTAATGTGACAAGCAGCTGAGACTAAACCCAGCATAAATCCACTACATGCAGCTGTGATATCATAAGCTAGAGGATTGTTTTTGCAGCCCAGTGCCTTTGGGATCTGAAGTTTTAAGAAAATAATAAAATTAGGTAGATCTACTGTAGCACCATACGAATAACTTTCACTTCGTGCCAACAATCATAAGCTTAAAATCATCCATAAGTTAATTACGAGTTTTACGAATTGAGACTGGAAATAGTAAGAAAGATCATTTACTCTCATCACTCTACTTAATGGTAGAAGGGTAGCAAAAGAGGGTGGAAGAGGAAAGGGTTGAACAGCATGTTACTATATTATAGTGGAAGAATGCATTGTTGGTCTTACTTTTAGTCTTTTAGACATTTACCATTTATGGCAACACTACATGCAAGAAGTACCAGTAGAATGTTACTGTGATATGGTAATTCTTAACAGAAATGTCATCAAGAAGGAATGCATGATACAGCAATACTCGGGCTCTAACATATTATACATATATCTGTCTTATTCATCAAACTTAAGGACATGTACATCTCATAAGTCCATACCTGAGGGGCACCACCAAAAAGATCCTCTGGTGTAGATGTACACATCAATACTAGGTCCACATCATTAGGATCGACTTCTGCCATCTGAAGAGCTTTCCTTGCTGCCTCTACAGCTAGAGAAGTCAAACTATCTTTGCCTGTAAAGTGGCAACTGTAGTCAAATTAATAGCTGCTTGCAGAGAAATGGATCCCTTAAATGAAAATGATTGAGCTTCAGATTTATGAAATTAACAAATACCAAAATGAAGAAAAATAATGCTCACAAGACAAAGATCACTCATTAAGCACTAAAATAATACACCATTTATGTTTTGCAGAAAGAAAAATGAATCCCTCATTTATGTGGACTGGAGACACTTTAACCTTACTTAGCAGATAAAATATACAAATGAACTGTTTTAGAAGTATCTTCAAGGGAAATACTGCGATAAAATTATACTTTAAAATTACCAGTTTTGAATGTGAGATGAAAACCCTTCTACGTATTCAAAATCATGATGCAATGACGTGATGACTAACCTGTAAGAACTCGTCGATTTCGAATACCAGTTCGGACAGATATCCACTCATCATTGGTGTCAACTACTTTTGCAAGATCGTCATTTGAGATCTGTAAAGTTGGTACAGCTGAGCCACTTCCAACCAACTTGCAACCTTTACTAACAATCCTGATAACAAATGGCAATCAAATTACAGGGGCAAAAGAAAATCAAATTATAAAGATTATCTTCTTCCAGTGACAATTCTCAACCATTGTTCACGTTATGTGAGATGTCTAATCCTAAGTTACAAGAACTTAGAACATAAGTTACATACTACCACAGATACAAACAAGCACAGTTCAATATGTAGCATACAAATAATGATAGACCCAACAAGACAACTCTCAACGAAACTTGAGCATCTACTGTTTTTATGCTAATTAACTTTTGAGAATCTTAGATTTCACATTTATCCTTGGGATTAAAAGTTATGTTAAGTAAAAGAAGGCCATGTTGACCATGTTGACATACTTGCCTCGGCTTCAGACCCAAATTATGCAGGAATCATAATAACATCTAAAAATTAAGTTTAGTTGTCAAGGTACCATTATCAGAATCTCAACCTTCACAACTTGCTATACCTACTATAAATCCAAATTCTTCCAATAATGACATTGTCCGCTTAAAGAGTTTTCATACTTTCTCAACCCATCCTATCTCAACTTATACAATATAGAGACTATAGAACAACTCTGTAGTATAAAATGCGATATTAGAATGTTGCAAACACAAGCGGGCAAGCAGCATTGATCAGTGATCACAGATGAATCTTTTCTACAGGAACAATGTTCGGTATCAAACTCTTTAAAAACAAAGTCACCATAATAAAAATTGAATGAAGTCTTGGTTCCATTACATAGTTCATTCTTGAGTCCAATGCATAGTTCGTTCAGTTCTATGTTCTCAAAACATGCTTGACCCAAACACCTCTAATATGAACTTTCAAAAGATAACCTTGGAGATTTACTCACCAAAATCAGTGCTATAATCTATAGAACATAACTTACTTCATTTAATCAGAACCAAACAATACCATAAAGTTAACTCCTTTGATTAACTCTATTAGATTATTTGGGCGCAAAATCCCTTTTATTGTTTTGATTGATAGGGCCATGCAACAGCAGTTTTTTTAATGAACTGAGTATAGCTTTCAACATCATTTGACAGGCAAAGAAAACCAAACAGTAAAGACCCAGAATCCAAGAAACTCAGACAAGTTCATCATTTGAAACAGCAAAAAAGATCAAAACCCACTAAAAGACCAGTTACCAAATTCAAGAATCATCAAGAAAATCATTGAATCATAGAAAGACTGACCTGGGTATTGGAGATTGAGAGGTGGAAAGCTTTTCAGCACCATCAATGGAGCTACAGCAAAACACCCTCTTTGATAATCCTTCAAAGGAGTAAAACCCAGATCCAATAATCCCAATTGAAGGCTTAATCTTTCTACTTAAAGTTGGAACTGAAGGACTCAAGAACCCAGATGCATTTGCCATCAAGAAACTGAAAATGTAGTAGCTGTAGAAATTGAAAAAGAAGGGATCTTCTAGCTTATGAGAGAACAAGAACTGAAAGACCCAGAGGCCATCAAATTAACAAAGAAACAGACAAAGATTAGTAGCAGAAATTGGGTTGATTTGTAAGGAAAGAAGAAAGAAATGGGCGATTATGGCAATGAAATTTTGGAGGAGAAAACAATGCTTTGGTCTTGTTTATCAAACTACCTGTGTGTAAGCTCAGTTAGGCAAATGCGTGTTGCCAAGTTCCAAGATTTAATTTGGGTTGATACAATCTAAGTGCGTTTTCGGATACAAGAACAGTACAACTACTTCACACGTCACAAATAGTTGGGCACATCCTTTATTACGTTTTTACCTTCATAATATTATCTGCTTGCCAAAAATTAAAAACAGGGGAGTTTTATTGGTAAAATTGGTTAGACTTTTTGTAGGTTTTGAACATACAGAATTTGTAGTGTGAGGTCTTCTTTTTTTATTTAATTATAATTGCGGAGGAGGGAGCGATCAAAATATTGGCACAAAGAAATTAGAAGGAACTAAAAGATCTTTAAGTATGAGATCAATGTGATCTCAGTGACCAGAATGGACTCCGGCTAAATACGACCTAACAGAATGTTACCTAACACTTATACCATTTGCACTATAGTTCATTGGTCTCTCTATTTGTTTGTAATAATTAATAAATTATATTTGATTTTTAAGAAATAGTAGGATTATTGTGACCCTTGTTTGTGACAGTTATAGTACTATTATTAAGCAGATTAAAAGGATGACAAGTTTGTAATGTATGCAAGTTTTATAAATAATCTTATTACCAAACAAAACTACTAGTCATGTTAATGGGGTTATTGCGCAAATAGTTCAAAAACCAAGGATTTGTTGAAAGAACTTCCGAAAAAAACGATTTTGTTAATGTGATAAATCAAAGTGAAAGAATGTGTTTTTATTTTTAATTAATCATTCAATATCTGATCACTATATTAGGTACACTAATTTATTTTATTAAGTTGTTGATGCCTTATTGGTATGAAAATATGTTTTGAATTGTATTAAACTTAGATGATACCAACGAGCTATAGCTCAAATGGTATAAACGCTAAGCAGCAAACTGCTAGGTCGTGGGTTCGATTCCTCCCACAAGCGCTCCCCCTCCCCAAATTATCAAAAAAAAAAAACTTAGATGATTGATAATATGGCCAGGACTCTAATCTTAGATAATTGTATAAAAGTATGCAAAAATTGATTACAATTTGACAAACAACAACCAATTCGGTGCTTGTATTAATTATTCGACATGTTGTGACAGCACTTAAATTCACTGGCTTAATATTAACTGGAGTTATATATATTTAAATGATAAAAGTTTCAAGAGCACCAGTGGTCTAGTGGTAGAATAGTACCCTGCCACGGTACAGACCCGGGTTCGATTCCCGGCTGGTGCAATTCTTTTGATAATTTCACCTTTTTATATATTTTCTTGATCGATTTCTTTTCCTCAATTTTTACTCAATGAATTAAACAATCGGTGCCAATGTGGGCCTAACCTGAATGGTTAAGGCGTTTCTAAATGCATTGAGAGGATGTGGGTTCGAACCACGCCTCGGTAACTAACAACTAACATGAGATTCTAAAGAGTCGATTTCCACCTTTGATAAAAAAAAAAAACAATTAAACAATCAGTTTCTTTTATTTCTTATGTTCTGCTTCATTATCAAGACACAGAAGTAAAGCAACAGAAAAAAGCACAATTATACTTGTAATGAGGGATATTATTCCATTTCTCTAATCAAATGCGATGAAATCGGCCAGTTATAGCTCGGATTCATCGTGTCGAATTTGTGTTTAAACCGTAAACAGTAGCTAGATCACCATTCTCTTCTGAAGTATTATTGGCAAAGTGATCAATAGCTTGCAAGATCAACTGCTCATCTACCCATTGATCACGATACGTGTCGGGTCGTTGAAGTACATTTTCCATATTTGCTAAGAACATCTGCTTTTTCCATTCTTCCACTGCTTCACATCCACATTCAGCAGCAAGCCAGTTGCAATACTCAAACTGCACACAACATATTACAATGAACGGAAACGCCATCTTACAGGAATATGTGATAAATATAAAGTTCCGGAGTTTCAGAAACATAAACGAAATACAGAAACGTAGAACTCAATTAATTTTCGTGCAACATAGATTTCTGACTAATGGTTACCTGAGAATGCATCATCTCATGAGTTTTTCTTTTAGGAGTTTTTGAAGCTTCAAGTAACAAGTAGAAAGCTTCAACATCTTCCATCATCTTGTGTAGTGACGGAAGCTCAATTCGACCCGACAAAACACCAGCAATCCACTTGCTTTGATATTCAAACAATGGAAAAGGCATAACCTAACAGCAATCAGTGCAAAAGTTCAACTTTCAAAATTCAATATAACTAACAAAGCTAAATGAAGTACTATAAGATCAAATAGAAAACAACCTTAAATGGCATCCCCACAAAAGAAAGCCAGGGAGCCAACACGGGTGGGAAAATATGCTTGTATAGCGGTCCGACACGATTATCATCCACAGTCACAATGCCTTTGGTTTCCAGGAAAGGGAAGTGATATTTGTATCTTTACGACCACGATAATTAAAGACAATTAAAGCCAAAATATTAGTTTTGTTTCACTAATTATAGCGCGTTCGTGTGTGCAACTAAAATCAAAATTACCCCGTGCAATGAAGAATGATATCGGCATGGACAACTCTCCCATTTTGAAAAGCCACCGACCCGTCTTTGTGACAGCTTTTTATCTGCATTAGTTTAGCAAAATCAATAATATTAGATCAACCAGTTCTCACAGAAAGCTGAAGCTACATCCTCAAAGTTCTAACAGTAAGCCATACGGTCTTAAAATGTGTTATTTACCATAGAATGAAGCCACATATTATCATATCCAGCTTGTCTTTCATATGTTTCATCAGCAATCCCTCTTGAGACAACATGAACCTCTTTTGCAACCCCGGCAACTTCCCTAGATAGATCAATAGAACTTGCCGAACGCCCAATCAAAATTACGACCTTCGTATAGATACAACTAATAATAAGGAATAAACAAAATTGTCTCGTAACTAGAAACAGTTTTAGTAGCTTGACTACAGTAACTATGTTGCACAGAAACTCGTCGAGTACTATATTTTGATGTTTTGTTTCCGCTTTTAAAGACACTTCCTATGCTTTATATTTGTAACATGTTCTTATAAGAAATATCGTTTCTCCAATTTCTATTGCATCATTTTCCATTTTAGCATTTCCGCGCAACATAGATACGAACTAAACAAGAACTCTACGACATACTTTATCTTTGAATTGCTCAGGAACACGATAATTGTGACAGTGAATTTGCTTCCCCGGCCAAGAACTGATGTCTGAAAGTGAAAAAGACATGTTATTTGTTGATTTGCAAACAAGTGACATTATATCAAACTAAGTTGAACAAATAATCCAAAAACAACAACTGTGCCAATCATCATGAATAGTAAAAAGCATCAACCAAACATGAATATTCCCAGAAAATAAACCTCAGTTTACAAAAACAAAACAAAAGAAAAATTCAGAACTGGAACCTGGAATATCAGCAACTTGAGGTTCAGTGAAATGGCCATTACAAACAACAACAGCATCAAAAATCTCCTCATCAAAATCAGAATTTTTCTGTCTAAATCTCACTCTCCACTTATTACTATCCTCAATTAAGCCAGCATAAACCACTTCAGTATCAAATCTGACCATCTCCTCAATCTCAAACTCCCTCACAAAGTCTTGCAAATACAACAACACTTCCTTATGACCCGGAAACCTTCTGGGTTCTCTAATTCCATCAATTTTTGGTAGAAACGGGTAATCCTTGAAACCCATCAATTCTCTAGCGAGATTGGTGCGTAAGGATTTGTAAAGGCTGGAATGAATTATGGATCGGTTAGGATCAAGGCTCAAGGGGTCTTGTTCAACCATGGGATTGTACACCCAGGTGCCACCAATTTGAGATTCTCGTTCAAAGACTACAACTTTGTGACCCTCTCGCCGAAGCTCACGGGCAGTGACAAGGCCGGCGGCTCCGGCGCCGATCACAGCCACTTGGCGGGAAGTGAGTGTGTTGGTTGGCATTGGAAAGTTAACGGTTTTTTGGGAGTTTGGACAGCAATCTAACTAATTTAAGACTGAAATAAAGCATGTTTGTCCAAGTCCTTGGTAATATGTTGCATCGGAGAAACAAAAAAGTCCCATGGTCCCACGTTCAATGATTGCCACTAAAGGCTAAAGTAATAATGCATATAAAAAGCTTTATCAAAATGGAAAATTTTGAATGGTTGAAAAATCTTATAAAAAAATGTATTTCTACTCATAAATTAGAAAAAATAAAAGCTTATTTTACTCAATTAGAATTATTGTAAAACCATATTTTATATAGCTAGTTATGCAATTGATTATATACGAAATGTTTTTATTAGAGATTTAATTAATTGTTTAATATATCTTTTGAAGTGTAATTGCTGAGAAAGCATTTGTAATAGGCTTACAAAATGTTTTTTGCTGCATAATTACACAGCATAACAGTACGAGTTTTATTATATATTCTTCAAATTCCTTACACCTGACCTGCATTAACCAGCAAGCAAGCTTACTTGTTATAATCAACTATAAACAAACATGTATATACTAAGCTTAGTTTACAAGTGATACAGCTTCATGCACAAATCAGTATACATGAACCAAACCAGGAGCAAGAATATCGACAAGAAGATCGATAAATTACTAGTTGATTATGGCTAATCCAAATCCAACGCTTTACTGTCAACCCCGTTATAGCTCAAATTAACCCCTTCTAACGACCACATAGAACACGGTCGATTAATAAAAATGAGCACTAAAAGGGTAATGGTGGCTCTTACTGAGCTTGGTCATGTCAATTGCTGTTGGTCTTTTCTGAAGTGGATTTGGTCAGGTGTTCATTAGCTTCCAAGATCAGGTCTTCATCTTCCCTTTCATTGCGGAATGTGTCTGGTTGCAGGCTTATGTTCTTCGTATTCCCTAAAAACATTTCTTTTCTCCATTCTTCGTACACTTCACATTTGCATTTATCAGCAATCCAGTCGTAGTACTCAAACTGGCGAAAGCCGACGTGCAAGAGAAGATTAGTATTTTACAAGAACAGAATATTTACCAAAGCATTTAACAAAGAAAGTTCTGCGGCTTACCTGAGAATGAAATATCTCATGAGTGTGTTTTTTCGGAGGATCTGAAGCTTCGAGTGAACGGTAGAAAGCTTCAACATCTTCCATCATTTCCTCTTTTGATGGGAGCTCGACCCGACCAGATAAAACAGCAGCGATCCACTTGCTTTGATATTCAGACAATAAGAAAGGCATAGCCTATTCATCAAAAAAAAGAAAGGCATAGCCTAGCAGCAAATTACTGGCAAAGTATTACAATTACAGTTCAATCGAGTCGAATATCACAGTCAAATAACATCAAACAAAACAACCACCTTAATCGGTATGCCTACAAACGAAAGCCCCGGGGCCAGAGCTGGTGGGAAAACATGCTTGTATAATGGTCCTACACGATTACCATCCCGATCCACAGTCACGGTGTCGTGGATGTCGAGAAAAGGGAAGTGATACTTGTACCTTTGATACGAAGATAATAAAAAACCAACGTTTCAGTTTCATTTCTAAAATGAACATAATTTTGCAAGTATGATTACCCGGTGCAATGTAGAATGAAATGAGCGCGGACAACTCTCCCATTCCGAAAGACTACAGAACCATCTTCGTGAATGCTTTCTATCTGCATCAAATTATAGAAAGTAAATGTAGATCAAAATAAATTCCGTGTCAGCAAGATATCCACCATATGATAAGTCATTAGGATTTACCATAGAATGAAGCCACATATTATCATATCCAGGCTGTTTTTCATATGTTTCATCTGCCACTGATCTTGAAGCAATATGAACTTCTTTAGCAACTCCAGCGACTTCTTTTGATATTTCTTTACTACTTATTGAATGCCCAATAAAAATTACCACCTATTCACATAGAAACAATTCATAAAGAACTGAGTTTAGTCTATTAATAAGAATACAAACATGGTAAACAGACGCCAACATATGTAGCACAGAAACGAAAAAAACAGGCAAAAACGACTCCTTTTTCAAAAGGGACTTGCGTTTTGTTTTCATATTGCTCTCCCTGTTCTTTACCAATCCAATAGTTATACAAGGAGAAATAGAAATCAGAGACATACTTGGTCTTGGAAGGGCTCAGGAACCCTGTAATTGTGGCTATGCATTTGCTTCCCTGGCCAAGAATTCATACCTGAAAGTAAAAAGAAGATATGTTTTTACAAAAAATTGATCAAACCTTAATTGAATAAGAATCCAACACAAGCAGATAACTTAATTACCTGGAATATCAGCAATACGAGGTTCAAAGTAGTGCCCATTACAAACAACAACAGCATCATAAATCTCTTCATCAATTTTAAACTGACCATCATTACCAATCTTGTTTCTAGACCTGACTTTCCACTTAGTAATATTTGTATCATCAACTAACCCAACATAAACTACCTCTGTTTCAAGTCTCACCAACTCTTCAATGTTAAACTCTTTCGCAAAATCTTGCAGATATTGAAACACCTCTCTATGACAAGGGTACTTGTTTGGGTCTACCGTTATATCATCTTTTTTTGCTATAAACGGGTAATCTCCATAGCCCATTACTTCTCTACAAAAGTTCATGCGCAGGGACTCATACACGCTCGAGTGAATTACGTTTCGGTTGGGGTCGATGCTCATCGGGTCAGATTCAGCCTCGGAACTGTAGACCCAAGTCCCGCCAACTTTGTTTTGTCGTTCAAAGACGGTGACTTTATGGCCCTCTCGCCGGAGTTCACGTGCAGTCACAAGGCCGGCGGGTCCGGCGCCGATTACAGCAACTTGGCAGGATTTAAGAGTCTTGGTTGCCATTGGTAGAAATGACTAAATGACAAAGAAACGAACTTTTTAAATGTTTGGTTCACCTAAGAAAATCTTCAGCCAGAGGTGGTTAAATAGTAAGCTAGTGGCTCCGTGGAAAACACGTCACCCCAACCAGCAGCCGTTGGATGGAGGCTTTAAAAACCTTCTTTAAGAAATTTATCCGGCGACATCTGTACCTAAAAAGAAAAAATATTATAATTGAAAGCTTTTCTTCTACCTGTGCTATGAGGAATAGAGGTTCAAAACACATAAGCTTTTATTTTTTTACATCCAGAAGTTGGTTCATTTTTCAAATACATCACAAATGAAGCTTTGATAAAAGTAGAAAACAGGCTACACTTCAAGTACAATAATTAATGCATTTGAAAATCTCTTTTTAGAACTCTTTATTCTTTAGAATTTATCAGAACAATGGGATATAGACAAATGTGACAGTAATATAGCAGATGGTATTTAGGAGATCAACTGTAAAAATTCAATGGGTGGTTCCTTTGAGCTTGTAAGGTTACTATTTGTATCATCTGCTTTTATTAAGAAACGGAATTATGACCCTATCCTTTTGAAGTGTACTTGCTGAAGTCCTCATAGGCTTCCAAGAGAATATGTTCATCGTCCCATTCATCACGGTATGTATCAGGTACAAGGCGCTTGCGTTTGCTACTTGAAATATACATTTGCTTTCTCCATTCTTCAACACATTCACACCCGCATTGAGCAGCAAGCCAGTTGTCATAGTCGAACTACCAAAAAGAACAAGCGGTAAGAGATGATGATAGCAGAATTATATCGTAAAGCATCCGTGTCAGCAAATTGAACCCTATTAAATCATAATACATATAGATAGCACACAATAAATAGAAGTTGCTTTAAAAGTAATCTTCCGTCTTTCTTCAGATATTCATAGCATACCTGGTGATCGCCGATGTTATGCGTATATCGCTTTGGAATTTTTGAAGCTCCAAGTGAAAGATAGAAGGATTCCACATCTTTTGTCATTTCTTCTTGCGGCGGAAGCACAAGCCTACCTGATAAAATGCCAGAAATCCACTTGCTTTGAAATTCACACAATGGGAAAGGGATGACCTAGCATTAATCAAACACAAAGTATCATTTCGTATTGCTAAAGTTGAATTTTGTATATTAAGAAAGCATAGTTACATTGAGCGGAGTTAAACCTTCCATGGTAACCCGACGAATGAAAGCCATGGGGCTAAAGATGGGGGGAAAACGTGCTTGTATAATGGCCCCACACGGTTATCATCCACTGTCACGATGCCGTTGGTTTCCAAGAAAGGAAAGTGATATTTGTACCTTTAGGACAATCATAAAAACAAAAAGTTTAGTTCCATTTTTGTTCACAGACTGCTCTGAATGTGAATGTAAGTGTCCAAGTTGTTTTTGAATGGAACTAAACCAGAAGTACCCTGTGCAATGTAGAATGATGTCGGCAGGGACAATTCTCCCATTTTGAAAAACTACAGAACAATCTTCGCGGGCACTTTCTATCTGCGTTATTTAATAATATCATTTAATTTAGATGAAGTCTCTCAACGTCAGGGTCACATAATTCAACAGATTCTTTGGTAAGCCGATCACTCTTGAACTGGATGACTTACCATAGAATGAAGCCACAAATTATCATATCCGGGCTGTTTTGCATATGTTTCCCTCGCAACTGATCTTGCCGTCACATGGACCTCTTTGGCAACACCAGCAATTTCTCTGGATATATCAAGACCACTTGATGAATTCCCAATCAAAACTACCACCTATTCACAAAAATCCCATGCATATGCCATAAATTTAATTTAAGTCTCAAGTACAGAAGTTATGACAAGCAACACGGTCAACTATCCACATATGCACAAACATGTTCGAAAATGTTGTAAGCAGGAAAAGTGAATGAAAAAAAGAACTGGCAATAGAAAACAAGATAAGGACTAGGACTTTTCACAGTAAAACTATCGGAAAAAGGCTGAATATTAATACATATCATCCGGAAAAAGGGATTTTGTTGATAAAAAAATCTTTGATTCAAATCTTACTATGTTATGCAATGCATCAGTCCTACACCTAGAAATCTTAAAGACTAATGCTTTTACTTTTTTCTTACATCCTGAGGAAACAATATGATCATGAGAAGAACTAGTTTTTTTTTGTCAAAATGAGAAGGGTTAGTTGCATTGTTAGCAAGCAACTCTAAACTAGGCACATATACACAGAGGGCAAGAAAATAAATCCATAAATGCAGCAAATCTAAAGAACCTGCATGCAAATGCACATATATAAGAAAACGCGAAGAATTAGAACTTGTGCTCATACTTCATAAGAATTAGAACTTGTGCTCATACTTTATCTTGGAAAGGCTCGGGAACACGGTAGTTATGACTATGTATTTGCTTCCCTGGCCAACAACTAATCCCTGAAAATAAAAACCATCTAAATCATTAGTTTTTCCATAACCAAGAACATGAATTATCAATTTAACTAATTTGATTTGAATCCAACAAATCAAATTTTGAATCTTTCTCAAAATCAACCACACCCCTATTCAATAAAATATCCAGGTAAATCAAGAAAGTTCACATTAATTAGACTAATTACCTGGAATTTCAGCAGGAAAAGGTTGAGTGTAATGCCCATTACAAACAACAACAGCATCATAAACCTCATCATTTAAATCAACACCAAATCTTTTCTTTTTAAACCTAACCTTCCACTTCTTACTCTCTTCAACTAATCCCACATAAACCACTTCTGTCTCAAATCTGACCAATTCCTCAATCTCAAACTCCTTTGCAAAATCTTGCAAGTAAAGCAACACCTCTCTGTGACCCGGATACATTCTCGGGTCTCTATTTTCACCATTCCTGGCTGTAAACGGATAATCTACAAAACCCATTACTTCTCTTGGGAGATTTGTTCGTAGAGAGCTGTATAAGCTGGAGTGGATTATCGGTCGGGTTGGGTCGAGACCTAATGGGTCTGGTTCGACCCGGGAATCGTAAACCCATGTGCCGCCAATTTGGTTTTCTCGCTCAAAGACTACGACTTGGTGTCCCTCTCGCCGGAGCTCACGTGCGGCGACTAGGCCTGCTGCACCGGCGCCGATGACTGCCACGTGGCGCGAGAGTAAGGGAGTCGGCATTGATAAAGTGTTGATTAATGAGGTAATCATTCGACAGAGGGAATCAGTTGTACTTTGTTTTCTGGACAGTAAATTTGCATCGTTTGCATGATGGCTACTTTTTGGTTGATATGGATAGACTGACGGCTAGGTGACTTTAAGCTGTGTCACTGACGAGTTTGTGTTAACGGGCCGACCAGAGTTACACCAAGCTCTAGTTCGATCTGGAGTGAGTTATGCAAACTGAGCTTGAATTGAAAAAGTTTAGGCTTTGTTTAGTTCTATAACTTCACTTCGACTAGAGTTTACTAAAAACTAAAAGTATTAATTTAAATTTTTTTTTTATTATAAAATATAAAATATAAAATTCAATTCAATATAAAAAGATTGCCATTTTCAATGGCGGAGACGGAATATTTAATCAGAGACGAATTATAAGAAAAAAAATGATAACTAATAATATTTTCCTATTAACTAGGACGAAGTTTATAATTGATTTTTTTAATAAAAAACTTGTGTCTCCAACCAACTCTGACTAGAACAGGCGTATCATCCCGTTTGTGAGTAACTCCGATAATGATTATTTTGTGTATGTAATATGTTCGTTTATGATCGTGAATAGTACAATTAGTTATACCTTTTTTTTGTTTAAAATTATACCCCTTGATTTCATGAAGTTTTGGTTCCTATTTATATGTCTTTATAATATCAAATTAAAACAAGAATTCTTTTATTTTTTTGAGAGGAAACAAGAATTCTTAACATCAAATTATGTATGCTATTAGATAATTAATTAAAATGTAAGTTATAATTCACATTTATTTATGATTAAAAAAATATACCTTCTGTCCTACTTAAAATTAAATTCTGGATTGGGTAAAATTTGTTAAAGAGGATTGTGGTAAAATGTGCATGTCATTAAATTATGTGCAATTTTGGTTGAATGTTGTGTGAGTATGTCTTTCTGATTGCAGCAAAGCAAAAGCTACCCTTAAATATCCCCAAAAGCTATCAGCTTTTTATACTTTTCTTTTTCAGACATTTTCCCTGCAACTCTACTAAATCCATGGCCCATTTGCTCTCTACAATAAATATTCAATTTTTTCATTTCAAAAAACAAAAAACTATGCTACATAATTATTATAGACAAAATTAATAAAATCAATATATTATAAAATAATTAAATAATATTCACGTGCATAACATAAAATTACAGTAATTAATAATTAAATATCTTAAAAAAATAGAAGGTACATACATATACATGCATACATCAAAACTCCACCGCTAAAAGCTGTCCTAATTTTTGTCATTTTCTTTTTTATGACTGAAAGAATAACCTTTTTAAATTATCTGGAAAAAAATACAAATAAAAATGAAACAATGATATCCTTAAAATGTTTTTCTTTAACTAAAAATCATCATAAACATAATAAAATATGCAACAAAGAAAAAATAAAAGAGCATCATAAACAGTCACTACTACCAGAGGGCCAGTTAAGGAGAGGATCTTTCTCATTTTGGGTTTGATTAAGAGGATTGGTAGGTTTCAAAGGCCAACACAATTTTAAGTAATTATTGTTATAACTGAAAAGAAGTTAATGCATTTTTTTAAAGTTTATTGGTGAAATTAGTATTTCTATCACTAAACCTAACTTCTACTTTAATCTTAAAATGGAATAAAGTTGTTGTGCTTCAGTTATTGTATTTCTATACTCTTAAAAATAAATAACTAAAATTTGGTTCCAAATTCCATTAGATGTATTTTTTTTGTGAAAGATAAAATTTTATTAATGATAAATCGAAAACAAGAGTTTTAAATCCGACCACGATGTTGAGCTAGATAAATACAAAGAAATAGAGCATTTCAACTACTTAAAATATCACCCAATTATATCGAATCCGAAAAAACTAAATCATAAATAGATTTATCTTAATTGATGAAATAAATTACAAATCTAAAAGAATACAATAAAAAAGTTATAAACAAACATAAACCATGTTGTATAATTTCTAAACCCGTGACTGATATTTCAAATGAAACACGAGATATTTCAGATTTGTCGATCTATCAATTGAGACGATTTTTAGATCTACAAATAGAAACTTTAAATTTCGAAGAAGAAAAAACTCATATAAGATAAATAAAAAAAATAAAAAAAAGTAACACTAAAACTAGCAATATATTATTTAAAAAATCATTTATTTTATAGGGTTTGGAGAGTGGAGAGAGAGAAGTCATTTTTTATATTCAATTTGATAATAAAATTTGGGTAACCTAGCTTATGTTTGGTTCAAATTGTTTTAGTAACAATTAATTGGATTTAGAACTAGTTGGACTGATTTTAAAAAATTTAATATATTTTTATCTACATGAACCTCATAATAAATGGATAATAATTATGTTGAATTTTTTCACCTAAACCAACATTTCATTTTCATCCCATCAACAATATTTTTTTGATACAAAAAGAAGTGTAATTATTTAGTGATATAAAATGCTTTGGCATTCAGAAAATAGAGCTAAAACAGATTCTTATGATATGAGATGTAGGGCAGGAACAGAGGGATGGGACCATAGTGTTTGGAGAAAAAGAAAAGAAAAGAAAAGAAAAAAAGGAAAAGAGAATCAATAGAGAGGGTGACTACTATATTATAACCATTAACCACCAATATCATCGTGCTTTGCAGTTGAAAACTGTCATCAATCTTTGGAAGCCTAAAAATCTCATCCATCTCCATAATTCATTATTATATTTAATGACAGAATCCCATACAAACAAATCATGATCCCACATTTCATTTCAGCCTAAAAAATGAAAAAGATTTAATCTTTTTTCTCTCTGTTCTTCATTCTTCTCTTTTCTGGGCTTCCTTTTTGGGTATTTCTTTATCTTTTTTCTTTGTTATCTTCTTTTTGGATTTGATGGTTCTCTTATTTCTGCTCTGTTTTATCTATTTTCCTTTATTTTCGTTTGTTGTATCAACTGGGAATTCATTTCATCTGATACACTGTCATTTTGTGTTATTTATATGCCTTCTGTTCATCATGTGGCTTACCAGCTATGAAGATATTCTCGCAAGATTTTCCTTATTTTATATACATGAGTGAGATGGATGTTAATTCATGAGCATAGAATAAATTAAGAATAGCATTTTAAATGTTGTGAATTAGCTAAGAGGTTCATTTCTTAAAAATCTATTTGTACATGCTACATCATTCATTTTCTAGCTACTCTTGTGCTGTTTTCAAATCAGTAGTCCTTATTTTTCTATGGATGGAATTGGTGGATTAGAAGTAATGCATTATGACTCTACATTGTGTATTTTACAGCAGCAATATTTGGAGGCTGTCCCGAGATGGAGTATCAACCTAAGGGCAAGTTCCATATGAAACTAGAGGTCTTTGAGGTTGCACTTTGGGATTCAACTTGATGTACTTCTACAATTGAGTTAAGGAGAAAAATGATGCAAGGGGATTTCGATCTGTTTCCATTACGAAGACCTACAGATTCGATCAAACATGTTCTAAAGCAGACAATGGTTAATCAGGACGTTATGTTTAAGAATCAGGTATTGTAATTGTTTCATATTGGCAGTATTCTTGTTGTTAACTAAATTTTATATCATATAATTCCTTTAGGAGTGCCACGATCTTAAGGCCTACTCTATGATAAATGTGGCTTGTGCAAATCTTATTTCATATTGGTACATGGAATGCTGAATGAACTGCACCATAGGGCTAGCCACCGGGTTTTCCCTCTTAATGTCGCAGCTGACGCTATAAGATCAGACCTGAGAACTCCTGGTGGAGATCCCAAACTCTATAATTTTCCAAGATAATTTTGTCTTTGTTTTTTTAAAAGTGGCATGTGTTTACGGTTTAGTGCTTATATCTTGTTAACCAACTGTGTTTGTTAATGTCCTGAGGTCCATGAACTCCATCAGTATTTGGATGATACAAATGTCACCAATGAAGGGTCTTTGTTGTAAATACTTATTTTATTGTAATTGATATTGCTTAGGTCCATGAACTCCACCGGCTGTACCGAGTTCAAGAATCACTGATGACGGGTGTTGATTGGGAAGAGTGCGATTACAACTTATGGAAAACAAAACTTCAGTCATCTCTTCTTCCTCTTACAAATCCTACAGTACATGAATCGCCGGCAAAGCTACCTAGACTCTCCTTAAATTGCAAGGTAAGTAAATCACCAGGCTTGAGAGAGTTATTAGTTATATTTTGCTTAAGGGAGCGTGTTTTTGAGTGTTATTCTTCATATTTAGGTACTGTTTTTCATTCTCTTTTAGTAAATTTGTGGCATGAACTTAATTCATCGGTGACTTAGCTAATCAGTGTAATAATCATAATAATATGTGCCTCTTTATGGTTCTAACGGGCTCTGCTTGTGTTTCAGGTGAGCTCATTGCCATTTGTAGACCAAGATTGCAGGCCACTTGAACTTCAATTATCTGCTGATGAATTCATTAACCGCATTGAGGAAGATTTTCGAAGGAAAAGGAATGCTCGGAATTCTTTTAGTAGCCCTATAGACTTAACTATTCCTTTTTCTGAAGGTAACTGTTCAGATGCAGAGAACTTGAAGCTTTCACTTACACTTGGAGGGGATAATAAAAGAATGAGAGGTGCAATAAGGACTTGTTTTGCTAAAAAAAATTATTATTGCTCTCAAAATGTGATTGATTTGGAAGAAGCAGACGAGAGTGTGTCAGATGGTTATCCAAAATGCAGCACTTCTTTTAAATTGAAGCATGAGATGCAAGATCCTGCCTCCTGCGATTTAATCATCTTAGCAAGTGTAAAGAAAGATCTATCTCATGAAATTGTAGAGAGCAACTCTTCTCAAGAACATAGTGAATGCTGTCAAGAGCAGATCTCTATCAGTGAAGGTGCCATTACATATCTTTTGTTCACGCTTGAATTTGTTTTTCTAGATTTTAATCTTGAGAATTTTAGGAATAAGTACAGTTGATGATTTAGCCCTTTTCTTATATTGGTCTCTTGTGCAGGATTTAGAGTTTCCCCTGATGATTCTCCATCTGATGACCTATCTTCTAAAATGCAACATCGAGGGCTATTAGACCTCAACAAAGTTCTCTTCGACAACTCTTCTTGTTGCTCAGATGATAATATGCTTACCGAACCTTCAAGACCAAGCTCAGAAGGTAGTTCTGATGGATTTACCGGTGGCGTGCAGGATGGAAATTTCCCAGACATGTTTAAGCGAAAAGAAGATAGTAAATGCCTAAATGAAGCATCTGAAATCGTCAAACAAGATAATCTTGCTCTTGTGGATTTAAACGAAAAATTCACAAGCACAGACATTTGGACCGGCGATTACGATTTTATTTGTAGGAAAGCAAACCTTGAAATTCCAGAGTCCACGATCAGTCCCTTAACAGTCGTCTCTGAAGACCTTGGTTGCTGCAGTGGTGATGACAGGAATGGCAGTGTTGCGGTGAAGTCTAAACTTTCGTATATCGAAGTAAGTCGAGATACACATGAAGCTGCAAACCCGAAATCTCCTGCTTCATGCAGGTCATACAGAATTTCTGATAATGATTTGAGCACTGCAAGGACAACGAATTGTGGCATTGCATCCGCCACCTTGAATAAGGATTCAAACACCCGGTTAGGATCTCAGGATGCTAATATTCCAACAGGGGAGCATGAGCAAAGAAATTCTGACAGCAGTAACTCGAAAAATGACTGCTGCAACATAGAAGAAGAAGCAGCTGAATTGCTCATTCATATATACTCGAAGCATTCAGCTCGCGATCAAGATTCTTCCGCGAAAGAGATTAGAAACGAGAGAGAGGTGAAACCGCTGTGTTCTTTTGATTCGTTCGAGTTGAATGCTATAAATCTAACAGAAACCAATATGGATGACAATGCTGTTTCGTCGAAGCAGTTTGAAATAACCGAAATGGAGGCAAAGGAGTTTGGAATGAAGCTGAGACGAGGAAGAAGACTGAAAGATTTCCAGAAGGAGATAATGCCAAATATGGCATCTCTATCTAGACATGAAATTCAAGAAGATATAAACATTATGCAGGGAGTCTTAAGATCAAGAGAGTATCGAAAAATGAGAGCCAAGACTGCAAATAACTGCTCACCACCACTAAGAAGTAGAAGATCACGAGCTGCAAGAAAAAAAATTGCATGAGAATTTAGTTAGAAGCTGACTATAGCAATTTAATTAGAATTAAAATCCATTGAATATTAATTGTTTGGCCTTTGGTTTGTATTATAAATATGTTTATTTTTTAAACTCTACTTTTTCTTTACTTGTATTTCTGATAAATCTTCATTTTTCTCTTCACTCAATTTTTTCCAATGAAGTTTGAATCTAATTTGAAACTATTAGCTTCAAAAATTGGGTCCAATTATGGTCCAGTGATATTGAATGTTTTCTAACATAAAACTATAAAGAGGATTGAGTTGCAAAAATCACCTAACACCACCAATTTCATGGACATTCCTCTGCCTCAATGGTTTGATTTTGATTAGGCGGCCCAAAAGAGAAATTGTCAATGTGACCGTAAAAAATAAACTTGGATTGTTTGAATTTGGCTCTGGAAAATTGGTTGTTCGGTCGGTCACGCTACACATGGAGGTGGAAGTTATTTTATCCCATATTGATTGCATGTGTGAAAGAATATGTGTATAAACAAAATTTTATTAGGGCAAGTGACTTGATTTTAACTCATCTCCGACACGATAATCCGCTCGATCCGTTGAAATTTAATATATTGTTTATCATCATTTTCAATGAAATTTCAAAGAGATAGATCATATTACCTCCGAAAAGAATCTTGGATTATCGAGAAGTTGAATCCGGAGAACCACTAAAGAGCATTGAATAGTCAAAGAAAACTGACATGCAAACTGAAATTAAAATCACAGACTATCTACTCAAACACGTAATAAATTCCATATCGAATAATTTTTATTGTTAAAGGATAGAAATTATCAAATAAGTATTAAATGGGCGGAAAGAAAGTGGTTTTCGAATAAAATTGAAAAATCTCCTCCCGCTTTCCAAAAGATCAAAATAAAAAGAGAGTTTTAGGAAAAAAGGGAGAGCCAAAATTTAAAAATGTAGTTGCTTGAAAGATCAATTCAATTAATTTTCTTTTGAGGCTCTAAGAATCTAGTACAACAACAATGCTTGTATATAAAAAAAAGGATAATGAGGTAATTGATAAATTAGTTTGTTAATGGAACTTTTAATTTGAGTTCTCCCTGAAGAATGATAACTTGATTGACATATATAAGAAATTATGATCCGTAATCTCAGCCATAATGTTCAATGATTCATCATTTTACCAGTAAACTTTTCTTAAATAATATTAATATTAATATTAATAGAATACCTATGTCTCTGTCTCCCAATCATTTTTGTTTTAGAAATTGTTAAAGTAACTTTCATACCATATTTAATTAATATGTTAAACCAAAGTGTTTTGTTTTCTTATCAAGCACTTGTATAACAAGCTGAAACTAACTTAGGACAATAGCAACAGCCACCAACTTAATAATACAACAAAGTTAATATGGTTCAATAATCTACTAATTGGATATTACTATTTGATTGCTGAAATCACGGCACTTACCAATTAAACGACATTAAATAACTAAATAATTAATTATGTCATCATCGCTTCATTAGTTTTTTTTTGTTTGTATGAAAGCAGAAATTATTTATATTGTCTGATTCATTTAAAAATATAGTTTTTTATACACATTTTTTAAAAAATATTAATAAATCACTAAAGCTTAAAAATGGGTCTATAACTGGACGAGAATCTGGACATAAGAACAAGGTCAGTAAGAACATAGGAGATGGTCTCTGACAGTTCACTCTGATGCTCAAGTTGGGTTTAAATAGGGGAAAAAAGAGGAGAAAATAGTATGAAAAATAGAATAAAAAGAGTAGTTTTAGGGTTTGTCTTTTTAGGGGTTGGAACGGGTATTTAGATTTTCCCTTTTACCGATTATATGCGAGCCACATACACGACCTGCTTGATCCGTTAAAACTTTTTGATTATTTTTATCAATGAAATTTTAAAAAGTTAGACTGCCAGCCTTTCAAAATCTTAGATCTACAAAAAATTGACGGTATAATCCAAACAATCACTAGATATTCTTGAAAGATCTAACAAAACAAACCACAAAATAAACATAAAACCATAAAAATTTTATTCTAAGAAAAACATAAAATCCACATCGGATAGATAAACACCATTGCAGAGAGATCTTATTGAAATAAAGATTAACACTATAAATTATTTAGTATTTATGGGCAGAGAGGAGATGAGTTCCGACTAATACCGGATAATCACTTCACCCTTCAAAAGATAAGACGAGAAAGAGGTTTTTTAGAGAGAGAGGAGAGAGCAAAAGGTTTTATAGAGAGAATGATTAAGTTACATATGTGCACCGAACTTAACTAACTATAAGAAAGAGTAGTCGGTTCGGTTTAATATTGTAAGTTTTAATTATTTTTTGGTCCAATTTTGAATTTAAATTTAGAAAGACTAAAAACCATGACATATATAATAATAATAATAATAATAATATTTTAATAAATATTACTTTTGAAATTATTTTTTTTATGTTCAAATGCTAAAAGGTGCAAAATATAAGCTAATAGACTTCAAAATTACCGATCTTTATCTATTTTTCTTAATAGCAACCTAACGTTGTAAAACTGACAATTTTACTCTTTTTTGTATTTTTTATTTTTATTTCCATCCTAAAGCATTAAATTGAATTTTTTTATTTGGATAATATTCAAAATAAATCCTACATATTAGCATATATTCTAAATAGCATTTAATGTTATAAATACCACAAATAAACCATCTTCTCCACGAATTTAAAAAATTATTTAATATAAATTACTTAAAAATGTTTTCTATTCTGCCACTGCTTCTCTTTGACTGGTCGCCACCTCCCTCGGGCGCGTCGCTGAGCTCGTCCTCCATCTACCCATCTTTCCTATGGAAGACGAGCTGCTGTAGCTCATCTTTCCCATGGAAAACGAGCTACTGAACTCAGGGGCGGATCCAGGAGGACAAGGATGTTTGGCCGACCCTTGTCGAACTTTTTTTTTAAATACAAGTGTATGGACATTTTTCGTGTATAACCGCCGTTACTATTGTCGAGGGTATTTTTTTTCTTGTAAGGCCAGTTTCACACGTTTGATTTTTTTAAAAGCCGAGTGCTAAAAGTTCGAACCTCATAAGTTGGAGTCCTGCTTTTGGCCCTGGATAAACTCGTCTTGCATAAGGAAGACGGGTTGAAGAGCTCGTCCTCCATGGATGAGTTGCTCGTGGTTCTATTTGTCTTCCATAGAGGACGAGTGGCGGCGGTTTTGAAGAAGACATAAACTTATACAAGGAGTTTAAACCCACAAAAAGTAGATAAAACTCATAAAGAGAAGATAAAGCAAAAGAAAATACATAGAAAACAACAATAGCAAGTAATTAAGAGAAAAGTTCACTTATTTGCCGAAAAATGAAAAACAATTAAAGATATGAGGTAGGACTCGAGTTTAGTTTGATTCGACTCAATTTTTAATTAACCAAAACCGACAGTGCCGAAGTTTTATAAATAATTGACCGAATAGTTAATTTCTTTTGACCGAATTTTTAGACCAGTTTGGTTTTAATTTTTTTATTCGATCTAAACTCATTGACATGCCCATAAGTTTTGATCCAAAATTTTTTAAAAAATAGCCTTAAAATTTTAAACAAATTAAAAAAAGCCTTAATTTAGATACAAAATCAAACAAAAGATTTGGTTTATTTATTTCGGTTATTTTGATTGTACAAATCCTATTACCGAACCGTTAATCAAATTCTAATAGTTTTCAAACAAACCAACAAATCAAATCAAATCAAATCGTTTTAATCGAATGATTAAATCAAACAACTTCATTTTCTCTACTTTTGTTTTTGCTTACTACTAATAGGAGGTGATTTTTAGCAAAAATGATTGAAAAAAGCATAGCGATCGTCCCACAAGGAGATATGCCGCAAGGGTTTGGAAAGAAGAGTTGAGAGTTGAAGATTATTGGGGTAAAAACAAGCTAAGCAAGGGAAATGTTTTTACTTTGTGTCAGAAAGAAAGGTTAAAAGCATAGCAATCGTGCAATCTTATCTTCTGATTCTAGCTACTACTATGACTCCAAAATCATACATGAATTCTGTACAAGTTAAAACCAATCATTTTCAAGAAACTTTATAAGTACCATTTTATTTATTATATTCATCACTTCACATTGTTTTTACAATTTTTTTCATTCTTTTGCCAAATTAACTTGACAAAGGTTGTTCAAATTAATTAGGAGCGTTAAAGATCAAGTAAATGAGTAGATAAATTAGTGGAGAGCGATTATTGAATTTTATTATACGCCCTACTTCTACAATAATATGACAAGTAATTCCATACAAATAAAAGAACGTGTGAAACTAAATATTAAAAAAATATTTTATTTGGTACTACATATTACGGGGGATAAATAATTTTATATATTTATAAAATAATTATAAGGTTGAGAAGACTAATTAAGCCTTCTCTAAGTTTTGAAAAAAATTAAAATTATGAGTGACATGTTGACAATTAACGTCAGTTTATAATATTGATGGACGGAAGAGTTTAATTGTTCAGTTTTAAAGCAACGAGAGGTTTATTGTATCTAAAAAAAAGTTAAGAGTTCACGTATACTTTTAAAAAAAAATCGCCAAAAAAAGTAGGATAATTTAAGCCCAACAAGAAATGACTTTATGGATGGAAATTTGTATGAAACGGGGACGGCAGGTGGTATGTTGCATTGCATGGAAATGAAAGAGTTGCCCACAGGCAGATTGTTACCTTAGATTGTCATTGCTTCTATTACTAATATTTAGGTCACACAACTCAGTGTTATACAATGACACTAGTTTTTATATACCTGCGACTATAATAAAACAAATGAATAAAATTGAATATAAAATAACAATAGTTTGGTGGGGTAGTTGATATTTTGAATCAAATTATACATCTTAATAATAAATAAAAGATATGAATATGGCAATTCGGATACTCACTATTCCGATTGGCTAAAATGCATTTGATTTTTTCTAATTTTTTTTGAGACTTTTTAGAAGTTTTATTTAGTAAAGGCAGCTTGTCGCTCTCTTTGACAATTGATTTGATTTTTTAGTGTTTGCAAAAATTAAGAAGTCCGTAATAAATGAGTTGTTCGGAATGGAGAGTCGAACATTACTTCTCTAATCTACTTATGTATTAGTTTTTAATTAGTTTTTAATTCTTTTTAAAGTCTGTTTTTTCCCTTTCGATTTTAAACTTTTTAGAGTTTTTTCCTAATTAGAAATTGATTTATTATAAAAATAAATTAAGAGACATCTATAAATTTCATTATAAATTTTTGAAAAATCATCTCTTCATTTTCTTTGATCTATTTTTTTTATTTTTAATCTAAAAAAGTTTTTATCTCAGTTAATTTTGGTCCGGATCTAGAAATCTTTTTGCTTACTGTTTTTGCCTATATTTAGTAGGGCAAATCTAGCATATGCATTAGAGGAAAAAGGATCAGCAAATTTGTAATTAATCATATGTAGTATATATGTATCATGCGTGATATTTATATTTAACAAACAATTTTAATTAGAATTTACTAATTCTTATAAATTGGAGTTAGGTCCTCAAACTGTAATTATTAGTTTATTAAATCTAAAATATAAAATTGCAGTGTTCATGTGTTCATCTTATTATTTTTATGAATAAGAGAGACACTTCATAGTATCATAATATTTCCAATAAATTTAATAAATGAGTCAAACACTTTTATTTTTAAAAAAATTATCAATAAACAACTCTTTATAATATAAATTTAAGATATTTGATTATCACATTTGAAAAGTAAATTTCGGTTTATATTTTATATCAAAGTAATAATATTTTAATTTTAAAATTAAATTTTACTTATCTCTAGAGAAAATTTATTTTTACTTTTAACTCAAAGACATTTTTTAATTTAAATAAAAATGAACAAGGAAATTTGTTATTTTGAATATTTATAGAAAAATATTAACCAAAGAAACAATTTCTTTGTTTTTTTTATACAAAATAGTTTTATTTTAAAAAGGTGAAAATATAATTGGAGAGCCTAATCAATAAATAAGTATACAATACTACGGTTGCGTCATGTCATTTCACAACAAATCAATAAAGAGTTTACCTTATTGAAATATTTAATAATAACAAAATAATAATTAAAAGTAAAAATTAGTAGTAGTAAATTACAATTGTAGTTAGGAAGTAAAAGTAAAAAAAGAAAGAGAAAAAAACTTACGTTTTTCATCAATTTCTTTGATTAGCTGCCTTTTATATTTCTTGTGCAGAGAGCCCTCTCCTCTCCTTTTTTTCTTGCATCTCTCTCACAATCTCTCTGTTATAATTACGTCTCTCTCATTTTTATAGCTTTTCTTTTCTTACAAACAAACAAACACACAGTAGTCAGGTGTAGGGGGGAGTTATATATACAGTCTTTTTGTTGTTCTCTTCTTTATTTTTTGGTGTTAGTGTATGCATATACAAAAACTAAACGGTGAAAATTATAGGCACCATTATATATATAACAACACATATTCGGTGAGAAGGAGATACATTAAATCATAATTCTACAATGTCGGCTTACAGAGATGAAGATCCTCGTATCCATGGCATCCAAACCAAGATTCGTGTTGTCCCCAATTTTCCCAAACCAGGTTCTTTTCTCTGCACCCTTTGGTTTTTTAACGTTTGATCACTTCAAAAAAATAAAAATATGCAAGAAAGATGGCAACTTTTCATTATTTTATTATGCCTACAGTGTCTTGTGGCAGATAAAGAATTGATTTTTTTGTTCTGTAATGAAGCTTGGTTATGGATTATTGATTATAATGGAAATTTGCAGGTATTATGTTTCAAGATGTCACAACTCTGTTGCTGGATCCTAAAGCCTTCAAGGACACTATTGATTTGTTTGTTGAGAGATACAAAGGAAAAAATATTTCTGTTGTTGCAGGTAGACAATATAAATAAGTAAATTTAGAGCTTTTCTTGTTCATGTTTTCATTTTTGAGGTGTTTAAGATTTGATCTTTAAGGCTTTTTAGCAACTTTTTATCTCTTTGGTTTGGGGTTGAAGAAGGTGGACTGGTGGGTTCCATTTGCTTATAGAGCAAAATGCACCATTTTATTTGTTTTTTATGTTGCATAAGTTGATGCTGATTGGAAGTGACTGTGCATGTGTGATGTGTCTCTATGTAGGTGGCTATTTTAATGAATGTAATTTGATATTTTATTGGAAGGATAGGGATGCAAGAGTGATTTCTTGTTTGACTAATGGCCTTGGCTAGTGGGAGGTACCATTGATTGCCATTTCTGTTCATATTTTCTCTTTGAGCGGCTAGTATTTGCTCTCTCTTTCACTTGTTCCTGTTTGTTGGTGGTGTTGGCATGTGCTGTGATCTGATTTTGGTGGATTCATGGTGGTTGGTGATGGATGCCCACCTTGTCCTAAAGGAGTGGACCCTATTCATGCAACTCATGGCCCCAGTTTCTTTTGGCTCTATTCTACTCTGCAACTTTTCATGCCTCAGGCCTTCTATGTTTCCTCCCTAGTTTCAAACCGATTTCTATTCGAAATTGAATGACATCCAACTGTGTAGATATATGTTGCACGAAAACTTGTCGAGTTCTGTCTTTCAGTGTTTCATTTTCGTTACTGAAAATGCTTCTAAAACTCAATAATTGTAGATTTATAACATAGTTTATCATTTGTTTCCCATGTCAGTTTCCGATTTCAACGTTTCCGTTTCCCGTATTGGATTTATGGTGGTTGGTTATGCTCTTATGTTTATTTAGGTGTTGGAGTATTTTGAATGCTGCTAAGTAGTGTAATTGCTTGTAATTTCAAAAAATATGTATTAACTGTTTTGCATAGCTCCAAATATAGTGCTTTTGCTACCACAAAGCCTTGTCAAGATGAAAAGTTTTCATGATCTCATTATTATAGTGTGTGTGGCCTTAGTCTTCATTAAAATTATATAATTTGATTTTTTAAGGATTTGGTCAACATTAGTGTATATGTGCTTTGTCCTAATGTATGGCATTAGAATCTGTCTCTTTATGTGCTCATCTGGACGTCTATTGTCTTCTTGTGTTCATTAGAAACTTTATATATCTGTGGAATCTTCTCTTAAAATATACTCACATGGAAAAGTTGTGACCTTTTCCTCTTAGTTTATGATTTATTTATGCTCTTATCCTCTGTTTTGCTTGTCCATGTTATCCAGTAGATTATTAGGTTCAGCTCTGAGCATGTGCTTACAATAATGCTCAGTGATAGAATTAAGTTCGGAGAGTGCATTATTATAGGTGTATGACATTATGTCACGGTCATGGAAACTATATCTTTTATTCCTTACCATAATGTCTAACTATAATCACATCACAAATTATGTATTTGTCTTTTACGAAGTCCATTTTATTATTATTTTGAATATTAGAGAATATCAGAATCTCATCTCTTCTATACTGACATCATTCTGGAGCTTCTGTTTGTTGCTGTTACAACTTTGTTGTCTTGACAAAATTTAGATTATAAAATGTTCTTTGGTTCAAAACAATTCGGTTAAACTAAGTGTATTATATTTTTATTAATCTGCCTACAAAGAGCCATGGCATCCGTATAGTTCCATGGAATTTAACTACAAACAATAGCTTATTTGAAGCTGCATGCTCCTGTATTTCATTTTCATGTTCTGTGCTTAATTGCGATGGAACGGAAAAAATGAACTCATTCTAATTTTGCTTGCCGCCTTTAGCTGTGCATTAGTAGTAATTCATAAGACCACCTGGCACCTGGTGTATTGGGCAACCGTGAAATTTCAGATTCAATATATGAGGCTGTAATTTGTCAAATCATCAGTGCTAACAGTTTTCTTGTCGAAGTCAGTCACAGTTTCAAATGTGTTGTTTCAATTGATATGTTCAAAGATTCTCTCTATACTGTAAATTTTCAGGGTATCTCTTTCCCATAAAAGACAGAAAACATCATTTATATGAAAACATGTAAATTTTCAAGTTCAGGAAATCAGATTTTGTTTTTGCCATGTTAATTGTTTTTCTATATGTACATTACGTCTAAAATATCCGAGGGATTTTATTTTCCAGGAATAGAGGCGCGAGGATTTATATTTGGACCTCCTATTGCCTTGGCTATTGGAGCAAAGTTTGTCCCAATGCGAAAACCCCGAAAGTTGCCGGGTAGTTCTTAATCTCTTTATATTGTCCGCATGCAACACTTAAATGTACTTTTTCTTTTGTAATGCTGTGATTAGTTATAGTTATTGACTTATTGTTCATCTTCAAAATTCACTTGTAAGCTGTAATACTGATGATGTACATTTCAATCTATGTGCTCTTGTATCCTGACATGGAACAGCAGGCTACACTTAATTCTGACCTAATTGCTGTTGTACTTGGTACTGAGCTAGTCTGACCTAAGAAGTCTCTGTCATGGCCCATCTAGTAAAGCAGTGTGAGAATTTTGACATCTTTGTCTTGGTTCTCGTTTTATGCGACTGCGATATGAGTCGCATGCCATGGTTTAGGAGCAGCATGAAGTACTTTTTTCTTTTAGCAAGACCATGATACGCTTATTTTGATCTCTCTGCTTTTTTTTAACAACTGATCAATGCTTTGTTACCTCAATTTCAAAGATGTGTAATAGCTTGATTTACACTTTTTATGTTTTGTATATCAATATCTTGCAGGTGAAGTTATTTCAGAAGAATATGTTCTGGAATACGGCACAGACTGTCTCGAGATGCATGTCGGTGCTGTCAAATCAGGAGAACGAGCTTTGGTGGTTGATGATTTGATTGCCACTGGTGGCACTCTGTGTGCTGCTATGAATTTACTGGGTAGCTACATTGTTCAATCCTTAAAATCAAGCTGTAATGATTCTTCTATGTTGAATTTGATGCACACATAGACATTAAATTAGTTGCTTAATAGAAATTTGCTTGTATAACAATTCATCACTTAACAACTGACGTTACTTAAAAATAATATTGTTGTTTTAATGACATTGTCATGGCCTTGTATGAATCACAGAATTTAAGGTTCATTTCTGTCCTGCTATAGTGCTTCAGATACTACTATAAATCTATATCCTGATTCTATATCTAATGATTTTCCTAATTTATTGTATATCAGAACGTGCTGGAGCAGAAGTGGTCGAATGTGCGTGCGTAATTGAATTGCCTGATTTGAAGGTCAGTTGCTCCTTTGCATTAACAGAACAAAAAAGTGATTGGAAAACATCGCTTTGTTCAGGATTTTGAGGCTTTTTTGTTTTCACATTGTTGCATTTATTCTTACTTTTAGTATTCCTTATTTCCTTAAGACCTGTTTAACCTATCAAATGCCCTTTATAACTAAGGAAACCAAACACATTTCTCATATAATGCTTGGATGAGTATCACGAATTCTAGAGGTGGCTCATGCCGACTCTCACGGTGTAGCACTTAGTTCCGCACAGCATTTGATTTACAGACCTATAAACCAATCAAACACACTACTCCTACACAATGTCGGATTGGGATGTGGCATGCACTCTATTCACTTAAGAATTACGGCATGGCATCTCGATCGCCTATTGTTGATTATGATGTGGCAAGGGAGGTTGCAAAGCCTTTTACTATTGCTATCTTTTTATTGGTCAACATTTGTATCCTGGGAAAATAGATGGTATCAAATAAAATTTGATTGATTCTTATGAAACTTTCTACCATTGTATTTTATTGTTATTCTTGATTTGCCGACTGTAACTGTTGTATGCAGGGTCGTGAGAGACTGAACGGAAAGCCATTGTATATACTGGTTGAATATCACTAATGATGGCATAAATGATTCACTTGAGCATGAGGATATGTACATTAGAGGGATATTGCTGGTTTGATCTCATTCGGAACGAGCTTTATTATTCTCTTTAATTCACCTATTAGTCTAGAAACATTGATTTCATGCCAAATTCTTGATTTGGACAGATAAAGAAGTAAAATGCTTGTAGGAATCTTTCATTTTTAAGTCCCTTTTTCAATGAACTTTTATTTACTTGTGCGTTTTATTCGCTTAAACAATACTTTCTTGATCAAATTCTATCTATTATTTACCTGGAGATTCTAAACATTCAAAGCTGTAACTTTAGCTGATTAATTAAAAGAAGGGTCTTCTAGGCTCTGCATGAACTTTTCTTTATAATGCAAAATATACCTTATTAACATGGAGTAAGAATTATAGACGCTAAAGCTCATACCTAATCCAACATTACTTTTGAAAAAAGGTCTTCTGTTGATAGAAAGTATAAAAAGATGTAAAATTAATTAATACCATTATTCTAACTCACTATTTTAAAAATCTGACTCGATAGATTACTTTAACTGGTGTTCGATCTGGTTGAAACTCGGACATGTTAAATTATAGCATTTTTTTTAGATGTTTAAAATGAAAGACTTTTTAAACAGGCTGATCAGTTGATTGAACCGATTCATGAAACACAGTCAATCCGATTCGGCCAAGGTTCGATTATGAAAATACTTGATCTATCAAAGGAAGCCTGCAGTATTTATGTTTAATTTGGTAGGATAAGAATAGAATGGAATTATAGGTTTGAAGTGGCTATCAAAGAAGGTGACCATATACCCATCTACATCTGCCTTTCATTGTCTCCTAAGGGAAGTAAATTTAACTTCATTTTCAATACATAGTTTCTCTGTACAATAGCTACTTAAAGTTGCAAAATATAAGGGGAACAAGAAAATGAAATTTTCATTTTTCTTAGGAAACTTACCTGGATTCATGAATGATGTATGGACTCGGCCATCAATCAAATATTAAAAAAAATAAAAAGTTATATATACTTTTTTAATATTTGATTGGTTGGATTATTTATGGGCCCAAGTTATACAAAAAATATATTTAAAATATATACTTTTAACGATAAACGAAAAAAAAGGAGAAAATCGAGCCTGGAATTCAAATAAAAACACAATATATTTATTATTGAAGTTGTGTTGATAAACATTGCTAAGTTATCTATTTGTTGCGAAGGCGTAGATGAGTTGGTAAGACGCTCTTCTAGTTTAAGTGAGGTCGCGGGTTCGAACCGTACTCATGTATGCAGCCGTTTAAAACTTGGGCCAGAGTTTGCCTTCCGCAAGGGACCTACACGGCTCGAGTGGGGATTAATCTGAATGTGGAAGGCTTAAAGGTGCCGTCTCATAGTTGAGACCCGTTCAGGAAACCTCATGGACACTGTACCAAAAAAAAATACCACTTTCTCATTAGCACACAGTTTAAGAAACTCAATCAATAATATATAGTTTAAGAAAACACACGATAGTAAAAATTGGATTTTGCTGAAACTTTAAAATAAATTTAGATACACATAAAACCGCTAAAATAAGCCAAAAATATTGTATTTGTAGATTATTATCAGCTTCTTTTTTTCAGATTAATAATTATTGTCTTTGCATTTGTTGGGGTAATTGATTTTGGAGGTCACTGTACTTTTCAAAAATTGCAAAATGGTGACCGAACTTCAAAACGTAACATTTTAGTTACTATACCATTTGGTTATGTTAAGATAGAAGGATTTTTGGTCACCGAAGAAAATTATTTCGAATCGATTTTTTGTTGATTGTGTGTATATATGAGATATAAGATATTATTTGTTATAAATAATCAAAATTTGATTACTACATATGTATAATTTGACCGTAAAACACTTAAAAACCTTCCAAAATCTCATATTTGAAAGTTTAGTAACCATTTTGTTACGTTTTGAAGTTCGGTCACCATTTTGCAATTCTTAAAAAGTACAGTGACCCCTAGAATCAATTACCCGCATTTGTTGTCTGAAGATCTTCATGATCAACCCACTTCCCGACCCCTGAGGAAAACAGAAAATGAATATTTACGAAGATCAAAATATAATATATAATGTTGAAAACAAAATAATTGCTAGGCATCATATCATGTGCACATTCCATTGCAAAATTGACGAAAGATGAGAAAACTAATTAAGTATGAACTTTGTTTGTTAAATATATTTAATTGAGGATCCCACCACTTAAAAATGTTAATATCCCTTATACTTTATACATTACCAAAATTATTAAAATCTAACTCTAAAGGTATGTTGTTGATTCAATATGGGTCTCTCAACTTTTTGAAATTGAAAAAATGGCACCAATTGTCAATGTTGTTTCCAGTTGAATCATTACTAAACAATCAAATTTCTTCATTACAAAGCCGAAAGATTTTATTTTGTCAATACCTTTTATCATCATTTAATTTCTACAAAATTACATATAGGTCCAAAATTACTCTATTTTTTATTTTATTTCGCATTAGAATTAGAATTATTCAAATAAAAAAAATTGTAACCCAGGCTATAATTACAACTAATCATATTTTGAATGTGATGGTAAGTAAGTGGATGATTTTCCTACCTTAGATGTAACGTTTCGAAATCAATATCATAATCATCATTAAAGTGACTAACGACCATACATTATGACTAATAAAACGTAACTAAAAACGATTCAAAAACAAATGAAAAAGTCGGGTATTACAAAATTAGTAAAATCAGATATGATTAATTAGCATTTATCAACCCAATTTTTCATCTTAAAACCCACACAAAATTCTCAAATCAAAAAAGGAAAAAAAATTGAGTTGATAAATGTAAATGAACCAAAAAAAACTAAGAAAAATAAAAATAATTCGAGAGAAATTAAAAAGTGGAAAATTAATAGTAGAAAAAAGGAATTTCCACGTATTTTTACAATTTATAGATGATAAGAAAACATGGTAAAACCGCACGTGGATCAAACACCAGCAACTCGCCATTTTCCCCGCTCACCGAGTCAAACCCGATTCGGCCATCCATCAACGAGTCGAACTTTATTTGTTTCGAAACCCTACCCGCTATAACCCGACAAACCAGCATAGCCCGTCTTCCACTACCGCCACCAGCGCTTTCATGAGCACCGCCACTGCCGGAAAATGTACAAATAGCCGTCCCTTTACCACCAGGAAAAACCCACGCGCCGCCGCGGGCATCATTGACGCAGCCTGTAGGACCCAAACAATAAAACCGCATCATTTCATTACCATCCGCAACGCAGCGCGCATTCTCCTCCCACGTAGCACCCACCGTTAATCCGGCCCGGGTTTTAACCATTTCACGATACTCTTCAAAACGAGTTGCGGTTCTTGACCCGTTATGGACTTTGAATATCATCTCGATCCGACCCGGAAAAGACTTATTGCTCCAGCTAGTTTGAAAGATTATTTCAATCACATTACGTGAAGGGTGTCCTTCAGACACCTCAGTCAGAGCTGGGAAAAGCGGGTCCGGGTTACGGGCCGTCGTCCGGGAAAGAGAATGAGAACGAGTAGGAGGAGCAGAAAGCGGCTCGGTTTTATTCGGTTTGGGTTTATTAGTCTGGTTTGGAATAGGTTTTTGTTGATTTAAACGGTGGTGGTGGTGGTTGTTTTTACGATGGAGTGACTTTTGCTTTCTAATGGCTGCGGCGGTTTCTGTGGCGGCGGTGGTGGCAGTTTCGATGACGTCTTTGATGCTCTGAGCGCTTTTCCGACAGCTAGAGCTGGGAATCAGAAGCTTTGGATTTGGGTTTATGACATCTTCAAAAGCTCTGGATTTACATTGCAGTGATTTCATCCATCCGCTGGCCATTCTTCTGATCTTTTTAAAACTTTATTCTTGATTTTGATTTTCTTTTACATTGCATGAATGAATAAATGGCTTCAATTCTTGGGTTTTATTTTTCTCTCTCTAGAATTAATATAAGGTTTGAACTTTGGTATATATTTAAGTTTCTGGGGTTTTATGTAATGTGTGGAAATTTGGAATGGAATAGAAGGGACATGGCGCGATATTAAATGAGGGTTTTGGTGTATTGTGGAGAAATTTTAATGGACTGACCATTTTGCCACTGATATCATACATAATCATAAGGTGGATCCATCTATCTGCCAACATAGATTGTGTCTGTCTCTTCCATCTTCTTCAAAGAGGTAAAATAATATTTTCAAATAAATAAATATAACTTTATTAATTAGTAAAAGGTTGCTGGAATTTATATTTATGCTGCTGATAATATTATTATAAAGTTTTAATTTTATATAATCCACGACTTTAACAGTTTGTTCTCAACGCTTAAACTGCAGTCCGTTGGTATGAAATAAGTCTTTTTAGGAGTAATTTTTTTAATGACATTAGATTACTATACTAGCAAAAAAATCAAATTTGCTTTCATAATTTGTTATTTCAATGATACTAGATGGGTATATCATTTATACATATGATCATCATAATCTGAAAATAACTAAAATTATTTATTTAATATCATTTAGAAAATTTGAGCCATTAATTTAGAAAAAATAAATATTAAATACTGACATAATATTTTTTTTAAAAATCAAACACTAATTTTTATACACTGAGAAATTATCATTCGAAAGTTGTCTTTTTGCCATTTTTCTTCAAAATTTTGATTTTCATATATAAATTATTGACATTAGCAATATCATTGTGTCTGGGAGCTTTGGCCTGGTTGGCAAAACTCCTAAGACATCCTTCTGAGGTCCTGGGTTCGACCCAGGCCTCAGCAGCTAGTGGGCTGATTTAAAAAGTAATGTATATAATCATAATTAACTCCCGCTAACCCTCGCAAACAAGTAAAATAGGTCTATCTTTGGCAAAAAAAAAACATTGTAATTTGTTACCCTTGTTGTTGGAATAGTTGATTTTAGCAATTGTTTGAATTAGGTGTCAGTGTACAATCTGTAGGTTGACAACAACAACAAAAACTTACTAATATTTTGCATTGAAACAAAAGTTGGTTCAGGACTCAATCTAGTCAAGTCATTTTCCATTAATGACTAAGCTCTGCCAATCTGAAATTTCCAATTTCTATATTAATCAGGAGGCTTTTGCTTGCTTTCTCCTTCAAATCAACTTAATTTTTTACTTACCCAAATATTTAATATTGTTGTTTGTTGTTGATCAATGGGTGATCCAGTTTTTTACTACAAGAACATAAGGCAAATGTCTAAACGTGGATCAACTGTATAATAAAAAGCAATTACTCCCCGCACAGGTTTGATCTGATGATAAGGTCACGGGTTCAAATTCAGACTATGCTCTTTCTAATAATAGAAATAGTTAAAACTGGATTACTAGCAATTATAGTCCGAAAATTATCAAGTATGTAGACTTGCGGGTAGTCTATATCTGAACTCTGACAATGATTTTGAGTTTCGGTTAGAAAGTAAGTTCTTGTCAAAGAAAACAACTGCGGTAATTTTTTTAGAACAAAATTTTCCTACAAACTAAGGTTGTAGGAAGTCCTACTATTCTTACGTGTCAGATATTGATAGGTTATGATGTACTACTTGAATATATACAATTTAGTAAAAAGTTTCAACTTTAATCCTCACATTTTTTGTATATTTTATCTAAACCATTTAAACTATATCTTTTTATTTTTAAATGGTATAACACTATACCACAAATGAATTATTTAACAATTTAATTTACTTAAAGGAGAGTATACTATCCTTACTAACTACTTTTAGCAAGTTAGCTTGTGGGACTGACTTCAAGATTAATAATACGAATTTAACTATGTTATATTTTAATAATTTAAAAGTTAGTTTTCATAACAAATTCTTAATGTATCTTTATGAAAATTCGATGAACATAACTTAAAGATATTTTCAAAGTAAACTAAGTATTTTAATTTTATTTAATTGATATTTTCATTCTTTATGTATTAACTTTCTTTAATTTAGTTCTTTAGTATATAGCTAAGTAAATTTAACAATTAGAAAAAAAAATGCGAGGTATTAAAAAATAACAATATTTATTATAGAAAACAGTACTATCTTAATAGGAAATGATAATACATTTGCAAATAAATTTCTTTTTGAGCAAAAAATAATTTCCTAAATCTAAAACAAATTAAGAATTAAAATGTAATTTATAGCATAATGAAAAAAGTAAAGAATTTTTTTAGTCAAATTTAATATATTAATTTGATATAATTCAAGTTTATCACATAAATAGTACTCCCTCCGTCCCGTTTAAGAAGTCCCATATTCTATTTTGGGATGTCCCATTTAAAAAGTCCCATTACTATTTTTAGAGTACTTTTCCATTGAATACCCTATTTTACCCTTATTTTAGTCATCTTAAAAGAGTTTTATGGAAAATTCCACTATCATTAATAGGGGCAAAACATGAAAAAACATGAAAAGACAAGAATAATTAATATTTTCTTAATCTGTGTGTAAAGTCAAATGGGACTTCTAAAGTGGGACGGAGGGAGTAATATAGTAGTATTGCATTAAATTATGGGGTTAAAGTTGCAATTTTGCCTTAAATTTTGAATACATGCTGTCACATACCCAGCCTATCAATAACAGCCACGTCTAAGAGTCGCAGGAATTCCTACAGTCTCGGTTTGCAGGAAATTTTTATTCATTTTTTTTTATATAAATGGTTCCAAACTTAGATTTTAATAATTGTAGAGAGGAGTTATTATTTGGACGAATACTCCACCATTGACTAACTCTTTTTTTTTTTTTTTTTTTTTTGCGGTGTTAGATTACAGAACCAAAGCTACGTAATCATTACATTTAGACCGTTAAGTTGCCTGAAATTCGCCTTCTCTCTTTGGACTAATTTGTGAGCTTCAAAGTTCCTGTCTCGCTTAATCCATCGGACGCAAAAGTGGTCGAAGGAGTTTAAAGTCAGCCATATGTCTTGACAGAGTCCCCAACCAGCCGCCAACTGGCAAACACCCGAGTTGATGGAGTTTGAGACCTGAATGGCATCCCCTTCGAACACCACCTTGCGCCATTGCTGTTGTTTTGCCCACATAGTTGCTTCACGCAGAGCAAGGAATTCAACTGTTCCTGGATCCCAAATACCCCTAAAAGAGCGAGCAAAAGATCCCAACACGTCTCCCTTCTCATTCTTTGCTATTCCGGCAACTGACCCCGCCTTCAATAAGGAGTTGACACCTCCATCATAGGAGACGATGATATGGTTTGCTAGAGAGGTTCGCTGGGCATTATTTGCCTTTACCGATGTCTTTTGACCCTCTTTCCTCAGGCCTGTATCAGACTTCCCCGCCTCCTGGGCATTAACAAATTCCTGCAAGGAGGAGCTGGCATGCTGACTTGTTTCTTCGATGGACCAAGGTATCGCATTGTAGATTTTTGAGTTTCTCGCTTTCCAAATCGACCAAATAACAAAAGAAAACAGAGTCAGAAACCTCATTATTCCCTCCTGCTCCAAACCGCTGTTAAGCATGTTTTTCCAGATTTCATCCATTGGCTCGTCCGGGAAAGCAGAGGAGTTGAGATGAAGGTCAGACACAAACCACACTCTCTGAGCAAAATCACATTTAAAAAACAGGTGGTGTATCGTTTCTTTCTCCTGGCAGTGTGGGCAGGAGAGGTTGCTTTTCACCCTGAAGTTGAGTGCTTCTGCTGTTGGAATTCCTTTGTGGAAGATTTTCCAGATAAAGATTCTCAACTTGTTTGGCAACTTTAGGTTCCAGAATTTTTTCCAGTCTAATTTGCTTAAATGAATAGGCCTTTCCGTGTGCCCAATCCTGTCTTCACTATGGTTAAGCCATGTGTAATATCCTGATCGGACTGAGTACTTTCCATCCTTGGTGTAGTGCCAAATTTGTCTGTCTGCTACAAAGCTTCGAGGAATGGGAATGGACAAAATTGCCGCAGTATCCTCGTGGTCAAACAGTTGTCTTACTAGCGTTGCTTTCCACTCATTATTGACATTGTCAATGAGACCACTGACCGAAGTAGGAATATGGTTTGCCATGGCATCTTGTCTCACGCGAGGTATGAAGTTACTGTCAATGGGTATCCAAGGGTCTTGAAGGGTCCTGATGCTGCTTCCGTTGTTACATTGCCATCGCAGGCCTTGCTTCAAGACCGCCATTCCTTTTAACATGCTCTGCCAACCCCAGGAAGGGTTGTTCCCTCTAGTTGCCTCCAAAAAATTGCGCTCATGGAAGTATCTCCCTTGCCAAATCTTGTAAAGGGTGCTGTCTTGGCTATTCATGATGCGCCAACATTGTTTGGCTAATAGAGCCCTGTTGAAAGCCTCCAAATCTCTAATACCTAATCCCCCATCCCACTTACTTTTGCACATTTTGGACCATGCTATCCAGGAGATCTTCCTTTCTTCACTGTGTTGTCCCCACCAGAAATGGGCAATTAATTTGTTGATCCTATTACACAATGACTTCGGCATGGAGAAGCACATCATGGCATAGACGGGTATGGCCATCAGGACTGCTTTGATCAAAATTTCTTTCCCTCCTTGTGACAGAAATTTCTCCTTCCATCCACTCAGTTTGTTTTGTAGTGTTTGGAGTAGGCCGCCAAAGGTGATGTTTTTTGATCTGTGCATTTGAGCAGGTAATCCTAGGTATTTATCATACTGTGTCATGGATTCTATATTTAGCTCTGCCATCACTTGGTTACACTGATTAGGAGTAGTGTTCTTGCTGAAGCAGATTGAAGATTTTGATAAGTTGATGATTTGGCCACTTGCCCTCCCATAATTGCTGAAAATTTGTTCAACACAAAAAAGACTCTAGAAATTAAAACTCCTTGTTTCTTACTTAGCAATAAGTCCAATAATTATTATAAAAAAATAGATCCAAATATGAGAATTTTTTGAGTAAAATTTACCTATTCATACTACAAGACAAGTCTTATTATTATTGATAGTCCAAACCTAATTGGTAAATAAGAAAATTTATTTATCCTTATTTCACGTCCACCTTATAGCTTTGTCATTTGACCTTTTAATTAAAGTAACCTGAATTTAATTATAACAATAATGAATACTAACCAACTCAACGAGTAAAATAATTAGTTTGTCATCATCCATACATAATAAAATGAAAGATTGAACACTACTCATGCTCTAAAAGAGTGTTTATGAATAAAGAGAAACAGACAACCAAATTTTCATTTTTAATTAATGGAGCTGCCTTAGGTAGATGTTGACAAAGATCCTTTAAATGCAAAATCTAAGCTGTGCTTAAAAATTAATTGAGCATAACCAAAAATATTTTTGAGTTCCGGCTAAATTTTATATGATTATTTAGTCCATATTTTTAACATCTCTTTAGTTTTGATTTCACTACTGATTTTATCTCATTCTCTTAAAAAAAATGATGTTAGCGCGATTTAAAGCGTATTACTAAAATGAATTTTTTAAAAAAGTATTAGCCATTTTGAATTTAAATTTTATTTATTTTTATAAAATTATAAGAAAATATACACTATAGTAATTAATTAATTAAAAGTTTACGTTAAACGAGCATCGATCTCTAGTTGGTCCATTTGGTACACATTATTATTAAGGTTATTTCTGTCATTAAATGAAGTAGTGGTTGAATATTTTTAGGTTATAATAAATAAATAATTAAAAGTTACAATATCAATATCTAAGACTAAAGAGGTGGAATCTTTTATGGGAGTTTGAAAGTGGGAATTAGAAGAATAGAAAGAGAATGGAAACTGGCAGAGAGAATGCAAATAAAAAAGCACTGAAATTTAAACTACTAAAACGACAAAGTTTCTCCACCAAAAGTTTGTTTTATTTTATTTTTGATGTAATTTTTATTATAGTTAGTAAGTCACTATTAACATTTAACAAAGTTTGGTGCTCTTTTTTCATTTTTGGGAGATAAAGGTTAAGAGCAGTAGCTACATTATGGCAAGACCCCAAAAATTAAACTAATACACAATTTTTCCTTTACCAAATACCAAATCTTGAGAATTGGTGATGGAAAATGGAAATGGACAACCCAATTGATGATTATGAGAATTGTTTTAAAAATTTGAATTAGTGACCAAATTGGTGCATGCATCAGTTTTAATTAGTAAATATATTCAAAATTTAATAATGGATTATACTCTCACTGGTAAATAGAAAATCAGAATTTTATAGTTTAGTCGGTTTTATAATTTCTGATTTTGCATTTTTCATTTAGATATATCGAATTGTATTTTTTATTTTCAGTGGAGAACCAAATCAAATCGACCAATGATTTGCGTCTGAACCGGTTTAATTATATACGAATGTTGTTGATCATGATTATAAGATTGTAATATATGGTGATTTAGGTTAATTAAAAGAAGCGATCAGTAGAAACGGTTGGGGTGAGTCAAAACCGAATCATATCATTAATCCGATCTAAATCAGTCCACAATTTAGTTTGATTTGGTTAAAATGGTTAAATTGGAATGGTTTGTTTTAAATTATGGAAATTATGATTTATGGTTTTGATTTAGTTTTTATCCTTGGTTAACTGAACCGACCAAAAAACCAAACTTTAAAATGGAGTATCATTTTTATTAAGATATATATATATATGTGTATAAAAAATGTAATATTAATTTAATTAATTATTTACATTTAAATATCATAAGTGTGTATATATACATATATAAAATAATATATATAAACTAATACAAATATATAAGTATAAATTAATATATATTATTTAAATTTCGTATATGATTTTTATTTAAATCTATATTAATCAAATCAAATCGAAACAAACCAAACCAAACCAAAATTGATGATAAAGTTCAGTTCACCGAACCAAAATTTTGTACAAATATTTAGTGTGGTTGGTTTTTATTTTTTTCCTTGAAACATGGTTTGATTTTAAAGTTTATTAAACCGAACCTAACCTAACCATCCTCACCCCTAAAAATAATAGTGAAGCAGGATGACAAATCGACAGGTGGATTAAGATTGAATTAAAATATCCAAACTCGAATAAACGGATAGATAAAATGTTCAAAATTGAATGAAAAAAAATCAAATCGAACTAAACTAAAAACTGATATTTTGAAATATCAATTAGTTCATTTAAAACCGATAAAAACATAAAAACAATTACAAAAAATGCTGATTTAAAAAATATTCAATTATTCAGTCAATTCGGTTAATTTTGACTTTCTAAAATCTAAACAAAAATCAAACCAAATAATGAGTAAATTTTAATAACCAAAAGTGAATCGATCTCAGCTTTGACCGAATCAGACCGACCAAAAATCATGGCTGGGTGGGTCATTTTGGTTGAAGTTGTGGTGGGGGCTAAAATGAGCGTTTGGCAGGCTTTGGAGTCACGCCTGCAACAATCTAATTTAGTCTCCGGGAACAGCGTTTTCCACTTGGCGTGCTTTCTCCTAACGAACCCCAAAAATTTAGCTTGAGCTTTTTCACTTTTCAAATGCCAAATTTTATTTCAAAACCTTCACTTCAACGCTCTTTTACTGCCCACTGCACCTCTTATTACCTCTCTCAAATATGCAATGCAACCTCTATAAACTGCATTGGCTCATTTCCAACTCTAAATTTTATTTTAAAATAAATATTACATTACAATTAAATAAATTTATCAAATCTAATCTAGCATACTATAACATCAATTTTAACACTAAAAGAGAATTTAAGTTTTCTTTTTACATTTTAATTCGATTTTGAATTCATGATAACTTAGAGTAATTTCAGATTTTAAATATATTTAAAATAAATATTTGAATGCAGAGGTTGATAGATTTGAATATTCGCTTGGAAAGTACTATCAATGCTGACATTAAACATCATTTTCAATACTCCTTTTCTAATTTTTGTGGATGCAGATGTAAATAAAGAAAGCATATCCAATTATCCATCATGTGTAAGAAAATTAAAGTGTAGCTACCAACGCATAACCCATTAAAATTTTATAGTCATTCGCGTCGATGATTCAAATTTAGTTACATATGAAAATGCAGTTTTTTATAAGTTAAATAAATATTCCAAGTCTTCTTCTATTCATTTCGTTCTATGTTTGGATAATATGGCTAGATTATAGTTCAAAATTATAATTTTGTTTAGATTATTCGGCTTTGTTTGGTTCTCATTTGTTTGATGATGATTAATAATTTGATTTTTTTATTAATTTAGCTCAATTCGATTTTCGCCATGAATTTTTTCAAATTAACTATATTATATATATTACATACATGATGTTTAAACTTTAAAAAATTCAAAATACTTTTATAGGATTTAGAGAAAAACTTATTGTTATAATTTAGATGTGATAAATAAAAATAACACTTAATTTATTTTAGATTCCATTATAAGCCTATTATATATAATTCGATCAGGGACTTACGGTTATGAAGTTATAAAAAATTGGGGTATTGGCGAAACAAAATCCAAGGTTTCACCTTTAGCGATTTAAGCCTAACGTTTGAAATTTTACGAAACAAATTCTAACCTTTTCAATTTTTGCAAATTGCAGCCCAAGTTTTAATTGCAGTCATTTTATCATCTTTTTTAGGCTACAAGTTGCAAAAATGTGAAACGTTGGGATTTTATTTGCAAAATTTTAAAATGTTGGGATTTTAATATATCAATAATATGGCTGACACATGAGCAAATAGTGGCCGGAAAACGGTTTAGGTTACAATTAGTTTCGTAAAATTATAAACGTTAGAATTAAATTACAAAAACAATAAAACGTTAGGATTTATTTTTCCAATACCCCTAAAAAATTTGTTAGAATATAGTTTGGTTTGATGATCGAACCAACCGATACATACTCCCAATACATACGTAGAGATTATTTTTATAATCTGATTAATAATTTATTGTAGTTGCATTTTAGATAGGAGTATTTTAAACTAGAATTTGAATATGAATTCTTGGTATCCTTCAATATATACATATAAATTATACAAATAAAATAATACTCCTACGCCTCACTAGTAATGAAATTAATTAACCCCAATCCGAGTGGGTTGAAGGCATGTGTTGACCAGCTTTGAGGCATGAGATCATTAATGCTTGACAAGAAATACGAGTGACTTAAATGCACTATTGCCCCCCTTCATTTTATACTGTAAATTTGTCATTTTGCATGCACCTATACCGTCATTCAAGCCCCTCTCTTTAATGGAAACTTTTGAAATTTTTTCTTTCCATTAAACCACTTTACTAGGGCTAGGGGTGTCAAATATGGCGCAAGTCTTAGATAAGATTGGCCTAACATGAAAAAAAAATACTAGAATTCCATTTTAATGTGTGTACTATAAACACATCAATTTATTTATAATACAAATTACAACGTATATCACTAAAATATTGTTCTAAATTCATCTATGATATAATTTATAACGTATTAATCATATTCGATCAATTTAAATAAATAAATTAAATATGCCGCATTGATATAATTCATATTCGATTTATTTATAATAAATATTAATGGACTGTGATTACATGTTCCATGATCGACCCACTATACTGAAGGGATGATCGACTTACACTATATTGAAGGGATTATACAAGTTTACACATAGAATATATTTAATTTTTATATTATTTTATTGTCGATACGAATAGATCATATTCATGTTTATTTTAATCATGTCCATAGTATAGATCAATACAATACGAATACGGTTTGTCAATCTATTTGAAATGTGTATGCTTTACAAAAGAATTTAGGGGAATTCACTTAAATATAGACTATAGAGCATTGTGAATTTGTATCGTAACATTAGTTTAAAAACACCACTCTTTTAATGTTTATGGAATAGGAGGATTGACGAGTATGAAAGGTTCAAAACGAAATTAATTGAAGAAGCGAATGAAAATTGAATAAAACTGTAATCTAAGTTGCAATTTAATTGAACACTGTGGCACGTTGGGATTGTAGTTGGGTTTGTTGAGGGATATAAATAACATGTTTAGATATTAATTAGGGATGAAAAAGCATTTAAAAAATCGGAAATAGGAAGCAGGATTTGACAAGGAAATGACTGTGATGATGACATGAGATTTAGGCTGTGTATGTCAACTTGTGTGGTCCAATTTTTGTTTTGTGTAATTCAGCAATTTCCTTCATCTTCACTTCTAGACGTAATCTGCAAAAATCTTGGATCTTTCTGGGCTTTTGGGTATTTGTCTAGAGATGCAGACAAAGGCCTTTAACTGTGTCTGCCGACATGGACCCTCTCTGACTTAGGCCTATTATCACTCAGGCTGGGTAACTTTGTGCCAATTGTTTATTTTTACTGTTCACAAAAGGTATAAAAAATATATCAATTAGATTGGAGCATAAGAAGAAGTGGGCTAGGTGGCAACGGTGTATAAACCGGTTTCATAATAAGTGTAATTTGATGAGGAGGCTGTCAAAAAAGATCTTACACCTTAACAAATAATATTGGAAAATGACTGTCACCTGAACAAACTACATTTTCGTACATCAATTTAGAAAAAATGAATGTTAATGTCCAAGTATGACACTTTTTAAAAGACAATAATTATGTTAAAAAAAATATATAAAGCTGGTGACATTAACTTTAGTTATATATACATAGTAAATATAATTATTTATTATTATTAAAAAAATAAGATTAATGGTTATTATTTAATAATTGATATTGCATATATGGTAGGATGTAATTATATACTAATATCTTAAATATGGTAGGATATGTTAATAATTAATTATATATATACGTATATGTTGGAAAATTTAAAATGTATTCCTTTGAAAATCAGTCGGAACTGAATCCGGTAGTTTGAAATCGTAACGCTGGTTCTTGTTTTGGAAAATGTTAAACTGGTTTGAAATCAATGCCTATTCCGGACTGATTTAGGCCCGATTCAAAATTTGATTGGGCCAACTCAGTCATTTTTTCGTTTGGCGCAGCCTATGATCCCCTCTAGGCTAATGACTTCACTTCCAGGAATCTGAATTTGTATTGTGAAATGCAGAAGAAGATATCGTCCTAAAAAGAGTATGTGATATATTAACGTTCATTCTCTTCTACATCAATAACATGCAATAAACATTTGAATCATTTCTTGAGAATGAAAAGTATAGTTTCACTAGAGCAAAAAAATTTAAAATAGAATAGAATACAAATAGGCTGATATTTATTACAGAAAACAAATGGGCCACAAAAGCTTAACATTGGGCCTATCAATATATTCTCCTTCAAACGACACCGTTTCCCCGTTTCCTAAAGTTCCCATTCCCTAACCGTCATGCGGTTGACCCTAACTGAAACTGCCAGAAACACAGAACACAACCAAAAAGTCGTTAACCTCAACACCACCGTACACGGCGATGGCCACCACACAACCACCATTCCTTCTCCGCCACATAATAAAATCCGACCAAAAAATATCTCTCTTACTCCACACTCTCTTCCACTCTTACCTCCCATCATCTCTCCTCCTCTTCCTCGAACTCTCCGCCGATTTCCGCTTCTCCTTCCCAATATCCCTCGCACTTTCCTTCTCGCCGACTCTCCTGTCATTCCTTTCCCCTCTCCTTTTCGGTCTCCTCCTCGACCTAGCTCTCGTCGGCCTAATTAAAGTCACCTTCCGCCGCTCTCGCCCTCCCTACAATCCCAAAATGTCCCCCGCAGTTTCTGCCGACAATTATTCCTTCCCTAGCGGCCACGCGTCTCGCGTTTTCTTTATCGCCTCTCTAGTTTCGCTTTCGAAACCTCAGATTTTAACTGCTCTTCTAGAATTGAATAAAACACGTGGCTGGCTTGATGGATATGATGAGAATAAAGTGTTGGAAATCGCTGTGTTTGTTGTGTGTGTTTGGGCGTTAATTACTGCTGTATCTAGGGTTTTGCTAGGTCGGCATTTTTTACTTGATGTTTTATTTGGTGCTTGTTTGGGGGTTTTTGAAGGAATTATCGCCTTTCGGTTTCTCCGATTTGAGGATTTCTTGAGGTAAATTGATCTAATTACACTGCATTTTAACTAAGATTATCGCTAATTGTGTAATTGTATTTGTTTAATTGGATATCCTGTGCTATAAGCTTGTGACCGAGACACTGATCAATTTATTTAAATCTATTTTTCATGACATTTTTATATAGCAAAATTGTTTAAATTGCGAGATATGAAAAGAATTGAACGTTTGAACATGCTCTGGTTTTTCTACGTGCAGCAACTTGCTTAACTATCAATGGAGTGGCCAAAAATTAAACTAAAGTGATTTGATTGAAGTCGTAGCTGTAGGAGATGCTTACATGGTCCCTAATTGCGACACATTGGGATATGCAGTTATTTCTAACATTTTCCAGATGGCAGATACATGTTGAGAACATAACATCCTATTCGCGCTATGCTAGCCCCAGAATGCTTTGCTGGATTGGTTTAAGGATTAGCTAACGCATATCACTCGGCTATTCTATTCTTTGCTTCCGAAACAGCTTTGGAGAGTTGAAAATTAATTCTCTTATTGATCTTGTAAGCTTGATATTTATTTGAATTGGACATGAAATTAGAAGAATAGTATTGAACATAACATGTCTGTCAGGTGCTAAATGCTTAATGATATATACGAGCAACTTTACAGTGTCTATATGCAAGTCTAGTTATGCAATTGTCATGCAGTCTCCACTTTGTTATTCTAATATGTTGCAATTAAAAAAGAAGTGCCTGTGATTATGTTATTGATTACTATACAGCATTCTCGGCTCTTGATAGCCATTTGGGTTCTGAAGCATGTGGTGTAACTTTTGTTTTATTACTTTCATATAGATGTGACATCCCTAATAAAGAAAGGGTTTTTGTACCTTGTCAATTTACAATTGGTTGTGAGAAGGTGGAAGCTATGTAGCACGGACATGGATACAGGGAAATGAGTATAAGACACTCTGACACGAACACAGAGAAACAATATTATTTTAATGTTTCATATGTTAAAAATGTAGTTTCGTGTCCAAAACGTCAAGTTTTCGACACGGGAAAGGTTGATTAAATGAAGTGTCCATGCCACTGCTACCTAGTTGGGAAGTAAAGAAAAAGAGCATAAAGTTTGTGTTATTATGAACTATAGTTGCTTGCTTAACTGTTTGTGTAACTGTTGTTTTGGACCCTCTGTGATGTGGAGTCCACTCTGTTGGTTGTCATGTAGGGAACTCATGGATAACTTGGGTTGCTGCGGCAAGGATTTAATTGTGTTGTGAGAAGGTAACTATTCTTATCGATTTCTAATCTAAAAGCAGTTAGCTCAATAATTAACTCAGCGTGTTCTTTTGCAAAGTTTTTTTTTTTTTTTTTAAGATATATGATAACTTGATAAGCTTTATCTGATAAGATAATGTTGATTGATTGATGTGTTTTCTTTAGCTTTCTATGCAATTTGGAAAAAGACATTCTAAACTTTACTAGATTAGCTCCCACAATTTGAAATATTTTAGTTGCATCATTGCGATATTATCATGGTAGAAATGTGGTATACATCCAGACTAAAAGGATTTTTCAACATTTCTTTTTGATTTAGTGAACTAAAGGGACCCTGACATCTATTGGCATCAAATGGAATCAAAGGATCATTCTTACTGTATCTACATGTTCATATGTTGTTGAAAATTAAACTTTAGACTTCATGTGTGATTATTGTTTTTGTGTCTATTTCTAATTGCTGTTGCTGAAAACAATTTGCACTTGCATGCTACATTTTGTTGGTAATCGCATATGTGTGCTCCTGTAGAAACTAGGGATCGTCTTTATCAATCCTACCACCAATGGGCCCCTAAAACTTATGCCATCTACAAGGGGTTAGTCTAATTGGCTGGTGGGTTTTGCTCATATTCTCTCGGTTTAAATTCTCCTAGATGTACTGCATACCCTTGGTGTATGGTGTGTCTTTTCGTACTTATAGAGGGATGAATTAGTCTAGGGTATGCAAAAACTGAACCCCAACCAAAACAAATTTGGTTTGGTTTGGTTTGAAATAATTAAAAATTCAGTTTTGGATTCAGCTCAGTTTGGTTTGAAATATTTAAAATTCTTATATAATCGGTTTGGTTTGATTCTGAAGAAAATTAAAATCTTGATTTGGTTTGATTTGGTTCAGACGAATTCATGCCCCTAGACTGCGGTAAAGCTAACATGCCACCAGTTTAGTTTCTTCCCTTTCTTTTCATTTTTTTTCTTTCAGAAACGTCCATTTTTCCTTTTAGTTGCCAACATGCAAATGAGGTTTGTTTAGGATTGATTGAAATGCTGTTCAAGCTTGTGTATTTGCTGAAGGCTACTTCTGTGCCTTTTTGCTTTTCAATTTTGTTTTAGAACTAGCTCCACACTCTTTTGGATCACAAAACTGACCCATCCACTATTCAGGCTTTAGTAGAGGATTGATCATGTGTATTTGCTATCTTGGCATTGAAATTTCTTTCAGAAAACAAACGTTTCATGCTTTGTGGCAATTATCTAGCTTTCGCTTTAGAAATAGTTCCTTCCAACCAAGTCAACAATAACAAGAAGCTGTCATTTTCCGTAACACATCATTGGGTAACTTTTTCATCTGCATTCTTAGAAAATTGGGGTTGAGATCATGAGAATCTCTATGATTATAGCACTTAGTACAGAAATGCATTACCCTTTGCCAAAAAATCAAAATTTTGAACTAATTTACATACAGTTAATAATTGCGGGGGACCATAGATTTCTGTATATGAATTCATCTTATCTTCATTAGTTTACCCACCAACTAAATAGTGTGCATTCTATTTATACTGGAAGGAAGCAAAGGATTTAGTACAAAAACGACACGACTTATGCCTAAGATTTCGTCAACATCTTCTTCACCTTCACATGGAGCTTCAAATAGCAGGAATGGTTAATGATGTTGTTTAGTAGAACTGTCGCTAGTTCAACTTCTACATTGATATGTCTATGCAGATAGCTCTAGCCACGGTCCGGTTTGAGTCTGGAATCGGCCAAACCCGTAACTGGGCCCGAACCGCACAGAAACCGCGGGAGAACCGTTCCGGAACGGTTCTATTTTTCTTAGAACCGTGAACTGGCGGTTCTGTACCGTAAATGCCGGGTCATTAACCTTGGCCAGAGCTATATGCAGGGGACCCAAGATAACAGTGATAGAAAAGAGAAGTGAAATTCAAAATTTGGACCGACATGGTGAAGCTATATGTATTAAGTGGCAGAAATGTTGGACCAAAAAGACCAGTCAAAGTATTTCATTTAAGTTTTAGGACCAAACTAAGATAAAAAAAAAATGATGAGCTGAGAGAGAAATGAAAAAGGGTTAGGGTAGCAGCTGGTATATGTATTGATAAAAGCTTGGTGAGTTCGTACTGTTACTGTCAACATTGTCATTGATCATTCTGCTAAATCAAAAAAATGACATGTGATGTGAGGATAACTGGGTCTTCTGCTCTTTCTACAAAAACATACAAATTTTAATTTTGGGATTTTTGTCTTGTGGATTGGAATTGGTCATTGGCAATACTTGAAACTGATTTTCTTTGGTCAGAACTGGTCTTTCCATTTTCCCATAAAAAGGAGTTTTGAGGACCACTTGGAATTTATTATATACATGGTTTTGGATTGAATGTTTTATTTTTTGTTTCTTTTAAATTTTTCTTTTTGGGTTTGGTTTGGTTTTGAGTCTCAGCCACTTGATGATTATCAATGATCATCAGTGGCAGAAAGGCAGAGAACCTGGGGCAGAAAATGTTCAGAAGAGAGACACTGACACAAGATGGAAGATAAATACTGAAACTGGATCACTCATCTACACTATATTGTCAATGTGGGCCTAGCCTGAATGGTTAAGGCGTCTCTAAGTGCATCGAAAGGTTGTGGGTTCGAACCACGCTTCGGTAACTAACAACTAACATGAGACTCTTTCCACCTTTGATAAAAAAAATCTACACTATATTTTTATGTGTGTATGCTTAGCTAAGCTGGGAATAAGACATTTTAGTTCTTCATTTTGAAGAATGTGAGAACTTAAATACTCTGAAGAGTAATTCAACTAACTCCTCTCATCAAGGATAGAATGTAATTAATTTCTTATCATTTAGGTAAAATTTAATTTAATTGGTGTATTGATTTAATGATATTGGTTGATAAATTTAAAGGGTTTCGAAAATAGTCGCGGCGTTCATAACTAGCCTTGAAGTGAATGAATTTGAAAGATTTGTCCATGCTACCTCGATGGATGATCGTATTTTCAATGCTCGGTCTAAGCAAGTTCATCTTTTAAGTTAAGTTAGTTAGGGGCCTCTTATTTTATTGTAAATCATGAATTTTAATGTGTTTTGCAATTATAAAATGAATTTTAAACTTGGCAATGTCAAATATGGACTATTTGTTCTTTGCAGTTCGATGTAACGGGAAATATTTTGATAAAATAATGACGTGGATGTCATAACAATATATATGATAATATTCACAATATTTTTGAATCAGGAATATTTTTGTATTTCAAATTATATAAAATGTAATAGTTTGTGTTTGATATAATTAAAATATTATAATTGTAAAACACGTTAGATGATTTAATTTATATTAAACCCTAACTTTAAGTTGGAACATAAAAAGGAAATGGAGGGGTGGGGGATAGTAAAGAATATGTTATGATTGTAGTGCATCCTTGATATTGGATTCCTTACTTGCCTTTTTTTTTTGAACATACTTACTTGCCTTTTCCTTTTTAGCTTTGTGATATAATTAATTTGTACCTTGTAACAGTTCACTCACATGCTTTACATGTAACTAGGGGTGAACAAAAATATTGACATGATTTTCAGTCGTTTTGGTTATATATTTTCCGTTAATTTGGTTTTAATAAAAAAATGTCGGTTTTTGTTTATAGGATCAGTTTGCGAATTGGATTATTTAACTTTACCGAATGCACACAAATTTTGATTTGTTTTCTAACTTTTTAATTCTTTTTGGTTTTTCTTGTATTTTTATCAATTTCAACCGTATTGGCCAAATTACTTACCTATTTGGTTCATTTTTGGATTTTTTTTCTTTTTTAATTTGGTCAGGTCAGTTTTGGTCATGATTAGGCTGGTTTGATTTTGAATATCTGTTGGGTTTGATTTTGACCAAATTGACCGAATGCTCACCTCTGATATAACTCGATACCAAAAAGAAAATATCCAAATTTTGTAATCATTTCAATTTTATGTTTCTTATTTGTTAAAAATCTCAGTTGGATGTTTGGATGAATGAATTAATTTTTTAAAATAACATTATAATTTATATAATTAGAAGGTTTTGAGTTTTATATAACTACGACATCGTACTATCACGATAACAGGACTGTACGTGATGTATTCAACGTAAGTGGCGTGGAAGACGTAAAATGACATATTAAAATTTATAAATATCTATAAATATTATATATACGTCATATAATAGATTCTATCTTATATATCTCCGAAAAAATTAAAATTTGATTAGATGCGCCATAAATAAGAGCTCTTTCTAATGTTCTATCAGTAACTTAAGCTATCACGGAATTTTTCTCATTAAACCATTTTTCCTCAATAAAAAATATTATCCTATTTATAAATAATCTTATTCAATTTTACCTATCAAATATAAAATGTTATCATTTCTCTCTTGAATTTCTGGGTCCATCCTGATTCTACACACACTATAATTTTTAAATTACAACATGTGATTAGAGAGTATGTGGTTTAAGTCGCAAAATAACTAAATAAGCAATTCACTAAAAATAAAGCGAATAATTATTTTCCATTCACGTCTAAGAAAATTCCACTCAATAATTAATTTAGGGATCTGTATCATCTGTCATGAATATATCATTGACTACTATCATAAAATAAAAAAATGAATTGTGGGTCACACGATCATAATACCATTCTCTTGAAAAATATAAATTCCATGTACGTCATTTCTTTTCCTAAAAGAAGAAAAATATATGTCCTTTCTGAATTAGCATCCTGTTTTATTTATATGAATTGATAAACAGTTTAAAATAAAAATATAATTTATTTATATAAAATAAATATATAATTATTATTCTTAATTCATTAAAAGTGATTGTTTTATATGTTTTATTATAATCAATGAGAGTATATATGTTGTTTAATCAAATAATTATTGGACAATTATAATTTGATTTTTTTTTTCAAATGATGCCTATAAAACTGGGAGAGAGGGAGAGTATTTTTTTAACCAAGAAATTAGTTTGTTTTTATTCCCTAAATAATTTTGAAGGAAATATGTGTGTAAAAATAAAATATTTTATGTTGTTTGTATTTTCTCATAAAAATTATATTTTATTCTCTTTTTCTCTCGATCAATCAAAGAATTTATAAAATTAACTATTCTTAATTCTATTCTCATTCTAGTCCTCATTTACAATCTTGAACCAAATCAAATCAACCCTTAATTATATTTCAAATCTTAAACAGAATCCTGCTTCCAATTTCAGCTATATTCCTTTCTACAGGCTAGGGAAATGCTTGTCTTATAAAACATTTCAAAAAAAATTAAGGTTAACTGAAAATATACCAATGACAAAATATGACCAAATAAATTATCCAAAATCTTGATTATAAAACGATGGATCGACCAACCAAATCAAATACATTTTTTTTTAATATCTTTTACCCTATGATACTCAGATATTACAGAAATAAAATGTATGGGCATTGGGCAGGCACATGTTGTTGTGCTGGCGAGAAACAAATTTGATAATGTTAATTATACATTTTCATTATTTTTGTGAAATGATAGAAATGGAACATACACCTGTATATATGCTCCATGCATAGAAGACATTCGATTAGAGTTATATGAAAAAATATAATGGATGGTATCAAATCTTTTATGTTATATCAATTTGGTATTTTATTTTAATTTATAAAAAAAATTATATTTTTTGAATCGAGAATAAGATTTAAAATTCAGATTAATTGCTTTTGAAGCGGCAACCGAAGTGAGAAAATTCTTCTATATATTTCACCTCAATTGCCATGTCAAATTCATAAAAGTCTGGATGCTATCAAATCTTTTATTATATATAAATTTGATGTCTAATAATGTAAACGAGTTGAGTTACTGGCGAATTATCTGAAATCGACTCAATTTTTTTAAAATCAATTCTAAAAATTTGGGTTGATCTTATGCTTGAGCTATTCAAGTTTATTCTCGAGACGAACTCAAGTATCAAAAAATATTGTAAGGCTCGCATAGCTAAATGAGTCTAAATGAATTTCTTACACACATAAAACATTAATTTATATTTTTATATATTGATATTTTTATAACTCTAAAATTAAGTATATAACATTTTAATTGATTGAATTACATATGTTATAGTCTTTTAAAAAAAAATCATTACATGTAATAATTTTTTTTTAATAATTTTTTTGATTTTTTTACTGAATTGGAATTTACTCTAGTCACAGTTGAATGGTTTTGATGTCGTTCGTGATCAAGCATAAATTTGAAACTGTAAGCTCATTTGGGGTCAAACTCAAGTTTCTATAAAATATATGAGTTTGAGTTCAAAATTGGCATACTCCGGCTCGACTTAGCTCGTTATATCCTTATTGATACTAGTTGTTTTCTTATATATCAATCTGATACCTTATTTTTCACTTTATGAATTTGATGTATAGCAACTTAAGTGGATGAACATACGACAAAATTCTCACTCTGATTGTCACGTCTGAACCTAAATTAATAAAGTGTCATCGTTGATATAAAAATAAAATAAACGATACAAATAAAATTGAAAAATAAGATATCAAATTGATACATAAGAGAAATATTTGCCACAACCTAACAAAATTAACCCATAATAAAATAATAATTAAGATGGGGACCATTTTTTTTAAATAGTGGTTGAATGAGTTGTTTCCCAACAGCAAGTTTTGGTTATCTCTATTGAATTTTGTTGTTGAATGTTTAGTACTTGAGAAACATGGATTTGATTGTAATTTGTTGCTTTCTTTGATACCCTAACCCACATCTTTACCTTATATCTCCACAAAAAGCTACAATTTTCATCTATAATTAATATATTTGTACATATATGATCACCATCTTCTTTAATTTGTGCTTGTTATTTCAAATTTCCAATCAATACTTTGGACTCATAAGAAGAAGCAGCTCCCCACTCTCACATTGAACAACAAAAATCTAAATTTGGCTTTATTTTTTGATTAAAATAATCACATCTTTGAAAAAATATTTGCATATATATCAAAATGTTGTTTAATTAGGAAAAGTAATAGTCCATATGAATTTTTAGTATAAAATCGACATTTAAATAGAATAATACTATATAACTTACCTATTTTAACCCACCTTTTGGTACTATCTGACGTGACAATTAACGAGTGGATGTATTAAAATCTGTTTTTTGAGATATACACTTTTAAAAGGTAATTGGACGAATAAAATATTAGAATGTAAGGAGAATTATAAAAGGTGGGTTAAATAGGTGAGTTATAAAGCATTTCCATTTAAATAATATGCATTATGCATTAAAAATTGATTTTTAGAAGTCACATATGAAAATATATAAAATAAAATATTTTTAAAAAATATATAAGACTTTTTAATTCATCATATAAAATATTAAAAATACATTTTAAATTAAACAATTATTAAAATTGACTAAAATTAAAGTTAACTCTTTAAATCGCACTAAATTTAATAAATTTTAAAATTTTAGTTTGATTTGGAAAACAAACAAACAAAAAAACAGATCTTTAACATTAGACTTTTAGTTTATACTTCTATGTTGTGTGCTATAAAAATGTCCCTCCAACGTTGGAGGCACATAATCAATAAACTTTCTAAACCATCTATTATCAACAATATTATCTTTTATTAAGATAGCATTGATAGTGACATTCGATCAAAAAAATATATATTTAAAAAATTATTATCTTGAATTTATATAATACTTAATGTTTACAAATTTTATTTTATCTTTTTGAAATGTCCCTCGCAAGTTGGAGTCACATAATCAATCAACTTTCTAAAACATGTATTATCAACTATGTTATCTTTTATTTAAGACTGATTTGATAAGGACATCAGACATGCATTCAAATAGAGTATTAAAATATACCACGAATTTTGGTTTTGTGCTTCTATAATTTTTAATTAAGATGAATTTTTATTTTAAATTTTTTGTACTTCAATATAAGAGAAATAATAGCTTAAGAAATAGATATTTGATTCCTAAATTTTGCATTTTGCCACTAAAGCTTGTAACTTATTTTGACATCTATATCTATCTATATCTATACTATATAAAAGCACGGAGGGGGGATAAGCAAATTTACTGAATAATCCTTTTCAGTTTACTATTAAATAAAGGTTTTATAGTCATTAACTAATTAGTTATTTAATTAATCACTATTATAATTAAAGTTCTAATTAGAATAGGTAGCTAAATCATCTCCAATTTAATTTTTAATATGTAAAAAATAGCTAAATTGTCTCCAAATTAGTAGGAATGCCTATCTTTTAGCTAAATTGTCTCCAAATTACTGTATTTGGTCAATATATTATTATTTAAATTTCTATCTTATCTATTTTTAAAGATATTATTAACAAAATTAAGTTAATTATTTAACTATGGTTATTATAAAATTAAAAAAAAATATAATAACCGAATATATTATATTTACTTTTACAAAATTTTTTAACTAATTTAATTTAATTATAAATAAAAAATTGATATAATTATAATAAATTAGTAAATATATTCATTGAGAAGTTACGTTACGAGCCACGTGCATAGCACGTAATGCGAAAGTAGTATATATAAAACGAAAAGAATATAAAATATGAACATATTAAACAATTTCCAACTCATGCTAATGTGTCGCCAGTTATATGTGATTTTAGTCAGTCGCTTGCAGCTTTAAGACACTCTAACATGTTACCCACAAACCTTATAATAAACAATAATGCATGGATGTGGAGACTATAAATTATAAACGAGTAAATTAAGTGTCGTATCGCACATAAGGACTTGGCCTAATGGCCAGGTCCTTATAAGTGCACTGCAAGATCGGGGGTTCGAACTCTGACTTTCACTCATGCCGTGGTTTGCCTGTTTTAATTTTAAAAAAGTTACATACTAACTCCCGCTAATCTCCGCTAACAATTAACCCTAGAATAGATTTATCTTTGATAAAAAAAAGTGTCGTATCAGTCCGTTAAAGATAAACCCACATTATTTAGAAAAATAATTATAAATAATTATAAGTGTAAAGGATCAACCACCTATTAACTAGTTCTAATTATTAGGTCATGGTTGAACCTAAACACCTCCTTTAAGCATGTAGATTTGTCACATTTTCATCTATATAAAATCAATTACTTCCACCAATATTTTTAATATGGTATCAGAGCGGATCTGGCCCGAATTCTTAATTTGTCGGTTGTCCGTCTGGATGTCCAGTCCCAGCGGCCCGTCCCGATGTTGCCGCTGCATATTAAATCAAAATTTCAGTGGGTCTGGCCCGAATTTTTAATTTGCTGGTTGTCCGTATAGATGTTCATTCCCAGCGGCCTGGTCCGGTGTTGCCGCTGCTTGTTAAATCAAAAATTTCAGTTTCAGGGGGAGTCAATTTCAAGTGACAACCGGATATCCAGTCTCGGTTGCACCTGAGGGAGAGTGTTAAAGATAATCCCACATTGTTTAGGAGAACAATTATAAATGAGTTTATAAGTGTAAAAGGTCAACCACCTCCTTTAAGCATGTGGATTGTCACATTCTCACCTATATAAAATTAATTATTCCCAAGTCTCTGAAACTGTAACCCGGGATCAAATAAAAATCACATTTTCTTTTAATTTTAGATCTTTAAATCAATTAAAATTAAAATTAGCTCATTTTAATTTTAAAATTTGTTTACATTGTATAATTTTATAAAATTCCGAATTGCACATTTATTCAATTAGAAACTATGCCCGTTTTTCACTCCATTTTTGCCTCCAAATATGCAAACAAAACACTATAAATGGCATAGTTTGATACCTAAACAATTAGTAAAGAGTTAAAAGAGCAACTGTGTTCTACACCAAAGACACAAAAACAAAAAATAAACATAAACTAGCTACTTTTATAAAGGCTATTTTAGGTTTAGGCATCAAATGCTAAATCACAAAATATTTTTCTTTTCAAATATATCATAATTTTTTTATTTGATTAATTCTTGATAGAGAATTGTGGGACAAACATGCCAAAGAACAGCTATGTGATGATCATGATTCAACAAGAGGCCACATCACATTTTCAAAAATGTGTATCATACACACAGTTTTGTAATCTCAATCCTCACATTTAGTGGGATCTGAAATTGTGTTTAATTATGAAGATAAATAAAAGTTATAGCAAAATTTATGTGGACAGTGGATTAGATGGATAAAATAAAAATGTTTAAAATGGATAAAAAGAAAAATTAAACGTGCACAATTACCTGCCCCACATATAGGTCCATCCTTGCTCACATTTCATATTCTTTTACTAATTATTTGTTTGAACTTAGGGCTTACTCATTATTAAATCGTGTACTCTTTGAAAAGTGTACTTTATTTGGTTTACTTTTTAATTTCTCAGAAAGTTAAATTTTATTTTTAATTCATTAAATATTAATATTAATATTATATATATATATATATATATATATATTAATTAAAATACTTAAATTTGTTATTGTCTTTAAATATTAATTAATTAAGAAGTACTAATTTACCTAATTTGGTCTTTAGAAAGTTATTTTTTTTTATCAAAGGCGAAAACTTTCATTAATGAAAATGAAAATTATAAAGATGAATAGTTATTTAACAAATTGAAAGAACTAAAATAATGATGAGAGCTGTTAATACTGTCATCGGTTAGGGTTTTTTCAACAATCAAAAAATTACCCAAAACATAATTGATTCAAATTGAAAATACGATCTTGAAACTGCTTGATTCTTAAAACTTCAAATTTTTCAAGTCTCATCTTCAACATAGATCCATAAGTTATCTCCTAAGTCTTAAATCTACAACAACATTTAAAAATTTATTCAATCAAAATAAATTCAAATAAATATTTTATAAAAAAACTTATTGAAATAAGAAAAGCAGATCTGCAATTAATAATACTATTGGCGGAGAAAAGATGATTTTATGGGTAACCGGAAAAATAATCTTCTCCCAACCTTAAAAAGATGGGAAAAAAAATTGTTTTAGAGAAAAGGGAGAGCACTAATTTTTAGAGAGATGGATGTTTATTTAAAGTGAAATTATATGAAGAGGGCTAGAAAGTTATTTTTTAAGACAAATGAAAGTTGAAATTTTAATTTGCCAAAAACTAAAATATATAAATATATAAATAAATCAAATAAAAAAATTATTTATTTTGTATATTTTATTTTCTAATCTGTTTATTTATGATCAAACAAGCCTTAAATTTAAAAGGGTAATTTTACAGCTTCAAAATTAACTTTAATATCTTTGAGATAAAAATATTTTATAATCATTTGGTTTTTGAAACTATATTATACTATTAAATATTAATGGTTTAATTGATATATATATATATATATATATATATATATATATATATATATATATATATATATATATATATATATATATATATATATATATATATATATTTTAAACCCCTATCGTCAAGGCGTCCTTCACTCTTTGAACACATGGGCATGTGTGGATCCCCACAGGAACAAAAGCTTCACCATTTTCAAGCATTTAATTTAAAAGTTGTAGATATTCTAAAATAAACAATATGCCCATGTCAATCAGTGCAATCTGCCTCCTTTCAATACAATAATATTAACAAAATAAAATACAAAAAACTTAAAGCTAATTCGAGATTTTGCATCTTATTTTTTCTCTGTGTAGGGTAGTCCGGCCCGGAGTTACGAGAGGCGGAATAGACGGTCGCTTTTTAATTTTTAATTATTCTATTTTTAATTAATTTTTATCGGTTTGTCTCGTTTTCTTTCTTTGCTCGTCAATTTTTTTAAGTTTTCATTAGTAAATAATATACTGTGTCAATATTACAGTTTAAAAAATTCGCGTTCCGCAACTTTCTATTAAGATCGTAGGATTAAATCTCTCACAATTGCAAAAAAAATTCTTTCTCAAATGATAAAAAAATAATAATTTATATTTCCCGCATGACAAACAATTTTTGCTAATTTTCATCATAAAAATTATACATATGTAAAAAAATAGACAAAATTGAGTAAAAATCGATTGTCATTTGACAAAAACAAACAAAAATCAATTGCAACATAATATTATCTCTAATAATAAAAATAATTAAATTAAAATTTAATTTACCAAAATAAGTATAAAATAAAAAAATCTAATAACTCCAAAAATCAATTATTCAAATAAATGGGCGCTAATGTGGGGCTAGTTTAAATGGCTAAAGCACCTTTAAGTGCATTAAAAAGTTGTGGATTTGAATCACGCCTCGGTAACTAACAACTAACAAATGAGACTCGAAAGAGTCGATTTTCATCTTTGATAAAAAAAAAATGGGCAGTTTTTAGCTGTAACTTGGAAGACACTTAAAGACTAAACCTAACATATTTAAAACAAGAACAGACTTGTGATTTGGACAAGGTTAAGGCGTTTTAGGAGTAGCTGGGTGATATGTAATGCAGAATTAAGTCGCCTTAATACAGACACATGCTTAGGAGATAACACATCGTTTTGGTCTCACAAAGAGATGACACCATTATTTTTTGAAGTTGCTGTTTTTGATTTGATTTGCTTGCCCATTGCATTTCCATTTTTTTAATTCCACACCATCCATTCCCTGCATTATGGGCTACCTACATTATATTTCTCAAATATTTATTTATAATTCAGTTTAAAAAAAAAACAATATTTCTCATACATAATAAAAATTCGATTAATGAAACATATATCTAAAGTGAAAATAAAATTTATAAATATTTTAAACAAAGCCTAACAGCAAAATAATTTTTAATTTTTATAAATTGTTGCAATTTTAATCAAATTTTTTAATTTTTATTAATTTCAAATTTACATTTGTTGCAATTTTAACCATTGTTTTTTTTTTATCAGTTTTTCACCTACATACAACACATGTTAGCTTATTTGACGTTTCTCATCATTTTTAATTTTAAAGTCGTTTTTTACTTCAACCACCGAAAAACTAGAGAACAGGCTCAATCTCAATATCTCTATTTTGAATGGGCAGTGAAAAGAGCTGCTCGAATTTTTTTTATTATTTCTCAAAAAAAATTTATGTCAATTTTATCCAATTTGTCCTGAAACGCATGGTTTCGTTTTAATTATGTCCAATATGTAATTTTGCTCATGTGACGCCTACGGGGCGCTGATGTGGCATGCCACACATCAGCGCCAATAAGTAAAATTGTGTAGTTGGACAAAATTGAAATGAAATCATGTGTTTTAGGACAAATTGGATAAAATTGAAAGATTTGACCTTTTGTGAAACAGTCATGAAAGAGTTGGCCTTTTTTGGTCATTTGGCCAAATGCTCGGGCCTCTAATATTGTAAAAAAATAAGGTAAGTCCGCCCAAACTCGGCCCGATCCCGTAAAAATAGTGCATTGATGCCGGGTTTGAGTAGTATATTTAAAATCCGAACCGGACTTGGGCAGGATTGGGCTTGCCTTTAAAAAAGTCAAGCCCGCCCAAACTCGGCCCATGAATAGGTTTATGTGGCGCCGATGTGCACATCAGCGCCACGTAGGTGCCACATGAGCAAAATTACATAGTTGGACATTATGGAAACGAAATTATGTGTATGAAATTGAAAAGTTTGGACTTTTGTGAATTTTTGTCAAAAGTTTAGCATTTTTTTGGTCATTTGACCTAAAAATTAATAAAATTAATAAAATTAATTTGAATGGATAAAGATCAATAAATTATTATTTTTTCCAAGAGACGAGCCTTTTTTTTGTAATCAATTAAGCATTAATTTATGTTCAACTAATTTTACATCAAAATAATGGTACGTCTTTCTTATGAAATTTTCTTTTCTTAAAATCTTTCTAATGTTAATTGAAAGGCTTAATGGCAAAAAAACCCCAAACCTTTACGATTTGTTGTAATTATATTCAAATATTTTAATTTTTACAATAATATCCATATTGCATTATTTTGTTGCAATAATATCCAAATTGCACTTTTATGTGAATTTTTTTGAGTTTTTGCCATTTTTTGGGACTTTTACTATATTATTATATATCAAAACATAATAATAGCCTAATATCTTAATTGAAAACAACAAATTTAGCCATCAATTCGACTATTATTACTACAAAAAATACAATTTGGATATTATTGCAACAAAAAAAATGCAATTTGAATATTATTGTAAAAATTAAAAAGTTTAGATATAATTGCAATAAGTCGTAAAGGTTTGGATTTTTTTTTACCATTAGACCTAATGGAAATAATAGTCACAATGCCCATCGATGGAATAAATTGAATTTGATTCAACAAAATAATAGTAATAATTTATAGAAGGCCAAATGTTGTAAAAAGGCCAAACCTTTCACAAAAGTTTCACAAAAGTCCTGACTTTTCAATTTTGTCGATTTTAGCCAAAAACTGATTATTTGGTTTCACAAAAGTCCTGACCTTTCAATTTTGTCGATTTTGGCCAAAAATGGATTATTTTGTTTCACAAAAGTCCCGATCTTTCAATATTTGGCATGCCACATAGGCGTCACATAGGCAAATTGAAATCAAATTGAGAGTTGGCCACAATTGAAACCAAATAATTTGTTTTTGGCCAAAATCGACAAAATTAAAAGGTCAGGACTTTTGTGAAACTTTTATAAAAGGTTTGGCCTTTTTACAACATTTGGCCTTTATAGAAATGAAGATGACTTATGGTGTTTGAAAAGAACAAAATTAGAAAGATTTGGCTTGTGGAATAATTAAGTTGGTTGGCAAGATCTATGACTTCAAAGAGAATTACAAGAAGAAGTTGGAGAGAAAGGCATATTTAGATTATACCAAAATTATTGGCTTTAACGAAGAGCAAGTTTCGATTTAGTGACTGCTTACGCTGCAATCACATCACTAACCATGGATTTGTGTAAGTAACCGTATCCATGTCTCTTGCTTGAGAAATGCTTCCACGAATTTAATTCGTCACATAAGATTATTAATCATTCAATTTTAAATCTAATAACGATTGTGCTGTATTATTTGCACAATAAATTAATAAAATATCTAAAATATTATAATCTTTAATAATTTTAGAATATGTCTAAAATTTTAATTTTAATTTGTATTAATATTCTAATTAGTGAAGTATTCGACAGAAAGATAATTTTATTATTATTAACTAATTAAGAAGTATAATTTAATTAAAATTAATACTCCAAATGCTAAATATATTATTTACTATCTATAATACACTATCTTTTTTTTTTTTGACGAGGACTCACTCTACTGAGCCGAAGTTTAATATCACAAATTTTGGAATGTGGACTACCCCCAAGACCACATACCTAGTAATTTCGGGCTATAATGGTCAGTAGCCCAACCTCAACGGGCTATAATACACTATCTTATTCCCCTTTTAGAGTACACTAAAACTGAACATACAGCGTAGATATTGACGTGAATAAGGGGAAAAGGGGGACATATGTGATGTGAGGAATATAAGTTAATCTTAATCCTTTTGGATTACTTCTTGTATAGAGTTGAACACTTTATGAATTTTTCTTCCAATGACATATATATTATAGATGTTCTTTATTTGGTGGTTTTCCACTAATTTTGTACTCTTTTTGATAAGTAAAGGATAATTAGTGGATGGATCGATTCTTTCACCCGTGGATATATGTTTTAATACCGAACCACGTAAATCTCTTGTGTTATTTATTTATTTTTGCTATATTATTATTTGTTGATCAAATTCATAATTAAATATCCACCAAATGGTTTCGATTCCGATGCGTATATCAATCCGGTCATGAACCGGTCACGACAATTGTCACCATAAATTCAACAATCGGTATCAATATTACAACAAATAATAAAAAATAGGGGTACTTGCAAATGACATCCCAACGTTTCACTTTTATAGCGATTTAATCCCAACGTTTAAAACGTTATGAAACCAATCTCAATTTTTCTTATTTTATAATTTATAGCCCTAATTGTTTTCCGTCAACTTTGTGCATACGTGGCAGTCATATTATATACATGTATTGGCATATTAAATCCCAACATTAAAAAAAATCAAATAAAATCCTAACGTTTCGTTTTTTTCCTCGCTTTGTAACCTAAAAAGGAGATAAAACTTCCGGAAAACTGATTGGGGATACAAATTACAAAAATAAAAAAGGTTGAAATTTGTTCGTAACGTTTTAAACATTGACGTTGGGATTTGTTTTGCAAATATCCTAAAACATAATTAATAATTAAATATTTTCATATCACAAACGCTCATTAATTTATTATAAAAATAATATGGCACAACCGTTAGTCAGTCTTAAGCAACGACTAACGGACTTCCACCCACTTCCGGATCCATCAATTATAAATATCTCCAATGTAATATGTTTACTTTAATTTTATTTTATTTGAGAGATATGTTTACTTTAATTAATGACATAAATAGTTTAGGTTGAAAATTAAAGGCTGACATATATGTAAGAAAATGGAGAAACAGTTCCGGCCCCTACATGTCCCGGCGGACCAGCCTCTCCGATGAACCGTACTTTCCTAAAACTTAACACTTTTTGTTTGTATAGTAACAGTCCCAGCTAGTAAGATCCTTGCCATTGTTATTTCGCTTTCAGGTTTATTATTATTTCTTTTTCTGCATCATTTTTATATCACATAAAATATTAAAAAATATGAACAACATGAAGAAAAATAATTAAGCAAAATGATTGCTTAAGTTCTGCCATTGAATTTGGATCTCTAAGCTTCAAATTGAATGTAGTCATTGATTTGTCACTTTCATAACACAAAACGTATAGATATTTTAAGAAGGAAAATTAAATATTTGGTCAAAGAAACCACTAAAACGAAAAGAAAAAACAAGGACTCCTATGAATTAAATTCTATTGTATATTCCGTTATGTTTTGGGTCAAAACAGAATTGCTTACAAAATATGGAAATTGTCAGCAAGGAGCCAGAAGCCAAGCATATGCATGTAATTTTATTATAGTTTAGAATATATTTTATTTTTGGAGAAAAACACCCAATGTTTTAGATAAATAACAAATTAAATTTTATAATAAATTTTGTATAAAACAGGTTCTGTCATTTCTTTAATTCAAAATAAGAAAAAGAAATTCAATTTGCACTATAAACTTATAACCGTGGACTAAATAGTCAATTTTTTTCATTGTTATAAGTTAGTCCATATTTTTATTTTAAAATATATTAAATTTTGAATTTTATTAAAAACAGTTTTGGATGCAAAATTACAAGAAAGTACTAATATTTTTCTCTTACTTAATTATTATGTACTAGTATAACCTTTCATTTTTTTGTGTTCTCAATGAATTCTCGGTCATACTAAAAATATGAAAGGTCGAGGCTGATCAGTGTGATCCGATTTAACAATGATTTAGATATGTAAAAAGACAAATTAAATAAAAAAAACAATAATATATAATGAGTTTTGATGAAAACTAGTCAAGCGTGAAAAAAAAAGGAAAAAAATTAGGGCACTTTTTTAAAAATTATAAATGGCCAAATAACTAAAAAAAGACCAAATCTTTTATAAAAATTTTATGAAAATCCAAACCTTTCAATTTTATCCAATTTGTCATAAAACGCATGATTTCGTTTCAATTTTGTCCAACTACACAATTTTACTTATATGGTGCAATGTGTGGCATGCTACATTAACGCCATATAGGCGTCATATGAGTAAAATTACATAAATGGACATAACTGAAATGAAATCATGCGTTTCAGGACAAATTGGAAAAAATTAAAAGGTTTGCACTTTTATGAAATTTTCATAAAAGGTTTAGCCTTTTTTGATTTTTTGGCCATTATAAAGTGAACCATTAATAAGACTGCGTTTTATTTTTTAATAAAATTATTAGCTGAAAATAATAAAAGTTTACTTATTGTTTTAATTATATTATAGATTAATAAAATTTTCATATTTTATATTGGACTAAATTATAAAAAAAATTGAATAGTTAGTCCATATATGATCGTAAATTTAAGATACAATTTCATAAAAGTGAGAATTTATTTTGAAATAAAATTTATGGTGAAGTCTAATTTATTTATTATGAAAGACTGAATATTATTTAGTAATTTTCTATTTATTTTATTATGAAATTTAAAGTCATTCAAAATCAGAATCAATCTTTTAGTATGAAACAATTATTTTCTCTCTTTTTACATTGTAATGTAATGTACCAAAGATAACCTAAGAATTTTCATGGAAGCGACTCAGAAATAGTTAATGCTCTATTTTTTTCATCTTTACATTGTGTTTTTTCTTTTCAAAGTAGACATATTCTCAAGGGCATAATGCATTTTCCAACTCCTAAAATTTGTACCTATTATTCAATTTGACCTTTTATATTTCATCTTAATCAATCTAATATTTAAATTTGTAAATTTTGCATATTTGACCTTTAAAATTATTATTTTTATACTCCTTCCGTCCAAATAGAGTTGTCTACTTCCAAAAATTTTTTTGTATCAAAACTGTAATCACTCCTAATAAATAACATTTTTTAGAACGGATTTTTTTATATTATTTCTATTTCAAACCCACTCATCAACTATTTGTTATAAGTATTTATTATTATCAATCATTAAATGTTAAGGAAAGTTGGTCTAAATTTTTAAACATCAATAACATTTGTTACGTTTTTTTAAACTATGTAAAAAAGTGAAAGTGGAAATTTTATTGGGACAGAGAGAATAATAGTTTGACCCTTTTTTGTCTAGTTAGATCAAACAATTTGTTACAAATCAAAATATGTGCGTGAACGTATTTCTTAATTGACGTATCATACAATTAAGACATATTTTTGACTTTTAAATTTGTACTTTTTCACCTATTTGACTCTCGAACTTATACTTTTTCACCCATCTAAATCCTCGACTTTTCATTTTAACTCATTTGACCTCTTTTTTATGATGTGTCGAGTTAGGTATAGAGGGGCATTGTTTTACCACGTTAGCACATTTGTGCCCGTTCTAAAAAGTTGAATAAGCAAAGTTTATAAGTTGAGACACCGAATAGATTAAAATAAAAGATGAAGGGTCAAATGAGTTAATGAGTACAAATTAAGGAGTTAAAAAATACATTAAAGACTATGCTCGAAATGTCATTGAAGTTCTCTTGCCGAACACATTACTTAATATCTTAACTAACTTTAGATGGAACAGAACGACTTTTAAAACCATAATCGAAATTTCCATTATCTATGAAATTCTTATCTATATCAAGCATATATAAAAATTAATGAAAAATTAAACATATTTTATACAGCATCTAGTTACGATTATATGTTTATATATAATTATAATATATTTTAATTAATAAAATTTAATTCATTATATATTATAAAATTATATTTGAATACAAATGTAAAAGACATACACCAAAACGAAGTAATAAATTGCACGTAAAAGGATTATTTTTTTAATAAAAGAAGTGACGTGCTAGTTAAAATTGTTTAAAATCTGACATTTTAGCTTGTAAAAAAAGACTTAATGATTTAAACATATAGATAGTCAATTATATCAAACCTATTAAAAATGCATAATTTATCTAATTTTCGATAAGTGTATTTCAATTTTAACCAATCACTCGTTTTATTTAGTTATAAATCATAGCTTTATATAAATATTTGAATTGATTCACCTTTTTTTTATTTTTTCTTCTTTTCATTCTCTTTAAAATGTCTCTTTTCTTCTTCTTTTGGAGGTGGGAGAGGGTGATTTTCGATCTTGATCTCCTTCACTCTGCCCAAATTGATTTTTATTTTTAAGATTTTTTTTGGTACATAATCCTTCCAGAATGGAGTTCCATCACGTATTGAATAAATTTTTTGTGAATATATTATCGGTTAGCACGTTGATTTTCTTGGATTATATAAACAATTTTATGACTGTTCGGTTTTCATATATAAGTTTTTGAAGATCAAATTTTTTGATGTGTTATGATCTATCTCTTTTGAATATCATAAGATGATGATCGGAAATGTTAGGACTCAACGGATCGAGCGGATCATCGGTATAATCTAACGGTGTTAAATCAAAATACTCCCGCCAACAGAATTATGTTCATCGTTGAGAGTCCAACACTTTTAGCGAGATTCATGTTTTTGATTTTTCTTCTTTCCGGTTAATTTTTTTGCTTGTCTTTTGGTTGTTTTTTAGTATTTGTTCTACAATTTAAAAGATCATATGTTTAACTATTCACAGTTTGGCACCCCTTGTTTGAAAATTAAACGATTTAGTACTTCAGTTTTGATTTTATTAAACTATAGGCTCTTCGGTTAGTTCCATTAACAATTTGATATTTACTTTCAAACAATTTGACACCTTAGTTTCAACTATGTAAACGATTTGGTATCTCACTTTTAATTATTATAACGATTTGGTACCTCATTTTTAAACGATTTGCAAATGATGTGGTACCTCACGTTTTATCCTGTTATTGGTACCTATATTTAGCAAAAAGGTGTTATAGTTTATAAAATCAAAACTGAAATAGCATATGGTTTGATTTAGGTCTTTGAGTAATTTGCTCTTGGTTCATTCATTGTTTAATTATTGATAAAAACTTTAAAATATTAATTAATAAAGATAAAATTTATAAAATTTAATGTACAATTCAATATTAAAAACAATACAACTAATCTTTTGACACTATTATCCACATCATATATAGTCTGGAATTTATAGCTTTTATTAGTAATTTCTAGAATCTTATCATTTCTCTAAAATCAGATAAAATTTTCTTTCATCAAAACAAATTCAGATTATTATTATTATACCAACCAATAAAATACAACTCAGATTCAAACTCCACATTAATTTCTCAAGAAAAAACCAACATTTATTTTATTTACCATTCTGCCATCTATGTCCTTTCTTCTTTATTACTTTGGTGTGAGGCAAAAAAAACTCTCCTCTCCTCTCTTCTCCAATCCATTTCCATATATAATAACACAAACACAAAGCAATACTAATACTACTCAACACCCTTTTTAATATCTCCACTTTGTTTTTTCCTTAAACAAATTTTATCCAATTTTACTAAAATGCAAAAATAAAAAAAGCTCTCTTCTTGACGTTTTAGTATCCAAGTTTTAATCTTTTATTAAATATTTCTCTGGGTTCGCTTCAGATTTCTCCAATCTTGATTCTTTTCTCTTCTGAATCTTTATTTTCTTGATTAATGGTTATGAATCAAGAAAATCTTTAATTTGATTTTCTTGGTTCTTGGTTCTTGAATCTTGATTTTCTTGTTTTCTTGATTTGTATTAATGGTAATGAAAATGAAAGTTAAAGAATTGCACCCATTGTGTTGCATCTCACTAGAAAGTCCGGGAATCGGAGACCAATCACCGGAGCCATCATCGTCATTACTAACACGAGCAAGATCTTTACCGGCAGGGTTTTCAGGCGGATCTGACGGCAATGCGGCCATTAACAATAACATTAATGCAAATGGACGTTGTTTAATAGGATCATCATCAGAAACCACGGTTGCCGGAGTTCTCTATAAGTGGACTAATTACAGCAAAGGGTGGAGATCACGGTGGTTCTTGTTAAAGAATGGCGTCCTATCTTACTCAAAGACTCGCCGGCCGGAAAATATTCATTTATTATCTTCTAATGATGACGTCAGATTGATCGGAGAAACATCCACCAGTCGGCTCTCGAGAATCAATAGTGTCAGTGGTAATTCAAGTTCTCGCCGGAAACAGCCAAAAGGTGTCGGCATTGTTCATTTAAAGGTACATTTTACAAGATTATAGCATTTACTGTGTGATCTGTGTTATTTTTATTTGGCGGTATATATTTTTGCTATTACAAGAAACATTTTGATTCAAAATTTTCTCTTACAGTTTCTACAAATTTGGTCAAATTATCTGATTTCTGATGAGTGATTGTAATAACTGTTATGTTTTTGAAATCTGAGCTAGAAAAAGGCAATTTTTTTGAAGGGGGGGTTATGTTATGACTTATGAACCGCAGGTTTGTTGCTATGTTCAGTTTTTAAGCAGCTAAAAGAGGCTTTTAAATTTTATCTTTTTTTTTTAGTTATTTTTTTAACAGTTTTAACTGGGTGTTAATGTTGAGTGGGTCACATCAACAGGTGGGTTTGGGTGGTGTTTGTGAGTTAAGATATGATGTGTACATTGTAGGTCTCTGCATTCGCAGTCACATCACTTTTATTTTAAGCCAGTGGATGTGAATGTACATGAATGGATGGTTAGATTTCAGCTTTTCTAAAATCAAATTTTTTATACCATTTGTGTTTTTTTTACCCTTTTTTAGATACCCTTTGGTCAAATACTATAATCTTTTAAAAAAATTAACATTACTCAATCTGGATTTTTTTGTGTTTTGTTGAATTTCAAGACTTGAGCTGAAATCAAAAAATGGGTTAGTGTTAGAATTTGTTTTATCTTTAGTTTGTTTGAAGTCTAAGTATGACTTTGAGTTTTTTTTTTACTTCTTATCTTATGTGATCTTTATCAAGATTTTAAACAATAGTACTATTAAAAAATGTGGGGACTTTTCTTTTAAGGCTCCATTTATTATGCCACCTACTTTGATTAGTATAATTCTTGAACCATTCTTAAGCATATTCTTTTATTACTGTTGATCCTAGTCTAATGTTTGTGAATTGTGTATAAAGATTTGCACTTTATTTCTTGTTTCAGTAATTTTCTTGTTTGTATTTAAACTGTTTGATAGAATGCAATTCTTGACAATATATGTGATGATGATGATGATTACGTTAATTCTTGAACCAGATATCATCGTTTCGTGAGAGCAAGTCAGACGATAGGAGATTTTACATATTTACAGCAACTAAGACACTTCATCTTAGAACTGATTCGAAAAGAGATAGAGCAGATTGGATTCAAGCTTTGGTCTCTACTAGGACCTTGTTTCCACTAAGATCGGTGAATGATATTGTTTCTTATAGACCTAAAGACCTGTCTCTTTCAACTGAAAGGCTTAAAAAGCGTTTACTTGAAGAGGGTGTCAGTGAAATTCTTGTGAAGGAGTGTGAGCAGATCATGCTGTCTGAATTCTCTGAAATACAAGGACAAGTTCAAATTCTTTTCGAGCAAAGGTCTAGTTTGCTCGATACATTGAGGCAATTAGAGGTAACTTTGTTGTATTGTTCATTTTGTGTAGAAATCTTCATTGTATTATGTGATAGTACTCAATTAAAAGGCTTTACGTTTAAGATAGTGGTTAATTCAAAACCTTTACGTTTAAGACATTTGAGGACTTTAGGTTTAAAATATCACTTGATTATTTGCTTCACACTATGTTCAAGTTTTGCTTGTTCATATGGAGATGCACTTACACTTTTAGCTAGTGGCGGAACCAAAATTTCATTTCAGCCCGGGTTAAATGTCACGCGAATGATTTAATCCACCTATAACCTTCCTGCAGCCCAGACTTAACCTCCATCTAGCCCTGGTTTCACTACAACCCTACCTCCTTCTCTTGAAAATTTCCGAGTGCAGCCCATGTTGGAGCCTATCCAAGCCTAAGGGTGGTTTCGCACCTGCTTCTAGCTTTGATGATGAACTATTGAGGTTTCTAAAATAACTAAAAGTACTTATGGATATTTCATATCAAAAGAAAAATGTTATTCAGTTTTCTCGTTACTTGATATGCAAACAGATTTTCAAGTTGCTGATGCTATTTTTGATGGTATGAAAAATCATATTTTTTTTGACCTTATAATAAATTATAAGGAAAATTATAATGCTAATAAATGAAGAGAAGCACCATAGCAACTATTTATTTATTCATATGAAGAGCTTCCCAGTGTGTTCTTCAAACAAGGCAATTCATGTATGACATGAATGAGAGTTTCATCCTGCTATTCATGTGAAACATATGGAAATCTAGTCACTGATTAAAGTGATTTTTGTAGGATTTTCCAGATACAGGTTGTTTTTATAGCTCAGTCTCTTGCCCTTAAATGGTTTCAGTTATGGAGTTCTGTTGCATAATAAAATCTCATTTCGTAGATTATATTTACTTCTGATGAAATAAACTTGCATCAGGTCCATAGTTAACTTTTTAAGAATCTCTCTTTTGCTCATGCAGGCAGCTAATATAGAAGCTGAAATATCGGGAATCCCAGATGGAGAATTTCAATTGACAAAGCATGGATTTTCAAGTTTAGCGCGTAAACAATTTAGTGGTATGAGCACAGCTTGCTTCAATGTTTTCTTCTCATTTTTTTGTTGCTTATACGTATATATCAGTTTTCGTAAGCACTTCTTTTTTACCGTGGAACATTTGAAATGGTACTTTGTTGATTTATTGTGATTTTAGCCTTCTCAAATACCAGAAAATCAGCAAATTCTTTGTATTCTTTATTCTGGTGTTTGGCCATTCATAAATATTCGTATGTGTGGTTTGTTAATGATCTTTTCATTATTTATTTATTTTCGTTCTTTTAAGTTTCTGCTCCTTCAAGATGCATCAATAACCATATTTTCTATTGCTTGGGCTGCAGTGCAGTCTTATTCTCATTATCTTGTTTTGGGTTCCAGAATGTAGCACAACAGAATCATCTGATGATATTGAGAAACAAGAACTTGAGGAAATATCAGAGGAAGATGAATCCTCTTTTTATGATACAAAAGATTATTTTACTGAACCTACGATTATTAATGGGTCAGTAAGAGAAAATGAAGAGAAAATGTATATCGGTAAGGAACTTCGTAAATCTGGATTTCCACATGTCGAAAGGAGAAATAAGCTTCCTGATCCCGTTGAGAAGGAAAAAGGAGTCAGTCTTTGGTCTATGATCAAGGACAATGTGGGAAAGGATCTCACACGAGTTTGTCTCCCAGTTTACTTTAATGAACCATTATCGTCTCTTCAGAAGTGCTTCGAGGACTTGGAATATTCTTATCTTTTGGACCGAGCCTATGAGTATGGAAAAGAGGTAGGACATCTGTGTCTTAATGCATCCGAAACATTTTGTCCCTTAAATATCACATAATGTATGCTAATAATAGATTAACTCAAGGGGCATGTATGGGGTGTATATTCATGGAGATTGGTGAATCCATTTTGTTTCAGTTAAACTGTATTGAGTTGCTTATGTTTTTGGTAACAAACCAAATCTTTAGATCTTTAAGCCTGGAAGGTGTTTAAGCCTGGAAACACGGAAACATAAATTGTTTAGTGTGCAATAAGATGCACGAATTGATTATTCCTAATTGCGGATCATCTGCACGTTATTAAATTTACTTGTTATTGGTTATTGCTTCTTATTGGTTAATTGTCTGGATTTCTGCACAGGGGAATAGTCTCATGAGGATATTAAATGTTGCTGCATTTGCTGCTTCTGGATATGCTTCCTCTGAAGGTCGACACTGCAAACCCTTCAACCCTTTGCTGGGAGAAACTTATGAAGCTGACTATCCTGATAAAGGACTTCGTTTCTTCTCAGAGAAGGTCAGTAGATACATCACATAACTTAGATTTGAGAAGAATATTTCCTGCTGCCTTTTTCATTGAAGTATCCAAGGGCCAAACCCATTTCAATTTGAAAGTGTTCAATGACATTTTGAATCCAAAATAATATTTTCTGCATTGCAAGCTGCTCATGAATGCTTGTCCGCCGATTGTTTATCTTAATGATACTTCAAATTGATACAGGTTAGTCATCACCCTACTATCATAGCCTGCCATTGTGAAGGTAGAGGGTGGAAGTTTTGGGGTGACAGCAACCTCCGTTCAAAATTCTGGGGGCGGTCAATTCAGCTTGATCCTGTTGGAGTGCTGACTTTAGAGTTTGATGATGGAGAAATATTCCGATGGAGCAAGGTATATATCTTGTTGCAAAATCTTCTGTCTTGATTTTCTATTCTATTGGTGCTTTAATATTAACATAGGTTCATTCATCAGGTGACAACCACTATTTACAATCTTATCCTTGGTAAATTGTATTGTGATCACCATGGACTAATGCATATACAAGGAAATAGACAATACTCATGCAAACTCAAGTTCAAAGAACAATCACTTCTTGACAGAAATCCTCACCAGGTACCATGATATTCCTGCTTTTCGCAAATATAATGTATAAAATTATTAGTGTCTTTTCTAGCTAAATGCATCGGTTGAATGATCGGTCTAATTTCACTCACTAAGCTCCAACATGGTTGGTCTAAACTTGTGAAATTTGTCAAACATACCATTCACCTTTATTTCAGAAACTCATACCGAAACTGAATAGTATAGGTCAATGGGTTTGTCGAAGATGTTTCCGGGAAGAAAGTTGCTACATTATTTGGGAAGTGGGACGACAGTATTTATTTTACGAAAGATGATGGGGCTAGTAAGATAAAGGATTGCAGTTCCTCATCTAATGCAACCTTGCTTTGGCAAAGCACTAAGCCACCTCCTAATCTCACTCGGTACAACTTAACGTCGTTTGCGATCACTCTAAATGAATTAACACCAGGACTGCAGGTAGAGATGATGTAATGTACAGTTTTCCGATGTGCATTTTCATTTTTCTCTTATGCATATCTAATCGTTTCTTATAGCCATGTCTGATCCCGGGTATTTGATCACGGATTAAGGAGAAACTTCCACCTACGGATTCTAGGCTTAGACCAGACCAGAGGCATCTGGAGAATGGGGAATATGAGAAGGCAAATGAGGAGAAACAACGGTTGGAGAAGCGGCAGAGATTGGTATGTTAAAAGCTTCTTATCTCTTCTTAGTTGAATCATAGTGTCAGCAATATGCCGAATTAGATTTGCAATAAATTTTTCGAATTATCTTTAGAAGTGATCATAAGGTTCGTGTATGTTTTATTATTATTAGTGCTCATCGTCATTTTGTGCAGTCAAGAAAACTACAAGAACATGGATGGAAGCCGAGGTGGTTCCATAGAGAAGAAGAAGACGGAGCTTTTTGCTATTCGGGCGGTTATTGGGAAGCACGGGAACAAGGAAAATGGGAGGAATGTGCAGATATTTTTGGTGAATTTAGTGGTGATCTTGCAGAATCCTCATACGGGTCTTGACTCGGATTCAGGTAACTAGTATTCCTGAAAAATTGCAGCTCCACTTTCTTAGAAGCACACTTCTATAATAGCTGATTTGTTTTGGCAACTTTTCTTTTGTTGGGAAAGAACTGACATGATTATCATCTATGTTGTACCGAAACTTATCGAGTTCTATGTTTCAACATTTCATTTTTGTTTCCGAAAACGCTTATGCAATTCCAAGACTTTATATTTATAACATATTCCTATAGAAACTATGGTTTTGCCGCTTTCCGTTTCCAGAAATGCTTTTAAAATTTTATATTTATAACATATCGTTGCATTGTCGTTTTGGTGTTATCCGTTCCGGTATAATATAGTTATGATTGATATCCCATTTTCCGCCATCATTCTGATAATGCAGAAAAGGCAGTGAAAGAGCAAGCACTTGTAGATTTTCCTGATTCTAGCCATCTGCAGGATCCTTGTCAAAGGTAGCAAATTTTGGCTACAGAAATGCTTGAGCAGTTATGGATAGGATAGAACCTAATATTTTTTCTTGTAACATTACTAATTCGCTGCTACAGATCTTTGTTTGTGTGTAAGTTCTTTGAATTTGTACCAGCCATTGGCCTATAATTATAATTTTATTCTGCTATTTATTTTTATTTTTTTGTAAGAAGAATAAATGAAAAAGAAAAGGAAATGTATCATCATCATCATCCCAGAATTAGCTTTCTTGGCATGGTAAACTGTTAGAATTTTTAATTTCCTTCAATTTGATTTTCTCTCTGTTAAGTTTATTATTGAAACAAGAGAAAATTATGAAAAATACTATCTTTTAAAAAATAATATAATTTTCTATCTCAATAAGAAAAAGATAAAAAAAATATCTCACTTTTTTAATATAGTTATTTCTTTTTACTCTAAAATATGTTTATATTATAATTATATCTACTTCTAATTATTATTTTATTCTAATTATATTTATTTTACTCTAATTATATTTTATTATACCACCTGTTATTTTTTTCTTTTCTTTCCTCTCTCTTTTTTTTTTCTTTTTGCCATTTTTCTTTTTTTTCTTTTCTTCTCCATGTTTGTTCTTTTATTCTTTATCGTTCCTTCATCGCTCCGCCGTCGCTTTGCTATCGTTTCGCTATCACTCCGCCGTCCTATGGTATTTGATTTTAACGATTTTTTTTAAATTCGTGGTGATAAATACGATTTATTTTAACTTTCAGATCTGAATAAATTACTCTTAAATTTTTTCAATTTTAGATCTAAAAATCAGCATAAAAACTATTTTATGATGAAAAACCAATTTTCTGCAAAAAAAAAACAGCATCCTGATTATCATATGAGTATCGCTGCATTATTATATCATTATCATAACACGCAGAGAAAAATGTTTTTTTATATAAAAAAACAGTGTACAATTATCATATGAATATCACCGTATTATCATGTAGTAATCATAACACTGCAGCAAAAAAGATTTTTGCAGAAAATAATGTTTGATTATCATATCGTTGTCATAATATTATCATGTTGTTATAATCACAACATTATCATAGGATACCTAGATGATAATATTTATGATACTAGATGATAATGTTGTGATAACATCTATGATAATATTATTATAAAACAGTGTCTGATTATTATGCCAGTATCACTTATTATCATGTCGTTATCATAACATATAATAACTAGATGATAATAAAGTATGGTAAAGTTATGATAATTGTATGATAATCTACGTAAAAAATAAATTACATAAGTATTTATGATAATCATATGATAACGGAGTAAAATTATAAATATTTTAATACTCAAAGTAAAAATATAAATGGAAAAAACGTGAGATATTTTCTGTAATTTTTTCATGTTGAGATAAAAAGTATAAATATTTTTATTTTTAAAATAAATACTTAAATTTCTCTTGAAACAATTCTAGTTGGAGCCCACCTGCTTTATTATCAGAAGAGATCTAACAAAGCTCAACCAATGAAACTATGGGCCTTTTGTTTGTTTCTTGATCTTTCTTTTAGGAGATTGCACAATACCTAAAAAAACTTACCTTGTTAGGTTTATTATGTAAACTCTCATTGTCTACAAACTTCTTTTAAGAATAAAATTATCAATAATATGGTTTTACACTAACTTTAATGATGATTCGATATAATTTTGGTGGGGTATTATTTGATTTCAACGGTTTACTTAGCTGAGTTTCAGTAAATCTGGATATTAATTTTAGTAGGTCTGGATGTGATTTTAATATGTTTTCAATATGCATTAATAATTTTACAGTATTTTTGATATTTTAGTACGTTTGAGTGTCGGTGGAAGTCAATAAACTTCAGTAATACAGTTTTGGTAATTTCAATCAAGCAGCAGTTAAGTATGAGTGAAGTTTCTATATTAAATATCAATTAAGTTCAAAATAGTTTCAATCAAATATGTATGTTAAATTACTAACAAATTGGAGTTCAAATAGTATAGGAACTGGGACAAACTAGTAAGGTCTTCCACAAGCGCTTTTTATACAACTAGTTTCGCATTACGTGCTATGCACGTGGCTCGTAACGTAACACGTCAATAAACGTATTAGTAAATATATTATAATTATATCAATTTTTTTATTTACAATTAATATTAAATTAGTTAAGAATTTTTGTAAAAATAAATATAATATATTCGGCTATTAAATTTGTTCCATACTGAATTTATTCTTCTTTTGATTTTATAATAACCATAATTAAATAATTAATTTAATTTTATTAATAATATCTTTAAAAATAATAATAAGATAGAAATTTAAATAATAATATATTGATCAAATACAGTATTTTAATTTTGTAGTTCAATCAAACTAAAAGATAGGTATTCCTACTAATTTGGAGACAATTTAGTTATTTTTTATATATTAAAACTAAATTGGAGATAAGTTAGCTACCTATTCTAATTAGGACTTTAATTACAATAGTGATTAATTAAATAACTAATTAGATAATGACTATAAAACCTTTATTTAATACTAAACTGAAAAGGATTATTCGGTAAATTTGTCTGTCCCCCCCCCCATCCGTGCTTTTATATATAGTATAGATTATCAAAAAATAGTTATATGTTAGATTTGTGCAATTTTTAATCAAAAATCAGTTAGTTTTCAGTAAATCTCAATTAAAAATTATTTGATTTTTAGTAAGTTTCAATTAAATATAAATCAATATCAATTAAATATCAGTTGAGCTTTATCCTATGTTGAAGTCACTGGGCTAGGAAATATGGTAAGACCAAATACTGAACTTTTATTTTACATAGATAGCAAATTGTAAATTACTTATCGAAATTTGGTCAAAATTCATATTTTGTAAGATAGGATCATAAAAGAAATTCATTCAAATTGAATATATATATATATATATATATATATATATATTTGGTGATTATGCATAATTTTAATTTGAAAGGGCATTAAACATCAATTAATTATAATATCCGTTATATTATGGAGGATGATGTGGCATCTTACATTCAATTTTGAGTTCAAATTTTTAGTATATTCGAAAAAAATGAATATAACTCCATTTTATTAGCGATAATTTGAATATAATTTATTTATTTGAAGCTATATGTGCAATCGTAGAAAACCCTAAATTGATATTTGGAAAAGCATGCATAATACGACATTAATTGGTTTTGGAAATTTGGACATAGATGTTCTTACTTCATATTCTATCAATAATTAATACCAAATTGGGAGTATGTTATACATGAAATGGATCAAGTAGTAGATGAAACTTATAGACAATGAATTGCTTTTGTTTTTGAATTATTTAGAATTGACATCCTACCAAGAGGTTCAAAACCATGTCACGTCGTTAGAAATTTGCAAAACTAGACTAGCTAGCTAGCTAGAAATTAAAAAAATTGGACTCAGTTGTCTCAAAAAATTAACGAGGGTCGAATCTTGATTGCTTTCAGGCATTAAAAACTTTGAATTGTATGGTTAATAAAGGAATATTAAAGCCATACTTAATGATGCTCTTTTTTAATTAATTATTGGGCATTCACAAATAATTGATCTGCAAATTATGTCAGACGGAGACGAAAGTCGCGCGGCATGCAAATTGTTTCATACTATTTTGAATTGTATGGTTAATAAAGGAATACTAATACCCCATTCACTAGACAACATTGTTTCCCAATTTTAGGACAAGACTACTAATCTTATTTAAGCAATGCATGTGATTTTGTAGCTTTTCATAAATTGCTTTCATTTTTTTAAATTTGTATGTAACTAATTTTCGAGGAATAAATAACAAAAATGTCAATGGACGAATAGTTCGTCGGTTGAGTGTCTGGTTTGGAGCATAAATTCCATCATTCCATTTCCATCAATTAAGGAGTAAAAAGATTCATTATTAGTGATGGAATAAAAAGTGAACAATATATATAAATGATTTTTCAACAACAATGGACGAGCGCCGTTGCAAAATAAATAGTACCAATGACTACAAATGCAATCATTTATCCATAAAATATTTTTAACCATAAAACAAGCACCGTCCAATTATACTTATAGTGCGCACAAATTAAAGATTAATTTTTAAAGATATAAAGATTATATTTAAAAAAAATTGTATCTCCATATTTCTACCATTAAAGGTTAAATTTATTACTAACCATCTTCTTTAAAGAATAAATGAGGAGAGTGTGAGTAATAGATTAGTATTTTATTTTATTTTTGGATTTTTGTGTGTTAACACCACAAAAATTCTAATATTGAAGATTTTTTTATAAATCTAACTAAAAAATTTAATTCTGATAATTTCATTTAAATTTTTGAAGTCAATAATAATTCTGATTCAGTTTTAAAACCTGCTAATTAATACTTGTGATGCATTCACAAATTAATTTTAAAAAAATTTATGTGTAAAACTTAAACAATAAAATTTCAAAAAAGATGCATGTATATTTTTAATTTATTATTCTAAAAATTAAAAATACATGTAAAACTGGACAATTAGTAAAATTTGACTAAAATAAGAATATTAATCTTTAATACTATTGGGTTAAAATTGATTAAATCAAAATCTTTAGTTAGATTTATGAGAAGGGAAAAAGATTAATTTTTTTGAATCATTAATTGGGAAAAAATTATTAATACGATCATAAGGATTTTCGAGATAATCCGAATTCATAGGATTATCCAGATAATGTTAGAAACACCTAATGATTCCTAACTATGTGATGTCACATGCGTGAATGGAGGCATCAATTTCTAATCCAATGCATAGCTGATGGAGATCAGCAAGTGTTTTTGAAACTATATTAGTAATTAATTACTTGGCATTACATTACAACGTCTTTAATTAGTTCCCCAATTGATTGAATTTATTGCTCAAATGGGTCCTTACAATGGCAATAATCAAATGAGACAGATTGTGCATTAGGTCAGATTTGAAAATTTCAACAATTTTGCAATAATGTTTGTAAAAGTATTTCTTTATTTGTCCCTCTTCTTGTTTTCTTCATCTGTTCTTAAGACAAGTAGTACATTTTTTTTTTTGATGAATACAAGTAGTACAATTTTGTGGCTAATCTGGAATATATGACATGTTGGTGTTGGCTAGTCAATTATACTTAAGTTTTACATGTTTAAAGTCTTTTAGTGGATTTTCAATTTTCAATTTTCAATTCGATTTTTCAGAGACATAATTAAATAATTATGAGTTGCAATAGATTTTTTTTTTACAATTATTAATCTTCCCTTATGATTTTTGTTTAATTTCAGGACATCAAAACAAAAATACCACTTTAACTAGTCTGAGCCTAACTAATTATGCGCAATCTGACTAACTAATGGATATACCGGTATACAATATTGAAGTATTATATTTGTACGTAATATGTGACGTATATCTAAATATACAACTATTTGCGGATTTTATACGTAATCTAGTTTTTTCATGTCGCTTATGTTGAATGCATTTCGAACAGTTCCGTTATCATGACGATATAATGCCGTAGTCGACACTTTTCATGTTCGTAGCCTTCTCAATAATTCTTCAAGTCTTTCTTCATAATTCTTCAACAAATTGTCTCCTATGTGACTTTGGACTAAAAACTTCTAGGATCTTGGCTCTCCAAACCAATTAAGTTAGGAGTTTATTGATTAAAAAAACTACTTAAGTCTTGGGGAAAAAGCTTTATTTTAGCGGTATAAAATTATATAAAAAACGAATTTTTTTTAGGTAGATTCAGTTCACCAAGTTATTTATAGAATAAACCTACCACATTATAACACGTCATTAAAATAATGACACTATCGTAATAGTACTATTCAAGATGTAAAAAAATAATAAACAAAATTACGATAGTGCTACTATTTTAATAATATGTCATAATGTGATAGGTTAGTTCACGGATGACGTGATAGTGGTAAACTGAGTCTACCTAAAATTCTCTCGTAAAAAACTATTTAAGTCTTCGGGGAAGAGCTTTACTTAAGGAGTATTTCCAAAAAAAATTTGTCCATAATTGAATCCTTCTCAGAAAATGCAATTTCCCACATATATAGGTCTGATGCGTTTAATTTAAAACAATTATTTTTGAGAATCATATGACAATCGTATTCCTTTATTTAGCTGAAGACAACTAATTGACTTTAAATATACAATAGAATTGGGAACTTTAAATATACAATATTCTTTTTTTTTATCAAAAGCTAAAACTTTCATTGATGATAATAATAAATATACAATTTTCTCTTATTTCTGTTTAGCAGTAAAAAAAAGTTAAACATTTATCTCGTTTAACTTATTGCTTCATTTCATACAAACTTAGTATTTCACAGCAGCACCTTTTGGGCTTTGTAGTATACAACACAAATCATTTAAAAAAGTAAAAAACTCAAAAACTATATATAAAAAAAAAAAAAACCAAAAATGAAAAAAAAAATCAGTGGAAAGTTGGTTCATCCTCCATCTCAATACCAACTTCTGCAAGCCTCTTGTCCTTGTAAACGTACCATTTAGCACAAACCAAGTAAATAATTAAATTCAAACCACACAAAATCGCCAATAGCCAGTAGAAATCATAAAGCTTCCCTTCGTTAATATTATCAGCCAGCCACGGGTGGTTTCCGGTGACCTTGTGCACTATAGTAACCAACATTGAGCTGAAGAAAAACCCTAACGCAAGTGTACTCAAGAACAGCCCTGTACTCATCGTCTTCATTCCTTTAGGGCATTCTTTCAAGAAAAAATCAAGCTGCCCCACGTAAGTAACCGCTTCACCGGCGCCCACCAAGACAAACTGAGGAATTAACCAAAAGACGGTCATCGGAATCTCCGCCTCCGGCTTATGAGTCAAACCGTGCGACTCTGCAGTTCGTATCCTTCTTATTTCGGTTAATGCTGCTGCGATCATAGCAATTATGGCGAAAACAAGACCGACTCCGATACGTTGTAACGGAGTTAAACCGTTTGGTTTCTTGAAAACGTTTTTTAAGATAGGAACTACAATTCTGTCGTAAATTGGGACTGTTAATAGAATGCTACCGACGAAAAAGACCGTTAATGAGGCCGGTGGGATTCGGAAGCTTCCGATATGACAGTCCAATGTGGTTGCTTGTGACACAGAAAATGTTGTCATTTGTGCATAAACTGTCCAAAACATGATTGTAGTAGCCCAAATTGGCAACATTCTAACCACCATTTTTACTTCTTCAACGTCTGTTAGGGTTGATAAATTCCACTTATTTACTGCAGTAGCTTTTGGGTCCTTGATGGCTGCTCTATCCAAGAATCTGCATCATTCAAAATTAAAAAAATTAAAAATCAAGTTAAATTCTTATTCTCAAAGCAAGTTGTTGGTGTGGGTCCTATGGTAACTATCATATACTTTTTAGGGTTTGTATTTTTGTGTCATTTTAGGTCACATGCACAGCCAAAATAAATAAATATCGAGTGTAATATTAATAAATAGTTGGACTTTCTATAATTAGACAGAAGTTCTGACAAATTTATCAAAAATGCAAGACATGAGATGGTGAATATATATATAATGTGAATTGTGAAGTGGAATCTCAATGAATTTGGAGACAGACTAGCAATTAAGTGACTCGTGATCTCTTCTTGATTCCCTGAAGATTCTTAGATATTAAACCTTGCTTAAAGCTTAAGTTTAATATTATACTTAACAGTTAATCGAAAGCAATCCTATTTCAGTTCAATGGACGTGAAATTAACTAAATAATTTGACATATCAAGAACATTAGATATTTATTTGTCAGATTCCAAGAATTATTAGTATAATCAAAATCAACTTGACATTTGATAATTTCTTATATTGGGAAACAGATTTGATGTTTCTGCAAATGTTATTTTGTCTTCTGATAGCTAAACTAGAAACAAGATTTAAAAAAAAATAAAACTGTACATGTGCACATAATATAAAATTTATTTTCAAGTCTGGTTTTGGGTAAGTTATGACACAAAAAGATACCAATCAAGAAAATCATGGCGGTTCAATTTCAAACAGCTATGCTGAACAAAAAATAAAATCAAAGAATCTTGAAGAAACAATTGTGCCCACTGATTGGCTAGCATACACACATGTCCAATCGTTACTATGGACATCTAATCCATCAGATCGTGACCCACATGAAAGACAAGTGAAGCTCATCCAGATAATACCTACTCTAATTATTGGTCCATATTGTGTGCATCACTCTCTACCAAAATTGGTATTGTAATTTCATTCCTTCAATTGTCAATTAAAAGTGGTCCTATTTTACTTTCTTGATCATCAATATAGAATCTCTAAAATATCCAAAGTTCAGTGCATATCAATTGTTTCAATTATATATTCTAAATAGTAAGTAGTTATATAATTTTATTTTCAAATATTAGGTATATTTTTACTCAAGCATCTCAATTCTATGTCGCACATAAATATATTTTAATTATAATATGGCTTGATGAAAGTTTTTTTATTTAAAGTAAACTTTTGCTATCTTTTAGCTAAAACCATGATGTTTAAGTTTTCCCATATCTCGTCTAATAATAACAATAAAATTATTTCTTTTTCATAAACTAAAATTATAGACAAATCAGAAGAAAAATGCAAAAATTAAAAAGCTATGAAAAGTTAAAGAAAATGACAAACCTGAACTGGTTGCTGTGTGGAAGCCTTTGTTTCTTCTTCTTGCCTCCATCTTCAACATCATCAATTTCATGAAGAAACGATGGATCTGAAGGAACTTCCAAATTTCTTTTACTCCATGCACCAACAAGAACCGTAGCAAATTGCGTCAACGGACTACCCACTAATTTCTTGAAACGGTACCGTCTCGTACCGGACAGAAACACGATAAGCCCTAATACGATAGCACAGGCGCAAATTCCGTAACCCCATTCTCTTCCAACATTGTCTTGAATATAAACAAGAATTGTAACTGCAGCAAGTGCTCCCAGGTTTATCGAGAAAAAGAACCAGCCGAAGAAGTTCGACATTTGTTTACGTTCTTTATCATCTTTATCGTCGAATTGGTCGGAACCGAAACCGGAGACGCTTGATTTTAGGCCGCCGGTGCCGAGAGCGGTGAGGTAGAGTGCTAAGTAGAGAACATTTAGTTGGGTGGAACTTGCTTGGATGCAACCGGTTTCGTTGTGGCATTTTGGTGGCCGGAGACTTGGGATTATTGTTGAGATAGTCAAGATTGTGATGCCCTAATAAAATCATTAACCAAAAAGTGACAAATTAATTAATATTAGGAGTCAAAAGCAAACATTAACTCAAAGTGTTGGTATCTTTATGACTTAAAAAAGGAACGGTGCAAGTTATCAGTAAAATGAAAATTATGCTAATGGTGTCTAAATATTTGTCAATTTTTTATTTATTTTAAATTAATAACTTTCTTTTTTAAAGTGTATCAAACAAGTGTCTTTAATTATTTTCGATTATGAAACCATTAACATATGAGCTAAGTAAGGTCCAAAAAAAAGGTATAAACTCTAGAATTTAACGTTAGTAATTTTCATTTCCTTGTTTTACTTCCAAGATTATTAAATATATATGTTCATCTAAAATAAAAAAAAAAAAGAATATGCAGTTATGATTCTTGTTTTATTTTATTTTTTCTCATTGACAATTACGAAAAAAAAGTATAGGTGGCGGTAATTACCATAGCCTGGACAGTGGCAAAGATGGCAATGGTAAGATACCTGTGAGACCAAAAAAAGAAATAAAAAAGTTAATTGCTATGAACATTTAGAACAAATGGACATCAGCAATCCATTGGGACGAGAGGCCAAGAATTAATGAAAATCAAGAATAAATGGACATCAGCAATCCATGCTGACGAGAGGCCAAGAATTAAAATCAAGAAAAGAGCTCATCACACCTTCCAAGAAAAGTGTCAGCGACAAATCCACCGAGTAAAGTAAGCATAAAAGAAGTTCCAAGAAAGTTGGTGACCGTATTTGCAGAGCTTGCATTGGAGAGATGCATAGTACCCGTCAAATAAGTCACCAAATTCACAGCTATACCGAGCGTCGTAAGCCGCTCGATTAACTCAACACCTGCTCGATCATCAAAATAAAATATATTCTATCAAAACGCATATACATTTATATCGCCATTTCGATAAAATTTAAAAATCAATATTAATATTTCGAACCTAGAATCATGGCGGAGCTGCCCCAGCCGCCGGTTTTGGACTTGTCGGCAGGACGGCCCTTGTAGTCCCAAGCATCAAGGATGGTTTTGCCCTGAGTTTGAGGGAGTTCATGATCACTAGCCATGCTATCTTGGATTGACAGCTAGAACAAAGAGAGGAGGAATAAGTGAAAGGAGAAAAGTGTGGCACGATTGAATGAATGAATGTGCAAGGAGATGCTAAGGTTTATATAGTGGGAACAATGGGACCTAATTTTATTTAAATAATGTTTGATGAATTAACACCTGTGACATTTATCAAATTATTTTTTTATAACATTACCTCAACAGTTGGAACCATGGTTAGCTAGCTAGCCTTAACCTAATTAAGACATCTATTTTTTTAATTACAATAGATGATGAAGAATGGAACATGAAATAAAATTATACCCCTATTATCTGAAATTGATAAATTATTTGTCTTAATTAGTGTTTCAAATTATAAAATGATTTTTAAATCAACTACTAAATAAATATTTTAAATATTTTTTATTAAATTAGTAGTAGTAAATTAAATTAAATTGATCATAATATTGATAATAATAGATAATAAGTTTATGCATTTTAATAGTTATATGTTAAACCACCTAATTAATTAAAGTGCAACAAAATATTGAATCTCCTATTTAATAAGGTATAACAAATATTTACTAATTTTTTAATAAAAACTCAAAATTCTTTGTTTATATGTAAATCAAATAAACTTATTAATTTAAATTTAGAACAAAAAATGTAACAGTTTTATCATTAATTAGGTTATATATGTGGAAATCTAGATTATCTTTTTAAAAGGGATTTTCCCTACTTAACCTTTCATGGGTGTGTATGTACCCCACCAATGGGGCAGGCACCCCAGTTAGACAAGGCAGGTTAAACGGGCGGTATTGCCCATGGGTTGTCGCAGTCCAACCACATACTTTCTCATATTTTTTTCTTTTTAAATTTAATGGTCGGCTGGTATATATCATATAGTAAATCTGTTTTTAATTATTTGAACAATACAAATATTTGTGAATTAAAGTTATAGTGTAAAACTACAGTTATTTTTTCAAACATTAATTGAACTAGTATTAAGTTTTTGTTCAAAATACTTTTAATAGTATTATTTTCTACACGCATATGTAGAAAACTAATTTTGTAGAAACTTTGAGAGATTAAACTCTAAATACTTAGAAAAAATAATATTGATTATCAAGTGGAAAATATCTCTTGAATTTTCTTTTAAGTGATTTTAATATTTATTCTAATTTAAATACAAGTATCACAGTTGAATTCATATTCTTGATATTGTCTCTATAAAATTAAACTGTCGTTACCAAAAGCAAGAATCATAAGGGATAATAAGTATATTTTTCCTTTTATAATATTGTTCTATAAGATCAGAACGTTAATAACAAAGCAAAGTGAAAATTTATGTAGCAACTCGACCTCGAGGTGGTCTATATATGGATCAGAATCCATTTTCGTACTTATTCCTATAATGTGCCAAAGTTGAACAAGAAAATACAAATTGATCAACCATTCAATTTGTATAAATTACTTCGTTTTAGTTTTCTTTTTACTTTCTACTACAAAAAATATATAAAAAGAAGGCCTCCAAATTGGCGGAACTTAAAAAGTAAGGCTCATTCCCCATTAGTTAATGGTGCTGCACTGCTGCTAATTTAAAATATTGGCAAAATTCATTTTATTGTCTCTCTATTTTGTGTGTTTTGTTTACTTCATCTCCTACTTTGCCTGCTTCGTTTATTTCGTCTATTGATATAAAAGAGAAAAGCTACTCATACTCGACTATTTTAATCCTAATGTGTACTATATTATAACTTTTTGTATTATGTGTTTTTGCTTTGATATTAGGCCTAATTACTAAAAAACCACTCACCTTGTAACTTTTTTTCATTTATACCACGACCTAGAAATTTTTTCAATTGTACCCTATTTTCGATTTTTATGTTTCGTTTGTACCCCAAGAGTAATTTTTTTTGATAATTTAATTAATTTAAAAATGAAAATATTAAAAATAAGATACATAAATAATTAACATTAACGTTTTATTAGAATATAGGTTAAAAATGAAGGACTAATTTAAACTTTTTTTTAAAAGAAAATAGGTCAATTCAACTAATTAGGGTAGAGATGAAACATAAAAATAAAAAATAGGGTACAATTGAAAATTTTCTTAGATCATAGTATAAATGAAAAAAAGTTATAAGGTGTGGGTGGTTTTTAAGTAATTAAGCCTTGATATTATGTTATTGATCGATCATTTAAATTATTATTTTTTTAGTTGAATAATAAAAATTTATAATACTTTTTTTATTATGTTTATTAAATTAATTAATTATTCATTGAGTCCTTGTTTTTTTTTTACCAAAATTCAATTCATATAACGATGACATTTTTTGGTTCTTCAATGGACTTCTTCTATTCGTTTAAGGTGTTGCCTAGTTCAAATAAAATTTTGTCTGATTTTTATTTACTTATATAGAGTAAATGTCTAAATACCACGTCTTTTTAAAAAAATTATACTATTATATATCGGGTTAATGTATTAAAAATTTACCAAGTTTACACGTTTTTTCATTTTAATCACGCCGTTTAAATTAAAAATCGACATTTTCATGCACAAACTATCAATTTTTCCGAAATTCATATACCTTTTTAAAATCTGGTGAAAATTGTTGAGTTAGCAACGGATAGTGACATACCATAACGAACCAAATAGTGACATGTTAGCAATTTTCGCCGGATTTTTGAACGGTATATGGATTTGAAAAAAAATTGGTAGTTGGTGTATGAAAATGGCGATTTTTAAACGGCGTGATTAAAATGAGAAAATGTGTAAAATTAATGAATTTTTATGACATTACTCCTTATATATATATATATATATATATAATGATATTAATTTTACGCCTTCAGTCAAATATTTAGCATCATTACTATTGTTATTTTTAGGGGTGGGCATGGACTGGTTAACCGATCCATGAGGGCAATTTGTAAACCGGTCCATTGTAATACGGTTTTTAAAATTAAAAACCTAAACTTAAAATTTTAAACGGTTAACCGGTAAATCGGTTAACCATAAAAAACGGTTCGGTTTTTTGGTTTTACGGTTTTTAACCATATAACCATTAGAAAAATTAAAGACAAAAAAGATAAAATTTTAATACTATTTGATTTTTTAGCAAGCAAAAAAAACTATAAAAATTCAAATTATATTAAAAATATAAATCTAAACTATCTTATGAATAGTTAAGTCAATGCAAATATTTAAAACTATTATTATTTATAAATAATTTATGAGTAATATTAAAGCTAGGTTTGTATTTTTTGAATTGTTTGTGGTGTTGTTCACGTCCACTTTCTACTATTTATATACTTAAATATTCCTATTTTTGTTAAGTAAATATTTTAATAAGGAAAACAAATTTCTTTTAAAATATTTTCATATATAAATTCTCCTAAAATATATAAATATTCCTAAATAAAATATATTTCAATATATTTTTATAATTAGATTTTATTGTGTATATTATAAAATCCATATTATTTCACAGATCATAAAATATATCTTATTAATTATTAAAAATATATGAATATATATATAAACCGGTTAACCGATTAACCACGGTTTTTAGAAATTCAAAACCTAAACCTAAACCATTAACCATGAAAACTAAAAATCAAAACCTAAACCTAAACCGTTGTACCGGTTAACCACATTTTTCGGTTCGGGTTTCCGGTTTCGGTTCGGTTAATCGGTTTGACCGGTTTTTTTGCCCACCCCTAGTTATTTTATTGAGTATGAGTTAGTTGTCCTTTATAGATAGAATATGTTACGAACTTAATGAATATAAAATGATGCCATTTAGAGTTGAAAGGCTCTAAAAAGTGCGATTCTTTTTTTTATAAAAAGACTAGAAAAATAATAAAAAAAGGATAAAGTAAATAAATTTTGACAATATGTAATTATGTATCTTCTGTTACCACTCTCGTTTAACAGCGAGTGACATTCACTTTCCAACTTACATCTAACAAGAGACTTTTTATGATTATAATTTATTAGTATAGGATAGGAATTAAATAAAGAATGAAAATAGAGTGTAAAAGAACTAAATAAAAGCCGAAACGTACAAGGACTTTGATGATGGATTTTGGCTCCAAAGATAAGCATATTCAATATCTGTAGGATCTGAACTTCTTTTTATTTGAGCTACGGCACTTTACAATCTTCATCCAACTCTAATTACTTGCGCACTAAAGTTGTTTGTATATTCATTTAATCAAAGTAATAATCACGTGCCTCAAATTTCATTAAAGTTTTTTTGGGTCCAATGGTTGAGAATCTTTATGCTATAAGCTCCACTGAAGTCTGTGTGGCTTATATAACTAGTTAGCTTTATACCCCATCGTTTAAATTGATAGCCGATACACGGATTTTATATATAAAAAAAAAAATTAGGATTGGTTAAAAAAAATTTGGTTTAGTTAATTAATTATAACTTTAAATTAGGATTGGTTAAAAAATGTTAATTTTTTAAATATATATAAATTTTATAATAACATAATATAATTAATCATTAGTTTGATTTAAAGGTTAAGATTGATTTTGGTCGGGTGTGGTTCATCATGTGTTCATAAATGTGTTCCTAAAGTTATATACTGGCCCTAATATTTAGGCAAAAGATCAATTATATATGCTTTTATGGTTCATATATGTGCAAACATGTCATTCAATTTTTTAAATGAGTTCATTTAGACCCTCACACTGAACACTGTTAGAGGCGTTTATAACACTTTTTTAAGATACGTTAGTGGTTTAGAGGATCCATTTAAAAATATTAGTAGTCTTTTTGCACCTTTTTAAACCATGAGAGTAAACGTGATCCTTTAACCCAAATGTTAGGGACAAATATGACCATTATTTCTTAAAAAATCTAGAATTTAAATATTCATGCAAGCTTACAATTATTTTCATGTCTGCTTGCTTGAGATCATATTTCTTCGAATGAAGCTTTGGTGGATCGGGGAGTTATTAGAACAGCAGAGGTATTTTGTTCTTTATGCTCAAAAATCAAATCAAACTCGCACATAATTCTTCATAGCCTCTTTGCTTAGACAGTTTTGATCTACTTTTTTTTAAAATGCAATTTCAGTTGGGTATCGTCTTTTTCTATAATTCAATTTCAATTCAGTGGATCAGCTTGTCAGTTAAAAATTATCGACAGCTTTATAATATTTTTTTGGTTTTTTAGTATTTGTGATTGTGGAAAACTAGAACAAAAGGGTTTTCATAAATGAATTAATGAAGGTGGATTGTTTGATCTATAATTGCATATGCAAAACGGTTATTTTCTATAAATCACATTATCAGGGATTTCCGTACTCGGAAAACGATGTCTTTCGAAATTAAGTTGTTTTTACATCACTTCTTAGTTCTTGTATTGCTTTTGATATATTTTTTTTCCTATCCACTTTTTTGTATTTGAGCTAATAGATGTATCATTTATAAAAAAAAAAAATATGTATAGTATTATAGGGTTTAATAAATTTTATTAATATCTTCCATTGAATGAGTCCGCTTGAGAGAAAATTAGAAATAAAATTTCTACTGAAAACACCTTAAATCTGCTCTCCGTAGATATTTCCATCAAGGAAATAACAAGACTATAAAGGGTATAAACCAAAATTCTACAAAGGACCTCTCTTTAAAGATGGTGGTTAGGGTTTTAGAAGAGTAGAAGATGCAGAGAGAAGGGAGAGAGACAATTACAAATTTACTTGAGTTTGAAATGGTGGTGTTTGTAAAATTTCAAATATGGTGTTTAAATTAAAATAAATTAAAAAACTTATAACCAAAGTATGAATATAATGTTACCAAGAAAATTTAATACCTGTCTATTAACACAAACAAATTATCAAGTCTTCTTAAAAAAAAAATTATCAAATCATTATGTTTAAAATAAAATGTTGTTGATTCTATACGAGAAGTTACTTAGTAAAATTTTTTATAGTCCCCTGCCAAATAAATCTTCGATTATCGGCTATGTATCTGTATTTTTGATTCAAGTGTTTTAATTATTGGCTAAACCGGTGGATCCTGTAACCTGTTGAACTGTGAATAGGTTTAGCCATCCATTTAAGTTTAAAATATTGATCTCTATATATACTAATATTCAAATAGGTATTGATATATAAATAACTGTACCTGTATTTAAAAAGTAAAACTACTTATTCGTTATATTCATCTTATTTTATCGTCACGATTTTGTAGTGTAGCTTATTCCGAATTTTATAATCAATTTTGCTTATCATAAACGTTAGGAATTGGAATGGTAGAGAAAAGAGAACCATTCATTTAGTAAATTGACAACGAAATTTAGTCAAATTTAATAGAATTTATGAATGGTGTTAGGCTGTTAGCCATTCTATGAAGTAGAAGCTCACCCACCACTCTTACATGTGACACCTTCTTCTTCTTCTTTTAATAAAAATTAATGAGTAAAATTTATCTATTTAAAAAAAATACATATATATTAATATTATGAAAATAAATTTATATTTTAACCTTCATAAAAGATGTTGAGAAAACACTATTATATACATCATTTTGCGGGTGGCACATCTATAAAAACAACATTTCACCCTATAGTTATACTGAGCCACATATTGATCATTTTGAAATATTTTTAAATGAATCTGATTTTTTATAAATTAAAATCCAACTCTTTTAAACTGTATGAAGGAAACTAGAAAAACAAGCAAACTTTAACAAACAAAGACATAATAAAAAAATTATGATATTTAATCAAAATATTAGTTAACAAAGTAAAACAACTATAAAAATTTAAATGCACCTCTAACCAAATAACTTATTTTTATTGTTGAAATGTATGAAAATATTTTCAAAATTAGAATCCTTCAACCATGACGGGCATTGAAAATGATAGAAATCTATTTTTTCCTATAAAAAATGATTAAAATATCAAGAATATTCATAAAAATAAAATAGATCAAGAATAAAAATAAAATTGAGGCTACCATTAATTTTTTTTTTAAATTTTGTTCTGTGATTCTTTCCTTTTTATGATTAATTAACACTCGCCATTGATTGATGAGGATTAAGTCTTGACAAATTAATTAAGTATTAGTTTGAGAAGAAAAAAAGTGCAATATCATTGATTCATTGGTCGCCCGTGTGAGTCCATTGTTTACCTGGATGGCTTTTGACATTTTTATTATTCTTTATTAAATATTATCCAAAAATATAAAAAGAAAATAATGTTAAATATTACTAGTAGATTACTTACTTTAATCAAACACTAATTAGATAAAAAAAATTAACTTATATTGTAGAGGAAATTTGCTAATGTACACTATTTTATATTTTATTTACGACTTTATATTGTTTTTAAACATATTAAGTTTGTATCTTTTTTTTTTACCAAAAATACCTTCTTCTTTTTTTAATTTTAAAAATGCCTTTTTTCACTTTTTGATGATTTATTTATTTTTTATAAATTAATTTATGGTGTTTTTTTTTGTATTTTTTAGTGTAACTATAGTGTATTTATAGTGTAATTATAATGTTTTTATTTTATAAATATGGTGTAATATAGTGTATCCATTGTGTATATATAGTGTATTTATAGTGTATTTATAGTGTTTTTATGATGTATATATATTATAAAAACATTGCAAATACATCATAAATCTACAAATACTCCATAAACACAATGCAATATAGATAGACTAAAAAAAACGACAAAAATACACCAAAAAAATATATAGATACACTAGAAAAACATCTAAAATACACTATAAATATACTGCAAATGCACCATTATTGATGATACCGAATCCTACACTAATTATAATGGAGCCGAGTCACATGGGATCCATATTCTCAGGTGATACCGGACTCCTAACAAGAAACCTGAATATATGAGGAAGACATGCGAATCCATAGGATCCGCCGATGTATCATTCAACAAGACGAAGACTGAATCATTTAGGATCCGCCCGAAGCGCGTTAATCCTGGATCCGGACAGATCGCCAGATCTACTATGATATTTCGAAGTATCTTCCTATTTGGACACAATTTCCGACTTAGGAAGATAAGCTCTATCTTAGTAAGACGAGACTATTTAGGAAGATGTTCCTAAATAGGACTCATGTCTGAATAAGGTAGATCACGCTAAATCAGAGTCAATCCCTACAAATTAGGATTCACTTACCTACTACAATTTTACAAGATATGCATTCATCCACTATAAAAGGAGCATGAGGTATGCCTATAAACACAATTACATTCATATACTCAAAACGCCGCTCAAAGTTCTAAACTGACTTTAGCATCAGAGAGTTAATTGGACAACCACCGTCCGGTTAGCTTCTACCCTGTTTTGCAGGTCTCATTCACCGGTTCAGAGGGCAGACTCCATCAATTATTATTAAATCACTCCATTTAATAAAAAATATTAATAGTAAATTTATTTTAATTTCAAGAAGCAATTATGTTATAGAGATTAAGTTTTACGTGAAGGTGAAAATAATTTGGTGTTTTAAAGTATACAATTAATGATGTTGAAAATATTTAAATAATTAGATAACTAATAACCAATTTAATTATTCTATAAAATAAAATTGATGTAGTTTTGTGTGATAAAAGGAACACGTATGTTTTTTTTTTTGAACAGTTGGAACACGTATGTTGATATCTATATAGATGAATAATGCGCTTTTCACAATTAAATAAATGATAGTAATTTTTTAAAAATTTAAAAGGCCAAAGTATTTTTATTATGAAAAGTCTAGTTTATGGAAAGATGGTAGTATCAGAATTTGACTAAGATTCAAGAATATTTTTTTCCCAAGTATTTCTTGAGGATATCCAAGAGCCATAAACATCTCCTCTAGATAAGACCTAGCAGGACAAGTGGCCAAATGATAGCTCTTTAAAATGGAATAAAAAATGAACTAATTATTAATTAAACGTTGATTTCTTACTTAATGAGATCCTATAATAGAAGAGAGAGAAAAAGAATAAGAGTTGAATCTCATCATTTATACGTGTAAATTAGTTTTTAAACACACAAATAATTTTATTTTATTAATTTTTAAGTCGTCTCTTCCAATCACAAGCTTTTATCCATTGATGATAGTCTGATACATTTTTGCTGTTCTAATGATAACCCTAACTATTAACTTATATGCTAAACGTATGCACGTATGCTCACCACAATTATATTCTTATCAAATGTGTTTTATTACTTTATTTATTTTATTTGAATTTAGAGGAAAACAATATGTCATATCTCATCAAATGTGTTTTATTAATTGTTACTACTATAGTCTATATAGTTAGTTATAGATTCATAAACAAATGCTTTAACCATTGGAAATTCCAAAGATCAAGTAGTTAAGAATGGCCAAATTAATCTTGATTGCTAATTCAACTTGGCTTTTTGGATTTGCAGTCATGCATGCTACAATTTAATGTCTTTTCTAATGACATTTCTTGTATATGATTATAGAAATAAAAGTTCGGTCTTAGTCTATTCAATAATATTTAATTTCGAGTAGTATTTTTATTTTATTTTTACGGTCAGTATATATTTCAAGTTTGAATCGAGATTAATCGGCAGAGACAGACTTTTCTACTCAATATACCTAACTAAAATTTTGTACCCAATTTACAAAGCTTTGTTTTTAATAATCAGCTATGATTAACTATAGTTTAACATTTATAAAATAATGTAAGTTAGATAAAACAGAAGACGTATGCAATGTATAGATTCGAAAGCCATTTATCTATATTATCATTTCATTAATTATTTCTCCCTTTGTGTTTTTTAAGGATCTCTAGATAAGTATATTGCAAGGCAAGACTTTAATTATCACCACCAAAACGTCACAAAATAATGGACCACAAAATTAGATAATTTTTTGAGTTCCGTTTAATGGTTGCCATGGAATGATTTGAGTTTCATATGCAATGTCTCATGTTTAGGTTAGCAATAGGTCGACTCGGTTTGATTGAAACCGGCTAATTTAATCAAAATCAAAACTATTTAACTGAATCGATAGAAGTAAAGAGTTAACCAAAATTGATCAATTAGAACTTTAAAAATGCAAAATCGACCTCACCAAATTACTCGGTTAATTCAGCTAAACTATTTTAAAATATAAAATAATAATTAACTATAAATAAATAATAAAAATAAAAATATTTAGTTTATTCGGTTAACTAAATTTTAAACTCTTCTCCGTAATTGAACTATTTTTTTATTAATTGAATCAAAATGACCAAACTAATTGAATTAATTAAATTTGTTTACCTGAAATTTTATCAGTTTAACCGAATTTTTACTCACCCCTAGTCTCATGTAACACAATAGAATAATCAAAGTAAAAAAATAATTAACATATTACTTTTTAACTAATACTTACATAACCTCTTAGAATTATTTGAGTTGATTTGCTATTTAATTGATATTCGAAATTCACTTTTCATGATAAAAATTATAACTTAATTTCTGCATGGGGTCCAAGTAGTTAATTCAAATAAAAGTAAAGGTCGATTTCAAAAAAGTAATTTGAGTACATAATTTGGGTGCAGGAGTAATATTCTGAATATACTTGAAACCAAGTCAAAAATTGGAAGGTTGAATATTCTATAAAGTGAGATGAATTCACTACCACATAAGTCACTTTCAGCAACACCGGACAAGTGTTGCTATATGTACAAAAACTGTTGTCTTAGGTCTATTGCAACGCTTTTCAATCGGCTACATTTGCGGCCGCTGCAATAGGTTTTGATAGCTATTGCAACAGTTTTTTTATACTATTGTAATACAAATAAAAGTGTTGCAATTTATAACAAAAGCAACAGTTTCAAACATTTATTATAACAGATTTATAATGCATTTTAGGCAACATTTATTTTTATAAGGCAACAATTTGGATAGTACTTTAGGCAACACTTAATATACTGATGTAATGGTTTGGCTAAAATTTTAAATAACGGTTTATATAGAATACGCAACAGTTTATATTTAAAGAACAAGAATTAAAAACGGAAACTAAAATTATACGCTAAATTGAGAAACGGAAAATATTCACTAAATTGCAATAACAGAGAATATTCACCAAAATTAGAAACGGAAAATATTCATAAAATTCAAAATCGGAAAATATATCATCCATCCATTACATTACAAACAGAAAATGTTCACCAAAATATTTATCAAAAATAATGATTATACTTCTAAAAATTGAGCGCCTTTTCTGCTACAGAATCATTTTCCACAAATATCTTCCTGAAATCCTGCAAAACCATAAACAATAACATTCCAAATATGCAAACATAATACATAATAAGATAAATGTGCATAAGAACGAGTACTTAACTAGATGATTTGTCGCTCAAAATTGAGCCAACATCTGCAAATGAAGACAATATTATTCAATTTCAGCTTAATGCTTAATAGACTGCATTAGCACTTTAACTAAACTGAAGGTGTCGTACCTCTTCCTGCGAGTTGAAGTACATGAATGGTGTATAGTTTAGGAAATTCAATACCTTAGAGTTGTATATATCTGCAAACCTGCAATTTTATGACACTGCAACTAGCACAATCCAACTAAGCAAATATTCAACATTCTATACAATCCATCATCAAATTATCTTCAACTTGCCAACTATAATCACATGTAAGATATATTTACCTGCATAATAATATCATGACTATAATATCATGACTATAAAGCAATTAGGCATTCTGTCAAAGACCATACCTGCATAATAATATCATGACTATAAAGTAATTAGGCATTATCACATACAAACATGAATAAAGACCAACTCAACAACTAACAATAACACTCAAGATCTTTTAAATAATACCTAAACTAACAATAGCTCATCTTCATCGTCTTAATCAACTTCTATTTTTGGTTTAAAACACTGAAAAACCACCAAAAAAACCACCTTTAAAGCTATTTTTACCCATTAATCACACCATCCTCTTATATCTACTTCAAATTTCAGCTAAGAAGAGCATGTAATTTTGTTTCAGCTATACTAACCTTCAAATATTCACTTCTAGATATTTTATATCCGATTCTAGGTACTTTCTTTATTTTTCAGCTTGAGCTGTTTTCATCAATTACAAAATAATGGAATATGAACTTCATGCCTATGGTTTTAAAAGTTATCATCTAAACAACTAAATAATCTATGGTTTTTAAAGTTATCATTTTACAATTATTTGCCATAGCCAAAATCATTGCCAATTTCGATTAAGTTCACAAACCTCCTCAGCAGCTGATTTGGAACAAAGAGCTCTGGTCAAAGGTTGTGGTAGCATTGCAGGAGCATGTGCACAAGGAATTTGGAATTCCTTAACCACTAGATGACTGATAACTGCTTCTAATCCTGCTAACACATATATTCCCTGCAGCCAAGAAATGTCAAAAAAATCTCCATTACCATCCCTTGTCGATAATCATCAACATCGGCAATATCTTCATCAGGAAAACGGGCACAACAGCAATAGCATTCACTTGAACGGAATATCACATAAACACACCGAATAGAAAATGAATTATAGAATCATCACATAGCCATGTAATGGAACAAAATACCTAGAATCTTTTCAGAATGATTTTTGATTCAGTTTTGGAACAGCAAGAGTAGCATTCATAATATACGGTTCAGTGACAACATTTGTTATCTGCATCCATGAAAGAAATCAGACAGCTAGTATTCAAAATCTCATTTAACACCATATTAAATAAAACTAGAACATAGAATTCTTTGATAAAGAAACTCACCCCTAGAATGTTTTAGGCCTCCACTTGTAGCAATCAATAAGTAACGATCACCATGAGTTTTCACATCAGCAGCTACGATATAAATATCTTCATTAAACAAGTCCTCTAATATACTTATTCAAACAGCTCTGCCTGCTATTTTCTTTTCTACACAACTCTATATAATCTCAGACTTAACAACTCTGTTTTCTTGTAGTGACTAAAACATTTGCACAAGTAATAAAATAGAATAAACTTACCAGTAACAAACCTCAACAAGATTGGTGAACTTTGGATCCCTGTTAACAGCTAATCCAAGAACCTGAATAAGAATATGGAAAACAAATTCACGCACAGAAACCGGTTCTAAAACATTAAGCATGTAAATCAAATTGAAAATGAATTAAAAATGAGATTAACTTCAATCGATGGAAGTTATGCACTGTAAATCAATTGAAATTGAAAATGAGAGCAACGAAAATGAGAGCTTACTTTTCAATCGAAGAAATTGAAATTGCAAATGAAATTGAAATCGCAAATGAAATTGAAAATGGAGACGGAGATTACTTATTGATTGCAAAGAATAACATAAAATCAAAAAAGATTGTAAGCTTGTTTAGGTTTAACAAAACGAACATACACAAATCTCAATAAAATGAAAACAATCGCGATCTGGTATATTTTCTGGGGAAACAAACAAAGATCATAGAGGAAGAGAAACTAAAACCTTGACTGAGGAAGTACGCATATAGAACTCAGATCGCAGACTTTGTTGATCTTCAACTTCATCTCATAATATATTAGTGATTTTAATTAATCTCTTGTATAGATACGAGAACGAGACCTGAACTGCGAAGTTTTTTTGCAATTTGAAATGGAAACCCTAGGTCAATTAAAAGGTTCTTGAACGAGTTTTATTTTGAATTGAGAGAGAAAATTGATTCCAAATTTAGACTGTGAAGTGAAGAAGCCACAGATTAATTTTTAATATTTTTGTTTTAAGTGCTAGTTCCAATGCAAATTGTGCAGGTGCTAGTTAGTATAATAATTTATCATCATATTTATGAAAACAATTGCGTTCTAATTCCAATGCAAAGAAATCAGAACTTTAGCAAAAAGCTACTCTCCAGAAAAAATGGACAAAAAAAATACCAGAGAATGATAATTGCAATGTAATAGAATAAGAAAAATTAAATTATCAAAAAACATTAAAAATTAAAAAAATTGAGATTTTGATTCAACAATTAAAAAAATGATTTGGATCTTTTTAAAATGAAAATGTAGTAAAAAGTTCCCATTTTAATTAAAAATTATAACTAAAAATTTTCAAATATTTTATATATAAAATAAGATAACAGTTTAAAAGTGTTGCTAGATTCGGTAAAACTATTGCATATTCTAAAGCTAATGCAACCGTTTTTCATATATGCTGCCTTATGTTGTAAATTTCTAAATTTTGCTAATTTCTGTGCAACGGTTTTTAACCGTAACCTTTTTGTTGCCTTATATGTACTATTGCAACAGTATCAATAGTGTTGCAATGTTAGTGTTGCTGAAAGTGACTTATGTGGTAGTGATTAAAGGAGGATTCAAGAATTTTAGATACCATTAGCACGATGATTTTGTCAAATTCTCTTCTCCAAGGGAAGTTTTATGTGGGGGAGATTCAGTTAATTATTGGAGAGAAAAATGCATCTTGTCGGATTATGTTAGTCAACCTTTTAAAACGTTTTTTAATCATTTAAGATTAAAATATTAGTAAAAGTTTAAGAAACTCAAATTATTGGGTAAGCAATGAGGGAACAATAGTTGGATTTCTAATTTTATAATTATATTTAATTAATTAAAAGTTTTTCTCACTCTTGCAATTAGTAGCTAATGACTTTTTTTTGCCTATTTTAAATATATTTATTTACCAAGTGGTAGCTCAAATAGTATAAGCGCTAGGTAGCAAACTGCTAGGTCGTGTTCGATTCCTCTCACAAGCGCTCCTCCCTCCCTAATAAAATAAAAATGTATTTAAATATTTTACACTTTAAAGATAATATTTTATATAGAAAATCACTGTTTTTACTTTGATATTAACACATAAATTATGAAGTATCTAAAAGAGAAGATATTGTCAGGATGGAAATGGAGACTATGAAATTCAAAAAGATACCAACAATTGAAAGTAACTTTTTGATATAAAGCAGAGAAAATAAAATTCGGCACTAAGATACGTGGCGGTTAATTATTGCTGAAAATACTAATATTTAACAACCTAACATTTTATTACTAAAACTTCTATCCCAAATGGCGCATCAATTTTTTTTTTTAAAAAAAAAGTGGCGCATCATTTATTTGATATTAGTATTTTATAAACGAATTTTTATTTTGATCACACAATTTAAATTTATTTCAATTTAAAAAATAAACTTTAAAATTACAAACAATGAAAAATAATTTAGTAATTTTATGCCAAATTGAGTTTATATGGCAACTACATTTTATCACTTTATATTTCCTTTTACATCGATAATGATATTAAATTTTTACGGTCATTAAATTTTCATTTTATTTTATTTTGATGCAAGAAAAATATTTATTACTTCATGATATAAAAATATTAGATTAATTTGTTACTTGTAATTTAAAGTTTAATGTCAAAATTAAAATAAATTAAATAATTTGTGACCAAAATTTAGTGACTTTCCAAATTTAATACCTTCAAAAATATATGATTTTATTTTTCTTAAAGTACATTAATTATGTATATTGGTAATAAAGTAGTAATAATGTTTGCTCAAATAGAATTACTCTTGCTAAAATTAAAAAATTCTAATTAAATATCTTTATCATATCTTTTCTTCCAATTACTTTGGAAAGAGTATGTGAATATTAAGTATTAGTATAAGCTAATCTATTCTCTAACATTTGTAGATGATTAAATTATGTGATCACATTTTACTAATAATCAATATCGAGTTTTTTCTTCACAATAAAAACTATAATATCATAATTCTGTCTAGCTATTTGATCTCTGTCGAGTTTTAGCTTCACATAGATTAGCTTATAATATACTGAAAACTAGTTAATTATGCATGGATTGAAAATTCCTCAAAACCCTAAAATATTAGAATTTTATTGTCAATTTGTGATATTTTTTTTAAAGCAAGTAATATGATCAACGTAGCTCATGTCTTCACTTCAACTAAAAATATAAGCACATTTCATTAGTGTTTAACAATGTCGAGTTTGAACTTCACAAAAATGACCTTTAATGATACTGAAAATCAAGAGTGAATTGAATAATTAAGTTAAATATACTATGTTTAAGAAAATATTAAAACTATCATTATATGTCAATTTTTTCTTCTATTTATAGATCTTCATGGAAATAAAAATGTAATTAATTAACCACTAGTCTTCATTAGACTACTATGAAATCACATTTTCTTCATAATATTGATCAATTTCAAATTTAAATGATATTGTAAACCAAGTGTGGGTTAATTAATACTAACATCGTTCTATGGAAACAAAATTTAAATTCCATTACACATGTTCATTTTCGAGTCTTAACTTCACAAAAGTGACCTTGCATATATGAAAATGGCCAAAACCCTAATTATATATTGATGATCATTATCACTTCTCAATCTCGAGTCTTCACTTCACAAATACAAAGGGCCAACGTATATATTATATATATATATATATATATATATATATATATATATATATATATATATATATATATATATATATATATAAATGAATTGCAAAAATGAATTTTGCATGTGTGACAAAAACTAAAATTGTCTCTACATGTTTATGGTGAGACCACTTAGGAAAAGTGAATAAAAATCTTTTAGAATTGTAGCTTTTTCCATTATTCTTGGAAGTAGTGGGGGATCCAATAAATTTGGACATTTTTGTTTATTTATTAGTATTTTTTAAAATATTAAAAGTGCTTTTGTTTTTAAAGTTTGATATTGTTACCGTTGAATTGCACTTTTCCAAAGTAATAGGAATGATATTCAATTTTTTGTGGTAGGCGTTGATGATGATTTTGCATTCAACTTTGAACGGTGCATATCAGTATATGGGCCTTAAAGGATGGGCTTCCTTAATTTTGAACTAGAAAGTAATGTTTAGTGGGTCCCTGAAACATGTAGATATGTTCTGAGTGGTTCATATCCAGATCCAGTCTAAAAGAATCATAATCATGCAGATCAAGTCAAAATGGATTATAGTCAACTATAAGGACCCACGAAGCACATAAACATCGATAATTGTTATTTTGTTATAAAACCAAATCGGAAACTTTGATGAAACTGTACAATTCCGTTTGTTTAATATTTTAAATTTATATAAATTTTATTCTGTTTAATTAAAAAAAATTAAGTTCGGTTCAAACAGAATTGACACTAGTACCCTAGGTATAAGCATATCTAGCTAGTAAAACTAATTTTTTTTACGGAGATGGATTAGTCGGAAGTTAGCAAGAATTAGTTGTTATTATTATTATTGGTATTTATTTTTTAGCTTTTAAATCATTTTTTAAACCAGTCGAACGGACTGTGGAGAGTCGGTGCCACGACCTCATGGTGACTTTGTCATTTAGGCTAAGTACTCAAGTGCGACCATAATTGTTATCAACAGTGGCGGAACCAGGACTCCAATTTAGGAGGGTCGGTATTTTTACATTTGGCTATCGAAAAAAAAAATCAAACGGCTGTAATATACTCAAAATATGAAAAGTTTTAATGGTAGGGGCCGTTTTAACCGCCCCTACATAGGCAAAACCGCCTCTAACTTACTGTTGGTTCACATGTTGAGGTCATTGTAGCTTCTTTAAGATTTTGTCGTTTTAGTTGAACTATGTTTCAAACTGCAACTTGCACTAAGTTCGTATCCTTTGTTATTCAGCTGTCCACATTCTTTTATCTTTCAAATTATTTTTCCAACCGGATCATGAACCAAATTCAATATGCTGAAATTGCAAGCATAGCGTAATAGTAAGTTTCTCTTCATAGGTTTATGGGTAGATCTAATGGTAGAGATTTATTATTTAAAAGCGTCCATAAATGAGTTACAATTTTATATTTGACAAAAAAATATTATAATTTTATACGGTTATTAAACTATAAATCTCTTATAAAAGAATTTTAACCATTTCATTTGTTATATTTTGATGATTGAACTTTCATTTTACATTTAATATAATAATTCAGGTCAAAAATTACTTACACAATGATGAACACATTGGATAACCATATTAAATTTTTGTTGCCATATAAGCCGCTTTTAACTTGAATTCCTATGGTAACCTTCTTAATATAGTTTAGCTACTAAAATATAACAACTAAAATGATGATAACCGGTAAAGAATTTTGTATCAAAGAAAACATGCAATAAATACATCAAAGAATAGTGACAATTTCTTTAACATGTTATAATTAATCTCAAATTGAACGACTTAAATTCTTAGTCGAGAGATTAGAATTCTGCATACAGCCTCAATAATACGGAAATTAATCTAGCTAATTAGCTTAGTCCGGTTGAAACATCTAAGATTTAACACATTACATAATTTTAAACATTATTATGATGAAAAAAAAACGCAAAGAGAGCCTGGCTTAATCAGGCACAAATAAAATCTGAAGGAAGCTCTTTTCCACAAGTATTAATAAGCAAGCTGAACGAGATAGGAATATTGATGTTAATGCCAAGAATATTAGCTTTAATTACAGTACAAAGACAAACCGCCACTTCAACATCAATTAGCCCATAAATTATAGAGCAACACGGCATGTCCGGCGGGTTTCCGATGACTGCACCAATCGAACCATTCATCAAATGTGTACATACGTTTAGCTTTAGAGAGTCTCTTGGGCAGCTATCTAATGAGATTTTAGGTTTTGGAAATGGGTTTGGAATTGGCTTAGTTTGAACACAAATGTTGCACCCATTTACTAGGGCTAAGCATAGAAGGTTAGTAAAGAGAAACAAAGCACTTGATTAATAAATCTTGGTATTCATCTCCTTCAAAGTTTTACTATATATCAAGTACTAGTATTGGTTGTTTTTACTTTTAGTGAACAAATATGCGTGGGAATTTATAGAGTGAATTGACGGGTAATGTTGGAGTAATTATATTAAGCCCTAATACTAATTAACATGTGACGAATTATAAGGGTTAATGACATTTTTATTTACAAAATTAAAAACATTTCTAAAATTAGCCCGAGATTAACTATTTTTCCTTATTTGTGCCATACAGACCGCGGAACACTTCCGCGGTTTGTTGTAAACCGCGGAAGTGTTCCGCGGTCTGCACACGTGGCTCCACCTGGATGCAGGTGGAACCACGTAGCTGTACTGTAAACCGCGGAAGCTTTCCGCGGTTTACAGAGGGAATTTATTCCCCCTGACAGGGAATAAATTCCCTTGACCAGAGTGGTTGTAGACCGCGGAACATTTCCGCGGTCTACACCACTATATAAGGGGGAAATCATTCCCCCTTAACACAACACATTTTGAAAGAAAAAAATAGGTTAGAGAGAGAGAGAATAGTTAGAGAGAGAGAGAGAGTTAGAGAGTTAGAGGGGATATTTTTTTGGAGAAAATTTTACGGAGCCTATTTCCGGAAAGTGATATTATTATTCGTGGCGGATATTATTTTGCGTGGCGGATATTATTTTTCGGCGCGGATATTATTTTTCGGCGCGGAATATTATTTTTTGGCGCGGAATTATCGGGTGAGTCTTTAAAATTTATAGATATATTAATTTTTAATAATTGAATATAGTTAGATTTAAATGATGTTTACTTAGATTAAAATAATATTTCAAATGTAGTTAGTTAATATTATAGTTAGATTTAGTTAAAAATTCTAAAAAATATGTATTATAAAATAAATTAGATTAATGTGTAAATTTAATTAGATTAATGTGTAAATGTAATTAGATTAAAATAATGTTTGAAATATGGTTAGTTAATATTATAGTTAGATTTAGTTAAAAAATTTAAAAAATATGTATTATAAAATAAATTAGATTTATGTGTAAATAAAATTAGAATAATGTGTATAAAATTTATAGAAACGAATAGAGTATATTAAAATTAGAAAATCGAATATATGAAATTTTTAAAATATTTTTAAATTAGGTTGAAATTAGTGAAAATATGAAAATTTATGTTTTATATTATATATATAGATTCAGAATTTACATTTAATGTAAAAAATTTGAATTTACATTTAATGTAGGAATTAGTGAAAATATTAAAATGTAGTTAAAATTATATTTTTTTAATGTAGTAATGACGACAAATGAGCTGCCAGCCCTAAAAATTTATTGGGATGGTACAATATTATCGACTCCGGGTGGAGTTGATTATGTTTCCGGTAAATCAGAACTGGTTGAGCTGACGAGTGTAGTGAATGTTGCACAACTACAAGTCGCAATTAGAAGGGTAATTGGGCTGAACGATGCTGACGAGATAGTGAAGATTTATCTAAGAGTGCCTCGGTTCGATGAACATGGAAGATTTCAAAAATATGATGGTTTTCCTATGGAGACAGATGTTCACATGGAAACAATGTGGCGTAATATTTCGCGGACGCCACAAATGAGGGTACTTGAGTTTTATATTGTGTACAATCCGTTATCTCAAGTACGTGCGGATGTAGACGACTGTGCGGATGTAGACGACTGTGCGGATGTAGACGATGGTGATGATTTTAGTGATGAAGATGAGGAAGAAGAACACTTCTACGGGGCCGTTGCTGATGACAACGAGGATGATGATGATGATGATGACATCGGTGGTGACAATGGAGATGGCACCCATGGTGAGAATGTCGGTGGTGGGTCGGAACAAAATACAGATCATTTTGAGTCGCGCCTTCCTCATGAGTACACACATCAGAATGTTGACGACATGTGTGTCAATATGAATATGTGGCCTAAAGAAAATGCAATATGGGAAGCAGGCAAAGAGTTTGAATTGGGGATGGTTTTTAGTTCGAGGTATGCTGTCCAGACATGCGCGGCGAGTTATCACATTGCAGCTAATAAAGAATACAAGAGCAGTGTAACAACTGGTAAAACAATAGTTCTTGTGTGTGTGAATAATGACACTTGCAATTGGAGGTTGCGTGCGTCGCTTTTAAAAGGCGAGTCGGACTGGATAATGACAAGATATAACGGCCCCCACCATTGCAGCGGCTAATCAATGAACCAAGACCATCGCAATTTATGTAATATCCCGTAAAATTTTAAAAATTTAAATTGCGAGTTCCGATAACATTTTAGTAGTTTACGTCTCGTTTTGTGATTGGATTCGAAAATGGGTTAATTTAAGTCCGGGTTTCAAAAGGAGTTAATTGAAGTGTGGGTTTCGTTAATAATTTTGCGTATTTGAAATTTGTATTGGGGTATATTTCGTGGTTCGGTTTGATTATTGGTTCGAAAAAAAAAATTAAATTAAAAAAAAAAAGGTTGAAGGTCTCGTTCGAGAACCAAGGTCTCGAACGAGACCTTACTTATTTAAGCTGGTCTCGTTTGAGACCAGCGCCCTCCCTCAACCCCACGCAACTTATGTTTAACTTCTCACGATTTTTCCTCCGAATTTTCAGCTAAAGTTTCTCCCATTTCAAACGTTTCTGAACCCTAATACTATCCTCTATATATTCTTCAATCTCCAGCCGTCATTCCTACTCCTAATTGCTGTGAAACTCTTTTGCTAACCATCACGTTTCTAAACCATAACTCTGTTTTTCAAACTGAAAACGGCACCTCCATTGGTGATCGATATCTCATCCGTTTCTGAGCCAAATTACGTTCCGTTCGATTCAAGAGATTATAGACTCAGTCCTCTACAAGTCCTTGCTTAGTTTGCAGATAACGGTACGTTCTATTTTCAGTTATAGCCGCCGCCGTTATAGCGCGTTTATATAATTTTCTGTTTTTGAATTTAAATCGACCTCTCCGAATTTCAATTCGTTTGGCAGCCGTTCGGAGGTCGAAATTAATTCCGTTTGTTTCCCGTGAAAGTAGACTCACGCCTCTTCGATTCTACACTTTTCGTTCGTTAAACGGTACGTAAACGAACCCGTATTATTCGCCGCCGTTTCACCGTTTTAGTTGTTTATAAACTGTGAACTTAGAGATTTGTTACTGCCAACATGATTTTTATTCTTTATTGTAATTCTGGGTTATAATCTATAGGATGTTACTGTTTAAAGCTTTTAGCAAGTGTTGTTAGATCGTTTCAATATTTGTTCGTCTTCTCGGAATGATTAGGAGCAGTGACGTTATTTGAATTGTTCTTGATATTTTTGGTTGGTTATTTGGAAACTGATTCCTCGTTTAACTGTGTATGTTAAGGGCTTAAGGCTTAGAATATATTGTAGGCAAATGATTGTAGTTTTAAAGGTTATGTTTGATTTAAAAAAAATGGCGGGGTGTAGCTTCTGGGATTTGAAGTTTTGAAGTTGTAGCTTTGCTTTCCATAATGAAGAAGATGACAAGGTGTCATCAAGTGATTGGCTTGGTTGGAATTACTTTGGGCTAAAAGAATCTTTTGATCACTAAATTGTTATGAGTGAAATAAATTAGCTACTTAGGTTAATTTGTTAAACTAATTATATTTGACATTTATTAATTAAATTTTAATTGTTTTTTTTATTTATTTTAATCTACGGAATTAGTTTCGACTTATCAATTAATGCTCTAAATAATATTATTATTTATAATTTGAAATTACTTTGGAATTTAATATTTTTAAATTTAAATTAATATTAAACTTATTGTGGATTATATGTAATTTTATATTTTTTGACTATATTAAATGGGAATTTGAGGATTTCATTTAATTTAAAAATTTGTCAAAATTTGTTATAAGGTCAAAAAAAAATATTCGGGTAATTTAAAAATTAAATTAATAATTATTATTTAATTGTTAAATTGATATTTTTAGCTTAGAATGCCTTTGGAATTAAATTTATATTTTAGCTTTAATTGTTATTTAATTGATTGAGATAATTGCCGGTAATATTTAATTACTTGAGTTTCAAGCTATTGAGTTCTATTTTGATATTAATTAATATTTTATTTAATATTAATTATAAATTGTTGTTTATAAACTCTGGTATATCAGTTGGGTCGGTTAGGACTTGGGTCACCGACATGTGGGTTTAGCTTGGTAGTTTTGAAAAAACTCGGCTAACCCACTATTTGAGGAATTGATTTTTATTTATCAACTAAATTAAATATTATTTAATAATATTTTTGGATTGGATTTAAGTGCGAACTCAATAGTCTTGAATTAATTACGGCATTAATATTTATTTGAGAATTGTGTTTCTCTGTGATTTATCTGGTTATTTAATTGTGCTAGTCCTACGTGGTGTCTAGTGATCTTAGAGTTAGGGGTCGTACGGATATTAACCTATTTATTATTTTAGACCCGTCGACTGCTCGTGCTTTGGACTTTACGCAGGGTTAGCTGTTTGCCAAGATCACGTGGATAAGCAAGCAGTGAGTTTGTAGTGCTATTTACCGCTTTATTAAGTACCGCATCATATTTTAATATTATAAATGTTTGTGAACTGTTTTTACGGATTATGGATCTGGATTGAAACGAGCTACTCGATAGGCTTGTATCGAGACTGTGTGCACCGGTGAGTACTCTGGGAAACGGCAGACTAAAGTCTTGCTTACGCTGGTATATATTTATGACGAGGATTTGTTCCCGTCCACTCTGGGTTTATCAGTATGCTATGTCATACTTACGCTGGGATCATTTCAATACTGTTTTTCCATAATCATATTATATTAGTATAAAAATGTTTTGATTTAAGGGTTTTAAACTTAATAAATGTAAATAGTATTGCGAACTCATCTCAGTATATCTGACCCCGTTGTTTTCCCAAATTTTCCAGGTTTATGATTTGAAAGCTGGTCCACTCCGAGTCTTTTGATTCCTCGGAGGTTTTTATGTTATTAAACTAGTTTCTGTTTTGGAACTCTTAGACCGCAGTAGAACTAGTTTATACATTACTTATTATTGCACTTCGGGATTGTCGAATTTGATCGACTATTTATTATTGGAATATTTACACTGGAATATTTTATTATTATATTTAAGGCATGCTGTGGAATATTTTCAGCTACTTAAGTTATTTACATTAGAACTGTATTATAAATTGCTAGACTTAGGTTGGAGTCTCGGTTGCCCCCGAGCAGTTTTCTGCAGGTTTAATGTTTATTTAATTTCCGCAAGGCTTGCTACGGGTTTTGGTACAACCATACCCATACCCTAGCGCCGGTCACGGTTCATGAAATTGGGTCGTGACAAAGTTGGTATCAGAGCTTTGGTTTCAAACCAAGGCCTTATGCATGTTAATTGTTATGTGTTTTTGGCATGATAAGTTGATGTCGTGTCTTAGGAACTACTGCGGAATTAGGATTCGTGTCTTGTCTTTTAAAACGTCATCATTTGTTTTCAAACCTTCAGCCTACATCCTATAGGTGATGTCTGTCAGTCCTTATTTGGTATTGATGTTGAGATTATTTCACTTGGATGATTATAATTGCTTTCGATTTCTCGGGAAATCATAGGTTGGAATTTTTTTTTAAACTCATACTTGGGTATGATGTTGTGTGATATATTTGGCGACTATGCCTGGAACGATTTAGAATATATGGTATTGTTACATTTATTTTACATGATGCGTTGAATTGATTTTGCCGTATTAATAAAGTACATTTTGGTTTTGGCCTCGATTGTTGATTTCAAATGTGATCGTATGCTGAGCGTTTGCCTTGTTTTCAAAAAAAAAATGGGGGTTAAATTTTAAAACGTGTTTTGGTGGTCATATATTACTTTGACCACATATCATTTTAAAATTTTCATTGGGAATAATTGTTTATCTGATTTGTGTGTAGACACATAATCATAAGAGAAGTTTGGTTTTAAAAAATTTAAAAAGTTGATTTTTGGTTAAGTTACCAGTAAATAGAAATTCTGTTATTTTGAAATATTATGTTAAGCTTGGTTTTAACAAGCGATGATTTCAAAATGATATTTTATGTGATGATTCATTGTTTTCAGAATTTTAGCGTTGAATTTATTTTACCATGTCGTGGTATATCAACATTTTAGATTTTGGGAATTTACGAAATGTAGGTGTGAGATCAAAGATTTCTTATTTGAGATTTTAAATTACCGTTTAGCGGTTAGGTTAATTTGAGCTCTCAAACTCTGAAATGGTGGAAATTTTATTAAAAATATTTTTTTCGATTTTACAAATATTTTGAATACGTTTTATAAAAAGTTGTTTTGGGTTTGACTTGGGTCACCTAAAGTAAGAAGTTGAGCTTGGTAGTTGTAATGACTCGGCTAGCTCGATGATTTTATGATTTGAGATACTTGGGTATCCGTTTTAAAGCAACCGATTAATAAGAAGAGATTTTATTTTATTTACAAATTGTGATTTTATTTTAACCGAGGGGCTCAACAAAATTTGGAAGTTTTCGTATTGACCTTAAATTTTAAAACGAATTTTGAAGCATACTATTAAGAGACGATATAATTACAGGGTGATTTTGTAATGAGATTTCAAGGATATGTTGTGACATATCCCGATTTGTTTTAAATATGTTTGAGTTAATTGTGTTCAATGGTACGTTTACGTAGTTTACGATTTTCAGATTTGTTTCATGTGAAAAATTTACGTTGTTTGACTCACTTGTCTGTTTGGCTAAGTTAATAGTTTTTGTTTGTCTCTTCGTGCGGAGTAGCACGTGAGATGACTCAATTACGTGGTTATGATTGGTTTACCTCGATTTATAGTTTGACCTTTGAGTAAGACCTTCCTTTAGATCTTGTTTCCTTGTTCGGTTTAGATTTGCGCGGATTTTTAATGTTTCTGTTTTGTGGATCGAAACCATTGGGTTTTAACATCGAGGAATACGAAGGAAGTATTCCCTCGGATTGGCTGATGATATCTGATTATCCTAGATCGGATATTGAAAACTCTGAACCGAGAAGATAGATCGGTGTATTAATGCACTGATGTTTCCATCAAGTCTGGTGATGCGATGCGGTAGCTGGCGGTAAATTTGGTAGGAAAGTTTTGATGTGTTATTTCTTTGGGAATGAGTTTCAATTAGGGGTTAGGATAGTTTGATATTTATGCGGAAGAGTTGTAACAGAATTTTAGGTTGAATTGTTTTATAGCATCGAATGTTGCTAGGTTACAAGTAAGGAATTTTGAGATATATTTTGAGGTTATCGAGTGCACGTCTCACAGAGTGTAACGTCTAGCAAATGTTTTATTGAGGAATGGATTTCAAAGATTGATTTGCTGAAATATTTGAAATATTTTCAACACGTAATTGTGCCCAGACATATCATGAACATGCATTTTGAATGTCACGAATAGGTTTGCATTAAACACAGAGTTTGTTCACTAAATATAAGATAAATTAATAATTGATAAATGCATAATAGTACATGCATCACGTGCATAGAAATTATTAGGGTTGGATACAACTCTTTGGGGATGAGAGATGTCATCACCCTGGCGCACAATTATGTAAAATGGATTTTATCGATAAATTGTTTTGAGGAATATGTTTTGAAACAAACTCGCGAGTCACATTGTGATATATTTATTTATAAAGTTGTTGGATTTCAAATGATTTTAAACTGTTACCGAAAGGTAGCTAGACAAATACTCTGTGATGATGGTGATGGGTATTGGACGATTATGTTGTGAGATATTGGTCTGTAGAATTAGAATCTTGTGGTTATGAGTAAGAATGATTTTGAGATTCGAGATATAATTGTGCTATGTGCGGTATAGTGTATATTAGAATAGAAAGCTTCATGATAATTAAGGATTTATGGATTAAAAATGTTGGTTATGCTCCATGTGTATATATATACACTATATTTTGTTTTAAACGAAACTTTATCTTTCCAGATTTGAAATTGTACAAAATATTTTGGTATATTGATATAAGGAATGTTTATAAACAAGAAATTTATATTGCTGATTTTACTTTTCTGAGGAAAGGGAGAAATTTTGTCAAAATTGATTCAAGAAGGGATAATAAATTTTCCACTTAAGCGATGTCTATAAATGGTGTTTTTGTTTGAGAAAATTTAGAAGCGATTTAAGATTTTGTTATGTTTGAAACATCAATGTGTATTTTGAATACGGAAAATTCTGCCACAGTTGGCTTTTAAAGTATAAATTATTTAAAAAAAGTGTTTTAACGAGTTTGATCTAAGAGAACATAAAATTTTGACAGTTGAACTTTTTATAAATCTGCAAATATATTAGAAGTAAGGAAAAATTTCAGATTTTAAATGTGGAGATTTTGAAAAATTTCAAGGGTTTATAAAACCGATGGTTTTTCAACGATAAAGGTATTTCGTTTTTTTTTTATGCAAAAAGAAAGTGTAAGACGTTGAGTCTTTTAAACAGAGTGAGAAATTTTTATGTATAAATATTCTTGCATTAAAAAATTTCATACCCACAGGGGTTGATTTTGAGCATGACTGACAATCCGGATGTAGTCAACTGGTCGTAGTGATCATTCGTTGTATACGAGGTTATAGTCAATTGATTGAATAATTTTGAGGATTTGAGTTCGATTTGGTTATATGAGATAGTTGATTTAATAAGTTTCGACAACCATGATTGGTTGTTCGATTTTGTTATAGATGGCATTATCGTAATAATTGACATCTTTTGGTCAGTTGTTGAACCCTTGGTGAGAGCGACAAAATTTTAGGTTGTCAGATGCAGTCAATGTTCAGAGTAGTCTTGACGTTATGTTTCTGGGTGATTGGAAGAATCATTATGATGGATATTGTTTTTTTAATTGATATAGAAATTTATTTTGTATTCATGAGAGATGTTCGCTTTTCTTGGAATTGCGTTATGAGTTTTTGTGTTGTTGATTCACAAGTTAATAGTATTATCGAGCTGGTACCAATCGTTAGGATTAGATGATTATTATCATGTTTGTTTTGGAACCGAAATATTTTCTGAAGTTATTGGGTTTTGTTATCGGTCATTTTGATGTAGAGATGCAATAAGTAAAAGGAAGTAAGGGTTTAGGAATGATAGATTTAATCAACTATATTGCAATGTTATTGTTTTGTTTGAGGCAAAAGAGTTTGGAGTTGTAGAGCTATAGTTGAGCTTAATGCTTAACCATGTATTGATATTGAGGATTTTGTAATAGATGAGTTTCGAGCTGGCTTTCGAAACCACTCCGGTATAGAAAAATGGTGACTCTCAGTTGAATAAATTGTGTTACTATGAGTTGGAGCACCTACTGTGTGTTGTGATCGCTTATATTGCGAGCCAGTGTCGGTTATGCGATTCGAGATTGGATCTTAAGTTTATCTTAAGTATATTAGCCGAGTGTTAGGTAGTAGAGCTTATTGTATCTTAGTTGAACTGCCCTAGAGTTATGTTATCGTTATGCCTAGTGGAAGTTGTGTTAGTACTTTGGTGACCTTTGAGTGTGTTCAGTTTTTGCAACTGAAGGTTTTGAATTGTTTTGAGGGACAACCTGTTAAATTTTGCTTACGCGCGTGCGTATGCCGCTGGGCATGGAATACCATCAACGACAGTGGGTTGGTTTCTTGGTTTTGATCTGTTATTTAATGACAGAGGTCGTGTGCAGTTTCGTTATATTTTGTTGTCCTAATTTACGATAGGCATGTTGTGAATGTGTTTTCTTATCGGCTTTGTATATTTTGTTTAACTGGACGTGTAACTTTATGTTATGTGGTATGTCGATGGTTTTATTTAAATTCGAGGACGAATTTTTAATAAGTTGGGGAGAATGTAATATCCCGTAAAATTTTAAAAATTTAAATTGCGAGTTCCGATAACATTTTAGTAGTTTACGTCTCGTTTTGTGATTGGATTCGAAAATGGGTTAATTTAAGTCCGGGTTTCAAAAGGAGTTAATTGAAGTGTGGGTTTCGTTAATAATTTTGCGTATTTGAAATTTGTATTGGGGTATATTTCGTGGTTCGGTTTGATTATTGGTTCGAAAAAAAAAATTAAATTAAAAAAAAAAAGGTTGAAGGTCTCGTTCGAGAACCAAGGTCTCGAACGAGACCTTACTTATTTAAGCTGGTCTCGTTTGAGACCAGCGCCCTCCCTCAACCCCACGCAACTTATGTTTAACTTCTCACGATTTTTCCTCCGAATTTTCAGCTAAAGTTTCTCCCATTTCAAACGTTTCTGAACCCTAATACTATCCTCTATATATTCTTCAATCTCCAGCCGTCATTCCTACTCCTAATTGCTGTGAAACTCTTTTGCTAACCATCACGTTTCTAAACCATAACTCTGTTTTTCAAACTGAAAACGGCACCTCCATTGGTGATCGATATCTCATCCGTTTCTGAGCCAAATTACGTTCCGTTCGATTCAAGAGATTATAGACTCAGTCCTCTACAAGTCCTTGCTTAGTTTGCAGATAACGGTACGTTCTATTTTCAGTTATAGCCGCCGCCGTTATAGCGCGTTTATATAATTTTCTGTTTTTGAATTTAAATCGACCTCTCCGAATTTCAATTCGTTTGGCAGCCGTTCGGAGGTCGAAATTAATTCCGTTTGTTTCCCGTGAAAGTAGACTCACGCCTCTTCGATTCTACACTTTTCGTTCGTTAAACGGTACGTAAACGAACCCGTATTATTCGCCGCCGTTTCACCGTTTTAGTTGTTTATAAACTGTGAACTTAGAGATTTGTTACTGCCAACATGATTTTTATTCTTTATTGTAATTCTGGGTTATAATCTATAGGATGTTACTGTTTAAAGCTTTTAGCAAGTGTTGTTAGATCGTTTCAATATTTGTTCGTCTTCTCGGAATGATTAGGAGCAGTGACGTTATTTGAATTGTTCTTGATATTTTTGGTTGGTTATTTGGAAACTGATTCCTCGTTTAACTGTGTATGTTAAGGGCTTAAGGCTTAGAATATATTGTAGGCAAATGATTGTAGTTTTAAAGGTTATGTTTGATTTAAAAAAAATGGCGGGGTGTAGCTTCTGGGATTTGAAGTTTTGAAGTTGTAGCTTTGCTTTCCATAATGAAGAAGATGACAAGGTGTCATCAAGTGATTGGCTTGGTTGGAATTACTTTGGGCTAAAAGAATCTTTTGATCACTAAATTGTTATGAGTGAAATAAATTAGCTACTTAGGTTAATTTGTTAAACTAATTATATTTGACATTTATTAATTAAATTTTAATTGTTTTTTTTATTTATTTTAATCTACGGAATTAGTTTCGACTTATCAATTAATGCTCTAAATAATATTATTATTTATAATTTGAAATTACTTTGGAATTTAATATTTTTAAATTTAAATTAATATTAAACTTATTGTGGATTATATGTAATTTTATATTTTTTGACTATATTAAATGGGAATTTGAGGATTTCATTTAATTTAAAAATTTGTCAAAATTTGTTATAAGGTCAAAAAAAAATATTCGGGTAATTTAAAAATTAAATTAATAATTATTATTTAATTGTTAAATTGATATTTTTAGCTTAGAATGCCTTTGGAATTAAATTTATATTTTAGCTTTAATTGTTATTTAATTGATTGAGATAATTGCCGGTAATATTTAATTACTTGAGTTTCAAGCTATTGAGTTCTATTTTGATATTAATTAATATTTTATTTAATATTAATTATAAATTGTTGTTTATAAACTCTGGTATATCAGTTGGGTCGGTTAGGACTTGGGTCACCGACATGTGGGTTTAGCTTGGTAGTTTTGAAAAAACTCGGCTAACCCACTATTTGAGGAATTGATTTTTATTTATCAACTAAATTAAATATTATTTAATAATATTTTTGGATTGGATTTAAGTGCGAACTCAATAGTCTTGAATTAATTACGGCATTAATATTTATTTGAGAATTGTGTTTCTCTGTGATTTATCTGGTTATTTAATTGTGCTAGTCCTACGTGGTGTCTAGTGATCTTAGAGTTAGGGGTCGTACGGATATTAACCTATTTATTATTTTAGACCCGTCGACTGCTCGTGCTTTGGACTTTACGCAGGGTTAGCTGTTTGCCAAGATCACGTGGATAAGCAAGCAGTGAGTTTGTAGTGCTATTTACCGCTTTATTAAGTACCGCATCATATTTTAATATTATAAATGTTTGTGAACTGTTTTTACGGATTATGGATCTGGATTGAAACGAGCTACTCGATAGGCTTGTATCGAGACTGTGTGCACCGGTGAGTACTCTGGGAAACGGCAGACTAAAGTCTTGCTTACGCTGGTATATATTTATGACGAGGATTTGTTCCCGTCCACTCTGGGTTTATCAGTATGCTATGTCATACTTACGCTGGGATCATTTCAATACTGTTTTTCCATAATCATATTATATTAGTATAAAAATGTTTTGATTTAAGGGTTTTAAACTTAATAAATGTAAATAGTATTGCGAACTCATCTCAGTATATCTGACCCCGTTGTTTTCCCAAATTTTCCAGGTTTATGATTTGAAAGCTGGTCCACTCCGAGTCTTTTGATTCCTCGGAGGTTTTTATGTTATTAAACTAGTTTCTGTTTTGGAACTCTTAGACCGCAGTAGAACTAGTTTATACATTACTTATTATTGCACTTCGGGATTGTCGAATTTGATCGACTATTTATTATTGGAATATTTACACTGGAATATTTTATTATTATATTTAAGGCATGCTGTGGAATATTTTCAGCTACTTAAGTTATTTACATTAGAACTGTATTATAAATTGCTAGACTTAGGTTGGAGTCTCGGTTGCCCCCGAGCAGTTTTCTGCAGGTTTAATGTTTATTTAATTTCCGCAAGGCTTGCTACGGGTTTTGGTACAACCATACCCATACCCTAGCGCCGGTCACGGTTCATGAAATTGGGTCGTGACAATTTAAGAGCGCGACAGATAGCTGAACACATCGACACGCAATTGCATCTGCAACGTGACATTAGGATTAAAACGCTTCAAGAGGGCATTTTTCAAAAATTGCGAGTTAGGCCCGGATACAAAAAAACATGGTATGCCAAGGAAAAGGCCATTGCAAACAGGTTCGGACAATGGGACGACTCTTTCAAGGAGATTTGCCATTTTATGACGAATGTCACCGTTGCTAATCCCAGGACAGTCTGGCATGCTACCGGTAATTTTTTTAAAAATTTCGAGTATTAAAAATATGTTCGATTTAATAATTACTAATAACGGTGTATGCACAGGTACACCAATTGAAAACAATCCACAATTCAGAACTAATAACGGGGGCTCCCTATCACAGCCATGTTGGAAGCAATATTTAACAAGGTCAACTCCGTTTTCATTAAGCATGTGAACGACTACAAAATGTGGTTGGCATCCGGTTTCGTGTGGACTCCAGTCTGTGCACACAGAATTGAGACTTGGGAAAATAAGTCAAAGACGCATACGGCTTCACAGTTCAACGTGGCACAGAAGGTATTCAATGTCTTGACCCAGTGCGACAATGTAAGACAAAAGGGTGGCAATACACAGCAAGTTCGTCTACTGGACGGGACATGCACCTGTGGAAAATTTCAACAGTTGATACACAAAATCGCAAGTGTACGATATCGATAAATCAAGTAATATAATGATAAGTAAAAGTCGAACCCACGAGGAATTGAATCTAGTACCAAAATAGTTAACTAATTATTATTTGAACTAACGAATTTAATTGATTTGATTTTTAATTAATTAAACTAAAACTGAAAATAAAATAAGGAAATACGATGATAAAAAGCAAACCTAGAATATTGTTTTCATATGGGAAATCCTTCAAATCTTTATCTAATCTCTATCAATCCTAACTTTAATTATTCTTTGCAATGGCGGATAGATCTAACCTCGTTAACCCCCTATTTCGTAGACGATGTTAACCTATCGTTTATAACCCGATTACCCCGAATCGTCCTTACTGTCACGGCTTAGAGGACAATAGAAAATAATCCGACAATCATAAACAAAGCATTAAGAAAAGTTATCCACACATGCCACGCAACGCAAACATAGTGGACGGACTCATGTTTTATAATTACGTTCTTATTATCTTTTCCAACCAACTTGCTTTAATGACGTTTACTCACAAATCGATTTTCAATCATGTAATTGGTGATCAAATAATTACAAGCATTAATCCCAATAATAAGAATTGCAAGAATAAAGAAAGATAGAATATTAAATTTCAGATTTGAATTAAACCCATACTACTCACAATATCCTAGATTTAAAAGATTTAGCTAGACATAATTGAAGAAATCAATAAATCAAAAGTAATGAACATAATTAAATAATATGAAAGAAAATACTTGAATTAAAAACCTGGAATTATTCGGAACACAAGTCTTCGAATCAAAGCTTCGAAGAATTAAGACTTGAAAATAAACTAAGGACTGAAAGAAAATTAACCTAAGACAAATTGTTTGTAGAATAGAAAATAATGAAAAACTAGATAGAATACATGATCTTGAGATGTCTTTATATAGTGGAAGAGTCCTTGATGTGTTGCAAGAGTTGTAGTTGAAATCGGATCCAAATCCGCGTTGAAAAAGGATTTTCACGTTTTTAGGTTCGTAGGTAATCCGGGCCAGTTCCTCAATAGTGCCTGGTTCCTAGGAACTCGGCACTTTTGAGGAATTGGCCACAAAGGATTCGCAGAAAGTAATCCGGGCCAGTTCCTCAATAGTGCCTGGTTCCTAGGAACTAGACACTTTTGAGGAACTAGGCACTTTTTCCAGCTTTTTTCCAATTTGCTCCAAATTGCTACGCTTCACTCCATACGCATAAATCTACAAAATAAACACCTTTCCAAGCATAATATCCTAAAAAATATGCAATAATACTATATCAAATACTTGGAAAAACCCTATATAAAATATGCGTATCAAACTCCCCCACACTTAGTTCTTTACTTGTCCTCAAGTAAAGTAGCACATTAATTAAATCAAACTTCAAAATCCTAGCATAATAAACTTCCCCGAACAAGATTGACATTAAGCGATCAATAACAAATTGAAATATATCATGAAATCGAATGACCTTGACTTTAATTAATAAAACGTATTAACTCAAGTTAAACATTTATTCACAAAAATTAATATTACCCATAATTTAATATCAAACATAAAACTCAACTCTATCATTACCAATTAGTACCTAAGAGTTAAAAAACATCATAAGAATTTTAAATTTCCAACCACACTCAAACTTTAAAACAAACCTTTTTCCTCACAAGATTTCTCTCAATACGCTCATGTATTTGGGGTATGAATTCACTCCTCGCTATCATGATATAAATTGAACCATAGGCTTGCAGTTCAAACAAAATTCTACCACTTGAAAATAAATGACAACATGAATCAATGGGTCTTTAATTTTGGTTGTAATGGGGCTAAGATTCAAGGTAGGATTTAAGGCTTAAATGAGGTTAAATGAGTTAAAAATTTAAACAATATTTCTTTATCAATCTCAAGACAATAACAATCACTAATTTTTCTCATGAAGCTAAAAACAAGAATTCAATTGTTATATTTTTTTCAAACTAAAATTTCTTTCTTTTTCTATATTTTTTTTTTCTTTTTAGAAGTTTTTTTTTTCAATTTCTTTTTGGTTCTTTTCTCTTTTCGCTCATCTTTGAATTTCTTGTCAACTATGCTTAGTCAAACATATGTCTTTTTCTTTCAATTCTCTTGCTCAAAAGTTTAACTCATTGGGTTATCAAAAGAGGGAAATAAAAGAAGGATAAAAGGTGTAAACATGTGTATAATAACAAGAAAAGGCTAGGCTCAAATTTGGTTAATCCTAATGGGAAATTGGTAGTCTTTTTAAGTCGGAAAAGAAAGGGCTTTCTAAATGCCCAAATCACACTCATGTCATCACCTATCTCATATGGCCTCAAATTGATTTATAATTGCAAGTTCTAGCAAATAAATACCAAGTAGCACACTCAAGAAAAAATATTGATACTTTAGGCTCAAAAATCTCACATTCTTAAGTGTAGTTTGTAAAAAGCATCATGTGGTTAGTCCTTCAAAAATTCTCACAAAACTCAAATGAAACCTAAGCAAAATTAATTTTGATAAGAGTTGAAATTTTGGCTATCTTTAAATCACAAGTAATAGAGAATTTTTGTGCTTAAATGTTATGCTCAAAAGTTAATAAAAATTATTAAAACAAAACCAAGCTCATGATTTCAATCAAATACTTTCAACAAACTTAAAGATATCATAATTTCAACTTGACACGGGGATATCTAAACATGCTTCTCAAGTTTTATTTGATCAATTAATGAACTATCTTACTTTTGGATAATCTAAAACTAAGTTTAAAAAATTTGAAGTTCTCTCAAAATTAAATATTCTACTAAAACAGAAAATAAAATTGAAAAACAAAATCCTAATGTCTAATAAATAATACCCCCACACTTAAATATCACATTGTCCTCAATGTATAAATATAAGAAATCAAATACGAGAAAACAAGTATTACTTACCTAGTGTGCACCCTAGTTGATGTAACTTCTAAATTTGATAATTTTGATCTTCTTTGTTACATTAGTCGTCATTGCTTTCCATCTTTAATGACCTACAAAATAGACATAAAAAATTTCATGATAATAATGTGAAGGGAAAATCTAAAAAGAAAAAAAAAACTAAATAAAGGATATGTCTTGGGGTGCCTCCCAAGTAGCGCTTTAGTTAGAGTCCATAGCTAGACTCTTCGCATATATTCATTAAGAATACATTCGAACGTGAGGGAGTGTTCTTGGCAACATTTTTTCCCTCTTTTCTCTTGTCGGTCCCCTTTTAACTTGGTAGTAGAGAGCATATTCCACTTGAATCACCTTTGGATCAATAATAAATTTAAGAATATAAGGTTCTTCTTGTGGATTCTCGGAAAATATGCTATCTTTCACATTCTCTTTATAAGACAAATCATCTTCATATGCAACATTTATAGTTGGTTGTTCATCCTCTAAATCTTTCCTACTCTCACTTGAAGATATAGGATGAACTTCCAAATAACACGATTCCTCCATATATTTTTTAAATTGTTCAATATGTTCACTATGGAGTGGTTGTGTTTTCCCTTCAATTTCAATTTCACCTATAAAACATGAGTTAGAATCACAAGAAAGAGATGATGGGTTAGACTCGATCTCATAATCAATCGATAAGCAATCATCATCTTTTGAAAGTTGTGCAAACACATGTTTTCTGATTAAAGTTATGTGCTCATTGATTCTTGAATTCCAAGTAGCCGGATCGTCTTCTTCTAAGCACGGATGACTAAGATGTTCAAGATTGTTGTTACGAGCCCACTCTAAAGCTTGCCCATATATTGATTTATCCTTTTGATCATCAACCACAACCTGAATATTAGAATCACCAAAACTAGAAAACGAGTTAAAAGAATCATTAACACAATAAGAATAATCGGGTGAAGGTAGTGTTGGTGAATAATATGGACAATATGTCCAATCATGATTTCCTTGACACCATTCACAAACTTGAAATTGATTATATTGCATATCATAATCCATCATATTAAAGTATTGTGCATTAAAGCTCTCATATGGATAAGTTGATTCACCAAAATTCATGATGAAAACTTATAAACAACATAAATAAATAAAAACCAGAAAATAAAAAGTGTTCAAAGCAATAATTAATTAAGTTGTATTGATATAAATCACAACTCCCCGGCAACGGCGCCAAAAACTTGATACACAAAATCGCAAGTGTACGATATCGATAAATCAAGTAATATAATGATAAGTAAAAGTCGAACCCACGAGGAATTGAATCTAGTACCAAAATAGTTAACTAATTATTATTTGAACTAACGAATTTAATTGATTTGATTTTTAATTAATTAAACTAAAACTGAAAATAAAATAAGGAAATACGATGATAAAAAGCAAACCTAGAATATTGTTTTCATATGGGAAATCCTTCAAATCTTTATCTAATCTCTATCAATCCTAACTTTAATTATTCTTTGCAATGGCGGATAGATCTAACCTCGTTAACCCCCTATTTCGTAGACGATGTTAACCTATCGTTTATAACCCGATTACCCCGAATCGTCCTTACTGTCACGGCTTAGAGGACAATAGAAAATAATCCGACAATCATAAACAAAGCATTAAGAAAAGTTATCCACACATGCCACGCAACGCAAACATAGTGGACGGACTCATGTTTTATAATTACGTTCTTATTATCTTTTCCAACCAACTTGCTTTAATGACGTTTACTCACAAATCGATTTTCAATCATGTAATTGGTGATCAAATAATTACAAGCATTAATCCCAATAATAAGAATTGCAAGAATAAAGAAAGATAGAATATTAAATTTCAGATTTGAATTAAACCCATACTACTCACAATATCCTAGATTTAAAAGATTTAGCTAGACATAATTGAAGAAATCAATAAATCAAAAGTAATGAACATAATTAAATAATATGAAAGAAAATACTTGAATTAAAAACCTGGAATTATTCGGAACACAAGTCTTCGAATCAAAGCTTCGAAGAATTAAGACTTGAAAATAAACTAAGGACTGAAAGAAAATTAACCTAAGACAAATTGTTTGTAGAATAGAAAATAATGAAAAACTAGATAGAATACATGATCTTGAGATGTCTTTATATAGTGGAAGAGTCCTTGATGTGTTGCAAGAGTTGTAGTTGAAATCGGATCCAAATCCGCGTTGAAAAAGGATTTTCACGTTTTTAGGTTCGTAGGTAATCCGGGCCAGTTCCTCAATAGTGCCTGGTTCCTAGGAACTCGGCACTTTTGAGGAATTAGCCACAAAGGATTCGCAGAAAGTAATCCGGGCCAGTTCCTCAATAGTGCCTGGTTCCTAGGAACTAGACACTTTTGAGGAACTAGGCACTTTTTCCAGCTTTTTTCCAATTTGCTCCAAATTGCTACGCTTCACTCCATACGCATAAATCTACAAAATAAACACCTTTCCAAGCATAATATCCTAAAAAATATGCAATAATACTATATCAAATACTTGGAAAAACCCTATATAAAATATGCGTATCAACAGTGGAAAATTTCGTGCTCCCATGCGATAGCTGCCTGCAACCAATACGGAGAGAACTACCTTGACTACATTTCATGGTATTACAAATGCGAGTATGGAATCTTAGCGTGGAGCTTTGTTTCATTTGAACCCTTATGGAATCGAAATCGTTGGATCAAGTCCACTGAAATTCCATTTGTTCCTAACAGACAGTTGATGAGGAAGAAGGGTAGGCCGGTTGAGAGTAGGCGTAGCAATGAAATGGACCAGACATTTAAGGACAGGCGGAATAACAACTACTGTAGAAGATGTCTTACATATGGTCATAACCTTAGTTCATGTCCTTTTAGAGTTCCGTGATGTGAGAATTTCTGTTTCCATTTATCATGTACTAAGGATGTTGTAATTCCATTTGTGTTCTATTAAAATTGAAAATCTGGCAGCTCATTCTATTTTGTGTTTGTTTAGTTATTTAGTTTAAATAACAAACTCTTGTAACACTTTTACTTGACCGTTTAATTGATGAAGTTATTTTTATTTAATTGTTTCATATTATTTGTGAACAAGTGTTTGATATTATTTATGATTTAATTGTTTAATAATTTGTATTGAACAAATTGCTGCCATGGCAGTTGCTCACGATCACATGCAGCCGGGTCCTGAAAGACCGGCGCTACTTTTTTTACAGCATGACCATATCTCTCAGGATGTCTGGGATGGCACGGTAACTTACGTTTGCATCTTATTTTTTGTCAACAGTTACGTTTGCAACTTAATTAAATTTTTGAACTAACTTACTGTTTATTTTTTTCAGGGATCTGACGAGGGATTTCTGTCTCGCACTAGCTGTACGACTAGAAGGAGCGCTGTTTTGCCGTTCGCTAGGTTGGACCACCGTATTCGGTCGATGATCGAGCCTACTGGATTTGCAGGCTGTTTTGCTATGCGTCACTACAGCGTCGACATGCAGCTGATCACAGCCCTTGTGGAGAGGTGGAGGCCGGAGACCCACACTTTTCACTTACCCGGCAGAGAGTGCACGGTTACACTACAGGACGTGGCCATTCAGACCGGACTACCAGTAGACGGTCATGCTGTTACAGGAGGTATTGTACATGATTGGGCTGCAGTGGCAGAGAGGGTTTTGGGGATTCCTGCGGGCAGATATCCTAAAAAGCCTGCAAATTCCACAGTCCGGACTTCTTGGATCCTAGAGAGTTTCCCCGACTTCGGTGCATTACCAGACCAGGCGACTGACGAGCTTGTCCATCGGTACACACGGGCGTATCTCTTGCTCGCTGTCACAGGATTGTGCTTCACTGACCTCGGTAGTGGAAAGACTTCGTTACGGATTCTTCCACTTTTAGAGGACTTAGCGGCAGTTCGGACCTACAGTTGGGGATCGGCGACACTGGCTTACTTATATCACGAGCTGTGCTCATGTTCGTTGCGGTCTGCGAATCGCCGCAACATGGGCGGGCCGTTGTGGATACTGCAGTTGTGGGCATTGGACCGACTTAGAGTTATTGCTCCCGCTCTTGCCGATCCCACTATTTCACCACATCTACCACTGGGCGACAGGTGTGTTTTACTGCTATTTAATATTTTTTAATTTTATTCTATTTCTTAAATATTGACGGATTAATGTGTTGTTGTTCTTGAATAACAGATGGGGAGGCCGGAGAAACGCCAGCCGTGCGGCTCGACACTCGCTGCCTGACATCCGTGTTCGGCTTGACACATCTCGCTACGAAGATGTAAGAAATTATGTATCGGTTTTATTATCTCGTATGTTAAATAGCTCATTGTGGGAATGTTTTAATACTAAATGTCTTATATTTTATACATGCAGTTTATCTGGCAGCCGTACACTGATGATATGCTGGACACTATCCCAGCGTATTGTTTAGATGGGCGCGCTTTTTGGCGGGCCACGGTTCCACTTATTTATTTTCATATTGTGGAGTGGCACCAGGCAGACAGAGTTCTGCAGCAGTTCGGACTGCAACAGGGTATTCCAGACGCCCCACTTCAGGACCACTCACTACACTCCCTTACCCTGAAGAGCAGCTCATCTTGGATCCAGACACACTCTCACTACATTCGTGTGTGGGACGACCGGCTCCGGTTTGTAATTTCAGGACAGCCCCTCCAGGACCCACCTCATTATCATTCCGAGTATATGGATTGGTTTCGGTATGTCACGCGTCGCTGGATCACACGACAGGGCGCTGAGCTCGGAGCACAGGTATTTTTTTAAATTATATGTTTTTCAATTAATTAATCAATAAATTGTGGGTTAATTTTCTACTTTTTTTAACGTATTATATCTTTATTTACAGGCCGATTTTGTGGAGCGTGTACGTAGGGATGCTCCTGTTGACACTGAGCTTCGGCGGTTCGCAGCCAGCACACAGAGAGGCACTAGAGAGGACCGCCGTGATGTTACGTCGCCCCCTATCGAGCCTTCTATACCGCCGCATCGACTACCAGTCATACCTGACGCGCCGATAGATCCGACTACACTGCGACATCGACGGCGAGAGCGGCGTCACCCCCCTGCACCACCTCAGCGTCCGACCGATCCTATGCCTCCCCCAGTGGTTTTTCATCCTTTCAGAGGGCATTACTATTACGCGGGGTCCAGCTCTGCACCGCCACCCTTTTCATCGGGTCCTCCTTCTTCTTCTGGCCAGTTTTACGGGGATTCGGCACATCACTATTTTCAGGGGTCGTGTTCATATCCAGTGCCACCAGGACCTTCTTCGCCTTTTGTTCCACCGCCGCCTGCTTATGTACCACCTACGGTGCCTCCTTTTCAGGTGCAGTGGGATCAGCCTACACAGGGTACACATAACTTTCCAGCTTCACAGGGACTTCCACAGACACCTGGGACTACAGACTTTCTGTCATATGGTAGCAGTTGGTTAGGTCTAGACAGCATGGAGGCGATGATGTTCCGCCAACAAGGAGAATTTGTTACCCCGCCACAGCAACGACGAGTACGGCCATTCCCCAGGACCAGCAGGGTGACGACGGAGCCGACGACGAGGACGCCGATTCAGGAGAGGGAGATGGTGATGGTCGCCCAGGTCGACGTTACCTCACCATCAGTACAGGCCGTCGGGCGAACCGTAACAGAAACAACTTGCGCTCGAACCTCCCGGTCACTAGCAGATATGACGATAGGACTCCTAGGTGATTTCTTTTTTGTACTTTGTACATTATTATCTGATGTAGTAATCTTTTTTAATTTGTAATTTTTAGTTTATTAAATATGTTATTGTTATGAAGTATAAATTATATTTCAATATTTGTTAATATAATTATTTTGTAGTATTTTATAAATTTATTTTTGTAGAATGTTATAAAAATTAACTAATTCAAACGTTTTAAATTTAAAAAAAATCAACAATTAAAACGTAATTTTTTTTATTTTTAAATAAATTTTTTAAATAAATTTTTTATTTATTTAATTTTTTTTAAAATGATTAGATTAAAATGATTGGGAGAATTTTTCTCCCAATCAGTGCAGTCAGGGAATTTATTCCCTGACTGCACAAAGTAAACGGCGTAACAGTTACGCGGTTTGCCACGTTGGAAAAGCAAACCGCGTAACTGTTACGCGATTTACTTTTCCTATGTGGCTCCTCCAGCGAGGAGCCACGTAGGACAGACCGCGGAACTGTTCCGCGGTTTACACAAACCGCGGAACAATTCCGCGGTCTGGAAGGCATAAAATGGGAATTACGAGTTTTTGGGTGATAATTTCGGAAATAATTAACAAAAACCAAATTTAATGGTCATTAACCCGAATTATAAAATCAAAACATTGGAAAAAATAAAAGAAAATTTTAAAAAAGGCAAAAGGTAAAAAAATAATAATCCGTAGTTTCCCTAAAAGGACATATCAACCATTAAATTTTTTTGGGTTCAAATACATCATGGTGTTTTTTTTTTGAGAGGCATCATGGTGGTTTTTAAATCGAACAAATAAACCTTCTAAAATATTAAAATCAGATTTATATAAAAAATATATATTTAAAATCAGACAAATAAATCTTTCCATTTATAGTCAAATCTATTGGAAAAAAGTCCAAAACTAACCTTCATGTTTTCACTATTTTTTAAATTAATTCTTTCAGATTTTTAATTGAACAAAACTTTGAATTAAGGACTCAATTGATATTTTTCCTTTTTTTCTTAAGAAAACCGGCCATCATCTCTGTCCGGAATAGCCGTCGGAGACACCAAACTTCGTTTGAGACGAAGCTCATCGTCTGAGCTTTCTCTCAAACGCAGATCTATGTCTGAGACGGAACTCAGACGAAGAGCTTCGTATCGGGTGTGATTTTATTGTATTCATCTCTAAATAATATAAAGTTGTCTTTTTTGTTTCATGAAAATGGGCTAGATCGAATCAGTCCAAACCTCTTATAAGCTTTGAAGTAAACTTGGACTTGATTCTCTTAAAATGATTTGGCAAACTTCAAATTACTCCAAACCCAGCCCAATCTGCCCCATTTACGGTCCAAACCACACCCATATTGAAAGTAAAATGACTTATCTTTCGAACAAAAGATCAATTAACAACTTGTCATCAAATATCAAATAAAGCAAGATTTATTTTTGCTGTTTTTATTACAAACAGACTTAAAATTTATATTTTCGTATCAAAAAATTCCTTCCCGACTTTCACTAAGCAAGTGAACCACACTCTCCGTAATAAAATGAACAAAGGTTTAAAAGACCTATAATATTTTATTTATCTCTTAAATTAATTCTTGCTAATTTTCAATTTTGTTTTTATAATTTAATAATCATTTTAATTTGGATTATTAGCAAAACAAATTCTAACGTTTCATCTTTTAACGATTTAAGCCTAACGTTTAAAACGTTTCAAAACAAATGCTAATCTTTCCATTTTTTTAAGATTTGTTTTGTCAATGACCCTTTAATCTTTGGATTTCAAATGTTAAGATTTAGTTTACTCTAATAATCAATTAACCCTAGTTACAACTTTTTTAATCTTTGGATCTCAAACATTTTTATCAAAATTTCCGTGACAACATTAATTTGATTGTTTTCTCGTTTACAGCCAATGAAAAAGTTAATAAAATTATTTGTAATTTATTTTTTGGAGTTACGTTCTTGTTACAAAAATTTAAAGGAGAATCCCTTTATATTACTAAATTATGTTTTGTTTACAATTATATTAAAAGATTATAGGTAATGAAAGGGGACAATCAAATTTAATGAAAAGCTCGAATTTAATTACTATTACTGTTTTTGATAATGTTACTTTCTTAATTTTATATTCTTCGTCTGGATTTTTTTCACTGTATTAATTAGCTAATTTATATCTTTTACTATAATTCATGCAATTGATTTAATTTGATTTTTTTTAATAATGATTGGAGCCTTAGAATGTGACTCTGTTGCATTAATTTATAATTAATTTTTTGTTTTCCGATTGATGAAATTGGGCTAGCTCGAACTCAGTCCAAACCTCATATGAACCTTGTAGTGAGCTTGGGCTTACGTCAGTAAAACATTATGGGCCGAACTTTAATTTACTCTAAACCCAGCTCAGCCTAGCCTATTTACAGTCCTAACTAATCCATATTAAAACTAAAAAAATCCATATTAAAACTAAAAAGGCTTATTTATCCTACCAATGAAATGGGCCAGCATCCGAAATAGTTGATCACATTTCATGCCTGAACTTTTAACATGAAACAATATGCACTAAACAATATAGATATTTACAATTTGACCACTTAATTTTTCTTAATTAAAAGACAAATTCTCCGGAGTTTCTCGAATTGTATAAATCAAGTAGTTCTTTTTTTTTTTGTTGCACTAGAATTAATTTCCTAAAGTTCAATTGTATTTTCTATAAAACCGAAAATATTCATAGTGGTCCAATTTGGTTGGAAGAATGTTTACATCCTAACGTTAGATAAAATTAGGTACCACCAACCAAATGCTAAAAGTTAATATGGGTACTCACTTTTTTAATGGCTATCAAAAACACCCCTGAGGTCCCAATTTTGCTACTACATTAATTTGTTCCCTTTGCAGTTTGGGAATATAACCATTTTTAATGTAGACCAAAATAGCCAAAGTACTTCAGTTTAGAAGATGAATTCAACCATATCAATTTTTTAAATAGTATCATCTTAAACAATATTATATTCTTATCATTTTCATTAATGAGTACTTAATTTATTTTTTTGGCTATTAATGACGACTAATGAAATTATACTCAATTAGTGATTCAATAATGTCTCCATATTATAATGTTAATAGTATCAATTAATGATCACTTATCAAAGCTTAATTCTCATATACAAAAGAATCTGAAACTATATACTAGAAAAGTGTATTTTTTTATCATTGGAGATGGAGAAACGCTTGTCGTAGAAATTAAACTCATAACTAGTAGAATGTCGTTACTTAATTCTTATACCATTTGAATTATAACATATTGGTTAGAAAATATATTTTAGATGAAATTCCAAAGTCCTAACTATAATAATTATATAAAATTATTTTAATAACCTATTTTTTTTATGATTGGGAGAGGGAGAAGTGCTTGTAGGTGAAATCGAACTCACGGCATAGCAGTTTGTTGTGTAGCGCTTATATTATTTGAGTTATATCTCATTGGTTTCAATAACTTATTTTATCAAAAAAGAGTAGTAAAAAGAGTAATCATAGAAAGAATGAGGTATAAAATTAATAAAATCATACCTAAATAGATAATGCGTTCATATAAAAATTTAAAACTTACAATCTCTATAATAAAAAAATAACAGTTAGATCACTCCCTCTAAAAAGTAGCAGAGCTATGCACGAGAGAAACGGGCCGTCCATCGCGATAGTTGGAGAGAAACGGGCCGTCCATCGCTACAGTTGGAGATATAAGTTTTTTAGAGAAAAAGTCGTGATTTGAGCTCCACTTTACTTCATATAAAAAAATCATGGATTATAATTTTATATTTTAAGATTTGCCTTTTATATTTTTGTTTTTGATTGAACCACTTTCTACTATACATTATGTTTTTTTTTCTCTATAATTCACAGTAATTAGCAAATATTAATTAACTAACAAACTACTAATTTCAGTGTTTCAATCTGATAAATTTATCTGCAAACCTTGTCTATATATCGATCAATTGACAGCAAGATTTTTCTTATGGAGGCCACTTAATCTTGAGTTGGCAAGATAATAGTCATCAACTTCTTGCATACAAAAGCAGAATAAAGTAGTTAATAATTAACCACATGTTACGTACAAAGTTTTGTTTGATTTTATTCATTTTAAGATAATGAGGTCAAATCAAATTCAATAAAAGGTGCAATGATTAGATTAGACTTGATTAGGAAATGGAAATTATAAAAAGAGAGGGAAAGTTGCAATATGAATGGCTCCACGCAGTGTGAAAAGAAGGAAATTTAAAAATAATGACGAGGGGGTTAATTTGATATTCCTAAAATATATTTTTATACCTATAATTATAACCATTTATAAAATGTATCTAAATTGTAATTTGAACATTTAGGTCCATTGATTTTACAAATTAAAATAAATATTTTAAATTCTCAATTTAAATTTATTTTTGGACACACTTTTTATTTAAATCAAAATTATATTTTTTAAATTAAAATTAAGAATCAAATACGTAATAACTATTCATGAGAATCGAAAATTTATAAAATAAATTTTAAAAATAATTATAGTTTAAATGATATACTTGTTTTAATTTATAAAATTGACCGAACAAAATAAAATAATTAAAATTATAAATATAAAAATTTATAGTTGATATTATATTCCTTTTGTGGAGCCCATGGTAGGTCTTTAGTTTTGCCCGTGACATTGTCCTCCTGCACCAACTTGCCACCATGCCGAATAGGCCAAGATTGGAAGTTTGTTCATCATCTCTTAAATAAATAAGGATCAAGCTTCGTCATTATTTAGTATAACAATATGCTCTACCATACTACAAATCTGGAAAAAGTTAATTAAGTTCTTAATTAGTTAAATAATATAATGCTTATAAAGATTAATTTACTTTTTGTACAACACAAACAAAACTAATCCTAATAGAATTTAAAAGGCATTTGTCGAAATATTTTAAAATCTTTTCAAATTTTAAAAAGTTTTCCAATTTGGCTAATTAGCTGAAAATCTATTTAAAATCGCTTTAATATTTTAAAAAATTAATTTATCCAAATTTTATGGTATTATCCAATCAACAACTATTTTTCTTCCAATTCTTAAAAACGGGTACGTTTAATTGATATAAGAAAATCTCAAACTTTATATTGATTGTAATCCAAAAATTCTTATGGTAACTAATTCATCATAAATAAATATACTATAACAAAAAAAATAGGAAATTGGAATTTTCTCATATTCATTTTAAATTTGAAAGGATCATGTTACGATTTCCACTGCTCATTATAGGATGAATAGTATAAATAAAAAAAAAATATAAATTTAATTAAATTAATTTATACCATTTAATTTACAATAAAAAATATAAATGAAGAATATAACCAAATCAGAACAGCGGTAGTTTGCTTACCCCACCACATCATCCAAAATAAAGTGCACATATGGGTCCAAGATTAGATCTCCTTTTTTTCTTAATATAATTCATGAATGTTCATAAATATTTTAGTTTCATATATAAATTTATAAATATATCATACTAATATATGATTTTTTTTTCTAACTTAGTGTTTTAATTTTTAGAAATATATATATCAAACAATATTTTTTAGTTATTTTAACAACTAAATTACTGAAAGATTAAAAATAAATTTAAATTTATTATTAGTCATTTTGATTTCATATAGGTAAATATACCATCTACATATATAATGTCATGATCTTTTGACACTATAATTTTATATAAATATCCACATCTTTAACTAAAGTGATAAATTTAAATTAAAAATTTATGACAATCTGATTTGTCAACTTTACAATTTACGATAAATATATTTAATCCTAAATTTAAATATATTTTTTGATACTTAATCCGTTATTTCAAACCCAAATAGTCATTCATATGAAAACAAAATAAAAAATCAATTGAGTCTATATGGAATCAAAAACTAGGCCGTCAACTATACAATTATATCATAAATCACAAATTGTCATAATTTTTAAATATATTTATTATTTTGGTAAAAAATATAAAATTATTTTGTGTTGCTTATATGATAATTGTTTTAAATAAATATGAGATTGGTTTTGTCTTTTTAACACATCGGCAATAGAAAAAATAGACAAAAAGACGTATTTGATATATTTTAAGAAAATTAGACAATAATATAGAAATTTACACACTGAAAAGTAATATTAAAAAAAAAATCAAACATCAATGATGAATTTTTGCATCTTTCAATTATTTTCATATCGACACTACCTCTCAAGACTCTATATAAACCCACACTTCCATGCACATCTTCACCACCCATCACTAATATTCTCTCTTTATTTAGCTAAGCTTTTGAGCAATGGAATCCAAAAGAACCTCATCATTTGCTCTCTTTCTTGTGCTCAACCTTCTCTTTTTTACTCTTACCAGTGCATGTGGTGGTGGCTGCCAGCCTCCTAGGCCCCGACCTAGACCCAGACCCAACCCCAGACCTAACCCCAACCCCTTTCCCAACCCCTTTCCAAACCCCAACCCCAACCCCAATCCCAACCCCAATCCCAATCCTAACCCCAACCCCAATCCCAACCCTAACCCAAACCCTAACCCTAACCCCAACCCGAACCCTTCGCCGGGAAGATGCCCAAGAGATGCACTAAAACTAGGCGTTTGTGTTAATGTTCTTGGCGCACTGCTTAATGTGACAATTGGGCAGCCTCCTGTTCAACCGTGCTGCTCTCTCCTCGAAGGTCTCGTCGATCTCGAAGCTGCTATTTGCCTTTGCACCGCTATTCGAGGGAGCGTTTTGGGTCTCAGACTCAATCTTCCAATTAGACTAAGCTTGCTTCTTAATGTCTGCAGCTTTAATACCCCACCGCAATTCCAATGCCCCTAGAAAACATGCAGATCCATATCTTTTCTTGGGTGGGTCTTCGTTTAAGTATCAAAAGTTCATTTTCCTTCTATGCTTTATGATTTATGCAGATTGTATTTTTTTTTGTCTTAGCGGGAGGATCTTTACTATAAATAAGTTAGTTCGTGTGTTTAAGTATCCTATTTTAATCGTTTCATGAATAATAAAAAGTGATTTTTTTCATGTGGGAAGTTTGATTTGCACTTCCGATATGTATATATGGATATAACCATTTGATGCAAATTTAACATTATACTATAGCTTATAGTTTAATGCCAGGGTATTCTCAGATAGATATGCAGAAGCACAAAGTATCATAATATCGCTTTCATGTACTATTCTGACTAAATCCAGTCAGAATAGGCAAACAAATTACCACTAAACAAACTATCTCCATGATTAATTTATAAATCCATGAAATTGTTATTCTAACGTTTTGTTCTAAAACCGAAAATAAGTTTTAATATAGTTAACATATTAATGCACGCAATATATATGATGATAATATAAGTAAAATTGTGTATTTTTTTCATTAAATTTGATATCGAGTTAAATTCATAGTTTATTTGATAAAGCTGAAGCATTTTATTCACATATATTAAATTACATATATAGAAAATAAAGTTAAGTTATTCCGTATTTATGCATGATTTCAAAAGGTAAAATGACATATTTAATAAAATATTATATAATTTAGTTTGTTAACTTAATAATTTTATGATAAATTAGTCTATCGCTTAAAAAAAATATTATATTTTTATGTTAAAATAAACCATTATATAATTAATACATCGTATATATAAGCATTCACTAAGCTAGTAGTATAAAATTTAAATAAACTCTTGATTTAAAAAATTTAAACTTCAAATTTATATGATTATGAACTAAATAAAACTTTTAATAAAGTTGAGTCAAATTATTTCAAAATTATTTGAAAGAATTGCAAATTATGAACTAACTTATTAGAAAAGAATTTAAAATAATTTATCGTATCCATTTCTTTTAATCGATTGTTAGAGACAACTGATAGAAATGATAAAATTATTGGAACAAACTTATATAAGTTATTTTAGAATATAATTGATGATATGATTTTAGTTGAAAATTTATTTTTAGTAAAAAGTCGAAAGCTTATATAAATTAACATGTAATATACAAATTATATAAATGTATCATTTTGGGATTATGATTCCCTTAAATTCATTTGAACTTGAGGGGGTCATGTTCACGATCTACACCGTTCATTGTAAAATGAACGGTATAGATCAAAAAGATACAATTTTAATCAAATTAATCTACACCGTTTATTTTATAATGAACGGTGTAAATTATGAACATAACCCCCTCAAGTTCAAATGAACTTGAGGGAATCTCAATCCATCATTTTGTTGATCAAAATGTATCATTGCATTTAATGTCAAATTCACTATAGCACATGTGCCTTTCATGCAGGCTATAATAAGGATTTATACAAAGAGAATTACATATATGTATTTTGAGTATTTGTTTTTCGGTAGCCGAGTTTTTTTTATCATTTGGAAAGAAGTGATTTGATTCCATAATTTTAATAATGTTGTCCCACATGGCCACACATATAACATTTTAAATTATAGGTGCATTTTTTTTTAATTATGTGCATAAATTTAAAATGTCAATTAATTAGGAACAAAAAAAGTATAATGTTATAATTTATTTTGTTTTAAAAAGATGGACGAGTTAAATAAATTTAGGTTTAATGGCAAAAAAAACCCAAACCTTTACGACTTGTTGCAATTATATCCAAATCTTTTAATTTTTGCAATAATATCCAAATTGCATTATTTTGTTGCAATAATATCCAAATTGCACTTTTTATGTGAATCTTTTTGAGTTTTTTGCCATTTCTTTGGACTTTTACTATATTATTATACATCAAAACATAATAATAGCCTAATATCTTAATTGAAAACAACAAGTTTAGCCATCAATTTGACTATTATTGCTACAAAAAAATGCAATTTGGATATTATTGCAACAAAAAAATGCAATTTGGATATTATTGCAAAAATTAAAAGGTTGGATATAATTGCAACAAGTCGTAAAGGTTTGGATTTTTTTACCATTAGGCCATAAATTTATATACATATTATAAATTAATTAATTTATTAGAAAATTAATTAGTTCGCATAGTGTTATTCATTATCTAAATTTATTATATTCGTAAAATATTAAAGGGATCAAATAAGGAAAAAACAAAAAATTAAAAGATAAGATATGATCAAATGAAAGTTTATAGATTAATTATATAGTGTATAATGAACGTAAAGTTAATTTTTTTTAGAATGGGTTAATCCATTTTAATTTAAGAAATAAAACTATCAATTAAGTAATGTGGCTGGACTTCCAAAATCAGTTATAGTTATCAGAAAGAATCCGCCAACAAACGATATGCTGTTTGCTCCCGTGAACCATTGCTTGGAATTGAAAAGATTAATTGGTTACATGCTTTTCCATTTTGCATTATTTTTCTTTCTGTGTAAAGATAATACTACATTTTGCATTATTTTTGTTTATATATAGAAGTTAGGGCATTTTCAACCGAACTATAAATATGAATCGGATCCCACTATTTAATGTTAACCAACTCTAATCTAACTCAATAAACTCATCTTTTTAGAATTTTTAAATAATAAACTCTACATGTAGAATTTCATTATTCACAAATATATGATGATTATTTTGTACTTTTTTAACTTTAATTATAAATTATGAGGTAATTGATGTGCCTCAAAAATAAAGAGTTTTAGGGTTAGTTATTGAAAAATGAAGAGTTTTGGGGTTAATTACTCAAACAAGTAAAAACTGGATGAAATGACATTGTGTCACAAGTTCAGGGGACACATTAATTTACAAATCACCTATAAAAATCACATATATTCGAAAATTTTAAAAAAATTAATTCTCATATACTCAATCTTTTCAGATTATTGATCCTTTACAAAATTATATTATTTAGTTTATATTTATAATTGTAATTATATGTTTTTGCAGGATGCAATTACAGATTTCAAAAAATTAGGATCGAATGAATTTAATAATCAAATTTAATCTTGTTTTATTGTCTTTTTAACATCTTTAACATTTATTTTTTTATTAAAGCATGTTCAAGTGTAAAATTATTATACAATTTAAATATAATACTTTTATTTCTAATCATGTATATGTATATTGAATTTATATTATTATTGCTGTAAACAATGCATTACCAAAATTGTTAAATTATTAGGAGATCTATAGCTTATAATTTTGAATTGTATGAAAATTTGATTAATTAATCAGTTCAGTATCTGAGTTAAACCGGTTAATAAATTAGAATCAAATGGTTAATCAATCATAGAATCAAATAGTTATTTAACCATTTGATTAAAGGAGAAATAGTAACTTGGAAATTGTTTACACTTTTGTTGTAGGAAACTCTGCGACCACTATTGTAAAAAATTTTTATTCTATTTCATCACTAATTTGGTATACAATGCACATAATAAAGATACTACATATGTCAAAAAAATTATTAACTAGTTCAACTGTTATTTGTAGCTGTTAGCTAATAGACCACATATGTTTGGTGAGATTTAATTAACTGTTGATGTTTATATATAAAATAACCGTAAAGGTATACTTCTTATTTTTATATATTAAATTATAAATATATTATATAATATTCAATAAAAATATTAAAAATTATTTTTATAAAAAGCAATATTTAATTTAAATTTATTTAGATATTTTTTTGATAAATTTATGATTTAGTTAAAAAAATTAAATTATAATTATTATAATATAAATAAAATAATTTATAAATGATTAGTATTTAAAAATAATTTAAATAATTTTATTTATCAAAAAAACAATATATTCTAGTAGAGGTAATTTTGTTTAAATAATTATTGACAAAAAATTCCAAAATTATACTTTTTCAAAAGCAGCTGTTAGACGTTTAAAAAACTCTAAAAAACTCTTAAAATATTTTCAGCATCTACTTTAATAGAGCTTTTTGAAAAATAAAAATTAATAATTACACCGAAAAATTGAACCAAAACACCCACATAGAAAATCAATTGAAGCTTGTAGAGCACGAATCACCACAAAAACTAAACATGATACTGTAACAAACAACACTTGAATTTGCAAATTACAATTACACCCAATCGTATACCTCCACAGAAAGCTAAATAACATTTGGCGAACACCATACATTAGTACAAAACCCTAAATGATTAATTAAGTGATAACTTCAAAACCCTAAAACTAAAACATGAAACATTGAAACCCTAGATTAGAACACACACACACAATTCACCTTATTAGTGATTAAACTAGGTACGATCTAAATAATTAACTAAGAGGAGGACATACAAAACCAGGAGGAGGAGTTTTTCCACAAGTAATCAAAGCTTGAAGAGCAAGAGGAATGAAAATGTCGAGATTCAGAAGCTTCAGATGTATAGAAAGGCAGAGACAAACAGCTGCTTCAAGCTCAAGTAATCCTTTCAGCAAAGGGCAACACACATTTTCAACTGGATTACCTAACCCTATGTGTATTAACCCTCCTAACACGTCGACACAAGCTCCCAGCTTAAGTGCATTGATCGGACAAGTTGGCTGAGTTGGAGTAATAGGCGGTGGAATAACTGGGACAGTACCACCGCCGCCGCCTCCACCACCACCTCCTCCGCCTCCTGGTGGGCAATCAGAGGGCGGGTTTGGTGGGTATCCTGAAGGTGGCGGTGGTGTTATGATCACTGGTGGGTATGGTGTAGGAGGTGTTACCACCGGTGGAGGATTAATGATTATAGGTGGCATTACTACTGGTGGCATTGGTGGGTGTTTAGGTTTGTGGCCTCCACCTCCACCGCCTCCTCCTCCACCGTGATGCGGTGGGTGCTTGGTGGATGGTGGATGAGGGTGAGGAATAGTTGGATGGCCTGGGTGGCTACCACCTCCTCCGCCGCCTCCTCCTCCTCCTCCTCCTCCTCCTCCTCCTCCTCCACCTCCACCTCCACCTCCTCCGCCGCCTCCATGTGAGGGTGGATGAGGATGAGTACAAGGAGCGCATGCATAAATGGGTGGCAGTGAAATCGCCATGAAAATCAAGAAAATGAAGAACGTGGCTGATAATTTAGAAGCAGCCATGATTGATTGACTTGGGTCTTCTCTGAGAGGATGATCCTAGGATTATATAGCTGAATTTAATGAGCAACCCGTGACTAATTGTGTGTTCGTTTTAGGACATCAAGACACACACCATGCTCTATTACGCAAAAAAACACTATAGATAGAAATTCTGAACAGCTTTAAGCTGTATTTGAACTCGAAATTTTGGAGTTTTGTGCCATTCCTTACCAAATTCCAATGCTCAGTCCGTGACATGGTCCTTAGCTTAATCCGTGAACTTTTCTGATCTCATAAACAGTCATCTAGTTCATCTAATAGTTTCATTTCAATCTACGCACTCTCTGCTTTATAATTTTATTTTTCACTTCTTAATAAATCGTACTAATCAGTTCTAAACTCAATTCAACCATCGACTTACAAAGAATTTCATTAATAATTAATTGTTAGATTCTGAATTGAGAATTGAAAATTGAATTTCAGATTCGACATAATGATATAATTAGTTTTTTTTTTTAATAATTTAATGATATATAGTTGATCGAAAGCTAATTGTTTTCTTTTCTGTTGTATAGTTTGTCATTTAATGGGTAATTACCTTTGCATTTTTGGTTTCTTGTTCACTTTATGATCTGTTCTGCTCTTTTGAGAACGATCTAGCACAGTAATGAGCTATAATTATATACGTACATGCATGTTGGTCCATCCTCTATAATTCTGTTGGCGGTAAGATTCTGGTTTTCTAATCTGATACAGCTTAGGGTTTTTTTTTCTCAGCAGGCAGTGATTGCAGGATAACTTTCATTCAGAGTCCTTCAACTTTCTTCTCTCTTCCACTATAATTTCTAAATTTTAATTGATAACTATATTATCCATAAATTTTTATTTTATAACTCACTGTCCTCAACATCACTTTGATTCATTTTTATTTTTAACAAATTTAACGATGTCGTGGCCGTCCGGTTGCATGGAATCCTTTTTGTATCATTATTAAAATGTATAATTGTGTATGATTATTAATTAATAATCAATTAATAAAATTTTAATAAAAATAGAGACGGAATGGCGTCAAGGATAATACTAAGGGTTAATGTCATAACAATTCAGCAACTTTACACGTTCTCAATTTAATCACGTTCTTTAAAATTTCTCATAAAAATACATCAACTTTCATTTTTTTCCAAATTCATACACAGTGCTGACGTGTCACTCATTCATTGTTTGTTTATTTGCAGGGGTGGAACTAGCTTTTGTGAAATGGGGGGACGAAATCATACAATTTTTATTTTGAGGGGGCGAAATACATAAAAATTACTATATTTTTTCAAAAGAAAAAAAAGTTCAAGGGTGTTTTTATTTTGCAGGGGCGGTCACTACCTCAGCCATAAGGCTGGTTCCGCCCCTGTTTATTTGGTCCTTATACTTTTAAAAATAATTTTATAAAGACATTTTTTAATAAAAGTGTAATATTGTGAGGGATCAACCAAAATTATTTTTTAAATGTACAAGGATCAAGTGAAAAAAAAATGCTTAGAACAAAGTAAAGTAAAAATGAAAAATATAATTTTTTTAGGATAGATTAAGTCTACTTACATCAATAAATACTAGCTCATTAAAAGATTTTAAGATATTATAGGAAATCCAATTTTTTTTAGGATAGATTAAGTCTACATACATTAATAAATACTAGCTCATTAAAAGATTTTAAAATTTTATAGGAAAGTTAAATTTAAAAATTATTTTTTAAAAAAATATTTTTTTTTGAAAGTAGAAGACTTGTTAACTTCTAAAGTAAAGTTAAAATGATCGCAATGTTCATTTTTTAGTTGTAATATTGACTGGTTTGAAAACTCTAATAGAATAGAGGAAGTAAATTTTATTTTTCATATCTATCACAGAATTTAACATAATTTTAGCCACATACATGCTTAAGTAAATTGAAGTTATTGTTTGTTTTGTGCTTAAAAATAGATGTTGAATAGAAGTTCAATGAAATATATAAATAGCTACGTGCCATTAGCTAGCATGTGTTGCTGCCATGAAGAAATAGATTACCATGTGACTTTCAATCTTCTCGTATCCTGTCACCACCACAACTTCTTCCTGGTTCCCAAAAATTCCCATTTAAATGTCATCTTTCATCCATTAAGAATTTCTTTCCATGTTACTAATATTTTAATTTCATAGGTTCTTCCTCACAGATTAATAGACATTACTTTTTTTAAATTTTTTTTTATAGAAAATGATTTATTCGTAAATTTGTTTCTAAAAAATTTGTTTCTGGAGTAATTTGTTGTATTTTTTTAGATATGTAATTATTCTTATTTGGCTAGATAATAGATTTATTTCTAATTCTAGTTTCTTCAAGTTGTACGTGTATAGTAGAATGTTTTAGTGGAACCATAGGTTGCTGATCATGCCCTGCTTTACCGTAATTATTTAACTCGATACTGTGGCCGGATTTAAAACTCTTTAGTTGTTTTCTCATCAATGATATCCTAATTTTAGAAAAACTACACCTTGAAAACGAATCTGATTTTATATCTTAAAAAAGGTTAGGGTTATAAATAAAAGACTTATAATAACTTGATCTCTGGATAATCAGAAAGAGATTTTTATGTAAACTCAGTCCATTACGTCATCCGTGCACCAAATCTATCACATTATGACACGTTATTAAAATAATGATAATTTTATAAATTCGTTTGTTATTTATTTACAAATTTAAATAGTAATATTACAAGATTGTCGTTATTTTAATGACGTATCAAAATGTGACAAGTTTAATATGCGGATGACGTGGTGGACTAAATCTATCTAATTTTTTTTTTAGAAAGAGACAACAATCACATATTAAATAGAGGCAATTTTGAAAAAGAAACTAACCTTTTCTTTCTTCTAAATATTAGGAATATAACAGTTTTTATAATAAAAAAAATTGATTGTTTATTTTATTGGGATTTTTACACGACTATTCAAAAAAAGATAATTTTAGAAATACAGACAGCGAAAAGTGATTTCCAAACCACTCACAAAAAAATATCTATAAAATTACTAGAGTTTTTGTGGATTGTTTTTTAGCATTCGAATCCAATTCAAATTTAATGGGAATTTAATGGACTTCGGTAGTGGAATTAACGTTGATTTTGATGGGTTTTATATTATGAGAAATTATTAGGTAGACCGAGTTTAACACGTCATTTATAGACTGGGACGCTCACAATACAACACCTAATTAAAATGATGGTAACTTTGAATATATTTATTGTACAATTATTACGATAATGTCATTATTTTAATGATGTGCTGTATTATGAGTGGATTAGTATACAAATGACGTGGTAGACTCGATTTACCTAAAAAAATTTCATTATACTAGCGTGTTTAAATGAGTAATTTACACTTACAATTCATTCGAAATCGACTTAAAATTCACTCAAATATAATAGATGTTAAAATTTAATATAAAGTTAAAGAAAGTCAGCAATTAGCTGGTTAAATAGTCAACATTTGACTAGTTAATAGTCAAATTCCACGGCTGGTGCCCCAAATCACCACTCTTTCATTTTCAGTAAATTTTTTAATAAAAAATAAAATAAGTTGAAAAAATTTAAACGGTAAAATAGAAAGAGTAATTTTTTGAAATTTAAAGTATTTTTATAAATAAATTTTCAAAATAGGTGAAACATGATTAATTTTGATATAGTTTAAAATAAAGATATGAGTTGTTTTATGAGATTAGCATATTGAATTCCAAAATTAATTTATATTATTAAAACTAATCATAGATGCTATAATTTTTTAAAAGAATAATTTATAAGTTTTATTTAAAAAAAATACATTTTTAATGTTTTTATTATAATTCATTTTTTATGTTATAGGCGGAAACTATAGGATTTTACAGTACACCTCTAAACTCTCTCTCTTTTTCAGAAACCCTAGTCGCAACAAGAGGAAGGTGATTTTGGCCAATTTTTTGTTTCAAAATCACCTCCCCACCCTCTCGTTTTCTTTTCAAATTTTGTATTTTTATTTATTTTACATCAATAATCACAGATCTGAGATCTATTGGTATTTTTATTTCTTCCTTTTATGGATGTTTTGTATTCCTTAGTGGAGTTTTGATTCTTATCCTTTATGGATTTTGCTATTTCCTTCATGAAATTATCTACGGAGCGTAGATTTGAAGTGCTATTAGTAAGAATTTTATTTCTAATACTCTCTCAATCGAACTCATTCAAACACCAAAGAGTCGATTTGTGGTTTAAAATAATCTTCGAGTGGAATGGACGGATTGCCGAATTGCATATTCAAAGAGTCCCATCAACGCAATTGAAAAAATTAGATATAATTTTCTATTATTTTACTGATGTTCTATTATTATACATCTTAATATAATACTTGATCAAGTTGTATTTTTATTTCTCTATCAATGGTATTTTTATTATTTTCAAAAAAAAAAGATACTAATACCACTAATAAAAGAAATCAAATTGTGATGGAAACATTTCTATCATAAATTTGTTACGAAATTATGAAAGGTTTGTGATTGATTTTTGAATTGTGATAAAAATTTAACGGACAATGTTATCAAAAACATTTGTACAAATATTTTCATCACGAATCGTCATAAATTTGCGGTTGCATAAATAAATTTACAAGGACACACAATTAGGGGTGAGCACGGTTCGGAAGAATCCGAAAATTAACCAAACCAAAAGTCGGGGATATTGAAAATTGGATTTTCGGATCCGTACCAATAATCGATTCAGTCCGGTTCGGTACGGAATTCGGTTCTAATGGTTCGGTGCGGTTCGGTACGGATATCACTAGAACCATGGATATTGTTTTATTTAAAATATGATCTGTATTATATTATAATATATTATTTTAAATTTTAAAATTAATTAGCTACTCATTCATTCTTTTTTATATTTTCAACTATCACAAATAAATAATCATCAATAAAATAAAAGGACACAACATATATATTATCGTTCGATTTAATATTAAATTTTTGATTATTTAATAAGGATATTTTTATCTATTCTCAAGTCTAAACTATATTATTTTTGATAAACTATGTAATTTCGTCAATAATAGAAAATAATGAATATGTAAATTATTTATATTATTTTTTAATTTTTTTAATAATTATTAAATATTTGACAAGTTTATATAATTTTATAAAACAAATTTAATGTTTAGTAATTCAAAATTCATACGAATATAATAATCAAATTAAAAATAGAATTAATATACATATGTACATATATATATATAATATATAATTTTGGTTCTTCGGGTATAAGTTTGGTACTTCGGTACGGTTCGGTTCGGTTCTCGGTACGGTTATTTATAAAAGATCCATACCCGTACCAATTAAAATTTTGGTACGGTTCGGTTCGGGAAAAGTCAATGGTCAACGGATATTTTTCGGTCCTGGATATTTTCGGTCCGGTTTTCGGTTCGGTTTCGGGGATATCCAGGATCCGTGCACACCCCTGCACACAATCCATCATATATATTTATGACGTACAAAATCCGTCATAAATGATAAATCACTACAGTTCTATCTTTAGTCAATGGCACTTACTTCTTGTGAAAATTCCCTATTCATACAAAAAACGGTAATCACCATATAAAAAGTCAACACGTCTCAAAATTTGTAATATACCATTTAATTTAGTTTTTATTTTTTTTAACAATTAATCTTAAAACTCTTTATTTTTAAATCAGATTATCTCATAATTTATATTTTTATTATAAAAAATAGATTTAAAATAATTTTATTTCAACAATTAGGAAATTTTTTAATTTTTTTTTAGCATTCCTCACCTCCGATTTATTTCACGCATTTAAAAAATACAATTATATGATAATCTGATAAAAAAATAATTTTTTTTGAAGTTAGTTGCTAAAAATAAATAAATAAAATAATATTGTGTTACAAATTCAGAGAACGCGTTGAACCTTCTTTCTATTATATATAATTAAGACATATCAAATTCATGCAAACTTCTTTTATTGACTTATTAATACACTGCAATTAAGAATAATGCAAGTAATAATTTATTTAGGATAATCAATTGGTCTAATGTCTATGGCATAGACCATAAACATGGATCCAAAACGATAGTACAAAGAAAACAAAGCAAACTTTAGGAAAGAATAGCTAAAACAATTTTTATGCCATGATGCAAAATGGACTGAATTATTTATGGGCACTCGAATCCTGTAGGAACGTTCTTGCCACAGTAGTTAAGCAACAAGCTCAAGTTAACCGGAAGGTTTAAGTTGATGCCCAAGAGACTAGCCTTAATGGTAGTGCAAAGGCAAACCGCAGCTTCAAGATCAACAAGACCGGCGATAAGGCTGCAACAAGGGGTCTTTGGTGGTTTACCAATTGTAACACTCAGCAAATCCTTGAGCAGATTAACACATACACCAAGCTTCAAAGTATCTTTGGGGCATTTACCCGGGTTTGTTGATGGCACCGGTGTTGGGTTGGTAGGGTGCGGTTTAGGGAGTTTCGATGGTGGCGGTGGGCAATAGGTCGAGCTCACCAAAGTGAAGAAGAGAAGATTGAGGGAGAGGAGAAGGGCAGTGGATGCAGCAACTCTTGAAGCCATTTCTCAAAGAATTATGAATAAGATAGTTCTTTGAGGTATGCACTTCACTTTCAAGTGTTTGATGAAAAATGGTAGAGGGGGCATAGGGTTTATATAGAGTTCTACATAAGATATAGATCTTGAGAGAAGCACAACCTGTCTTTTTAAAATTCTCATAACATATATGACTCATGTGAATTTTATTATTGAGCACTAATCAATCACAAAGTGGAAGAATAGATGCATTATCAGTTAGTAAAATAATTTTATGAATTTCGATAATTATATTCAAGCAGCAATAAAAATGAAAGATAAAAATAAAATATTCTATGGTCTTTTAAATTATTTTTATGATATATTGTTGGAACAATTAAGTCAACATATATTAGTGTATGAATGAAGAAAAATTATAAAATCCTAAGAAATTATTTATCTGATTTTATAAAAATATACTCCCTCCGTCCCATTTAAGAAGGGATATATCCCATTTTTATTTGTCCCACTTAAGATGGCCATATCGTGTTTTTTGTGCCAATTTATATAAATTTTCCTTTTTTACCCCCTTTTCTCTTTTCATAATTAATGACTATTAGCCTATACACAAAATACAACACTATCATAAATAGGGGTAAAATAAGAAAACACTATAGTAATTAATGTTTTTTTAATATATGTGAAAAAGTCATTTGTCCCTTCTTAAACGGGACGGAGGGAGTATATGTTATTATTGAAAAATTTATAATTTATCCGAGAATCGAATAATTAATTCATCATACAAATTATTTAAAATACTAACTTGTATTTATTTTTATTAATTAAATTTATGATCTTTTTGCTTCTTTTTAATATAATTGTCAAGACTCTTAAAAATTAATGGGCCAAACTGTTATAATTATTTTTAGAGGTACGTCTGTCAATTTTGTGATAATTATGGATACATACATCCATTTTGCTTCTAAAATTCTCATAATATGACTCATGCATGTGAGTTATATTATTGGGCACAAGCTGGCATCATTTGCAGAGTGGAAGAGAAGATGCATTATTATAATTAATCCTTATTATTATTGTTATTATCACTAATGAAACATGATTTATTACATACATTGTGTAGAGATCAGAATTACCTAAGCATACTTGATAAAGAAAAGTTGCAGAGTGCTAAAATTGTACAAGTTCAATGGGGGCATGTCATTATGTCTATAAATAGCATTGTTATTTTTTAATTTCAACTTAAATTACTCTAACAATCGAGTCTCTTTAATTGTTAATTTGTCATTTTGCGAAAGTGATTGAAGTTACGTGCAAGAAATTTTTAAAATTAAGATAAAAGACTTGAGATAGATATAGAAACTTTAAGCAGGAGGTGAGAAGTTTTTGCATTTCTTTTCGGACTATTCTTCAGAAAGACTATACAATAACTGCGTCGACATTGAGATATTATTGTTCCCAGAAACTAGTGAATAATACTATTGTTTGAGAAAATGAAGTAACATAACAAAAACAATAAAAAAAATTTAAATAAAACTATATTAGTTTAGTCATATAATATTCGCTTAATGGTGTCAAAAAGCCAAATTTTCTAGGCTTTTTAAAAAGGCTAAACCCATTTTGAAGTTTCCAAACTATACAATTTTGGTTCATCAGATCCCTTAACTTCTATTAGGCTTTCTCAGGTCTTTAAACTTTTAATTTATAGTTCATCAGGACCCTCAACTTCTATTTGGCTTTTTCAGATCTCTAAACTTTTATTTTTTGGTTCATTAGATCCTTAAAGGGAGATCCATTTAAAGACTTAATAAAGTAAAAAAAATAAAAGTTTAAGGACCTAAGGAACCAAAAAAAATAAAAATTTAGGGGTATGAGGAAGCCGAATAAAAGTTGAGGGACCTGATGACCAAAAAAATGAAAGTTTAGGGACTTGAGGAAGCCAAATAAAAGTTGAGGGCCTAATGAACCAAAAACGTATAGTTCAGGGACCTTAAAATAGATTTAGCCTTTTAAAAATATATCCAATTTTAAAAAAAATTATAGATCAATCCAAATTTAATAAATTCATTGTAAATCTATCCATTTTTCAAAATTGATTTAATTATTGCTAATAACAATTGAATGTGTGAATTTTTTTAAAAATTAAAAAAATGAATTATATATCAATTGAAATGATATATAGTTCGGATAAATTAATTTTAAAAAATATCAAAAATTTAGATATGGTTACAAAAAGTTGAAAAAGATTTGGCTTTTTAATACTATTAGAGCAATAAATTTATGAATTGTGTTAATTATATCCAAATAATAAATCAAAAAGTACCGAATCAAATTGATATACTCCAATTTTGATATAGTTTTGAATAATAGTATGTCATGTTACCTTTTAAATTTAGGCATATTAGAAAAAAAAATTAAAAATTTATGACATTTTATAATTTTAACCATTAATTTAATTTAATTTCAATTGTTAGCAGGATTTTAATCATTTCGCATACAATTTAGCCAATGATAGAATTCATGGACCAATTAAAGATTAGACTGAACTTGCAAACACTTTAACGTTTCGGTTAGAATTTTAAAAGGTGAAAAAATTGGATTTTCTATTTAGTAGGCTTTGCCAAATTGGATTATCTAGTATGAAGGTCACATGTAATTTAGCACATAAATATTAGATCAATCGGGATGGATTTGTTAAAATTGATGGGAATGTTTGAAACTGAATTAAAATTGCAAAATTGTGGGTGTTTGAATTTTCTGGTCGGTTAAGCCTTAAATTTAGTGCATACATGAGTAATTGAAGTCAATTTTAGGATTGTAAAGTTTCAATGCAGGTCTAACAGAAACAATTGCCGTATTTTGCGAAGTTCAGGAATTATTTTCTGCCATTTTTCCGATTCTGTTAAGGGCCATACTTCAGTCAATTTTAATTGATCGCGAAATCTTGGGATGGAATTAAAAAATACTCCCTCCGTCCCGTTTAAGAAGTCCCATATTCTATTTTGGGATGTCCCATTTAAAAAGTCTCATTGCTATTTTTAGAATATTTTTTCATTGAATACCCCATTTTATCCTTATTTTAGTTATCTTAAAAGAGTTTTATGGAAAATTCCACTATCATTAATAGGGGCAAAACATGAAAAAACATGAAAAGACAAGAATAATTAATATTTTCTTAATCTGTGTGTAAAGTCAAATGGGACTTTCAAAGTGGGACGGAGGGAGTACAAGAATTTATTTTAAAGCTATTATGCGAAGAAAAGTCAAAATTGTACAAATTTATCTCTCAATTTTTTTGGTTTAATCATAGAAAATATGAAACAGGAAAGATTCCATTTTGCGTTTAAATTTGAATATTGTTTGTGAGATAGTATGACTTTTATTTGATAGAGCTTAATTATAAATTGCAGTATCTTAATTACAGCTCAAATCAAGAAACATGCATGTGACATATATATGAAATTGGTTAAACTGACATATAATTTCTTGTGCTTTACTGCTATTGCATCATGGACTTATTGATATTATATTGTTCACTTGGTGTAAAACCAGCATGTGCAATTAAATGGGGTGAATTTATTTATTTAAGAAAGTAATTAGATCATGGATTTATAATAGTTTGGTTAATTTCAAACAATTAAGGTGTTCTGGTACATATAATGTTTTTCTTAGAAATAAGGAGGCCAATAAACCGTGCGAGTTATACAATAGTGAGTAGGGGTGTGCTATCGGTCGGTTCGGTCACCGAACCGACCAAAACCGAATTAACCGAACCTAAAATATTATAAATTTCCAAAACCGAAATCGAACCGAACTATATCAAAACCGAATCGAAACCGAACCAAAATAATATTTTAGTTCGGTCGGTTATTTCGATTAACCGAAATAACCAAATTTTATTAAAATTAATTAATAAAAAATAAAAAATAAAATAAAAAACAATAATTTTAATACTAATTTATAATTTAAGTACAATTTTAGAGGTTTTAGTAACTAAATTCTAAAAAAATTACAAAATTACCTTAACTTTTTTTAAAAAAATTACAAAAATAACACAATTAATATATATAATTTGGTTATTTCGGTCGGTTCGGTTAATTCGGAAATTCTATAGCTAAAACCAAAGCGAACCGAATTAACCAAACGTTTTAAAAATAAAAACCGAAACCAAACCGAATTAACCAAAAACCGAACCAAATTAAATTTTCGATTTGGTTCGGTCAGTCAATTCGGTTTTAACCGAATACTGCACACTCCTAATAGTGAGTAGCTCATTCTTTATGCTCATCATGAATAGTGGTTAAAAAAAAAAACCACATGAAGTCTGAGATAGATTTTAGCTCGTATTTCCATCAGAAAATTTTAATGTTTTTTGAATTTCTGAAAAATTCAAAAAAAAAGAGAGAAAGTTTACAACAAAGTTACGGTTTAGAAGAAGACTAAACACGGGCTGTCAGAAGAACAAAAATAAGCTAACTAGTCAGATGAAATTTAGTTCAAACTGAAAAAAATACCTAATTTCGTCACTGACCATGGATTCATGTGGCAATATGAAATTTCCAACTCAAAATCTCTATAAAAGCATTTATATATAAGTCTGAAACTCTTTATTATGAAAAATATACTTATAAAATAATTATCTTTTTATTTTTAAAAATAAAAAAGCAGTTTGGCTCTCCACACCAAATGGGTCGAACCAGCTTTTTATTTTTTAAAAACGCCACATATATTTTATTGTTCTTCATTATTTTTTTATTTTTAAAATTTTAAATATTATACTTTCTAAATTTAGAGAGTCTATTGGATATAAATCAAAATTATAGTATATTTTATTATAACAAATTCTTTTTATTTATTTAAAAATATTTTTAAAATATAAAATACCATTGAAAATGTTCTAACATTCCAACAAAGTGAAAATAATGATAAAAACATTTCATATTTAGTATGTTCAACATTTAAAATAATCCCTCATTATCTCACTAAAGACTAGCAGTTCTTAGTGATCCATATTTGCAAAATGATTTTATCTATAAATAATTATGACATCGAATATTTTAATTTTTTTTAGTATTCTACTAAGTTATTTTTGTGTCCAATAATTATATTAAAAGAAAGAGTCTAACAAATAAAAATACAATATAATTCAACATGTTAAATTAATCTAAATTTGAGAAGTGCTTATAAAAATTTGTAGGGATAAGTCACTTAATCGTGATGTGCTTTCAACTTTTTACACAAATAGTCATAAGAGTTTTGACATCACAAAAAAACTCATGAAAGATTCTTTTAACAGAAAATTAAAGGTTCAATTAATTAGTAAAATCATTTGAGAGATTTAATTGACATAAAAAAAATTACTATATAGCAATCAATTTATTTTAAAATCTATGAATGCCGATTCAAAAGTAGCAGTAAAAACCTTCAACAATAATTTATTGATTTATAATCATGCCCGGCCTTAGACATTGGCCTATGCCTAGGGCCACAAATTCTAAAAGACCCCATATTTTTATGGGGTTCATTAAAAATAGATATTATATTAAATTTTTTAAATATTTATTTGAAAATTATTAAATGTTATAAAAAAATATATAAAAAAATTAAAATGGTCCATATTTATATGAGGCCTCTAATTTCTATTTCAAAGATTAATTACAGTCCTTAATAATAAGAAATATCATCAAAAATAGTAAATAATTACATATTTTAAATCGCTTAGAGCTCGATGATCTATCTAATGAAAAAAGGAAATTGCATCGGATATGGTTTTATTAAAAACAATTAATAAAAAATATTATTTTTTAACTTTTGACAAAAATATATTCTGTTTAATATTTTTTTTTTTGCAAAAATATATTTTTAAAAAAATGAGAAAAAAATATATCAAATATTTATCAAAAAATTTACCAACGATATTAAAATGTATTAATAATTTAACAAAAACGTACCTGAAAAAAATGAAAAAAGAGCGCATTTTTGAGAGAAAAAAACGAATGCATTTGTATAAACAGTTCGATAAAAGTGATAATTTTTATAAGAAACATAGAAAAATCGCCTAGGGCTTCATCTCTTCTAAGGCCGGTCCTGTTTATATTGATAGTAGTTTGATATTAGATTATTTTGTTAATCATACGTATTAGACATATTACTCGGAATTCTAATAGTGTAGCTCATGCCTTAGATAAGAAAGCATTTTTACACCTTATAATTGTCTGAGATGATGGATAGAGTACATCTCTCTTCTAGTCAACCAGTTTTCGATTAATACATTCATTTCTTTTTAAAAGAACAGAACGGATAACTTTTAATAAAATCAGATAATATATGTGTTGGTTTTATTTGTTGTAGCCTTGTTATGTGCCACGAATTTCTCCCCAGTTGCTTGTTGTCTACAATTCTAAATTATTCATTTTCTAGTGGAAATGTTCTGTAAATTGCTCAATTCGTTCAGGTTGCCTATTTATCTGGCTCAAATATTATTTTATGAACAAAAGGTCAACGCGCCCTCTAAATTTATTACACGGGGTCATCTAACTCAATTAATATTTTTTTGAGCAACTGACCGCAAAACTCTTTATTTTTAGGTGAGGGATGCAAAAAAGTAAATAGACACATCTCTAATTGTTGCGATATAATTATTTTAAATCCATTTTTTAAAATGAAAATATAAATTACGGGATTTGAATCATTTGTAAATTTCATTTATATAAATAAGTAGCATGTGTAATTGCTGATTAAGTATAGCGTAAATTTTATCTATTGCTTATCACCGAATTCACGGGATCGAGTGCCAATTGCATTGTTATATAATTTGCAATATGAACCAATCTTTACGCACACATTAGTAGTTTGTAATTGCAAATAGTTTTTCTATCAGTTAAAGTTTTGATTTAATAACAAACTGTTAATGGGAAAAGAAACAAACCAATATTAGGGTCATTCTTGAAGTCGGAATTACTATATTAAGAGAATCAAATTGCAATATGTAGTATATAGTCTACTGTGATATCGTCCTTTATTTTAAATAGTCAATTACTGTTCTTTCATTAACTAAATCCTACTTTCTTAATTAATTATATAACTTAATACTTTTAAATTAAATAATTTGATTTTTTTAATAATTGAAAAAGAGAGAGCGTTTGTGGAAAAAAATCGAACACACGACCTAACAGTTTGCTACTCAACGCTTATACCATTTAATTACTTAATAAAATTATAATTACCTATGTACTTTTCAAATTATAACTTTATGACTTGATATATATACTTTTTGAAAAGCATAAAATTAATTATCAACCAAATAAATCATTACTTTTATTTATTTATCTTTGTAGTATTTTATTAATCCATTTTTTATAATTAAAACCATTTATCATCTTAAATCATCACTCTTGATAATATATTTTCCATCTATTCATTTTGCATTTGATAGACAAATTGGTTTGGCTAACAATGAATAATGAGTAATTATGACGTCATTTCTTGAGTGCCTATTATAACTATTGAGGTATATAATTATCAAAAAAAAATCTACTGAGGTATATAAAATAAAAAGAAATTTAGAAAAATAGTTTTCTTAGAAAAATAAAAAAATATAGAAATAAAAAATAAATAAAAATAAATAATTATGTTTTTACTTCATGGAGGTAATTTAAAATGGTCAAAAAGGCCAAACCTTTCATGAAAGTTTCATAAAAGTCCAAATCTTTTAATTTTATTCAATTTATCTTGAAACGCATGATTTTATTGCAATTATATCCAACTACACAATTTTACTTATGTGGCGCTGATATGTGGCATGCCACATCAGCCCCACGTAGGCGCCACACGAGTAAAATTACATAATTGAACATAATTGAAACGAAATCATGCGTTTTAGGATAAATTTGATAAAATTGAAAAATTTGGATTTTTATAAAATTTTTATAAAGAATTTGGCCTTTTTTGTTCACTTGACTATTTAAAATTTATAGATATTAAAAATATGGATAATTGCATTTGAAATTTGCATTTTTCACTATTTAAGCACACAATTTAAAATGTCGAACCTCAACATCATGATATACTTGTCAGGTTTGGCATTGTATACCTTTATACTAGTAATTTTCATTCACCCCATGATGCCGATCTTGGCAATTTTTATTGACTGAAACGACACGGAAAATACTTTTAAACTATAAATATCTGGAAATAAAAGGTTGAGTTTTTTATGCAACATTTTAGTAGAGGTGCTTAAATTACTATAAAAAATGGAAGGTAAAACATTTTAGAAGACGCTGGCATTATATTATATTCAACTTGAATCCTATTAGTGATATGTTAAATATTTTTTTGGTTCTTTCAGCATGAAAATATTCTCATCTTATTAGTAGACTTATTGAGCATTAATTGCACTGCTACGTTTACTAAATTTCAATTTCTACAGACCGATAAAATGTTTATTAATTTTTATATGCCATACTTTTAGATAGATAAAATAAATTTTATAGATCATTAATTATATATCATAATCTGAATTATGGTTTGAATATTACTTTTTTTAAACATCGTCAAATATATCCATACTTAGTTTAAAACAGATGTGATCAGAATATTATGATACTATAAATTTTGACGAATTATGGATATATTTAACAAAATTTGAAAATAATAATAGATCAAATTGATAAATTCATTATATATTTGACAAACGAGTACAGCTATAAATTGGTGAATTTATTTTACATTCTAAATATGTTTTACTACAAGAGAAAATGTTTTTATTAAAATTTAAAGGAAATGTTTTATTGGTGGCGGCAGCAAATATGGATGATCAAATTATTAGTTCAATTAAAAGTTAATTTAATTGTTATCTTATTTTATATTTTTTCTGGTGAATATATATATTAATTAAATCGATTGAACTTATAATTTCAATCAAAACTATGTCAATTGAAATTTTGAAATATAAATCAAATAGACCGAAACCGAGATAAAAATATAAAATGAATTGTTAATTCAGTTTAACCTATCATTTATGCGGTGGTTTATATGCGGAGGACGGAGGAGAATTGGAGTGATGGGAGATCAAAGTCAACCAAAATGGAAGCTCATGGAAGCGTTGGACTTAAAATAAGCAATGATAATATTAATATAAACTCACATGCATCGTTGGAATTTTATAAAACAAGTTGTAGTTCGTATCTGCATGTATAAAAACCCTAGCTCACTCCTTCATTTTCATAACCCAACTTAATCACTACTTGAGATATGGGTTCCAAATCTGTAGCCACCACTGCTCTTCTTCTCTTATTCAATCTCCTCTTCTTTACGCTGGTCAGCTCTACCAGCTGCCCACCTCCACCACCCAAGCCTAAAGACTGTTCATGTCATGATCATTCGCCACCCCCACCAAAATCCCCTACCCACAAATCTCCACCACCGCCAAAATCCCCTACCCACAAATCTCCACCACCACCAAAAGCTCCTAGCCATAAATCTCCACCACCGCCATCACCAAAAGCCCCACCACCACCTCGTGTAGCATCACCACCACCACCGACACCTCACCCTAGCTACCCATCTCCACCACCGCCATCTCCTCCCCCGCCAACGCCACACCCTAGCTACCCATCTCCACCGCCACCATCTCCATCCCCACCGCCACCATCTCCACCACCACCGTCACCTCACCCTAGCTATCCATCTCCACCGCCACCTTCTCCACCCCCACCATCACCTCCCCATAGCTACCCATCTCCACCACCACCCTCTCCACCCCCACCAACACCTCACCCAAGCTACCCATCTCCATCGCCGCCATCACCAAAACCATACCCACCACCACCCCAATCACCAAGCCCAACTAAATGCCCAAAGGATACCCTAAAGCTCGGTGTTTGTGTGGATTTGCTGAAAGGTTTGTTGGGTATAGTAATTGGTCAGCCACCGACGACACCTTGCTGCAGTCTCATCGGCGATCTTGTTGATCTTGAAGCTGCCGTCTGCCTTTGCACTACCATTAAAGCCAGTCTCTTAGGCATCATTAACTTAAACCTTCCTATCAATGTTAGTTTATTGCTAAACCATTGTGGCAAGAAGCTTCCTCAAGGATTCCAGTGCCCATAAATTTACTACAATAAGTACCGTTAATTTGTTTTCTGTCATTTTTACTTCTTCTTGCATGTATTTGGGATGCTGAGATGGCAGTTGATATATAACCATCATATGTAATAATAAAATCAATAATACTTTTATGTCTTTCTTGCAATTGATGCTATAGACTTATCTATCAGTGTTTGACTTGCATTTCAGATTACATAAAAATCAAGGGTGCATACAACACGTGCAACATATATATATATATATATATATATATATTTTACATACACATATAATCATTCAAAAATCAAATTAATTTTTTTATGATAATTTTTATCTTTTGTTTTATAAGTGAAAAAGGAGAGAGCTTGTAGAAATAGTAGAACCCACAACCTACTATATTGCTATCCAACCCTTATATACCTATATACCATTTGAAATATAATTTATTGGTACGAAAAATCTTTCTATTTTTCATGAATGTAAAATATATTAAAACCATAAAAAATGGCTAGAAAAAAATTCAAAATTCAAGAGTTACACATAATTAATGAAAGTTACGACTCGAGCAAGGAAATATAAAATCATCCCACAATAATACAATGCAGACTCCTTAAAATTTAAAAATAGAATAAAAAAAAGACGGATTACAATACTTGAAAAAATAGCTGTTTTAGTGAAGGCTAAAATATAATGACGGTTAGAATTAATTAACCTTCAACAACTTTACATTTTAAGTCAATTACATCTGAGAAACAAATAAAAACAATAAAAGACTTAATTAATAAAAACAAAATATAGTTTCATGTTTTGAATTATTTTTATGACAAATTAGCTAGGCAATAATTGTATAATTATTTTTAAAAATGAAAAAACTTATAATAACTACATAATCTTATAAAATAAATTGGATAAAAAATTTCTGAAATACTTATGAAATATTTATCAAAAAAAGTTAATATTTGAAATATATTTTATTTTTATCAATTTTTTTTTATTGAATTAATTCTTTTAACTTGATTGAAACATGACAAGTTAGAAATCAATATCTTTCATTGAATCATTTAGAATTAATTGAAAATTAACATACGAACTTTATTTGATTTGCATTTACAACACGAACTTTAAAATTTGACAAATTGATAAATCAACTTTTAAATTTTTTGGCAAATTGATATATCGAGTAATCATACAACAACACGTGGCTGTATATTATAATGTCCACATTAGTATTTTTCTAATTCGATGTACCAATTTACCAAAAATTAAAGTTGATGTACCAATTTTCCAAATTTAGAGTTCGTGTATTAATTTGCAATTAATCGTTATATTAACTCATTTTTAAATATTTATTTTATTGTCTGTTATTTTCTTGTAAAATGTTTGTTTGTTATTGTTTTATGAAGGATTTGCATTCTTTTATTATAATGTCAAACATTTAGTTTTCATTCTCTTAAAGCACATGTATAATTTTGTTTTTATTTTGTAAGAATCTGGCGAAATGTATAAAATTATTCAAGTATCTTATTTGATATCAAGTTATGGATATCTCTATATATTTTTTTATAAAATTTACATTTATTAATGCTTGAAATTAATAAAATGTAATTTTGAATTTAAAAAGAATAGCTTAATTCTAGCTCTTGCTTATCATTGAATTCACAGGATCGAATGCTATGTATAATATAATTTGCAGTATGGACAAAGCTTTACGGACGCATTAGCCAAAGACATGAATTCATGACAAACTGTTACTGAAAAAGGAAACTAACCAGTAGAGCACGTCACGGGGCATCATCCAAATTTGTTACTCCCTCCATTTTTTTTAGTTGTCACTTTATGCAAATGTGTTTTTCCATCAATAGATGTCCATTTAAAGATTTAAGATGATTTTAATCTTTATTTTCCAAATTTACCCATGCCTAATAAATGACTCTATATTTCACTTTAGAGAGCATTTATTAACTAGTAGGATTATATTAGTAGAGTAGTGATAAATTGATAGAATCTATCCGGATAGAATGGATATAATGGGTATAATAGATAATTTTCTGCATTAATGAGTGATGTGGCTTTACTGTCTTACCCTTATAGGATATATTACATTAATATCTTGGAAGATGATAAAACTTCCTCGTAACTGTTTATTTGGTGAAATTTTTTATACTCCACTAATCCACTTATTTATTTTAGCATTCCATTACCTCACTTGTATTCCATTACCTCACTTGTCTTTTTCTTTTTCGTCTCAATTTTTTCCTGTCAAGTCATACTTCTCTTTTCTTATATCGTTATATAAACATACCAGTGGCTATTTTTTTTTTTCAAAACATAACAATCACTTTAGTTCCATCTTCAATGTCTATATATATTATTTAAAATTTCATACACTTATTTATAAAAATTGAATCAGTGCACTTTAAATTCTTTAAAATAGGATCATAGTACATTCTTTTTATTAAACTAAAATTATTGAAAAAAGATTATAATCTTTTATAGCTATATTTTTTATTTTAAAATAAATAAATTAATGAATAAAATAGGATGATAATAAACTTAATTTACGTTTTATATTTTTTAAATATCGTCAAATTAATTAATATTATTATAATTAAAAATAAAAACATGCATCTGTAATTATGTGTTTTTAATTTGAATGAAATTAGTTTTTTTAATAAAACTAAAATTTTATTAATGGAAGTATTAATTGTAATTTAAGACAAAATGAGCATTGTCTTGGTATGTGTAATTTTTTCTAAATGGACAACTTAAAAAAAATGAAAGGAGTATCTCTTATTTAATTCAATTCAATTTAAAATTATATTATATATAATATAAGCCAATCACCGATACCTTCCGTCCCACTTCTTTATATCCTTCCGATGACGGTTTTCTTTCCCAAAATATCAACTACTATTATTTTCCACAGAAATATTTTTAGCAACTACTTCCATAATTTAATATGTACTCGATAATATTTTGAAATTTTTCCTTTCTCTGATATATGGTCATAAAATTTTCTAAATGAATTCCAACTATAAAATGATATTTTCAAATTTTTATATACAAATTGATCCGCGCTCTAGTCATATAGATATCTTTGAGAGAAGCTTAACACCAATTTATAAACAGCTGTATGTATATGTACGTTTTGACCCCACAGCCTCATTTAAATTAGGAGAGTGCATTATCAATCCATGACCTGTTTGTTAGGATTCATTCAACTCTAAATAATATTTTTTAAGTTTAATAGACAGACCAAGCAAGCAAACATAATTACTACTTCCGCAACTTCATGACTTAACAAATATTTATTGGTTTGTATATAATTGTGAACCAAATGATTATTTCACTACTAAAAAACAGGCAAATAGCGACGGATATTGGCGACGGACCCAAAATCCGTCGCTATTTGATAACATTTGCGACGGATATAGAGACGGACTTACCATCCGTCGCTGAAACTACTTAGCGACAGACTATCCGTCGCTATTCCGTCACAAATTTGGCGGGAGCTTGGCGGGAAGGCTTGGCGCTGATTTTTGGTGGCAATTTTAGCGACGGACACACAAGTTCCGTCGCTAATTGGTTGGCGGGAAGATGTGGCGGGCCTTTTTTGTGCCAAAGTTAGCGACGGACACACAAGTCCGTCGCCAACACTTGAGCTGATAGAAACGCGCCGTTTCATTTAATAACTTTAGCGACGGAATGTTTTATTCCGTCGCTAAAGTCATTAAATGAAACTGTGCGTTTTGTTTAGGTTAAAAATTAGCGACGGAAATACAAATCCGTCGCTAATGTTTAACCTAAACAAAACGCAGCCTTCTTCTCCTGAATCAGAACGCAGTTAACAAAAACAAAAAACTCTATCCATAGATTTCCCCGGCGATTTCTCCTCTTCCCCGGCGATTTCTCTTCCCCGGCGATTCTCCTCTTCCCCGGCGCCGTTCCCCTCCGCTCAGCCCTTATTTCCGGCGCCCGCCACTGCCGCCTGCCGCCTGCCACTGCCACCACCTGCCACTGCCACCACCTGCCACCGCCATCCGCTGCCCTTCCGCCTCCGTCCGTTTGCTGTGGTCGCCGGCGCTGTTCCGACATCAGAGAGGTAAGATTCATTCACTTAGTTATTTATTTTGTTAGTATTAAGGTTAATTAAGTTTAATTAAGGTTAATTAAATTTAAATTTGTTAATTATTTTGTTTGATTAAGGTTAGTAATTGTTAGGTTAAGATTTATTATTTAATTATGTTAATTAAATTTATTTAGGTTAAGTAGGCTATTTTGTTAGTTTAGGTTAATTTGTTAATAAATTAAAATAATTGATTCTTAGGTTAATTTTTAGTTTAATTGTTAGATTAACATTGCTAATTACTTGATTAGGTTATTTATGTAATTGTTCAAATTTAGGTTTATATTTTAGGTTAAATGTTACTCTAATATATACTTTTTTTTATTATTATGTTAAATTTTTAAATTTAGGGTAATTGTTAGTTTATTTGTTCAAAAATTAATTAAATGAGTTTTTAATTTAATTGTTATTATAATTATAGGTTAATTTTTAGATTAAATTTGTAGATCTTTATTTATCAGGAGAATTAGTAAGTTAATTATTTGTTTAAATTATAAATTGAATTGTTATATTGATAATTAGGTTATTCGTTTAAGTTAATTATATGTTGGATTGTGTATTGTTGTATTGTTGTAATTTACTTGCAGGACTTCCCTGAAAAATGGGCGATAACCATTTTTTAGGGGAAGTGCTGCCCAATTTTTTTTTTCAGAAAATTATTTTATTTATTAATTATATGATAACAAATTAAAATTCTAAAACTAATTGTGTGATAGGTTTGATAGCCGTTAGTTGGTTGCAGCGGTCCCACATTTCATCGATCTTTTTCATCTGTTGCGGTTCTGCTCTGCAACAAGTAAGTACCGTTATTATTTTAATTTTAATTTTAATTTTAATTTATATAATTAGTTAATTTATAAGCTGTTACACCCCAAAATGACCTCGATTTTATTCCCACCGAATAAAATCGTAAACCTAGCCGTAGATTTCCCGTCCCGTGTGTTCAAGCGATTGAACGACACGGGATTGTACAGTTTGTACAGTTCGCAAAACTGGTCCTCCCGTAGCTCGGTCACGAAATTATATATGTCTAGTAGCGGTAGAAAAATATTCGGTTGTTTTCCAGCGTTTGTTCTCCGGGTGGATGTATAGTATATGTTTTGTAACGCTTATTCCTCGCGGAATATATAATTAGCGTTACACCACATATACTAAATATCGCACTGAAGGAGAACGACGCCGGAAGGCTGCCGAATATTTTCTCCGTTGCTAGGCATATATCGTGGCCGAGTTAAGGGGCGCTAGTTTTGCGAATGGGATAGGTCCATACCTTTAATGCAGTCAATTACATTGACTTTGCTATTTCCGAGCGAGAACTCCTCCTAATTATCCGTGCTACAGTAATGGATACAGACCGAAGTTGGATGTATAAGCGGCTGCAGGGCGGGTTGCTATACCCAGGTTTTGACGAGCGCGTGCAGGAATTTGTTAATTTTGCTTTACGTCATCCCGCGTGTATGAGTGGGCCCGATATTAAATGCCCATGTCCTAGGGCAAGATGTAAAAATACGAGTTATCGAGACGTCGAAACAGTGAAGCTGCACATTCTGCAGAAAGGGTTTGTGGCAGATTATAAAGTCTGGGTTTTTCATGGGGAGGGAAATGTTTTAGATCCTCGTCCCGTTGCACAGATGCCGGAGGATGACATTGACATGGAAAATGAGGAGGAAGACGATTTCAGCTCTGTTCAGAGAATGGTTATCGATGCTGCTGGTCCAGAAGTAGTGTTCACGGAGGAGGAACCGAATAATGAAGCTAAACACTTTTATAATATGATGCGTGCAGCTGAAGAACCTGTATACCCCGGTAGTAGCAAACACTCTCCTTTGTCTGCGGCTGTTAAAATGTTGGACATCAAATGTCGACATAGTGGGTCAGTGGCTTTAGTAGATGATGTGACCGAATTTATACAAGAGCTGCTTCCAGAGGACAACAAGATGCCGAAGAACTTTGCCGAAATAAAGAAGATGGTTAGAGGTCTTGGGTTGCCGGTTGAAGTTATCGATTGCTGTTTACGCAACTGTATGATTTATTGGGGGTCAGACGCGGATTTAACGCGATGCAAAATTTGCGATCACGAACGGTGGAAACCGGCCCCTAACGGAAATTCTGCGAAAAGACGAGTTAACGTCCCATATAGGAAAATGTTTTATTTTCCTATAACTCCGAGATTGCAGAGGTTGTACGCTTCTAAAGCCACTGCCAAGCATATGACGTGGCACGCTGAACACGAAATGGTTGATGGAAAGATGTGTCACCCGTCAGATTCCCCGGCGTGGAAACATTTTAGTGAATTGCATACAGAGTTTGCGGAAGAAATTCGAAATATCAGACTAGGCCTGTGTACTGATGGGTTTCAACCATTTGGGGCCTTCGGGCAGAATTATTCATCATGGCCAGTAATTTTGACACCTTACAATCTCCCTCCAGGAATGTGTATGAAAGATGAGTTCATGTTTTTAACTGTTATTGTCCCTGGGCCTCGAAATCCTAAACATCAAATGGATATTTTCCTGCAGCCGTTGATAGCTGAGCTAAACCAACTTTGGGAATTTGGAGTCCAGACATTCGACGTTCATAGGCGACAAAATTTTCAAATGAAAGCGGCACTGATGTGGACAATTAATGATTTTCCCGCTTATTCAATGTTGGCTGGCTGGAGCACATCTGGGAGACTGGCTTGCCCTCACTGCATGGAAAATACAGATGCTTTCACGCTGAAGGGAGTAGAAAACAGTCGTGGTTTGACTGCCACAGAAAGTTCTTGCCTCGTGGTCACCCGTACCGTCGTAACACAACTCAATTCCGTAAAGGGAAAACCGTAAACAAAGAATTCGGACACCCGAAAACCGGAGAAGAATTGTTGGCAGAGGTGGACAGTCTGGGGTTTATGAAGGCATATGAATTTGGGGCTGAGAAAAATAATGCTGCGAAGTCGGAAAATTATGGTTGGAATAAAAAAAGTATTTTCTGGGATTTGCCGTATTGGAAAACAAATCTCATTCGTCACAATCTCGATGTCATGCACATTGAGAAAAACGTATTCGACAACATTTTCAATACGGTACTAAATGTTCCCGGGAAAACGAAAGACCATGCAAAATCTAGAGAAGAGTTGAATGACATATGTGATCGGCCTGAGTTAGCTAAAGATCCGGTTACTGGGAGATTTCCTAAGGCGATGTATGCTTTGGACAGGGACGGGAAAAAAGCTTTACTTGAGTGGATTAAGTTAATAAGGTTTCCAGATGGCTACGCGTCCAACTTGTCCAGATGTGTCGATACAATCGGTCTGAAAATGCATGGAATGAAAAGTCACGACTGCCACATTTTTATGCAAAGACTTCTGCCAATCGCTCTCCGTGAGCTATTACCGAAGGAAGTCTGGGAGCCTTTAACAGAGCTGAGTATCTTCTTTCGTGAGTTAACCTCCACGTCTCTAACAGAGATAGATCTAGATCGTATGAGGCTGGAAATCCCAAAGATACTGTGCAAGCTGGAACGTATTTTTCCGCCCAGCTTTTTTGACTCCATGGAACATCTACCCGTACATCTGCCGTACGAAGCTATGATGGCAGGTCCGGTTCAGTATCGCTGGATGTATCCATTTGAAAGGTAAAGTAATTGAATTTTCTCAATTCTGTGTAGCAGTATATATTTTGACATGTCATGTTCACTAACTGAGGAATGTGGAATCAGATATTTGAGAAAGCTGAAAAAAAAAGTCAGCAATAAAGGGAGGGTGGAAGGAAGCATCAGTAGCGGATACTTGAATGAAGAAACCGCAAAATTTGCAGCTTATTACTTTTCAGAAGGTGACCCAATGATACCTGAGCGGCCGCAAAGGAATGAAGTTTATGACATTGAAGTCGATGACGATGTGGACAGACTATCTATTTTCAAGCCGCACGGGCAATCAGTGGGTGCTTGCCGCAAGAGATATCTTGAAGATTCTGAGATTGTTGCTGCTCGGACATATGTTCTGTTGAATTGTTCAGAAATTGAAAATTACAGAGAGTAAGCTTTAATACAGTTGTCAATGTCATATCCAATAATTATTCAGCTTGTAATAATTGTTTTCTTCTTAACTAAGGGTTTTCGAAGGCGAGTTGCGCAGAGAAAACCCTGAAATCACCATCTCTCAAATTGAAGCGAAGTTCGAGAGTCAATTTGCCTACTGGTTTCAACAATACGTAAGTATTTTACAAAATACTTTTCGATTCTTTCAATAAAAAGTTCTGATTTATATACACTTTTACGCTACAGGTGCAAGATCCAACTGTTTGTACTAATCCCTTTATTCTTAGTCTCGCTAAAGGACCTCTTAGATCAGTAAGAACATTTAAGGGGTACCGTGTAAACGGATTTAAGTTTCAGACTCAAGCTTATGGGGAGGAACAGCTTACTATGAATAGTGGAGTCTGCGTGAAGGGAACTCAATATGTCGACAGCGAAAATGACTTTTATGGAGTTCTGACAGACATAATTGAGCTGGAGTATCCGGCTCTTCCAATGAAGACGACTGTCTTATTTAAATGCGAGTGGTTCGACCCAGCACGAAATTCTGGCACAATTAGTAACAAAAAATACAACATGGTGGATATTAATAACAGAAGGAGATACAATAAGTATGAACCATTCATCTTAGCCGAACAGGCCGACCAGGTTCATTACCTGCCATATCCTAGTAAAAGAAGGGATAAATTAAATTGGTGGGCAGTTTGCAGGACAAAGGCAAGATCTGAACTTGACATGCCCGAGGGGATTATCCCGGCTTTTCAAGACGTGATAGAAGAAAATCCTCTCATTGTTGCAACGGACGACAATTCGACATATTTAGCTGATGACAACGGAGAAGCTGAAGAAGATGCGTTGTTCGTGCCTCCTGATGAAACAGAATCTGACTTTATCGCATCCTCATCAGATGAAGATGAAATTGAAGAACTTTAGTAGCTTAGAGTATTTTATGTATTAGCATGTTTCTTAATTATAATTATGTTTTATAATTATTTATTCAAGTGTACTATTTTAAATTGAATTCATATTTCTTAGTTATATGTTTCACGTATGTTATATGTTTCACGTATGTAGTTTTATAATGTGTTGTTTAGTTTTGGAACAATTAACTTGACAATTAGTGCAGGTATGAGGGGTCGAGGCTCAGGCGGAGGCTCAGGCCGAGGATCAGGCCGAGGATCAGGCCGAGGACGGGGGGACCCTACCGAGCCCGTTGAGGAGCAGCATCGTGAGGAGGCTGGAGGACCTGTTCAGCCTTTGCAGGAGCGTGAGGCAGGCGAGCCCCCGGCCATTTTGGACCACCAGGGTAGGGCGATGGTTCGTCCGGACCCTAGCAGGTATGATTAAAGTTTTTTTAATTTTTTTGATTTTTAGTATGGAATTAATATGTATGTAAAGTAAATTATGCTTATTATATCACAGGACAATGTTGCTGGACTCTGGGCCTGTTTCTCGGGCTATCCGGGATATTTTCAGGCAGTGCTGGTTCGAGACTGGATCAGCATGGCGCTTTCTGACAGCGGACCAGAGGGAGTTCTATTTTCAGGAATTTCAGGTAATTAAATTTAAAATTTAATATATTTAAGTTTTGGTATTTGTGAAAATTCTAACTCAAAGCTCATGTTATTACTGTTTGCAGAAGAAGTTCTGGTGGGATGACTCTGCGTACAGCGAGGAGGTAATCAGACGGGTCTTCATGACCCATGCAGCCACCCGGTACAAAGACAACATCCACAAGATGAGGAAAATGCAAAAGAAGCATACATCTGTGAATCAGGAGATCTGGGAAGCCTGGAATGCATTTTGGGACACAGAGAAGGAGAAAAAGAAGTCAGAGACAGCTCGGGCAAACCGGATGAGTGAGCCTGCGGGCCCCGGTTCTGGTCCTGTCCGCCATACCGGAGGATCTCGCTCTGCTATCAAGCATATGGATGTGATGGTTTGTTTCTAATCAGTAATTAAATTACTTAAATAACGTATTTGTTTTATTTTAATACTTAATAAATCTGTATTTTTCTGATAGGCTAAGGAGCTCGGCCGGAAGCCGAGTGCGACAGAGCTGTACAGTCGCCTTCATAAAACGAAGGCTGAGAAGAAACCAGTCGACAAGAGGGCTCAGGATATGACTGTAAGTCCTTATCACATTAAAATTCTATAAGTTGTGTATATAGGCTTAAGTGTTGAATATATTATATATGAAGTGTTAAACTGTATAGGCTTAACGTTTGTGTAATTAGAACTTAATATATTTGGTTGGTTGGGTTATATATTGTAATTTGCTGTAATTTGCTTGCAGGACTTCCCTGAAAAATGGGTGATGTTCATATTACAGAGGAAATGCTGCCGAAATTTCCTGAATAATTAGAATTATTAATAAAGTGTTATGTTTTTTTATTTGTTATAAAACTAAACTGATATGTTTTGTAATTGTTTTGTACGTAGGACGCCATCGCTGAGAGGCTTGCTGCTGCGACACAGTCGCCGACCGGAGAGGGGAGCACCTCGAGTCCTGTGGATGAGACGCAGATATTTATGGATATCGAGGGCGTCAACAAGAAGCATCGGGTGTACGGCCTGGGTTCGGCTACCAGCAGATATGTAGGGCCGAGTATCAGACCGCAGAGAGGCAGCTCTTCACGGACATCACAGCAGACGGATGAGGAGGTCGAGCGCCGTGTGCAGGCCGGCATCCAGGAGGGCCTGCGGCAGGTTGAGCAGCGGTTGGCGGCGCAGCAGGCCAGCATGGCACAGATGATACGTGATGAGATTGCACGGATGATGCCGAATCTCCCACCAGAGTATCAGCCACAATTTCCCCCTCCTCCGCCAGACGGTGGCGATACTACAGATTTGTAGTTTCCTGTTTATTTTATTTTCTAAAATATATTTCGTACGATGTTTTTTTTCAGACAACGTTTTATGTATACTTTGATATTTTATTTTATATATATATACTTTTATTCAGTTTCAAAATGGTGTAATCTAAAATAAAATTTAATTACTGTATTTAGCAGGTTTTAAACATCAGTGAAACACAAAAACAACAGAAAACGGCAGAAATTTGCCAAAATAATACAAAATTGGCGACGGAATTGTCAGGTTTAGCGACGGATATTTCCGTCGCTAACCGGTCACAGTGAGACGAACTGTGACCGGTTAGCGACGGATATGTCCGTCGCTAAACCTGACAATTTAGCGACGGATAATCCGTCTCTACTATATCTATATCCGTCGCCAATTAGTCTCAGAATTCGTCTCCAAATGAGACTAATTGGCGACGGATTGGCACATTTAGCGACGGAAATTCCGTCGCTAACTTTGCCACGGATTGAAAATATTGGTCGCTACTTGTTTAGCGACCAACATTGTGGCGACGGACTTAATCCGTCGCCATTCCGTCGCTAATCACCATTAGCGACGGAATTCAAGGGTTTAGCGACGGAATAGTCCGTCGCTAAACCTCTGTTTTTTAGTAGTGTTTACTTATATCTATCAGTTATTCATATTTTTATAATATTTTACAATTAGGATTGGTGGTAATCAGTATGGGGACCGGTTTAAGATTTTTTTTTTTACAGTTGAACCTCGTTTTTGAGGAGCTGTTCTGTTCCTCGTTTTGAATCGCCGGCAGGAAAATCAAAGAAAAAGGGGAAAAAGAAAAAAGTCCCTCTATTTTTATTTGAAAGATAAACTGATTTTTAAAGTTTAAAATATAAGAGGCAAAATTAAAATTTAAAATTATTATATGTTAAATCAAAAAATGGAAAAAATATTATATATTATTTTGAATTTTTTGCCATTCAAAATCGGAGAATGTATTTCACTCTCTGGAGGAGTTGCGATGTGATCTATTTTGCCAAATTTGAGGATTTGTTTGTACCGAAAGACTCGAAATGATATTTTTGATATTTTATACCAAGTTCAAGGTGAATTGATCCTTTGTTCATTCAATCGAATAAGTTGAATCGTTCATTCAGGTTTGAGGGAGTATCAAACTATTAAATGAAAATTTCCAAAGAAACACAATTTTTGGAGATTTCCGAATTTGTTGGACTTCAAACATAATTAGCTATCATTTATTTTTCATCTAAAAAAGATTACTAGCTAGCTGTCAATTTCCTGAAGTTAAGGGGTTATAAATCTGTTATACAGTATATTTTTCTTATAATTTTTGAAGTCAATGTCTGGAGCTGGCATTGTATTTTATATTCCAATCGAATCCTATGAGCAATCTGTTAAATTTTTTTGGTCCTTTTAGCATGGAAATTTTTCCTCATCTTATTAGTAGACTTATTGAGCATTAATTACACTGCGATGATGTTTACCAATTTTCAATTGTTTTAGACTGATCAAATGTTTATTAATTTTTATATGCAATTGGTTTTGTATGCAATACTAGTACTGCACCGTAAAACGTCTTGGTGGCGGTGGATAGAGTAAGCAAAACAATTGACAGTTAAATTGATAAAAATATAATTAAAAAAATTAAAAAATATACACATTCGATTATTCAAACTAATTTAATTAATTAAAAACTTTTAATCCCATGTAACAAAAGTAAAATAAATTGGGTCATTCAATCTAACCGAACATTTGCTCACCCTAACATGCTGAGGACGTAGGAGAATTGTAATACAGTGGAAAATCAAAGTCCAACAAAATGGAAGCTCATGCAAAGCGTTGGACTTAAAATAAGCAATAATATTATTAACATTAACATGGAATATAATCATATAAGTCGAATTTCTTCTCCAATTCGGCATTCCAGGTTGTTATAATATGAATAACTCACATGCATAGTTGATATTTTATAAGACAAGTTGTAATTCATATGCTTGTATATAAACCCTAGCTCACTCTTCCATTTTCATCATCCAAATCACACTACTTTAAAAATGGGTTCAAAATCTGTAGCCACCGCTGCCCTTCTCCTCTCACTCAACCTCCTCTTCTTTACACTGGTCAGCTCTACTGCCTCTAAAGACTGTGCATGTCATGATCATTCACCACCACCCCCAAAAGTCAAACCACCTCACAAATCTCCACCGCCACCATCACCCAAGGTCCCACCACCTCACCACAAGTCATCTCCACCACCACCAACACCTCACCCTAGCTACAAATCTCCACCGCCACCAACACCTTACAAATCATCTCCACCACCTCCAACACCTCACCCTAGCTACAAATCTCCACCGCCACCAACACCTTACAAATCATCTCCACCACCACCAACACCTCACCCTAGCTACAAATCTCCACCGCCACCAACACCTTACAAATCATCTCCACCACCTCCAACACCTCACCCTAGCTACAAATCTCCACCGCCACCAACACCTTACAAATCATCTCCACCACCACCAACTCCTCATCCTAGCTACAAATCTCCACCGCCACCAACACCTTACAAGTCATCTCCACCACCACCAACACCTCATCCTAGCTACAAATCTCCACCGCCACCAACACCTTACAAGTCATCTCCACCACCGCCATCACCAAAACCATACCCACCACCACCCCCATCATCGAGCCCAACTAAATGTCCAAAAGATACACTAAAGCTTGGTGTATGCGTGGATTTGCTGAAAGGTTTGTTGGGTATAGTAATTGGTCAGCCACCAACGAAACCTTGCTGTAGCCTCATCGGCGATCTTGTTGATCTTGAAGCTGCTGTTTGTCTTTGCACTACTATCAAAGCCAGTCTCTTAGGCATTAACTTAAACCTTCCTATTAACTTGAGTTTGTTGCTTAACCACTGTGGCAAGAAGCTTCCCCAAGGATTCCAGTGCTCATAAATTCACCCCAAGTTACCTTAAAATAGTTCTACTCTGCTATTTTTTTAATTTTCTGTAATGTTTTTCCTTTTTGCATGTAATGTTGTTTGGGATGTTGATGTTCATGTAATCATGTCACCATCATTTTAATAATAAAATCATTAATATTTCTTTATCTTTTTTACAATGATAAGTATTTATTGGTGTTTGACTTGTATAGTTGTATTTTCACATTATATAAATCAAGCATGCATACTACACGTGCACTAAATATATATTGCTAAAGATTACGTGATTCAAGGTTACATTGTCCACTTTTTAGAATCGGATGAATTATTATCATTTTCTTAAAATTGTAAAATGTAAATATACGAAATAAACAAAGTTTTTATATATATTTCAATGCCCATAATTTCACTCTTTTGGTTATGTCCATTGAGAAAAATTCTCAGATGAAACGAGTCCACCACGTAGGATTATAAACCATTCATTTAATACATGACACATACATGAACCAATTAATAAAAGACACATTAATTTTAAATAAAACCCATTAAATACTCATTAATAATTATGCCTTTTATTAATTGGCTCATATAAATAATCACGCCACATGTCACGTATTAAATGGATGATTCATAATCCTACGTTGTGGACTTGGTTTACCTAAGAATTTCTCGTCCATTGGGGAACTTTTAAAGTTATATTTGGTGGTAGAAGGATAAAATAAATAAAAGTTCAAATAGAAATAAAATAAAATAAACGTAAAGTATATGAACTTTAAGATGAATTTTGCCTATATTTTAAAATTTTCAAAAAATATAGTTCTATAAAAGTTTAGGAAACATAATTATTTTGAGATTTTCGAATTTGCTGGATTTCAAACATATTCTATGCATGAAAAATGTTACCTGATTCTTAAAAAATTATAGAGCTATACAATTAAATGTTAAAATAATTAACAAAATTTTCTCTTTTTTCTCATAATTTTCTGTTTCTTTATATTCCTCTAACTGAATTGGATAGGCCTCATTGTTAAAAATAAAATAAAAAATTGGATAGGCCTATTAATTACCATCACAGACCAGATTTAAGTAAAACTTTCCCTATGAATGGAATAGCTATTAATTTTGTTCAGCTAAAACAATTATAGCTGTCAATTTCTTGAAGTTAAGGGGTATATCTCTGTTATATCGTTTCCTTATGATTTTTGAAGTCAATATCTGGGGCTGGCATTCTATATTATGTTAAATTCCAATCAAATCCTATGAGGGGTCGATTAAATATTTTTGATGATCCTTTTAACATGGAAATATTCTCATCTTATTAGTAGACTTGGATTAGTTACGCTGCATTGTTTACGAATTTTCCAATTTCTGTAGACTGATCATATTGTTATACAATTCATATGAGTTATTTTTCAATTGGAATGAGGAAAGAAAAAGAAAAAGTGGGAATGGCTCCCCTCAAGTTTAAATTTCCTCCATTTCTTTCAAATACACTTAGGGGCCGTTTGGTTTGTCATAAAAAAGAGGGAATGAGAATGGGTATGGGAATGATTCCCATTATTTCTGTTTGTTTTGTCAAATTGTACTAGAGAATGGAAATGTGATTACCCCTTCAATGGGAATCACCCATTCCCCCTTTATCCTATGGGAATGAACTTTTGAAAATGGGAATCAAAATTTTACAAAATATTTTAATAATACATATATAATTATTAAAAAACTATTTTAAAATATATATTATAAAAAATATACTAAAATAATAAAAAAAAACTTTTTTAATATTTTTTTTAAAAAATAATTTTTAATTTTTTTAAAATAATTTTTTATAATTTTTTCAAAAATAATTTTTTTAATTTTTTCGAAAATATTTTTTTAATTTTTTTTAAATAATTTAAATAATTTTTTTAATTTTTTTGAAAATTTTTTTTAACTTTTTTTAAAAAAATTTAAATTTTTTTATAATTTTTTAAAATAATTTATTTTTTTATATAAAAGAATATTTAAAAAAAATAAAAAAAATATTTTTAATAAATAATAAATATTTTTTTATTAAATTTTATCCATTCCCATTCCTACACTAGTTTTGAACCAAATGAAAAATGAAAACAATCATTCTCATTCCTTCTCATTCCGATCCCCATTCCGATTCCCATTCCCAACCTTGAACCAAACGGCCCCTTAGATTTTTAACACCTAAGCAAAATGACATTTAATTCCTTTCATTTTTATCATTTTAATTAGGTGTCAAATATATAAGTGTACTTGAGAAAAATTTAGGAAATTTTGAACTTGAAGTGATCCACTCAGAGGAGAGTCAAAATCAAACTTAAAATTCACAAATCGAATTACAATAAATCGAATTATATCTTTTTCGACAAAGATGGAGTTCCGACTACTAAAATCTCATTTTATTAAATGTTAATTATAAAGGCGGAATTTGAACCCAGATGTATTCGAAGACGCCTTAACCAATTAGATTAGGCCCACACTGGCCTATTACTACAATATGCCAGCAAATTTTCAGTATGCAATATTGTCTTGAAAAATATTTTAATTAAATTTAATAAATTAAAAAATCTTGTTAACAGAATAAATTAAAGCTAGATTTCTATATATACATATATACACATATATACATATATATATATATATATATATATATACATATATATACATAATTAAAATATAGAATATTCAATTAATTCTGTTAATCAATTTTTAAAAATTTAAAACAGTGACGGAACAAAAGATTAATTTTTATTAATCAAATCAACTGAATAGATTTAATTAATTAAAATATATAATCATTATTTAATTAATCAAAATAGATGGGTTAATTTAGTTTAACGGAATATTTGCTAACTCCCTAGCGGTGGAGATAAGTCGCTTATATGGTGAGGACGGAGAAGAATGGCGGTATCATGGGACAATTAAAGTCCAACAAAACAGAAGCTAATGCAAGAGTTGGACTGGAACATGTATTATAATATAAGCTGAAGTTCTTCTCCACTTTTGGATTCCATATGATTAATGAAGTATGCCTCATCATTCACATGCATAGTTGAGATTTTATAAGACAACTTGCTGTTCATCTGCTTGTATAAAAACCCTAGCTAACTCCTTCATTTTTCATCACCCAACTTTAGACATTTTACTTGAGAAATGGGTTCAACTTCTGTAGCCTTCACTGCTCTTCTCCTCTCATTCAATCTCCTCTTCTTTACATTGGTTAGCTCTACTAGCTGCCCATCACCACCACTAAACCCTGAACACTGTTCATGCAATGATCAATCACCACCACCACCACATGTCCCTGGCTATCCATCTTCACCACCGCCATCACCAAAGGTTCCACCACCACCATACCCTAGCTACTCATCTCCTCCACCACCACCAACACCTCACGTAGCATCGCCACCACCACCAACACCTAGCTATTCATCTCCACCACCACCAACTCCTCATGTAGCATCTCCACCACCACCAACACCTAGCTATTCATCTCCCCCACCACCAACACCTCACCCTAGCTACCCATCTCCACCGCCGCCATCTCCACCAACACCAACACCTAGCTACCCATCTCCACCACCACCAACACCTAGCTACCCGTCACCACCCCCACCAACACCTATCTACTCATCTCCACCACCGCCATCACCAAAACCATGCCCACCAACAACCCCATCATCGAGCCCAACTAAATGCCCAAAGGATACCCTAAAGCTTGGTGTATGTGTGGATTTGTTGAAAGGTTTGTTGGGTATTGTAATTGGTCAGCCACCAACAACACCTTGCTGTAGCCTCATTGGCGATCTTGTTGATCTTGAAGCAGCTGTATGCCTTTGCACTACCATCAAAGCCAGTCTCCTAGGCATCAACTTAAACCTTCCTATTAACTTGAGCTTGGTCCTTAACCACTGTGGCAAGAATGTTCCTCAAGGATTCCAATGCCCATAAGTTCACTCTATTTACCCTAAATAGTCTACTCAACATGTTCTTTTATGTTTGTTTTTTTTTGGTTATGTTTTCTTATTCTTGCATGTAATGTTTGGGATGCATATTACAATTGATGTAACCATCATTTTTATTAATAAAATCAATAATAATTTTATGTCTTTCTTGCCATTGATGGTACTCATTAGTTGATATTTGACTCGAATTTTCAGATTATGAACCGCAGAATTTTTTAATATTGCCTCTAATTATTAGAAATTTTATTTAATAGTACTGTAGTACTTCCATTATCATCCTACCTCCTTCTAATTTATTTTCAACTTACAGGTTAATTACTGTGAGAACAAAGGATACAATTGCACATAAATGTATAGATCGGTACTAATACGAGTTGCATTGTATACAAAATAATAAGTTTATATATAATTTTTTAAATGAATCCATCAATAAAAAATAAATTTAGAAAATTTTCATTTAATTTTATATTTTTAATATTATGAATGATATATTAAAAATATTTCACATGCTTAAATATAAAAAAAAATTATAATTGGTCAAATCATTGGACAACTAATTTATTAACATTAGTTTTTGTTTTTGTTGGCTTAGATGGGCAGAGATAGTATAGTTACACAGAGTCTTAATTATCCACAATTAATTTGCAATTGAAATGTTTAATTATAGAAATCAAACAGAAAATGAACTCAATTCAGCAATACATCATACAGATCTAGTGAATGTTGAAGAAGACAGGAATCCTTAATTCCGTCAATTAACAGAAAAATGAATTAAAAAAAAAGATGACAACAAATAAATAATTAGATAGCATGTCAATGGCACAAGCTAAATAATCTCGGAACCTGAAACGCAATTAGCAATTCCAGAAGTAGAAGTAAAGTGCAATTTTTATTATGCACAATAATATCCTTCGGGTACCTGTTTGCCACAGTAGTTGAGCAACAGGCTCAAGTTGATCGGAAGATTCAAATTAATGCCCAAGAGGCTAGCTTTGATGGTAGTGCAAAGGCAAACGGCAGCTTCAAGATCCACAAGATCACCGATTAGGCTACAGCAAGGCGAATGTGGTGGGGTACCAACGGTAGCACTCAACAAATCTTTCAATAAGCCGACACATACACCCAACTTAAGAGTATCTCTCGGACATTTAGCTGAATCAGAGTATGGGCTACTTGAGTAGTCAGGTGCATAGTTCATTGGCTCTGTTGTTGTCGGGTGGCTGGAATAGTCAGGTGCATAGTCGATTGCCTTTGGTGTTGTTGATGATGGACGGGTAGAATAGTCGGGTGCGTATTTCATTGGCTCTGTTATTGTTGGGTGGCTAGAGTAGTGATCAGGTGCATCGTCAATTGCCTTTGGTGTTGTTGACGATGGATGACTAGAATAGTCGGGTGCGTAGTTCATCGGCTCTGATGGGTAATAGGTAGAACTAACCAGAGCGAAAGATAGAAGATTAAGGGAGAGAAGAAGGGAAGTGGAGGCTACAATTTTTGAAGCCATTAATTAGAACAATTGGGTTTTTGATATTAAGTTTCAAAGAGTTGATGGAAATGATAGAACTTTGATAAGGATTTTATAGGAGAAGAGCTTAAGCATAACTCGTCTTTTCAAAAAATATCACAAAATTTGATTATTGTCCGAAGAAAATATGCAGTTGTGGGCAACACATCTTGAGTCAGGCTTTTATTAGTTAATTTCTCTTAATCATAAACATCGGTAGTAGGGGTGAAGATTATATACAAATCTTTTCAAATCCTTTCCATTAGATTTTAAATCTTTGCATTTTCTGTTAGGCTTATCCTCTTAAAATCCCCCCACCTTTTACCCCCAATTCATTTGCACCCTCACGTTGTAAAACCACCAAATATACCCAAATTACGACCTTTCACTTTCAATTGCACCCTCAAGCATTAAATTGACCTCTTTTCACTTAAAAAATGTTCAAAGCAATACTTTAATTTTTACCATATATTTTAAAATAGGACTTAATATTTTATTTAAAATAAAAATAAACCTATTTTTTCAAGTGAAAAGAGATCAATTTAATGATTGAGGGTGCAATTGAAAGTGAAAGGTCGTAATTTGGGTATATTTGGTGGTTTTGCAACGTGAGGGTGCAAACGAATTGGGGGTTAAAGGTGAGGGGTTTTTAAGGGGGTAAGCCTTTCTGTTAAATGGCCTGCACGATACTGTGATGTAAATTTTTTACATACAATATTTCAACAAGTTATCAGGATTTTCTGAAAGGAATATATTTTCATTTGAGAGAAATGTTTTTGTATAATTGTAACTGTAAATGTTTTGACTTAAATTCTTCTGTAAACAGATTTTTAAATGTTTTGACTTAAATTTACGAATTGAAAACAGTTATATCCATAATATATCTGACCCGATGTGAATTTATTTGTTTAGTCTAATTAGAAAAGAGATTTTTTGAATATAATAATTCTATTTATTAAATTAGCAAATCTGACTATCCAAATTTATTTTAAAAATATATCTATACTATATATAAAAGCACGGATGGAGGGGGGGGGGGACAGGCAAATTTACGTTAATATCCTTTTTACTTTATTAAACATAATAATTAAACAAAAAATAACTAAAAAACTATTATAATAATTATTAGAGTTAGAATACTAATTAAAATAAACTATTTCTTATTAAAATTTTAATGAATTTGATTTGAATAAAAAAAGTAAGACTATTTTTATTTTATATTAAATTTTTACGGTTACTCCTTTCTAATTTATTAAGAATCTAATGAATTTGATTTGAACAAAGAAAGTAAAATTTTAGAATCATTAGTTTATTATTTAACCATTATTATTTTATCTTCTTCTATAATAATTGATGGAGTCTGCCTTCTGAACCGGTGAGCGAACCTGCAAAACAGGGTAGAAGCTAACCGGACGGTGGTTGTCCGATTAACTCTCCGATGCTAAAGTCAGTTTAGAGCTTTGAGCAGCGTTTTGAGTATATGAATGTAATTGTGATTCTAGGCATACCTCGTGCTCCTTTTATAGTAGTCGAATATACCTAGTAGAGTTGTATTAGGTAGGTGAATCCTACTTTGTAGGGATTCGGCCGTATCTTAAGGATTCTCCTGATTTGTCGAGATCTACCTTAATCTGATAAGAGTCCTATTTAGGAACGTCTTCCTAAATAGTCTTATCTTCCTAAAGTAGAGCTTATCCTTCCATATGTAGTGTTTGTGTCCAAATAGGACAAGGTTTCCATATTTAGTCGTTTATCCGAATCCCGGACCTGACGCGCTCTTGGCGGATCATGTGGGATTCGGTCTTTATTAGTGTATTACCGAATCTTAGAGATTCGGTATCTCCTTCATATCTTTCCGTCTTCAGGGGGAGTCCGGTGTCGCCTGAGAGTGGATCTCCTGCAACTCGGCTCCATTATACTTACAGTAGGATTCGGTATCCATCATTAGCCCCCCCGCAAGTGAGCTGAAGTAGTTTGGCATTTATGCCTTAGTGGATTTTAGCTCTTTTGGAGCTGAGTTCTCTTATACGGGCGAGTCGCTTTGTATTCCGGGCGAGTCGTTTCATATGTTTGTGTGTGACGTTTCCTCTTTAGTAAGATTCTGTGTTGCCACGTGTCGGCTTTTAATGATTTAAACGGTTAATGATTCAAAAGCGTTTTGTATTTAATCTCTTCGCATTTCTTCTTTTCCCTCTTACTTTGCTTTTCGAATTTACTCTCATTTCTTGTAGCTATTTCCTTTTCGTTCTTCGTTTGATTATTTGATTCTTCGTGACTTGTTTTCTCCAGATTTTTCAGGTATGTTTTCTTTCGTCGTTTGGATGTTAATATGGCTTTCTTCTTTGTATATTCTCCACGCTTTATATTCTGGAAATTTCTTCTGTACTTGTTGTTCTTTGATGTGTTCTTCAACGTGTTCTTCAATATATTTTTTGTTTGATCCTTATTTTGTGTTTATGTTTGTGATTCCCTGTTCTAGGATGCCTCTTAGTCGAGTAGAAGATGCTTGCGCTGCTATGGCTTTTACCCGATCGAAGCTTCGTAGGGATGAAGTCTTAGATATCTATTTTAAGTATAGTTTTCCTTTTGATTATAGGGTAATATTACCCGGTGCCGATATGGCTGCGTCTGATTCTCCCGGATCTTCTTGTAGGGCGGTTCTTTTTGAAGAGCAATTTGCTGCTGGTCTTAGGTTTCCTTTGGATCCATTTTTAGTAGAAGTGTGTAGGGATTTAAAGGTTGCTCTAGGGCAACTTTACCCTGGTACGATTAGAGTAGTGCTCGCCTTTTCGGAGGCATGTAGGCTCCGGGGCTGTGCCCCTTCTCTCAAAGTGTTATATCATTTTGTAGATTTTAGGAAGTGTGATGGCTGCTTCGTTTTCGCCCTTGGTAGAGAAGGGCGATCTCGTATTTATCTTCCTTGCCTAACCAGTCGCTGGCGAAGGCGTTTCTTTATTGTCTATCATAAATTTGCTTTTCTTCATTTTTCGGATGGTTTTTCTTCTCATCCAGTTCGGAGCTGTTCTTCTTCTTTAAGTTTATCCGAGTCAAAACTTGCTTTTGACATATCTTCTTGTAGTATTGTGTCTCGTCCCATTTTAGATGTCTTGGTTAATAGTCATCTTCGGAGTCGGTGGTTTCCTTTGGAGGATCCTCCTCGAGGCTTGGCGGATCTTTGCTACTCTTTTGTTCAAGGTATATTAATTTGCTTAAGTTCTTTTTAATGTTTCTTTTGTAGGATGTCTTCTTCTTCTGACGATTTCCTTTCCGGATTTCAAGTAGATTTGGACGTTCCGATGGGTGGTCCTGACGTTCCTGTCGCCAACGTTATTCCTGGCGACATTGTCGTGGCTGGAGCTCCTGTTGATATCCCCCTAGCTTCCGCCGAGGTAGCGTTGCCTGAGGTTATTGTTATAAATGATGATGATGGTGATGACTTGGCTGTTCCAGTCGGCGACGAGGCGATTCCGTCACTACTTCCCCCTCTAGCATCATCTATCGTTTCGGGGGGAGTTGGGGGTGTGGCCTTAGAGGGGCCTGTTGTTGCTGATTCGGGGGAGATTTCTCTAGGTCGAGACCCGGATTCTCCGTCTAGAAAAAGACGTCGAGTTGTCGATGATTCTCCTACGAGGGAGAGTTTTCCTGGAAGCTCTTCTTCTGCTCCAGACTTGGTTCAATGGGTCGAAGGTCAGGATCCTGCCAGTTTGCTGAATCCGAGAGTGCTAGCGGAATATATCCGGACTTTGGCGATTCCTGATGATGTCACGTGGTTCTGTGGTAGGCCGGGTCAGGAGCTTTCCGATCTGGCTTGTTTTCATGGTTTCTCTGTAAGTGCTTTCTTTCTTGAGTATAATATGTTTTTTGTATTCAGTTGCTTTCTTATTTGTTTATTTCTGGTGTGTAGGCCCTTCAATCTGTTCTGGTATTGAACGACCGCCGACAGTGTGCCGAGGAGGAGGTCGAGCGTCTGTCTGCTCTTTTGGCGACTTCCGAGTCTGAAAGGGCGAAATTGAAGGCCTCTTTGGAAGAGCATGATTCCCTTCTGGCGCAGCTCAAGGCGCAGGATGCGATTAATGATCGCCAAGTGAAAGTGATTGAGAAAAAGACCGATGACTTGACTCAAGAGATCGAGGAGCTCATTCGGATCAATTCCCTTGTTGGTGGGGAGAGGGATAGTCTTAGATCGGAGGTTGAAGGTCTTCACATCCGTCTGCTAGATACGAAGGCTTTTTACTCTGCCCTGATAAGCGAGTATCGCCTTGCGATTGGGAAGAAGCTTCTGGAGCAGAATCCCAATATTGATCTTTCTGGGGTCAACGGGTTGGATCCCCAGGCCATCGCCCGTGATCTCCTCGTCAAGATTTCTAAAGACCGTGTTTAGTAGTTTTCTTTTGATTGTATTTGCTGATGTATTAATTTTGCTTTTTGTAATTCGCAATTTATGAATATATTTTCTTCGTTTTTCTTCGAAATGTGCTTTTGCCTTATCTTTATGTACTTGTCTTGCCTCGAGGGTTATTCTAAACCCTGTTCTTGGCGTTGTTTTTTGTAGAGTTAATCTAAACTCTTTTTATTTTTGTTTTTGTTTCGAGTTAATCTAAACTCTTTTTTGGCGATTCGCCTTTTCTGAGTTAATCTAAACTCATTTTTAGCCTTTCGTGGCGATCTGCCTGGTTCGGCTATTTTGCTTTGAGTTAATTTAAACTCATTTTCTTGGCTCTTAGCCTTTCGTGGCGATTTGCCTGGTTCGGCGATTTTGCTTTGAGTTAATTTGAACTCATTTTCTTGGCTTTTAGCTTTTCTTGAGTTTGATCTTTAATTTATTTTTTCTTCTTTCGTCTTTGATTTAATCATTCGTGGCTGTTCTTGATTTTTATTTCTTTATTGGTTCGTCTGGCTAATCAGATGGTGGCGAAATTGAATTTTTATTGATAAAAAGATGGCATACAAAGCATTAAAGATAGATTTGACGCCATCTGGTAAGACGGAGAGTCGTTACCGATGATGGGTCGTTTTTCATTCCTATTCTTCCTTCTTTTCGGTCTTGTTTTCTTGGAGATCCACCACTGACTCATCATAGCACTTCTTGGCTATTCCTTGGTCTCCTCTCAGCATCACTACTCCCTTTTCAGTCGGTACCTTCATTGCCAGTGCTCTGATGCTGGTTACCGCTGCCGAGTCATGGAGGAAAGGTCTTCCTAGGATGGCATTATATGTCAATTCCATGTCTACTATGTTAAATAGTGACATGATTTTCTTGTTCATTCCTCTTTCTGGGCCGATTATTACTTCCAAGGTGACTGCTCCCAGCGGGGTGATGGAGGGTCCACCGAGTCCTGATAGCGGAATTGGGACTCGGCGTAACCTTGACGCTGTTCCTCCCAACATTTTGTATGCTGCATTCGTCATGAGGTTTACTGCACTTCCTTCGTCGATAAGGATTCGCTCCATGTTCCAATTTTCAATGATAGTAGTCACTACCAAAGCATCGTTGTGAGGTGCTTTGACGTGTTCATAGTCTTCTACATCGAAGATCACTGGCGGCATGTGAGTTTCTCGTATGTTCATTACTTCCTTCCTCTGCTTCCTCCTGATCGTGGAGCTACTATGCCCTCCACCATTAATCATGTGTATGGTTCCCAGAATTTTGGATGGGCGCTCGTCTTCCTTTTCTTTTGGCTTGTCTTCTCTGTTTCTTTTTTCTCCCTTGTCATTGCTCTTCTCTTTTCGGGCCACAAATTTCCTCAGTTCGCCTGTGTCGATCATTCTTTCGATCTCGACCTTTAAGTCTCTGCAGCTATCCGTTTCGTGTCCGTAATCGTCGTGAAATTTGCAGTACTTTCTGGTGTCTCTTGCTTCTGCTTTCATTTTGGGTGGCCATACCACGTTTTTGATGTTTTCTTTGATCCACATGAGGACATTAGTTCGGCTGGTGTTTAATGGAGTGAAGTTATTCTCATCATCTCTGGGATCGTATCTCGATTCATATCTTGTCTGGGGGGCGAATCGTCTGCTTTCTTCGGGTCTTCCTCTCCTGTCATCAGGTTTGGACTTGGTTTTTTCTCTGGATCTCTCTTTTGATTCTTTTCCTTTTGCTTCCTTTCCGCGAATCGCCCTTCGCCCTTCGTCTAACTCGAAGTATTTCTGAGCTATGCCCATTAAGTTTGAGAAAGTTGTGGGTTTATTGACTAGCAGCTTGTCCACCAGCTTTCCGAATCGCGTCCCGTCTCGCAATGCTTCTGTCGCCATGTCGACGTTCAGGTTGTCTATCTTCATAGCTTGCTTGTTGAATCGTTCGATGTAGCTTCGCAGGGTTTCTCCTTCTTCTTGGATACAGGCTCTTAGGATACTGGTAGTGGTTTTAGCTGGGATGTCTGTGAGATATCTGTTGAGGAATTCTGTTGAAAGCGAAGCGAAGCTTTTGATCGAGCCTGGTTTTAATTTGTTATACCATCTCTGGGCTGTGCCCGTGAGCGTGGTAGGGAAAACCCTGCAGAGGATGGCGTCTGATACGCTGAGTAGCCCCATGGTCGCTGTGAACCTAGAGGTATGGTCTCGGGGGTCTCCTTCCCCATTGAAAATTGGCAAGGTCGGCAGCTTCATGCTGTACGGGATGGTTTCCTCCATGATCTCGGGCGAGAGGGGTGATCCTTTCAACCTGAGATCCTCTATGTCTAATTCTTCAGATTTTAGTTTCTTGAGCGCTTTGGCGATCTTCTCTTCTAAATCTTCTTCCACCACATATGTGGCTTTGCTTTTTTGGGGTGTCTCTGACGATTCGCCCTCTCCTTCTTGGTGTTTTTTCTTATTTTGTTCTTTCCCTGCATCTCTTTCTTGTCGCTTACTCCTTGGTGGGGCGTCTTCTTTTTCCTTCTCCCTTCGTTCGTCTCTTTTCGTATTCAGACCGCTTCGGGCGTCCTCCTGGTTGTGCTCATTTCTGGGTGTTTCCGGTGATTCCTCGTTAGATTTTTCTCTGTCAGGACTTTCCTCGTCGCTGGTTTCCTTTTCTCGCTGGTTTCTTGCTTCGTTCCTTTCTTCGTTTCCTCTGGTCCGAGGTTCTTTGCTTTTGTTGTTTTCTGCCCTTGTCTCTCGTCGGCCTGGGTTTGCTTTTTCTGTTCTTTCTCTTCTTCTGGGAGCTGTAGGGCTGAAGTTTTCCCTTAGCATTTTCATAGTTTCTTCGTGCCTGTCGTTTGTTCTTTTGGCCTCATTGGCCAATCTGTCAAGATTTGCCTGTACAGATTCTAGTATCTTTTTCAGCATTTCGCTGTGTGGATCTTGTGCTGCTGCATTCGGTGCTTGTTCTTCAGTGCTTAGGTTGAAAGCAATTGGGATGCTTCCTCTTATTGGATTAGTTTGGTACTGGGGTGTTGAGAAAGAGAGCCCTCCGGTGTTGCTTTTTTCCCCGGAGTTGAGAAGCCCGTCTTCCGTCACGTTGATTATCTCCGGAGTGCTTTTTGGGTCCATTGGTTGCTTGTCTTTCAGGTTTACTCTTTCAGAAGTCATCTTCTTCAATGAGATTTGTTTTTGAGTTCAGAAAAGCTCCTTCTTTTGAAGTTTAGTTAAGCTTTTCCCACAGACGGCGCCAATTGATGGAGTCTGCCTTCTGAACCGGTGAGCGAACCTGCAAAACAGGGTAGAAGCTAACCGGACGGTGGTTGTCCGATTAACTCTCCGATGCTAAAGTCAGTTTAGAGCTTTGAGCAGCGTTTTGAGTATATGAATGTAATTGTGATTCTAGGCATACCTCGTGCTCCTTTTATAGTAGTCGAATATACCTAGTAGAGTTGTATTAGGTAGGTGAATCCTACTTTGTAGGGATTCGGCCGTATCTTAAGGATTCTCCTGATTTGTCGAGATCTACCTTAATCTGATAAGAGTCCTATTTAGGAACGTCTTCCTAAATAGTCTTATCTTCCTAAAGTAGAGCTTATCCTTCCATATGTAGTGTTTGTGTCCAAATAGGACAAGGTTTCCATATTTAGTCGTTTATCCGAATCCCGGACCTGACGCGCTCTTGGCGGATCATGTGGGATTCGGTCTTTATTAGTGTATTACCGAATCTTAGAGATTCGGTATCTCCTTCATATCTTTCCGTCTTCAGGGGGAGTCCGGTGTCGCCTGAGAGTGGATCTCCTGCAACTCGGCTCCATTATACTTACAGTAGGATTCGGTATCCATCAATAATCATTAATATTTCAACAGTTCTTATAATTTGATTAACGAAAAGTTTTCAATTAATTGACAAAGTAGAAGTACATAATTAGACCACGAACATTGTTATGCTTTTACATGTATATACTTAATAGAAGTATCAACTTAAACTAAATTACTCTAAAGTATACAAATTGAAGTACAATACAAACTCTTGACTAGATTAGTAATATAAACTAAATTCAATTATGATATAATTCCGGTTAATATTGAGTGTGACTTTCTTATTGGCATGATTTTTTACTTAAATTTCGTGTCGTGTAATATTTTTTTAATTATTATTCAATCATCTACAATTCTAATTAAGATAAAATACCTCTAATAAATTACTAATTTAAATTATAATTTGATATTTTTTATTTATATTCATTATAAATAAAATAAATTATTTCTAATTAACTAATATTTTAATAATTATTTGAATACTATTTATAATTGTAGAAATATTTATTAAATAAATATAAATATAATATTTGACGAGTCACACTACGAGCCACGTGTGAAACACGTAAAGCGACACTAGTATGTTAAAATGGTTAAAGTCATGTGGATATTGAAAAGTCTTATTAGGCACCGTTTGGATTCATGATTTTAAAGGTCCAAAATCCATTGATTTTACACAATTTATGGATTTAAGAAAAATCCACCGTTTGGTCAAATAAAAACCGTAAAAATCCATGAATTTTTAAAATTCATTTTACTTCAAAATCCACCATTTGATTTCCCACCTCGTAAGTGGAAAAGTTGAAATCTATCGTTTTTCTATAATATGTGATAGATTGGTTTAAAACTTTAGTGTTCCAAAAATATCCCCATATATCCTGTATTTTATATTAAATCCGTGGAATCAATAAACCCATGAATTTCACATTTCGTGGATTTAAAATCTATGAATTTAGAAAAATCTATAAATTTTAAAAACTTTCAATCCAAACAGTGTCTAAAAAATCAAACAGATGTAATCAATTCTAACCAAACCTTATGAAATGCTAATTTTGCCAATTTTGCCTTTTCGGCTTTCAATCATTTATCTAATTTAATGACTACTCATGGATAATTGATTCTCAGGGTATCTAAATTATTATTATTTTTCATTTTGATGACTCAATTTTATTTTTTTAATTTAATTATTAAATTTTAATTTTTTTTCATTTTAAAGGGGAGTTATTAGGCTAGATTATGCATACGTGGAAAGTATTCGGGTAAAAATAAATAAATTATGGTTACTAATTGAGTGCTTTTTTGCCAAACTAAAATAAAAACAAAGTTTAGTAATCAAAATAAAAAAAAACTAAAATTTAGTCACTAAAATAAATATAAAAATTGATACCCTCAAAATAATTACTCACCTATTCATTTAAAAACAAAATTAGACTTTTTTGAATTTCATTTTTAATATTTTTTAATTATTGTTCAAATATTCAAACATAACCGTGAAATAGTTATTTCAGGCAATTCACACTATAATAGGAAAAGGAAAAGTCGGATGATACGATTTGTAATACATCACTGCCTTGTAATGCACTGATAAATAATGTTCTCAATTTAATCTCATTCTTGAAAATTTTTTTATTTCATGCCTTTCACAAATCTCACACACCGAAGAACCAAATTAATTGACAAAGCTCTCAGAATCTTTTCTTCCAATGACTAGACTATTGACAGTAAAAAAAATTACGACTTGAATGTAATTGGTACAATTCACAAAATCAATGAATCAAACTGATAAAAAAAATTATCCAAATTTTTCTTGTCAATTTTATTATAATTTTGGATATATCAATATGTAAAAGAATGAAATTGAACTTAAAAATGAAAACATTTATTTAAAAAATAAAATTCATTTATAAATTAAAAGGCATACAATTCAATTGACCAAATGGATAGAGAAAATGCTTTAACCAATTACCGGAAACAAAATGAAAACTGAATGAACTTGTGGTATGATTAACCAATAAACACACTAAAAAAAAACAATTAAAGTTACGCGCATTGAAATCCTTCTGGCAACTGTTTGCCACAATAGTTGAGCAACAAGCTCAGGTCAACTGGAAGAGTCAAATTAATTTCCAAAAGACTAGCTTTAATAGTTGTGCAAAGACAAACGGCAGCTTCTAGATCAACAAGGTCACCAATAAGACTGCAACAAGGAGTATGTGGCGGAGTACCAACTGTAACACCCAATAAACTTTTCAACAAGTTGACACATACACCTAATTTAAGGGTATCCCTTGGGCATTTAGCAGGTTCGGCATATGAGTGGCTAGAGTAGTCAGGTGCATAGTTCATCGGCTCTGACGGCGTTGATGATGAGTGACTTGAGTAGTCAGGCGCATAGTCCATTGGCTTTGGTGTTGCCGATGATGGATTGTTTGTATAGTCAGGTGCATATTTTATTGGCTCAGGTGTTGTTGATGACGGATGCCTAGTGTAGTTAGGTGTATAGCTTATGGGCTCTTGTGTTTTTGATGAGGGTTGGCTATAGTCAGATGCATAGTCTATTGGCTTTGATGTTGATGGTTTGCTAGTGTAGTTAGGTGTATAGTTTTTCTGCTCAAAAATTGTTGATGATGGGTTGCTAGTATAGTCAGGTGCATATTCTTTTGACTCTGGTATTGCTGATGATGGTTTGCTATTGTAGCCAGATATATAGTCTTTTGATTCTGATGTAGGCTGTCTAGTGTAGTCAGGCGTATAGATAGAGTTAACCAAAGTGAAAAAGAGGAAATTGACGGAGAATAGGAGTGCCCCATAAGATATAACTCTTAAAGCCATATCTAAAATAATTTGATGGAGTTTTTTGTTTTTCAGATGAAACTTTTTATTAGCTTCGAGGGGTTGATGAGAATTGGCACTGAGAGTAAGGGATTTTATAGATGGAGATTAAGTGCAACATGCAATTTTTTAAATTTGGAAATGTAGTGAGTTATGTTCAAAATATATAGGTAGTAGTTTGCACAAATTAGTTGCTGATGACTGATGAGGATTATAATATCATGTCCATTTTTAGTTTACATGCTAGCACATCTTTAATTTTGACATTATCTCTAAAGTGGATATTCAGAATATATGTACATCTCGTTATATTCGACAGATTAGTTGGCATATTATGGAGTCGAGGGAAATTACTTTTTCGGGTGTATTATAAAATTTGATACTAATCGTTATAATATAATTTAAAGACAAAATAAATTACATATTCAAAATCATGATTAAATTGATTAATATATATTGATTGAAAAAATTAATTTACTACAATAATTATATATTTTGAGTAAATAATAAATAAAAGATGATAAATTTAATTGATAGAAATAAGATACACTGTAAACCGTACATCTTAAGCTATTTGGATAGAAAACAAAATAGTCCATAATTCAAAATCCATTTTTTTAATAACTTAAAGTGCAAAATCATTTTGATAAAATTTGTGATATATTTAAATGGTTGAATTTTCAGTAAAATTATTATACTAATTTCGTATTTTAAAAAAATTAAAAAAATAGAGAATCTTAATGAGGTAAATTTAAAAAAAATCATAAATATAAATATTGGGAGAATAATTTAAAATTTTATCATTTTCTAATATTATATGAAAATCTAATTTATTTTGAAATTACACGAAAACAACATTCAATTCATCGTGTTTTATTTTATTTTATTTGAAACAAATTTCATTTTTAATCTTTGTGATATAAAAATTTATTAAAAAATAAATTTAAATAAAATAAACATAACCAAATATTACTTTAAATTCCGTTAAGGCCTTCTCTTTACTCAACAGCAATCATTGTCACCATATTGAGATTTTGCCAATCCAGAGTAAATCAACAATTTCAACCAATGAGCTGTATCTCAAATGGTATAAGTGCTAGGCAGCAAACTGTTAGGTCGTGGGTTCGATTGCTCCCACAAACACTCCCCTTTTCAATTATTACAAAAAAAAAAACAATTTCAAATTTTGGTAGCTAATTTAATATGACAAAAATTCCAGCTTATCACCTTAAGTTGTGATGGGCATTCCTTATGAATTACACTAATAATGTCTTGTCGATTTTAAGAGTGATCCTAATTCCATTGGATGTAGTGATTCGAACAAATATTTGCTCAAGTACTATCAATATATATTTGTCATTTTAATTAGATATTTGAATGTATCACTGCACACACAAACATTATGTTTTATCTAAATATGACGCATAAATTTAAATAAGAACGGGAGCTCTTTTTATCTTTTAGACACCAAATAGGATATTTAGAAAAATGTAGACACTACTAATGTAATTGTTTTCTCAAAATAATAATAAAAATGATATAATAACAATTCAAAATACAACCTTACAATCGAAGTGCGGTGTGGAAGTATACAAGAAGTCCTTACTTTGCCCATGATATTTTAAGGTACATCAAGAAATTAACTGATTAAATGTTGAGCAAACATATATTCCAAGCCAAAGACACATGAACTAAAATGACAAGGAGAACAAACTTCAAAGGCCTAATGTCTTAAAAAAATCCCGATCTTTTAGCCCCTTTTCAATCATACGCTGACGTGAAAATTTATCAATTTTACCCTATTTTGCATTTTTGTGTTTCAATTGTACCCTGAAAAATTAAATTAACGTCTTTTGCGTTTGGAAATTTATTTAAAACATCCTCCATGTCTCGCATATATTAACTGTATATTTTTAAAATTTATTAAAATTTAGTTAAATTAATTAAGAATTTAAATTAGTGTTAATTTGATTATGGTTTTTAGTTAGTTTTTAAAAATAAAGGACTTATTTGTACTTTTTTGAATAAAAAAGAATTTAATTTCATGTTTAGACTTAATTAATTGAATAGTTTCATCATTTAAGTAAAAAAATTAACAAAAATTAAAATATCGGAGTACAATTGAAAACGAAAAATTTAAAAATGGGTAAAATTGACAAATTTTCAACGTCAAGGTAGAATTGAAAAAAAGTTTAAAGGTGAGAGGTTTTTGAGTGATTAGGCCAACTTCAAATCAAATAGAAGAACACAATTATTTTATGTGCATTTGAATCCTATTTTCCCCGATATGGACGAGCTCCAATTTACTGGAACATTAAAGTTAATATCCAAGAGATTAGCTTTTATTATAGTGCGAAGGTCAACAGTGGCTTCAAAATCTAAAAGGTCGCCGATTAGGCTGCATCAAAAAGCATATTGTGGATACCAACTGTAACCTCCAATAAAATTTTCAAGAAATGAGACATAAGCCCAACTTGAAGGCAGTAATCGCTCGTCTGCGTCTACATACATCTACAGTAAAGGGAACTGAATGGAGATTCCTGTACGCTTATTATTAATAGGTCTTACTTATTTTAGAAGAATAGTCCTGTCATATAGTTAGGCTTTTTAGTAAGTGTAGGACTGATACGAAAAAAAGATTATCCCCTGTAAAAGAGACTGACTGGCTCATTTGCTCTATCTCTTTCTTCCGCAATTGGATAAGCGAGGACTGTAATTTGATCTATCTTTTGGACAGTTAGCATGGGTATCATATGAGTAGCTAGAATCAGGTGCATAGTTATTTGTAGGACTGGCAATTTCTTACATGACCCGTTAACACGACACGACACGACACGAAGTTAATCAGGTCCGGATTAAGCTTCTATAGGTTTGGGTCATAAATGGATTAACCTTTTTATAACATGGTTAAATAGCGGGTTAAACAGTTTAAACTCGTTAAGACACGTTTAAATCAATTTAATAATATTAGTTAATTAAACTATTATATGTGACTAAATATATTCATATAATACATATAATTTATTAATTGTTATTTGTTCTATTAAAAATTATGGTTATTTTGGAGATTTGTTGTTTGATTATACTCGTTTAATTAAAAAATTATATTAAATGGGTTAAACGAATTATTAATAAATGTGTTAAACATGTTAAATATGTGATCTGTTATGACCTATTTTACTAAACGGGTTAGACAGTTTTACACGTGTCGAGTTTGAGTTTAACATTTTGAGTTTAAACGAGTTATGACTTAGTTTATTAAGCGTGTCGGGTTTGAGTTTAACATTTTGACACGATTAATTAAACAGGTTGTATTCGAGTTGAGAAAATATGTGTATTTTTAAATGGATGCACAATACATTTATGACACGACGACGAATTTTCAGCCCCAGTTATTTTGCTCCAATGGTGTTGATGATGATGGGTGACTTAAGTAGTCAGGAGCAGAGTCAAATGGCTATAGTGTTATTGATGATGGATTGCTAATATATTCAAGTGCATAGTTCACTGACATTGCAAATGTTAGGTTGCTAGAGTAGTCATGCTCATAATTTGTTTGCTCTGCTGGTATTGATGATGGGTTGCTAGTGTACTCAAATGCATAGTTTATTGAGTCCCGTTTTAGTAATGATGGGTGGCTAAAGGAATTAGGGGGTAATCAATTGACTCCGGTTCACAGTACATAATGCGTATAACTAACCAAAGTGAAAATTAGAAGGTTTGGGAAGAGGAGAAATGTGCTAGAAGCTATAACTCTTGAAGGTATATCAAAAATTACTTGGCGGGGTATGATCCCCTTTTAAGATATTATGATTTTTTTTACGACTATGAGGTGTCTTGAACGGGTTCCAACTATGAAACGACACCTTTAAGCCTTCCACGCTCAGACTAATTCCTACTCGAGCCGGGTAGGTCCCTCGCGGGAGGAAAAGCTCTGACCCCAAATTTTAAACGGCTGCATACATGAGTACGGTTCGAACCCGCGACCTCACTTAAGTCAGTAGAGCACCTTACCAACTCACATGCGCCTTGAGGTTATTATGAACTTTTTTTAGTTTTAAAGGCTTGTGAGAAATGACGATGAGGGCATGACATTTTAGAGGCGGAGATTAAGGCAAAATGAAATTTTACAATCTGAAAATAGTACTCATGTTTGTTGTAGATTTAAGATAGTTTAGTAATTTCAAGAGTTTAATACCCCAATTTGGATTATGGGATGAAGTATTTTACCATGTAATGAACTCTCATAGTCCATTTCTTTGTAATTAAGTAAATAAAAACAATTCTTAAAGAAAGTAAACAAAAATAATCAGATTGAAATATTTTATCAAAAATAGAATTAATTCGTAATTCAAAACAAATACAATTCAATTAATAATAATCTTGCAATTTTAAATTGCATTAACAAAAAAAATACTTAAAATATAATCAGCAAATACATTGTAGAGAGCATAGAAATCACTTAAAATGACCTTAGTTTAAGCGCATTGGAATCCTTCTGGCACCTGTTTGCCACAGTAGTTAAGCAATAAGGTAAGATCAATTGGAAGAGTCAAGTCAATGCCCAAGAGACTAGCTTTAATGGTAGTGCAAAGGCAAACAGCAGCTTCAAGGTCAACAAGATCACCGATAAGGCTACAACAAGGAGTATGCGGTGGGGTACCAATTGTAACACCCAACAAACTTTTCAATAAGTTGGCACATACACCTAATTCAAGAGTATTCCTTGGACATTTAGCAGATTCTGTGTATGAATGACCAGAGTAGTCTGGTGCGTAGTTCATTGGCTTTGACGGTACTGTTGATGATGGATTGCTGGTGTAATCCTGTGCATAATTTATTGGCTCCGGTGTTGCTGATGACGCTTTACTAGTGTAATCAGATGCATAGTTTACTGATTTTGGAGTTGTTGAAGATGGATGACTAGTATAGTCAGGTGTATAATCTATTGGCTCTGGTGTTCCTGATGATGAGTGACTAGAATAGTCAGGTGCATAGTCTACTGATTCGTGTGTTGTTGATGATGGTTTGCTAGGGTAGTTAGATGTGTAGTCTTTTTGCTCAGTTGTTGCTGATGATGGGTTACTAGTGTATTCGGGTGCATATTCTTTTGACTCTGGTTTTGTTGATGTTAGGCGGCTAGTGTAGTCAGGTGTATATGTAGAGTTAACTAAGGTGAAGAAGAGAAGATTGAGGGAGAAGAAAAGTGCTCCAGAGGCAATAATCCTTGAATCCATATCAAAAATTCTTTGATGGGATTTTTTTTTCCTAATTAAGCTTTTTATTTATTTTGAGAGCTGATGAGAAATGACAATTAGGTTAGGGATTTTATAGATGGACTATAAGATCAAATTGCATTTTAAAATTTCAAAAATGTGAGTCATGTGGGTTACACAACATAACATTATACAAAGTGGAAAAATTAGTCGCCGAGGACTAACAATATTTTCGTGGGGGCACGTCTCAAATCTTGGCAAGCCTTAATTGTATATTTGTGTACATTAATTTTTGTTTAATTCCTTTCAGCTAAGAAGCACGGAAACTTCGAAAAAATTGCGTTTCCTGTTTCGGAAATGTTTTGAAAACCGGAAACTCTTGGACGCCCGTATAAAACGTTTCGGGCCGTTTCCGTAAATAATAAAAATTAAAAATTTGTAAAAAAAATTAAAATTATTACTCACAAATAAAAAAATTTAACTAATTACCCATAAATTTTACATTCGCATTGCCCACAATATATCAAATATACTTATTTGTGTTGAATTATATTATATTTTATTATATATTTATAAAATTTTAAATATTTAGTATATTAAAATGAATTATTTTGTTAATTATCATAAATATTTTTATAATATTTTTATAAATATATCCCTATATTTTTGTTATTTGCACGTTTCCCCCACGTTTCATGTCCTTCATTTTGAAAAAATTTCGTTTCCCCGTGTCCGTTTTATATTGTTTCCGTTTTCCGTTTTCATTTCCGTGCTACCTAGCCTTTCAGAAATGTAGGTGTAATTTTCCTGAAGGATGACAAAAGTTATTGTATTTTTAATTGAGCTTTTGCCAAATATGACAGATATTCCTATGCAATAAATCATGGCCCCCGTTACCTGTGCAATACATCATGGCCACCGTTACTTGAGCTTTTGCCAATCCAGACTAAATAAACAACTTCAGATCTTGGTAGCTGATTTAATATGAAAAATATTCCAGCAGCTAGCTTATAAGCTTATGCATGTAGTGGTGGGCATTCCTTACGTTCTAGTTCTAAGACATAATCACTCAAAAGTCTCTCAGCTTTAAATTTTTTACAATTGCATTCTGATATAGAAAAATTCCCACTTTTTATTTTTTTTTCAATTATACAACAAAGTATTAAATTGACCTCTTTTCACATTAAAAAAAATTAAAATAATTTTTCATTTTTAATCTATATTCTAATTAAACACTAATATTATTAATAATATAAAAAATCATTCTTCCTAAAATTATATCCGCTAACTTTTTAAAATCAAAACCATAAAAATTTTAAATTTAGGGTATAATTGAAAAAAAATCTAAAGGTGGGGGGATTTTGAGAGGATTTTCCTACGTCGGTGTGCAATTGAAATGAAATTTAAAGGTGGGAGGGGTTTAAGAGAGTTTTCCAACATCAGGGTGCAATTGAAAAAAAAAAATTAAAGATGGAGGGCTTTTGAGTGATTAGGCCTAGTTCTAACATGTAAACAACTACTTCTAGTTGATTTTAAGCAACTCTTTTCGGTTGAACAAAATATCAATTCACTTCCTCAATTTGACACAAAAAATTAAAAAAAATCATTATCATTTCCATCTAGAAATAATCTTGTGATAAATTATGAATGACAATCTTAGGTTTAATTAAATTAATCATAATCTCCTATTTTAATTAGGGTGACAATTATGAGTTTAATTAAAATTAATTAGAGTTAAGTATGATTAATTAGAGTTAGTTAGGTGAAATTACACATCACACTTTTTTTTGTCAGAGGGCAAATTTTCGGTTGAAATGATCCACTTTACTCGAGAATGACGTTTTTAATTTTTTTGTGCCCAGTTGAGGGGGTGAATTGATCTTCTGTTCAATTTTCGGTCTATCAAATAGGAGATTCGACAGTAGGAAACTAAAACCAAGAGCTAAACATATGCATAGGTGTACCCTCCAACTCCAAATAAAAAGGTGTATTACCAACGGAACCCCAAACATGAGGCGGTCAATCCTACTCTCTAGAGTGCCTTCGCAGTTAGCAGCAGAAAGAGAAAATTGCATGTACGATTACGGTATGAAATCGATCAGAGACTAGGTAACAAATCAGTTAGTTTGACCGATCTTTTGATTGCTAAAAATCATTGGATAAAAGGGTAGCGAAGGCTATGCTACAGAATTAAATTCATCCCAGGTCCCAAAAAAGACAAAACAAAAAAGTATTAGTTTAATTACGACATTCAATTATCTTTTTTACAGTTCAAATTAAGTGTTATAGCTGGGTATATGTAGTAGCTTTTCCCGTGGATACGATTCTGTACTTCGCATTCTATATTACAAACTGGTATTTGTAAGCTTTCGGATTTTTACCAACATGGACCGGTTTATAAATAGCGGTAGTGGACCGGTTAATCGGTACATGCCCATAATTGCATGGCCAAATGACTAAAATAGGCTAAAAACACCAGGCTCGTGGCAAATCATCAGTTACCGCCATATTTTGAACAGAACACCACCAGAAGAAAAACGATAACGACGAAGTTTTATTTTTGTTGGAATTGGGTGATTTGAAAAAAGAAATCGAAATAGATGGAGAAAATAAATGATGTAGTTGAATGATTTGAAAAGGTAAAGGAAAGTAGATGGAGAAAAAAATGATAACTAAAATTTCTCACAAAGAAAATAATTTTGATTTTGAAGAAGAGATGAAGCGGAGAAGAAGAGGTGAAAAAAATAGTTTTATAAATATCTATGAAACTGGAAACGATTAAAATTAACAAATCATATTAGGTATTTCTGAAAATATTTTCTAAAAATAAAGATAGTTTGGATTAATCTCCTATTTTAAAGAGTTCATTCGGTTATGATAAATATGATAGTGAAATTATCATAATATAATGTGGGCAAGTAATTATAATTATGCAATTGAGATGAACTGGAATCCAAGAAAAAAATCGTAGAACTAATATTTTCCTTTAAATAAAATATTAGCATTAATGAAATTTAAGAATGTAGTTTATTTTTAATTAATTAATAAAAAAATCAAAATCAAAATTTTATCCAAATATACTTTGTCCATTTGGCAAGAGTTTAAAGGAAAGCACAACAAAAATCTCATTACGACTAGTTAAACACACGGATGGTTATGAGAGAAAAAAAGTTTAGATTGCAAAAAATCGTCAAGGAGATTTCAAATGAGCGTATGTTTATTCAGTGAATAATTATACAACGCAACGGTTGCGCCACGCCATTCATGCAACAAACCAATAAGGTGTTAGCCATATATAAATGTTTAATAATAAAAAAATAAATAATAAATAAAGATTCTCTATCGCAAATGATTATTGCCTTATTGTAAAAATGATGTGGCACATCCGTTGTTGTGTGGGATAAACACTCTTATTCAGTTTAGTTCCATCATCTAGTCAACAATGAGCGACAATAAAAACATAAAAAGTAAGATCCATTTTTATAGACCAAAACAACATAGATAGTAGAAGGGTGCACCATTTCGAGACGGACAGAATGAAATATTTTTATTTTGACAAAATTACCCTCTTTTATTTTGAATCCCTTTTTTTCTTAACATATGAGGGTTATTTTGTCAAAACAAAAAATATTGATATATATCTACCAATTGTTGTTCTGACAATAAAATCACCCATAGTAAAATTGTATATATGGTAGTACAATTGATCCATGTTTCGAAGGTATATTCATATTCATAATCACGTTTAACTGACACTAGCGAAACTATTGACAAAAGCTAGTGAGAGAAGAGGACGCTGCAAATTTATAGTAAAGAGGATGATTTCCAAGTAGGACCTTTTCAAATCCCGTGCTTGAGGTAATAATCACTTGATACAACTTTGAACAACGTAAAATCCATAATCCACAAGCATCCATATCGGACTTCCTCAGGAAGCAATTACTTTGTCTCTGAAGTTGGAACCTTATGGCGCTTGAAATATTCTCTAAATCCATAGGCACTGATGTCATAGTTGAACTGTATAATAACAAATAAGAAAGAATCAGGCAGGAGAGGAGACACGTCAACAGAAATTTCATATCCGACTAGACTAACTCTAACAACTTCACTAAGTTGGAACTCCTTAAATAATTCTTGAAACAACAATTATGCACCTAAAGCCTTCCAAATATAAATGCAATCTGTTAAGTGCACACAGCTCCAGTCCAATACAATTTTAAGACCGTCCATATAACACCTTAATCAGCATTACATCATAGTTTTTAAGTAATTAACCAGAAAAGATTATTAAAGTGATAAGATCTTTTAAGGAACACAGTAGGCACTGCTTGAGTTAATGAGAGTATAAAGGTTAGACAACACTCAAGACTCACAGGTAGAACTTTGACCGAGTACTTTGTGACGCCAGGATCAACAACCTTTCCTTGACTGTCCGCCTGCATCAGAGAGACGTGTAAGACTAACTTTCATCTCAGAAAACACATGGAACTGTCATCAACAAACTGCTAGAAAAATGCGCTCCGACTCGTATAGTCAAGAGACAATACAGTGCTGTAAAATTAAAATCGTTTCCTGTCTTTTTTCTAAGGCTATCTGATAAAGACAGAATAATTGACATCATACAAAATGTAAATAGAAAATGCCTGAAGGATATAAATTATGTGCCAATTTCTGCATGCATGTGCCTGAGTGTAACGATTGTGAGAATATTGATGGAAAGTTTTCCTAACACAATCTTTTAGTGCACAATAACGAGGAGAAGGAAAATTGTTACTATCAGTTTACAGTTCTGCACTTTGTTCTAATTGCTCAAAATAGGAAAATGAAAATATAAAGAATAGAAGAAAAAACCACTGAGGTAAATATATGGCATATTTTCCCCCTGAAAAAACATCACCACTACAGAGAATCAATTTAAGGACCAATAGCACTAGTACTGCCGCCTGAATCATCCATGGCTGTCCCACAGCAATACCACCATTGCCGCAGCCTCTATTTCGACCACTCTGTTTACAATCTGTACAACCTCCCCTGAACATTAATTTAATTTCTTCTTCACCCAATATCCTTAAACCATTGTTAAAACAATCTCATTGTTTCTAGATGCTAATTCAATGCTAATTAATTGTCCACACTGAAGAAAGATAATAAAAAATAAAAGTGGAAATTTTCAGTTACATATCTTTTTTTACATTTCCCGCCATTTTTTCTTTTCCCGTCTTCTATGCATCAAGTGTATGATTAATAAGCTATCAAGCAGCCATAATCACATATGATGCAAAGCCACATTACAGCAATTGATGATCAAACCTGAGCTAGAAGCCCTTTTACAACAATAACTCTGTCACCATAATATGCCATTCTACAAATGAAAAAAAGGGTTGATTTCTACCAAGTTCTTGATTTAGACATTCAAAACAACATTCACCCACCACTATCAAACACTTGAAAATAAAGTTGATCTAATGGAACTGTTTAATAATGAAGGCACATTATCATATCATGACAAGGACACAAATAAAGCAGAAAAGAATGCCATACTTGTTCAGGGCTGTGGAATATTTCAATGAACGGATATTCCTTCCTCTGTCGTGTTAAACAGAACCCAGGGTATTTTGGACATTCAACCTTCAAAAGAACAGAAGTGAAAAAGCTTGATTAGAGTGAAGATCAGAGATGCAAACAAACATTCAAGATCAGGAAAATAAGAATTTGTTTAGTATAAATTCATAAAGAATCACAAGATAATTATGACGAGGTTTGTAAATAGGGTTTATATCTTGCTAAAATTTATGAAAAATATGCATGAATTACATGTATACCTTTAAACATGAAGTCGGTATCTAAAGGAAGCATTAGGGCATTAAAAAAATGATTTTCCTAGTAAATTCCAGTCCCAAAAGGTGCAAAGATACTTGGCAAGCTCCTAGGATGGTTCCCCCTAAACGTATTATATTCACAAAATGTCTTTATGGTGAGAGCCTAACCTCAAGAATCACACTTTTATAGTGGACTTTGCTTCCTACATAACACTGTTTATCACTTATTTCTGAGCCAAAGACAAGAATGAAAAGGCTTTGATATCTCATGAGTAGTAGTACATAATAAAGAATAATTCATGAATGTAGAACAACTTACACGGACAAATTTTACATGGGGATAGAACTCAGCAGCAGCTTCCTCAAGTACCCGATCAAGATGTTTGGTGTAATTTCCTCTGCACTATCCAAAATGAGTAGTCAAATAAATAAACAATTTTGATAACTAATAAAACGTAATATAAGAAGGCTAAGGTCACTGAATTTATGTTGCCTGATGGTGAAAGCAACAGCTACAGGACGACCTTCGTGAAGAAGTTGGACAAAATCACGCTCTGATTTAAAATGAATAACCCGTGATGGGCCAAGATCTTTGGGATACCCAGTATAATACCTTCATGAATCATAATTCATATCAAAAACAGACAGAGAAAAATCAACCATTAAAAATCTTAATAATGCCCAAGAAAAATGCACTTACTTGCATGAGGCACGTAAATGGCTGATCATTTTATCAAAAAAAGCTTTCTCCTCCATTAAATACAACAATGCAACCAATCCAAGTCTAATTTTATCCTGCAAAACAGTTATTAATTCCTTTACATGTTAATAAAATTTATATTCCATCAATAAGGGACCACTATAAGACTATACTCTTGAATGCATAATCAAGGTCTATCACAAGCTCATAAGCACTACCGACAGCGTACCGGATAAAATTGTAAGCTAATAATTTAAAAAAGAAGGCTAAATTTGGGAATGATCATCAGTGGTAATGCCCAAATAGAAAAAATCCAAAATAATCACACATTTGAATCGATAATCTTCACACATTTTCATTGAAGCATTTTATCAAACACATAGAATGCATCTACTAGAAGGAAAAATAACAACCCATAACAAATAGTTTCAATTACAGGGATAATAAACGTCAGCAAAAGTAAATAGCAAGACAAAAAAAATTACTGTACTCTGGAAGTTCTTGTATTTCTTCCGCAGATTAAATACGCTCCATTTTTGCCTTTACTCTCCAAAATGGCGTAGTATACTGAAGACGAGAACAATATCGTATATGTGTAAATTCTTTAAGTCAAAATGAACATTTTTATTAAAAAATTGCCCAAGACATTAAAAAAAAGGGAACCTTTATTGACGTGTCATAATTTTAGACATGAAGACAACACGTGTACAACTTCTTATTTCCTGCGCGAACACGTGTCGACAATCTTGTAGAGCAGACTAAGCAAAAACGTTAACTCTAAAACCTTTTTTAAGTTTATCTTTATTATTTAAACTGTCAATTTCAACTCGTTAATTTTATTATAAAACCCCTTCTCTTCATCTTCTGTTCAATCCAATCCAATCAAACAAATTCAACTCTTCAATTTTCATTCAAAAGTCTCACTCCGTTTAAACTTAATTTGTTCAGTATGGCTGCGGTTCCGATATGCATCCAATGCGGCAACAGAAGCAACCCTTGCCGGTGCAAAGTGGTGGGTCCAACTCTTGGGTTCGTAGCATTCGTCGTAGCGGCGGCGGTGGAGTGGCCGATCGGTGCTTTTGTTTACATTTTTAAGCATAGGAAAGGTCGGAGAATCATGGCACATCCGGCCACCGTTGTTTATCCAAGGGTCACTAATACTATACCCATTTGATCATCGTCGTCGTCTATTGTAATAATGATTTCTTATATGTACTGTACTGCTAATAATACTAATTATGCTATGTTTTTCCTTTGTTAATGTTGTGTTTATGTGTTTTAATTTGTTTCTAGTTTCTATATATGATTTAATAATTGATTACATTATTTTTGCAATATTTTATTTTCATTTTTCACTAAATGAGGTCAACCACAGAAGCTATGAAGGTGCAGACTGTTTCTTTTCTTCTCCGATCACATATGTCTGTTAATTAAATTATTTATTTATTTATTGTCAATTGCATATGATTAAAATTATTATTTGAGATAGACGTCGTATGATTTGTTAATTTATATTTATATGATTTAATAATGTAACTTATAACAGAGTGCAAACACTAAATCAACTACGATGTACATTAGGAATTTTTAAAATTATACAAGACCAATATTTATATTTATATTTTTATACCAAAAATAAAAGTTGATGCTTGTTTTTGTTAAAATTTTAAAGTTCGTCTTGTGATTGCAAATTAGCTAAAATCCGTGATATAATTTGCAACGTGTCAAATTATATGGCAAATATCGAAATTCATTGTCAACGTATATGGAAATTTCGGCTTTCAACTCAGCAAAAATATCACGAAAAAATATCAATATGTTGATGTGCTAAAATTGCAAAATTCATTGATAACATTGCTAAATTTGAAAGTATGTATTATAATTACAAGTGAAGTCGAAATTGGTGAATTTATTTACAATTAATCTAAATATTATGTGGTTAGTTTAGCTAAAATTAATATAAAGATTACTATTATTAGGTTTTGGTCGGCGTGAATTGTTTATATGGATTAACTCGATTGATCTGCATATAGAAAAATTTAAAATTTTAATTAAATTGAGATTTAAAGATAGATTAAAGGCGCGTCAAAACGATAAGTGCCTAATTAGTCTCATCTTAGAATCTAATTTCTTTATACTTGCTTTTTTTTCTCTTTAAAAAAAGAACAGGGATCAATTTAAACACTTTTTATACTTCTTTTGAAATATATATTAAAATATGGGATTTGTGAAACTTCCTTTCCCGCCACTATTCATATATAAAATAGGTATGGGCTAAAAATACAAGCCTTTTTTTTTTTTTTTTGAGAAATACAAGCTTTATTTTAGCTCTCTTTTTTCACTCATTGACAGAAACACTCAATTAGCTTTCTTACTCTTCCTCCAGTTAAGCGATGTTTTTTTGAAAGTCTTTTCATGTCATTTTAAGAAAATTCAAAAAAATGTATAATATTTTAAATATCCTTCAATTACTCCAACTCACTAAATTGGCTGATCAAAAGGTTTAAATTTTAAAAAACATATATATAAATGTAAAAGAATATAGTTATAAATTTACGAAATTACCTATAATCGAATGGTTTTAGCCTTTAGGTACTGTATTGGTCTTTGCTTAGACGCTTATTCAGTTGTTCCTTCAAATTCAAAACCAGCAAAGGTGACACACAAAGGACTCTAACATTTTCCTATAACTAGTAAATTGCTTAGATCCATAAAGATGAGACTGACTGCCATTTTGCAACCATGGAATATAACCTTTCAAAGACCCACAACAAGTCAGCCGTCAAGTCTACTCTTACCTTGTATTCAATGCCCACTATATCCACCCAGAAAATGACATGTCAGCATCCTTATAGTGCCACATGAATAAAGATCTACTACGACAAAAAATAATAATATTAACATAAATAAAAAAGAAATTGATTGATATATAGTTTTTAATTTATAAAAAATTTAAGTTTGAATCTCCATAACACCATATTAATCTATTTAAATAGGCGTTTGTTTTTTTCATACCGATCATTTTAACGAGAGTTGTTACTTTGTGGTGAATTTGTAAGAATGAGCTACTTTTTTTTTAGAGGAATAAGAATGAGCGACTTTATATAGCTTACACGGTTAGTCAATTTCAAATAAAACAAAAAACTAATAAAAATTTACATGTATAAGAAATAAAAAAAAAAATTCCCTAACAAATCTTTCATAATAAAAAATGACTAAATACACTCATTCGATAATAATAATTTTAAATTTTTAAAAATCTTTAGTTTACCTAGATTTTACTGTCATATTAGTAAAATAATAATAATAATAATTGTTTTTATTAAAAATAGCTAAATACACTTATTTGATATATTTAAAAAAAATCAACAAACTAATATTTTTAAAAAAATTGAGATATTATTCAATTTCTCCTAGAAGTGCTTTTCTCTCATATTATTAAAAAAAGTTCAACTTTCATTTTAACCCTCCAATTAGTATATAATGTACGTGACCTTAATTAGTTATTGAACCAACTAAACCCTCAATTTCTCCTCTTCTTCCCTTCCCTTTCTTACAGATTCCCATGGCAAGGCCATTATTTTTTACGTCCAAACCACAAAACCTTCCATTTCTACCATTAATTAGCATCTTTTTAACAGCAATTACCATCTTCTCTATCCTCTCATTCCTCTGTACTTCTCATCGTAAGACCAAGAAATCGCAAGAATCAAACGATCAACAAAACTCTTCTTGTTCTAATTCATCATCTTCACAGTTTTCTAGTGAGAGAAAGCTTTTCTCTAAGCTGAACAGTAAAATTAGCAGTAAAGCTGTGTTAATGGTGAAGATGGTTTCTTGGAAGAAAAATAATCAACATGATGGGTATGATGCTGTTGCTGTTGTTGACGATGATGATGACAGTGAAGAAGGTGTTTGGAGAAAATCAATCATGATGGGAGAACGGTGCCGTCCGTTGGATTTTTCAGGGAAGATTGAGTATGATTGTGAAGGGAATCGTCTTGATCATGTTCATGTTCTTGTTCAAAGTGGTAAAATTGATCCTTCGAAAATTTGATCACATGTGGGTCTTAAACTTTAACCTTCTTTACCAGGATTAAGGTTTTTCATCACTATGTTTGATCTGTTGTTATTTTTGTATATTTCCGAATAGATTAATATTCGAGCCAACTTTATGAGCTCAATTTCTTATACGAGCTCAAATTAATTTAATTTTTTAAATTGTATTAAATATTTGATAACTAAATATATTGAATTGAGTCAATTCATGAACCATTTAAAAGTAATTCATAATCGATTTGATTAATTGAAATTCGAACTACTCAAAATATTTTATTATTCTAAATATGTATATTTACAGTTTAGTTACTTTCTATGTAAAATCAAATATAAAAAATAATTCATATACATCTAAAATTATTTCGTATACATCTCAAAAAACAATATATAGCTGAAAGAAAATATATCTGAGATGTTTATAAGATATATGATCACAGATGTATTAAATACGTATCTAACACATCGAGGCATTGCCGTTGTGCACTCACGTGCTGGCTTGTTGTAGAAGCTGAAATAATGACTCGCTGATGCAAAGCTAACACACTTATATAGGACTATGTTTTGAAGCGTTTGTAAAACTGATGTGCGAAACAGGTCATTTTTTTGTTTGAAGAGTATAATTGTAAAGAGAAAGAATGCCAAAGTTGCTGAACTTTGGAGGGGCAATTGGATCCTTCCTGATCCCATTGACTCAGAGACAGAGAGAGCCTGGGAATTTATCAGAAGTAATTTCAAGGTGACTAATGACAGAGATAGTATCAATTAGAAAGTTGTTAACAACAATAGATTCTCTATCTCCAATACTAGAGATATCTACAGAACTCATTATGAGAAAGTGGCTTGGCATAAGTTAGTTTGGGGAAAGAATTCTATCCCTAGACACAATTTCATCCTGTGGATTATTTTGAAGAACAGGCTCAGAACCAAAGATAGGCTCGGGAAGTGGGGAGTCATTGATGAGGATAATTGTGTGTTGTGCCAGAGTGATGTGGAGACTAGTGACCATATCTGCTATGATTGCCCTATTTCTAAAGCAGTATGGAGTAAAATTTTGTGCATCTGTAATTGTCCTGTTATTAGCAACTGGAGAAAGAACCATCAGCTGGTTTTGCAGGAAGACCAAAGGCAAAGATGTTAAAGCTGCTCTGAGAAGGAATTTATTAACAGCCACTATGTACAATATCTGGAAAGCTCGCAATTTGAAGATCTTTTCTAATGAAGACCCAGATATCAACACTGTCATTAAAAGGATCAAGATGGTTATCTTGGCCGAATTTGATTCTTGTAATGATAACTCCTCTATTTATCATGATATTTGTAGTATTCGTAGGCTTTAATTAGCTTTGTTGTTCTTGCTTTGTTTCTCTTTGTGAGCTAGTGAGCCTAGGTTGCCTGCGTGCTTCTCTGTTTTGACTTGAGGTTTCGTAGCTGTTTAGGCAGTTTGCCTTAGTTGTAATCTTTATTACTTGTCTAGTAATGAAGCTCTTTTTTTTTGGTTTTCTCCAAAAAATAAAATTGAGTGTAAACAACTTGCAAGTTTAGCGCTTTTGAAAAGTTTAGACTTGTGTAGTATATTCTTTTGATTTCTCAATTATTATTTTTAATAATGAATATTTTAATTGATTTACTTTTTGTAAGCTGCCCATATTTTAGAGTGTTTATCCCACACAACGGATGTGCCACGTCATTTTTACAATAAGCAGCGGCGTAGCCAGAAATTGAAACTAAGAGGGGCAAAATAGAAAAGAATTTCATATGATATATATATATAATTAAGGGGGTCAATATGTATTAATAATCTAAATAACGAGTTAAATTTTAAAAAAATTACTTGAGAAATTTGTAATTTTAGAAAAATAAGAGGGGCAAATGCCCCTCTTATCCACAGCGTGGCTCCGCCACTGACAACAAGACAATAATCATTTACGATAGAAAATTTTAATTTTTTTTTTATTATTAAACATTTGTACATGGCTAACGTTTTATTAGTTTGTTGCATGAATGACGTGGCGCAATCGTTGCGTTATATAATTATTCCATATTTTAATTAAATTTTTTTTAGAAGGTCAAATTGTAACGTATCTCAATGGGCTTGATTTATTATGTAATCAAGCTTAGTGGGTTAACCTAATGTTTTGTACATTCTTCCATAATAAATTATGGGCCAGCCATGGGTCTAATTTTTTTAAGTTTGGAAGATTTACATTTTATATGGTTTTTCATTTAACTTTGTTTGAAATTATATTTACTAATATCTTATAATCTTTTTTTATCAAAAAGCTATGAAAATTCTATTTATATGGTTCTAAAAACCTACTATAAAATTATTAAAAAGCTATTTATAGCTACTAATTTTGTTTACCAGAAAACTACTAAAAAACTACCGATAAAAATTTATTTTGCCCATTAAACTTATCATAAAGATCAAATAAAGTTAAATTTGTAGTTTTAAATAAAAGTATTATCAAAATTGATATTTTATTTTGTTTTATCTCTTAGCTCCAATTTGTACGTCAAATTCCAATAGTTCCCAGCTCCAATTTATATATCACGGTCCAAAAAATTTCTATCATCTTGTTATAGGACAAAAATAAGTCAAAATGCTAACTTTCAAGGAGTTTTTGTCCAAAACTATGAATATGACACTATTTCATCATTTTTGTCAAGTTTAAGGTATAAAATGAAATTTTATGGATTTGAACTATTGTATTAATTAAAAATTTATATAGTGGTAAAAAATTTCACTCTAAACACGTATTAATCCATTTCATGAGTCACGTTCGCATAATAAATTCGATTAAATAACTAACAAACTTAGTTATTAAAAGAAGACATAAATACTAGTTAATGTTTGCAAATTAAATAGATATCTGAAATGATGTGACATTTAATTTATAGTATATCATAATTTATTTTAGAATGTACAGTCTATTAATATAACTAATACCAATAATGTAGTCATAATACATTATAAAAATTATGAAATTAAATAGTACAAGACAATTTTAAAAAATAGATGAATAATTTTTTAAAAACATACATATCGTCTTATATAATGTAACAAGTTTCCCATGCCTTTGTGTTTCCTTGAAATCTTATAATGAGACTTTATATATCGTTGTTAAACTAACAATGATTTGTCTTGTCCTGTATTGCTATAAATATTTAAAGGCTTTGACATGCTTCAGTCTCACGTCTTATAAAGTGACCAAAACTATACTGAAAAATTATAAAATAAATAAAATTAACGGAATATAATTTTAAAGTGAGCATATTATAAATTCTAATATGATAAATTATATTATTCAATCTTATATTTAATTTATTTAAAAAAATTAAAATTATAAAAGAAACAATTTCCCACCGTACACTCTTCACAGATCCGCCTCACTGTGCGCCTTCAGGCTATACTGTCCGTGAAAATCCACAATATGCTTGTAATACGGGCTGAGCCCCGCATGACAAATAGTAGCGTTCGAATCCATCTTACTTGTGATTTGTTTGATATAAATGGGTAACACTAATACGTTATAGAAATTGCATGGATGGGAATGCCAAGCCAAGTGACAAATGATGGAATTGGAATTCATTCCCATCACAAACTATGTACACATTTTTCCAATTCTTTTTCTTCAATTATAAGATAGATATATTAAATTTTTATTTTATTTTGAGGAAAGTATTTAATAAATTTTTAAGTACAAAGAATGTATAACTTAATGGAAAGAAATATAGTAAGAAATCCCATCTTATCTTTAAAAACTTTCCAAGAAATAAGAGGAATTCAATAAGTATTTTCATTGATTTTCTGAAAGATTCATGCATGCAAGACAGATCATTGTGATATACTAAGTTTAGAAGCACATGTAATATGAAATATAGTAAGAGTACATATTTAAGATATGGAAGAGCACTACTCATCCAAAGTAATCGGTTATGGAAGAGGGTCACATCTATATAATATATAGTGATTTTCTTTTCTATTTCAGTAACTTATATACTTGGGAAAATAACACATACAATTATTCGAAAAACAATCTTATGTAAGTAGATTATTTTGTTCAAAATTAGTGATCTTGACGGAATGGTTGCGATTTCTCTCTTTAGGTAAGATATGCATGTATTTTATGTTTACATGACGTTTTATGATTGAGTGAGTTTAAAATTAAATTCTTATTATAAGATGTCCAGAATTATATTTTATTTTTGTTCACAAAGAAATTGATCAATAAATGGTGTAAATATTTTCTCCAAGAAACTTATTCCGTTGAAAATCAAAGTAAAAATATCATTATTTCACCGATTTATTTGATTCGGGCCTTAATTGTATTTTTGGATCAAAAGAGTATACAGATACTTTGAATCATAATTCAACTAGTCGTCAGTGAGCTCTAACCTAGATGGCTAGGTTTCATTGTGCATCACTCAAAGGTCGTGGATTTAATCCACGCCTCTGTCAGCCAGTGGGCTGTTTTAAAATGTATTTTCTTCTTCTTTAACTAATTCTCCTTAATTGGAGAGGAAGAGTGCTTGTGGAAAAAATTGAGCTCAAGTCCTAATAAATTGTTGCAAAACGTTTATATCATTTGAGGTATAGTTTATTTGGCATTATGAATACTATTAATATATTATAAAAATAAACAATGTAATGTTAATTAATTTTTTATTAAGTATTTTTGTGATATATATAATAGTTTAAAATCAATTAAATAGAATGTATATATAAATAAATCACTCAATAAAAAATATTTAGACTCTTACATATTGATTAATGAGAATATAATCTAAATATTCAAATAAATAAGTGTTTCAATACAACTAAAATTTATTTACTATAAAGTATTGTGATAAAAAAAATTAAAAAATTAAGTAATTTATTAGAAAAATTTAAAACAAATGAAAATTGTTTGTTAACCTTCCGAATTGGTTAACTAAAAATTATTTAAATTCTCAAACAAGCAAGTGTTCAAATTTATCTAAAAGACAATTAAAATGAAATTTTATGACATATCAAAAACGGAGAGTTCCCTTCATTTCCATTCACTCTTTTTATCTTAAAAAAATTGGTTTAAATAATTTTAAATGTTAGCAAAATTAAACTTACTAAAAAAATCTATGTTATTGTTTTAAAATTTTATGTAGATATATGAATTTAAATGAAGTATTTGCTCGCTAGGTTGTTGAGAACATGAATGATAAACTATAAAACAATTATTTGTACTTACATAACATTGTCGAATTGTACATGAATTAGAAAATCTAAAACTGATTAATAATTAATTAATTATTAAAACAAAGTGTAGTAGCTAGTCTGTTTCCCACGTTGCATAGTTCACACAAAGGGAACAGACTCTTTATCTCTTCACTAATTAATAATGTCAACCATTAGCTAATATGTCATTATCGGTGGCTAATTATCAACCACTCATTCCTTCCATCTCACGTGCAATTGGCTAACATAATAGCCTGCATGTCACCACTGATTTGACTCTAATTTTAAAGTTTAAAAGTTTGAGTTGTAAAAATTCTATGAATAATTATTGGGTATAACTGTTGCGCCATGTCATTCGTGCAACAAACCAATCATGCGCTAGCCATGTGGAAAAATTAATAATAAAAAAAATAAGTGATAATTAAAAGATTCCCTATCGCAAACTCTCATTGGCTTGTTGTAAAAATGACGTGGCGCAACGGTCGTGTGGGATAAACACTCAAATTCTAATTTGATCTTCTTTTAGATTGGGATTAAATATTTTTTTTATTTTTGTAAATTATTTATTTTACATAGATTTTACTAATTACAATTGTATTTAAGTTATTGGTGACTACATTAATTATCATTAGAGTTTTAATAATAATATAAAAATTAGAAGGAGTCGAATAACTTTCATAAATCTCCTTATAATTTTTTTTATGTCTTAAACAATAATTAAAGAATTTTACATCTATGTTCGTGATGATTCAAATCCATGATTTATCGAAGTTAGATGGGGGCACATTTTATCAATTAAGAACGGTATTAACCGATATTAAAAATGGCTTAAGAAAATTAAAACTCAAGTAATTAGAACAAATCGATGTAAACACTTATCTATGAAATTCAAAGATTTGCAGCTGTAATGATAGTTCGTGTTTACAAGGCTCAAGCTCTGCCCTCACTTACGAACAGCTTCGCGAAGATCACCAGCGGCCTTGAAGATACAAACTCCCCAGTAAAAACTTTTTGTTTCTCATGAATTAGAAAAATTAACTTCTATATATTGTTTACTTTAGACTTGATATGTGTATCACATATGTCCTATACATTTATAAAAATGATTAATAAAAGCTTGATTGATTGAAAGAGTTAAAATTAAAAGAAGAATCACAATTAATTTATCCATCAATATTTTATTATATATATTTATTTTATTTCACATTAGCGGTTAATGTGAAATTATATCTTTAACCAATATCAATTACTTTTCAAATCGCATTACATTATTGGTCCCATGGATAAAAAAAAGTCGAAATTTGGCCCTATATAAGTACATCTAAATTTTTTAAAGTTTGTAATATATTTTAATTTGATAATTTTGTCGGATATTTATCTGATTTTTTTCAATCAATTTAATTATCTAAATTTTCAGTTGAATTTCTTTTCCAATTTTATATGGTTCAATCACCAAAAATCCTCCATCTTTTAGCTCCTTTTCAGTTGCACCTCGACTTTGTAATTTGTCGAATTCACCCTAATTCACAACCTTAGTTTTTAATTCCACCCTCAAAATCAAACTAGATTCTTTTTCATTCGGGGAAATCAATAAAAATTCTTATAAAGTACTTGTTTGAACTTTTTTTCACACAAAAAGTTAAAAACGAATGACTCATTTCAACCTTTTGCAAATAGAAAAAAGATCAATTTAGTACTTGAAGGTGAAATTGAAACCCAAAAGTGTGAATTTGGGTGAACTGGATAAAATTACAATGTCGGGATGCAACTGAAAAAGTGTTAAAAGGTGGAGGTCCATTTTATATTTAGCAAAATCTATTTTTCTGAATTGCATAACATAATCCTTAATCTAAAAAAAATCAAAAATAATAATGCTTGAATTATTTTACCTAGAAATCAACTTTATATATGGAATGATATTCCTCTATTTATCATAAAAGCAAATTATTATAAGGCCTCTATTTATATTATAATTAATAATTCGGTATTTTTTGTTTGAAAATTCTATTTAATGGTTTTTGACTTTCAATTTCGTTATCTCTTATGCCTTTCTATTAATTTAGGTATTAAATCGTTTACAGAATTGGAAGTGAGGTAAATTGTTAAAAAGTGAGGTACCAAATCGTTAACAAAATTGAAAGTGGGTTATCAAATTGTTTGAAAGTAAGTGTTGAAATTAACGGAGGGGCCTAATAATTAACAGAATTAAAAATGTTAATAGAATTAAAATAAGAGATATCAAAGTATTAATTAGGGATAATGTTAAAAAATTATGAACTTTACATATTTTTTCATTTTAATCACGCAATTTAAATTTTGTCATTTTCATACATAAACTACCACTTTTTCTCAAATTCATACACGGTGCTGAAGTGTCACGTCTCCATTGGTGTAATTCGCTGAGGTGGAAGTCATTTTACACCTATAAATGAGTGACACCTCAGCGTCGTGTATGAATTTGGGAAAAAATGGTAGTTCGTGCATGAAAATGATAAAATTTAAACTGCGTGATTAAAATAAAAACATATGTAAAGTTCGTGAATTTTTTTGACATTAAACCTATTAATTATTATATAACTTGAGAGTCTCGAGTAATTTACTCTTATAATAATTTTATGCGCCAGACTTCCCAAATTCCTGGCTAATAATCATCGACGGTCCTCGACCTTTACCCTTAGCTTCCGTAAACCCCCTATACTTTCAAAAGCTTCCCTAAACCCCCCAACCTTTGTGGCGGCGCTTATTCACGGTACTTATGGACGATAATATCCCTACAAAAAAATTTGGCGGCTGGCGGCGCAAAAAAAAAAAAAAATTTGACGGCGCCACATCATCATAGGTCCAAAAATATTCAAAAACCCCAAAACACCCTCAATTTAACCAAATCAAAATCAAACCAAAACACCCTAGTCTAATCTAACCAAACCCAAAACAGCCTAATCAGACCATATGGCCAACAACCGCCGCCGGTCCGGCCACCACCTCCGGCCGCCACCTCGGTCGCCACCGTCTGTTCTGATCTGTTCTTCAAGAACAGATTTCACATCTGTTCTTGAAGAACAGATGTGATCTGTTCTTAGAACAGATCTGGAAATCAGATATGTTTTAAGAACAGATCTGTTCGTCTGAGAAGACGAACGCCGTCTTCTCAGACGAACTGAGAAGACGAAAGCGTCTTCTCAGTTCGTCTGAGAAGACGAAAGCGTCTTCTCAGTTCGTCTGAGAAGACGAACGCCGTCTTCTCAGACGAACTGAGAAGACGAAAGCGTCTTCTCAGTTCGCCTGAGAAGACCGATCTGTTCTAAGAACAGATCTGTTGATCTGTTCTAAGAACAGATCTGGGTTTTCAGATCTGTTCTTAGAACAGATGGTCGCCGGAGATGACGACCGGCGACTGTACCGGCGGCGGGTGGATGGTGGATGGTGGTTTGGTTAGTTTGGTTCATTTTTTTTGGTTTGGTTGGATCGAATATGATTGAATTTTGGTTTGATTAGCTTATTTTAGGGGTATTTTGGGCTTTCATTTTTTTAAAAAAATTATGACATGTCAGATGACGTGGCGCCGCCAGCCGCCATTTTTTTTTTTCTAAGGGTGTTTTCGTCCATAAGGACCGTGAATGGCGCCGCCACAAAAGTTGGGAGGTTTAGGGAAGCTTTTGAAAGTATAGGGGGTTTAGGGAAGCTTTTGAAAGTATAGGGGGTTTACGAAAGCTAAGGATAAAGGTCGAGGACCGTCGATGATTATTAGCCCAAATTCCTTAACCACGACACGAAGAAAAAGATGAAGGAAACCTTCAAACTTATTTCAAAATAAATGATAAATAAACTTCTCCTTCTACTCCAAGTAGACAAGACACTGGAGTTGATGATTGTCATGTTTCAGTGAAAACTTTGATTATGTATTTGTGCGATACATACAATCCATAACAACCTGTAATGAATGTTTAAGCACATAATTAGTCATATTAAATTAGTTTAAACTCTGTAATAAAGCTGAAAAATTGGTACGTGTTTATTTTGAAATTCTAAGTATGGAATCAATCATTGTGGTTGAATTTTCTAACTCAATTATTTAAGGACAATATAGTACTCGCCAAATCTTATCTAAGTCAGCAAGAGAAATGATAAACAAATAAGGATTAGCCAATTAGGGGAAACTAATTATCTTTTTTTCTTTCCAAACTAACTAATTATCTTGCATGGGTTTTGATAGTTGTAACATAACATGATAATTCTAATAAAACTAGGTCCATTAACTTAGAATAATTACAATTGACGGAGAGATATTGTGGATTATAGATGCTGTACCAGAAAAAGATGAAAAAGTATAAAAAAATGAAAAAGATTAATGGCTCGAAAAGTTAAAAAGAAAATATTAATAATAAAACAGACTAAAAAAATAACTATTGATTGGTAGTCGGAGTGGAGAAATTTTTAGGTAGACTCAGTTTACCACGTCATATGTGGACTAACCTATTATATTATAATATGTCACTAAAATAGGGGTACTATCATAATTTTGTTTGTTATTTTTTTACACATTTGAATAGTAATATTACAATAGTGCCATTATTTTAATGATGTGTTATAATATGATAAGGACAATTCACGGATGACGTGATGAACTCCATCTAAGAATTTATCCGAACAGAATGGCAATTTTTCCTATTTCTTAGTTCGAAAATTATTGATAATGATGTAGCAATTATGTGTTTATTCTATACTACTGAAATTCATTAACCATTCCAATAATCCATATAAATCTATAAATTAGAAAAACCAAGTAAGTAATAAGATCTATATTTGATGATCTGATTTTTGGTGGTTCATTTAATTGGGAATATTTACATACCGGTTTATAGGGGTTGGAACATGTGATTATCCATGTGATGGTTATCAAAAATAAGTAAATAACACCTGCCTAATGGTCCCCTTCCCTTCAAATCTAAAATAAATTACAGATAAATTCTTACTATACCTATATTAATTATATACACTTACTTATTAAAGGTGTATATATTGTTAAGATGATGTTTATAGGTCTATTTGTATTAATGGAATAAGATATCCATATCAAAAAATATAAATATACGAGCTTCTGCTTGAGCTTCCAACAATAAACTTATCCATTTGATTTCCATCAAAATTGCAGATACAAAAATCATTTTGCTATCTTTAATTATAGATTCCATTGAGCCAGTATATTTTAATTATGAGAAGAGCAATTCTTTTTTCCTTTTGATAATTTGAGATATTAAACTCTATAAATTACTAAATTTTTCTCAAACTAAAAAGATCACTAAACAAATTTTTCTAATAAAATAATCATTGAATTATACCTTTTTTATAAAAATATTTATGTTGTTACAAAAAGAACATTAACATTTTCGGGAATTACAAAAAAGTTAATGAGTTATATCTTTTATTACAAAAAAAACCATTGAACTATGTTTCTTCTTGTAATTTCAGTTTCCATATAAGTAAAAACATTGCGTTTTAGCGTGAAAACGGTACGTTTTATATGGGTGAACTCCTTTTGTAACAAAACGTATAGTTCAATGATAATTTTGAAATAAAAATTTGTTTAGTGATTTTTCTGTAATTTGAGAAAAACCCGGTAAGCTACAGAGTTTAATATCTGATAATTCTAGAGAGCTTTTGTGGACATAATTGAATTTACAGCCTAACAATTTGCTACCTAGTATTTATACCATTTGAGTTATAACTAATTAGTAAGAGCAATTTTACTCCCCCTGATTTATAATATTTGTCGCATTTGGCCATTTCACATAGATTAAAAAAATAATAAATATATCTTTATTTGTATATATTTTTATTAAATTTTCCATATTAATTATCACTAGTTTTATTATTTTTAACTTGTTCTTTCAGTCTTACTAAGTTGTTTATTATAGGGATAAATTCAGAAAATAGCAATTAATATTTTTTTTAAACTCTAATATGATAAATATTATGAACTAAAAAAATTTCAAATGCGATAAATATTTTGGACGGAATGGAGTATTTAATATTGAAATATAAATAAACTCCAATAATTTGATTATTTGTGCTTTCATTTAAGTTAATGCATGTCATGCTATAAGTCTATAACGAATAATTTAAATGGTGTTTCAGCTACAAATTGTATATTTTCGATACATCAATTTCAGACATGAGACTATAGTTTAACATTATCTTCATTCTCAATTATTAAATAGTACTATATATACTTTGGCATGCAAGATGGGACATAGGCTGAGTTGACTTGAATTCTTTCAAATATATTTTAATATAGTTTTACACGTTAAAATAATGTTCAGATTGGTCCCCAAAGAAGACTAAAATATATATTAAAAAAATCAAATTTTCTGCTGTCCAATAATGAATTATACTAAAATTTGAGTAAAATGATATTTATAGCCAAATTTACACTTCTGTTATTGGATTTTCTGTAATAATATCATCAAAATTGATAGCCAAAATTCTTCAAAATCAATGATAAAAATACTAAAGCAAGATAACATAATATTAATCGGATATATGTGTCAGTTAATGTGATAAATTCAATCTATTCTTTATATTTTCCAGATCTAAAGACCGGCTAATTAAAAACCTTAAATGACTTAAATACAAGATAACAAAAATAAATTGATGATTCTCTATTAATTAAAGAAAAAATGACAGTACAAGTTTTTTTGCTGTCTCAGTTTTTTTGCTGTCTCAGTTTTTTAGGGTCATTAAACTTCTGTATTAGTATTTCATTTTGGCTATAAAACGTTAATCTGTTATAATTTAGACACCGAATTTCAAAATTATAAGCAACACGAGATTCTTTAGTAATTTCATGTTAAATTGAGTCTATATCAACTAGCTAGATCTTTCCACATTATATTTCTTCTTATATCAATAATAAAATATAATTTCCGATGTTATATACTAAATCTTCATTTTAATTCATTTTAATTTAAACATAGATTTTTATTGTTATATGATGTGGCAAGATCCCAATGCCGCATAGATTATTTAACTTGAAATTACTTACGAAACTTATTATTGTTTGTAACTTTAAAATTTTAAAAATTCAGTGTCTAATTAAATTGAAATAAATTAAAACTTTTGTAAGCCTCAAAAATTTGATATCCTCAATTTTTCATTTGCATTACCCCCATAAAATAATAAATTAATAATTTTGTTTTACAAGATCTTCATATGAAAATAAAACAAAAAATTATAATCCACCATTGCTAACTTCCAAAACAAAACATTCCTTGTCTTGAAAAAGTTATTTTCACATTATATTATGATATTTATATATATCTTCTTCTTCTAACTAAATTATTTTGAACTTGAACTTGAATTCCCGTCCTTCTGAGATGAAAGGATGGCATCAATGGCTTCCTTTACCTGAGAAATATCAGGAGCTTTTCCGCCTTGAACCGGCCAAAATTCGTCGGTGGCCAAAACCTAAATAAAAATATAAAAGAATCGTCAAGCATTAAATATCCTAATTCCTGTTTATTAAAGGATAATTCTAAAATAATTCATGAACTTTAGCGTTTAACACGAACTTTTAGTTTCGACAATTGAAAACAGGAGCTATTAATTTCGCCAATTTGCAACACCGAGCAATTTTTTGATAAAGAATACAGTCAGAGAATATACATTACTATGTCATTGCTCCGATTCCACATCAGCATTTGTTAATCAAATTGCAGATTGGCCTAATCCTATCTTGGATGGATTAATTGGTTAATTTAAGGGCATTAATTACCTTTACTTGCAATTGAAGAAACTTGACATAACTAATGGCTTTCTCCAACATTGTAACCAAATCAACCTGTGCAACAATAATCAAGATTAAGAATATTATTGAAATAGAATTAAAAGAAAGGAATATTATTGTAACCAAATCTACCTTTGATCCATTAGGCACAAGCTCCTGCAACATTTTAAGCCGTTCGCTAATCCGCTCTCTTCGATTCTATAAAAACAAATATTTTGTGTTGATTTTTGCTTAATTTTGAAGCAATTTTAATTTATTCCAAGAAAACACAAAATCTAGTAGCAGTTTGACTTATTTGTAAAGCAAACCTTTGCTGCAATGCTTTGTGGATCTTTAGATGGAGAACAAATCTTGGGGTTTTGCTTCTTATTTCCACTATTAATGCATTGCTTCTTTCCACCTTGCATACTCTCTCCCTATTATCAAAACATGCAAATTTATATTAAAATCCATTTTATTTGCAAATGAATTAAATTTATAATTCATTTGTCTAATTAAGTACAATTTTAGTTCTACAAAACAATCATATTCATTTATAAATGAATTCTGCATTATTTTATAGATTGCATATAAACTAAATCCACTAGTAAATTGGAAATGAGTGTGAAAAAGATTATACCTTTTTAATTACATTTCAAACGAAAATTCATTTCTACAAATGATAATTTTTGATATATTTTAAAAGTACAAAAAGTTGAATGAAGACTATGATCTAAAATATCTAGAAGGTGTATAATTGATTATAGTCAGTAGCGTAATTAGAAAATAAAAAATATATATGCAAAAGAGGAGAAAAATGGCCGGTGACTGAAGAAGACGAGCAAGATGAAATAATTAAAAACAACCGGAGACAAACCGGTAAAAGGCGATTAGAGGGACGACATCCGGTCTGCCCTAATTATAATTATGATAAGGAAATTAAAATTAAAAAAAAAAGAGAAACAAAGAGATTACCACAAATGGACGCTTATGAAAGTTAGCATCTTGTGTTGCAGAGTCTTGAATATTCTCACTAGCAATAGTCTCTTCAGAATACAACCAATCCCCATGATTTTCTTTCTCACAATTGGCAATAGAATTAAAATTACTAGCTGTTTGAAAACAATTAATATCATCAACCAAACGAGGATCAACACTAGACTTATTAGGGTTCATCTCAATATTCCAAAAATGACCATAATTCAAATTTGGGTAATCATCACTACTAGTTTGTGATGAAACCTTATTATTTTGCTCAAAACTAAGCAAATTCGATCCATTACCATGCAAAAAACTATTAAACCCGCCTCGAAAATTGATTAAAGAATGAACGACTTCGTCTTGATTCCGGCTCGTAGAACGAATCAAGAATTCATTATTAGAATTAGCACTACTAGGACTACCGAGAGAAGAAGAAGAATGAGTACTCATGCCTAAATTCTTGATATTATTATTATTGCCTTCTCCTTCTTCTAACCCTAATTTGTGTTTTTCATCAAATGGGTATGGATCTAAGGAGGAGAAATCACCCATTAAATTTCCATTATAGGCACAAGTTTGAACCGATCCCAAACGATCTCTAGTAAGTGCCATTTTTGAAAGATAAAGAAAAAATAATAACGAAGAAGAAATGGAGTTTGCTACTACTTGTGTCTAGTTCAAGGGACAAGTAGGGTTATGAAGAATGACACCAACAATAAAAGCCTATTTGTAGAGACTGAACAAATAATAGTATAATAATTATTTTCATATTTTATGATTGTGAGCAAACTAGCTAGGCTGGTAATTAAAAGGTTTTAACAATTTTGTTTATACAGCAAAATTTAGTGAAGTTTTAGGGATTAAATACATGAATGGGATCTAAACTTTATCGTATATTTTAAATTGATTCCTAAAATTCAATTTGTGTTGTTTTAGTAATAATTTTATTTTTTGATCAAATTAAGATGACATGTCAACTAGTTGAAGTATATTCTTAAAATATACTGTTGCACCAACGAACTATATTCTTGAAGGAATTACTAGCATGAGAGTTGATGTGGTAATATATTATCGATTTTTTATTTTTTACGGAACTATAAAATTTACCCCTTTAGTATAGTTTTTGTCCCCGTCTAAGATTATACTTCAATTGATTTGACATGGCAATTTAATCTGGTCACTTCAAATATTGAGATGCTTTCTTTTATATAACACTACTAAAAAACTGTGTTTTACCGACGGATTTTAGCGACGGATTCAAAATCCGTCGCTAATTTTTTTTTACCGACGGATTTAGCGACGGATTTGAAATCCGTCGCTAAATTGTCATTTAAATTGGCGGGAGTGTTCCCGCCAACTTTAGCGACGGATTTTCCGTCGCTAAAGTTGGCGGGAACACTCCCGCCAATTATTTTGATGTATTTAGCGACGGATTTCAAATCCGTCGCAAAATCTGTTTTTAGCGACGGATTTTAGCGACGGAGTTAAATCCGTCGCTAATTACCGACGGATTTTAGCGACGGATTTAAATCCGTCACTAATTATCAAAAAATAAAAAAAATCGTAAAAAAATTATTAAATTAAATAAATTTTTTATCAAAAAATTATTTAGAAAAATAATTATTAAAGAAAAAATAATTATTATTTTTTTAATTATATATAATATTATTTAAATATAACATAAATATATATATTAAAAATATTGTTATTTATTTATTCATTAATAATTATTTAAAATAACTATTAATTATAAAAAATAATTATATTAAAATGAGGGAGGAAGTATTTGTCATTTTTAGTTACATTTAAATATAAAAATACATATATATATAACAAGAAGCTGAGCTGGTTCAGGTGGAGATACGCGCGGGAGAACTTCAAAGTTAAAGAGCAATGAGTGGGAGCAGTGGGAAGGATGGGTGACCTACTGGGAAGTTTGTAAAAATTGCGAGTGGGTGATGGAGGCAACGGATGGGTAACCGACGGCGACGGGGGACGGGTGGGGGGCGGAGGTTGACGGAGTGTGACGGGTGTGTGACCGATTAAATAATAATAATTTATTTTACGATTTAATTTTTTTTTATTTTTTGGTAATTAGTGACGGATTTAAATCCGTCGCTAAAATCCGTCGGTAATTAGCGACGGATTTAAATCCGTCGCTAAAATCCGTCGGCAATTTCTGAAAAATCCGTCGCCAAATTTTTTGGTCCGTCGCCAAAAATTTAGCGACGAGGATTTTGCCGACGGATTGAATCCGTCGGGAAATCCGTCGGGAAATGTTTTCCCGACGGATTTCATGCTTTTAGCGACGGAAAAATCCGTCGCTAAAAGCAAACATTTTAGTAGTGTAAGTGGGGAGGGTGAACAGTGCTGGGAGGAATTGTATTTACGATTTTGGCAGTTTGTTGCTTACCGCTATATACCATTTGAGTTACAACTCGTTGGTAATATTGATATGCTTTTATCCGAAACAAAAATTAAAATAAAATTATAAAAAGATATATATTTGAAGTTAGGTAACCAATATGATACATGTAGTAAAATTGAGGTATTAGTCAAGTATTTAATCAAACTTTTGCCAATTGAATAAATATTTTATCTCTTTGTATGGGGATTGTTAGCTGGCATATATGCAGAAGTGAATAAAATTGAAGAAAATGAAAGAAGAGAAAATATGTTAATTAGGGCATGCAGAGAGCAGCGAAAGGATCGCCGGATTATTTGCCATGCCCACGTCTTTCAAGATTCCAATATGTTTATTTATATTTAAAGTTCTACACTTGATAGTCTTTAATTTTTAAGAACATAAATAAATTTTTAAATAGACTATATCCATTAAATATTATCTCAATATAGTGAGTTATATTATAATATATTATTTAAATGATGACGATAACATATTATTTTCATTAAAAAAACTTATTCAGTTACATGCTATAATTCGATTGACTTTATCTACAGATAATACAGTAGACAAACTATTTAAAAATTTCTCACCAGACTAGTTACATGATTTTTTAGGGTGTTTCCTACAGTCTTTCCTTGAAGCTTAAGCACGTGGATTCAAGATTTGTTTTAATTTTTATACTTGCATTTGTATGGTACATTAATTCCATGCTTCATGTGTACACTAGTAATAATGGAAAATTTTATTTGAAACCAACTATACATTGATTGTTTTTTTGAGTCATCGTGATGATGATGATGATCAACTAAAAAATTGACAATACTTGGTTTTTAAAAATGTATAGTAAATTCTGTCACATGTGATGAGTATGATTTTGTTATATTTTTTAAGAAAAGCCGTCCATCATGTTTTAGGGACAAGGTTACAAGAATTTTTAGCATATGTATAGCAATCTTGATTGTTGAATGATATAATTCTTTTTGTTTTTTCGATAACTTAATATTGAGGTATTCAAAATCTTTGTTATTTATAATTTGTTTGGAGTATGTGTTTGTTGAGATTTGATTAATTGTTGTTGTTAATATATTAAATAATCATAAAGCGTATATGTTTTTATAATTATTTTTAATATAAAAATTAATTGAAAATTTATTTTTTTGTAAAAACTCTAATAAAACATTAATAATTATAATTACTATAATGTTATAATATTATAATATTAATTTTATATAATTTTATATTTATAAAATAATTAGATTATTTAAAGAATATTTTGAAGATCTTTATACATTATAAAAACTATTTATTTTAGTATGAACAATTTTGTCTAATAATTAATAATGTTAAAAAAGCTGTTGACTGCTAAAAAAATTCAAAATATTTTTTTTTCATATTAGATTATATTTTATAAACTGATTATATTTTAACAAGATTAGTCTCTTCCAAAAAAATTAATAAAAATAAATCAACTTTGAAAAAAGTATTCAAGATTAAATATTTACGGTAAACAAGTTATCAAATGTATAATTGTTTAAAGGTCTAATTTGGCGCCGAACACTAATTTTTTTTCGCCTTTCTGGAAATCTCTTCAAAACTTTCAAAATTGTAAATCTATTTTAATTTGGTCAAGTTATTGTAAATATATCAAATTTTTCAAAAAAATTTAATATTTTCAAAATTGAGTTATTTGAACCATGCAGTATTTCAATGGGCAACTGTTTTAAAAAAATTAAAAAATTACTCATTCAACTGTCATGTAATCACAATTAAATCAATTTTGAAAAATTAGATAGATTTTCAGAAAATTAGTTAAATTAAAATAGATTTATAAAAATGGTTTTTTCGTGGTTTGTTTAGAAGAACAAAACAACTCGTGCACTCATATTTCTTCTTTTAGAAGAGACTATTACAAGAATGGAGAGAATGAAAATACAAAAGAAGAGGAAAAATAAATAATAAAATCGAATAAATTACAATATTAAATCGTTTCACCTATAGCATAAAAGGCCAAATTAAAGGTCACACTTGATCATATATTCTTAAAAACATGAGAAGCATATAATATAAGTATGGCATTAATATTTCATCAATAGTCATTGAGAATGTATTCAGTCTTACAAAAAAAAAGGGACTTTAATAGAATTTAAAGTCGATTCTAAAGTCGTAATTTGTTTACAAATTAGTTTAGAATTATGCAAGTTGAACGACTATGAACACCTAATTACAGAGTAGTTTTTCTGTTTTGTACAAAATACAGTCATTTTGTTTTCATAGAGGAGAAAACCGAAGCTGTCATTGACATTAAAAGGAAATTGCTGTTCCTTTTCCTTGTTTCATGGAGATGTGTTCTTTTCTATTTAATTTCTTCATATGCTATCAATTTGGAAATCTTCATATATGTGCCATTTTTAAATGTTCTATAACGGAAAAGGAAAGTACTGGTAGAAAGAATAAAAGTTGAGAGAGAGAAATATAATGAGTGAAACGGGATGAAACGATTAAAGAGGATAAATATAATTCTAAAGGAGAAAGAATTGACTAAAAACGACTAGTGACAATTAGATCTGTTTATGGGTCGGGTTCAGACTGAACCCGCCGAATTTTTTAATTTTTTATACAAGCCCAAGCCTGGCTCGAGCCCTGCTCGGATTTTGTATTTCCTACTCAAATCTAGCGCTAACACTATATTTTTGTGGGTTCGGGCCAGATTCGGGCGGACTTACATGCAAAATCTATAAAAGTTAAAGATTGAGTCCGACCATAAAATAACGGGCTCTTTTCGAGTTTGGAATCAGGTCAGGCTTGGGATGAAAAATCATTGCCCAACTTCGGTCCTAAGAACCGGATTTGGACAGGTCTGGGCGAATACCCAAACCCATGAGAGGTCTAGTGACGATCGACTAGAAGGAATGGCTTGCCATTCTCCTCTTTAGTTATTTAAAAATAAAAACAAATTACTCTTAAGTCACCCACATATGTTATAATTCAAATTTTTGTCTCTTTTATTTGAGAATTAAACGATATGATTTTTTATTTTCATTAACGTTTTAATCCTTACATCCAGTTTTGGTGTTAGTCAATTAAGTGAAAACATTTAACTAAAAAAAATTAAGTTCATTTTACTCCTTAAATTTATACTTTTAATATGTATAAATAAAAGTTAAAATAAAATGAAATTTAATATTTTAATATTTTTACTTTTTTTTTGATTTTTTTTAAAAAGTAAATAAAGTAAGATAACTAAAAAAATAGTAAAAAATTAACTTTTTAGAAGTTTAATGTATAAAAAAATAAAACAAATTAAATTCAATTTTTTAAAACTATTAAGTCTGAAAAAAAGTTATTTTTATTTATATATGCATCAAAAATAAGTTTAATGGCTAAATTAAAATCTAATTTTTTTAGTTAAATATTTTGACTTTGTTGACTAACACCAAAATAAACAAAATGATTAAAATATTGACGGAAACAAAAGTAGGGTACCATATCGTTTGATCTTCAAACAAGGAGGATGAAAATGTAAATTATGCCATATATGGATAGGCCTGTGCATCGGTCGGTTTCGGTCGGTTCGGTGAACCGAACCGAAAAACCGAAACCGAAAATAGGCTAAAATCAAAAACCGAATCGGTTCCGAAATAGACCAAAAACCGAAATTGAACCGGACCGAAAAATTCGGTTCGGTTCGGTTCGGTTCGGTTTAAAACCGATTTTTTTAATTAATTTTTTTTCCAGTTTTTTAATATAAAAAACTAAAAAAACATTGATTAATAATAATTTTATATATGTTGTTTGTATATTTTATCTATTATAATAAATTTATTAACTTATATATTACATATTATTAAATAATAAATACTAAAAAAGTATAAATAAACATATAAATTTTAAATTTTTCAAAAAAAAAAAATTGTTATTCGGTTTTTCGGTCGGTTCGGTTTGTAAAAACCTAAAACCAAATTGAAAACCGAATATCAAATTTTTAGGTTGAAAAAAACCAAATTAAACCGTTTAAACCAAAAAACCGAACCAATCTTGAAACTTCGGTTCGGTTCGGTTCGGTTTTTCGGTTCAATTCGGTTTTTGCACACCCCTATATATGGAGGACTTGAGAGTAATTTCTCTAAAAATAATTACTATTCACGTCTCTCTTTAGGTTTAAAATACTACCACCTCGATTTCTAAAAAGTCTATTGTTTTTTCCGGATGTTAAATTAAATACATTATTTTCTTCTTCTGTTAGTTAAGCTATGTAAGTTTTTGTTGTTTATGAAGCTACTGAATAAGGTCCCAATTGGCACAAAGACATTACAACTTTAGCATACATTCATACCATTACAAGAAGTTGCAGTAATCATTAATACCATGTAATCAGCTAACCTACTGTAGAACATTTTCTACCTTTATAATCAAATCTAACAAAAAAAAAATAGTTTATTCAATTATAGCATAGTTTAAAGAATTTTGTTTTAATGTAATCAAATTCGCCAAAATGAATCATTTAAACATGATTTTACTTATATGACAGCTATTGAATGGTTACTTTTGCAGACTTGTCTATGAAAGAAAACCATTCAAAGGCTCCTATATGAGCAAAATCAGACTCGGTTGATTTAACTGGACAGACTTCACTACAATTGAAATAAATTCAGTTGAATCAAACTATACTTGACAAAATTAAAATTTAAAAAGGCGGCAAACATTTACGTTTTTTCTAAGTCATTATAGTTGACATGCTACCAAGCACAAAGAAAAGAGGTTCATAAATAAATTCACCAAGGAACGCAACCAAATTCACAAAAGAAAGATTACACTAATTCATAAAAATTAAAAAGGATTACAAGTATTACTATCTAAAGGAAAGAAAACTAGACGCCGGAAACTAATAAAATGCACATGGAATTAAAACTTACTGGGATTCAATTTGCATTCTTTTGTTTGCCTTCTTCTTATTCTTTCTCTTCCTTTTCTTAGAGATAGGATTAGCAGCCATAGATTGTTCTACTGATGGATGCACAAATGTCATTGGAAGTTCAACTGCATCAGAGACTTCTGAATTTGGTTTGGTGAATATATGGCGGGGAGTATGCATCACAGAAGATGCCTCGTGAACTGCACCTGTTTGAGTATGCATCACAGAAGCTGCCTCATGAACTGCACCTGTTGGAGTATGCATCACAGAAGATACCTCCTGAACTGTACCTATTGGCATTGCGTCGTTCGCCAAAATAGCTTCAGTTACTGTATTGTTACCAGTCATAGGCACATTGCTATGTTGAACATCCTGCGGGTTTAATTTACGCAGTGCAGCATATAAGTTTCGTTTTGACTTGACATAATTGGAAATAGTTTTACTTGACTCCGCATTTCCTGCAACATTCAAAGAGTTAACTACACAAAGCAATGACACTCATATAAATAATTCAAAAAATGAAAATCAATTAAGAACTTGATCAACACACCTAAAAGGGACATAATAGCAGTACGGGCTGTCAGCTGTTCAGCCTCTTTCTTGTTCCTACCAGCGTTACCGGTATATGTTACACCATTGAAAACCAAGGAAGAAACAAAATAGGGAAGAACCGCTTCCTGCTTAACAGTTTTATATGTAGGCTTTTCAAGTCGCATCTTGGCTGCATACTCATTTAATATAGACTTGCAAAATGTTGTGTCCTGAATTTTTAATTAGAAAGGGAAAAAAAGAAAGAAAGATCAGCACAACAGACATAATAAATTACGTATCACATTTTTAGCATTATTCATTCTTTTGCATTGATGTCAAAGACTGAAAATCTTATAAAGATTTATCATAAATAATCTAATAAGGAAAATAACATCATAAGAGTACGAAGATTTATCCTACATCACAAAAGGAAGAATTTGTATCCAAGTGACATACCTCACTAACAAAGGAAGATCCTTCATCGACTATCTTCTCTTTTATGGAGTCTAATGCAAGTCTTGCTACATCTTGTTCAGCTTCCTTTCGATGTAAAAATGCATTCTGGGAAGAGAATTCTTTTCCATCCACTAAAACCGTGGACCTAAAGTTGGGGAGGTGTGGATGCCCTTCATTAACCGTTTTGTAAACCGGTAGCGGCAGGCATGCTCTTTGTGCGTACTCTTGCAATCGATTTTTATACATTACATTCTCAGGCAATGCTGAAAAGAACATAAATTCATATGAATTATCAAATCCATTTTTTATACCCGGTAACACAAATATAGAAACAACACTAACCATATAAGCACATGTCCTGTACAGTACAAAAATCAAAATACTTTGTCGGAATATATTAAAAGATTTGGACACATTCGATCATGAAACTTTTTGGCCATCTTTCGCAAGAAAGTAATTCATTAATATAACAGTCATGCTTGTCAAATGCACTTCATTTCAACAAGCAAACAACAGAATTAACAAAAAAATGAAATGCTGCGAGTTACTGTAAACATAATTTGAGGCCTAAGCTACAAAATTATGGGCACAAACTTTTCAAAAACAATCATAAATATCTGAAAATGTAAGGGACGCAGCTAACTAATATGAGAGCATAGTCACCTTTAATCAAATTTCTTAACTTCTAAGAGGCATAAAAACACGCAAGAAATGATATCTACCAGCTAAAAAATATAGTAAGCTAGATTATGAGCAATTAAAAAAGTTTTATTATAGCATTTGACACTAGTAAACAAGAATCCAAGAAACACCAATTTCACTTCACTAGCTAGAAACTGTAAAAATGATAGTAATAACTTTGAACACAAATAAAAAAAACAAATTTACGAGAAGACAAAAGTAAATAAATACTCCAATTTGAGCAACTGACAGAATCCAAAGCAGAACAGCATAAAGTTCAAATCTTTACTTGAAAACCCTAATAATTGTAACAATAAACAAAACCCCAGAAGACCCAGATAAAGAATTTGCTACAAAATGCAAAATAATACTGACAGTTAGAAGTAGAAGCAGCCGGAGGCGGATCAACAACTGAGATGATATCCATTGCAAATGTCTAGTGTAAGTGGAGTGAGCTCGGATTTTGTTTTTCCATATTGAAGTTGGCGTAATGGTTAGTACAAGGCTGCGCACTTCTCAGTTATAAAACGAACACGGGAAGTTTAAAGGATCATTTTAATCAACCTTAATCCATATATGACATCTATGCTCAAAAGAAATGATATCTAAAATTTATTCAATTATTAAACTGTTTTTTCTATTCCAAATTTGACAAATATTAAACTATTTATTTTTTATTATGGTGTTCAAATTTCATAATAATAATAATAAATGTTTTTTATACTTTAGTCATTTTGAATTTCTTCCATTTTCAATTAATTGATATTTTAGATAGCTTTTTTTCAATCTATAAGATAGTTTTATTTACCAATGCACTTTAACTTCCATTTTCTCTATTTTATCCTTGTTTACTTTAAAAAAATATAAAAGGTAATAAATAATTGTATAAGTTCATATCTCGTATATATGCATAAATTTAAGACGTCTATTGTTTCAATAGATAAGCAAGTTAAATTAATTATTATTACATTATAATTAATTAATTTATTAGAAAAATTAATTGGTCGTATAGTGTTATTTTTATTTGAATGTATTATATCGTTAAAATTGTAATATAATCATTTCAATATGTTATGGTCAATTTTATCAAATATTTTATTTATATATCGTACTGATATAATTATTTATTATGAAAAAGTTATTTTTTGGACTAAAAAATCTACTAACCCTACCAAAAAACCATCAAATAGCCCTAAATAATAAATTAATTAATTTAGTTTATATAAAAGAAGGTTTTTAGTTTGTTTTTTTAAAAAAAAAACAGTTATGAGTTATTTTAGTGATTTATAAGTATTAAAGAAGGAAGATGATTCTTTCTCTTCAACGCAAGTTTAAAGTTTAAACAGCCACCATACTAAAGTGAAAGCAGCGTCGTTCCGTCGTCCTGGTCTTTTGATACGAGAGAGCCATAGCCAGCAAAATCTCAATTTTACAAAATCCAAAAACTTCACTCAGTCGTTCCATCAAACACCTTATGGGCAGAGGCAAAAGAAAAAGAAAACCCCATAACCAAAACCCCATCAAAAAACATCTCACCGCACCAACGAGACCAACTCCAAACCCTAAATCACCACCACCAATCTCCAATCCAGACCCTAAAAAATCCCCCACCTTCCCATCATATCTAGAAACCCCTAATCTCTCCCCAAAAATCAAACTCCTCTGCGAAATCATCGCCCGAACCCCCTCATCCACAGTTGAATCCGTCCTAGACGACACGGGCATTTATGTCTCTCAATCCGAAGTTGAACAGGTCCTTAAACTCTCCTACTCGTTCCCCGGTCCGGCTGTTAAGTTCTTCCGTTGGTCCGGTTTTCGGCTCAACGATAATCACAGCCCGTATTCATGGAACCTTGTTGTTGATCTTTTAGGTAAGAATTGTTTATTTGATGCAATGTGGGATGCAATTAAGTCTATGAGAACAAAAGGGTTAGTTTCCTTAGCTACATTTGCTTCTGTTTTTGGTAGTTATGTTATTGCTGCTCGAGTTAAGAGTGCTATCATGGCTTTTGAAGTTATGAATCAATACAGTGTTGTCCGCAATGTTGCGGCTTTGAATTCGTTGTTAAGTGCTATTTGTCGAGATGGGAAGACTGTTGATGCTATGGATTTTTTTGCTGTGGCTAAGCATTCAATTCCGCCTGATGCTGATACGTATGCGATTTTGTTGGAAGGGTGGGAGAAAGAAATGAATGCTGTTAGTTCTAGACAGACTTTTAATGAAATGGTTAGGAGTATTGGTTGGGATCCTGTTAATGTTCCTGCTTATGATACTTTTTTGTGTACTTTGATTACGAGTTATAATAATGGGTTAAAGGAGGCAATTGAGTTCTTGGAGATGATGCAAGAGAGGAGGTGTTATCCAGGTGTGAAATTTTTTAGGCTTGCAATGGAAGAGTGTTTGAAGGTTAATGACGTTAGAGCGGCACGGAAGATTTGGGAGGCAGTGGTGGGGAGGAATGGGTTTAAACCTGATGTTGACATGTATAATTTGATGATTTCGTTGTACTGTTATAGTAGTAATATTGATGCGGCAGAACGTTTTTTTGACGATATGGTTTATAATGGGGTGTTTCCTGATAGACAAACATATAATGTTTTGTTCCAGTTCTTAATTAAGAGTAGGAAGTTAAAGGAGGCATCGGTATTGTATAATGAGATGATTAAAAATGAATATATTCCTAACCAAGTAAATTGCAGTGCTGCAGTTAGGGTGTTTATGCACTCGAAAGACCCTTATATGGCTATTAAAGTTTGGAAATGCATGATAGAGAATTATGGGTCGGACTTGGAGGAGACTGCGAATTTGCTGATTGTTGAGCTTTGTGACCTCTGCATGGATCCTGAAGCATTAAAATATGCTGATGGTATGATTGAGAAAGGAATTAATCTGAGCTCTTCCTCCATGACGAAATTGAAAATTTGCCTGAAGCATGCAAGAAAGGAATTTGCGTATGAGGAACTTTTTAGAAAGTGGAAAACTCCTTAGGTAAGTTAGGCCTAACTTAAGCATTGTATAATATGCAGAAGGATGTTTATACATGTGTATTATCTTTGTGTTCTTTTTTATCTAAATAAAAGAATAAAAGAACACTACTTGATACTTGATGAATCTCTTGGCTTACTAGTTCGTGCTTTTTCTTATATTTTGGAATAAATATATATCTTCTACAATAATATGAGACGCCTATCTAGCTGATTAGATCTATAGATCTTTATTTATATGATAAGAATAATGTTCTGAATATTTACTTTCCATGTTCCTTACAGAAGACATGAAAATCATTTCACTTGTGTCCATTTCCTAAGCACAATGATAATCGCAAATACTAAAACTTCCCCTCATAGAGGGATGTAGAGAAAGGGTTTTTTTTATTCTTGCCTTCTCATCTGCTTTTTACTGGTTTTATTTATTTGTTTATCTTTGTAATTAAAGTTGAGTTAGGATCTAATGAATAGCTTGCGCATATCCTACTTAGATTGATGTCTACACTGGCATAGTGAAGTGTATATGCCTTATAGATAGCAAGAAAAGGATGAGACAAACCATAAAATTGTAGCTTCAATTTAGATTAACCTCTATTAAGTTGAGTTGGGATGTAATTTCTTCCTTCGGTGGAATACATAGAACTTTTGACATATCGACTTTAGTAGCTCTTAGGAAGATTGCATCTGTGATTTTAAGGAAGATTACTTGTATGAGTCTAACTTGGTTCTTGTTATTTCTTTTTCCTTCTGTGGCGCATCAAATATGTGATTATCATGACTCATGAGTGCAATATTCTCTCTTAGGTGATACGCAGATTTGTTATTTTTCATGCGCGCTAACCTTTCATTTAGGATGGATCGATCTAAATGCTTCAATGCTACATCCTGTTCCTAAAAGGATTCTCGTATGTAAATGAGTCGCACCAGAAACAAACGATGATGTGTTATCGTGGAGAAGTTCAGCTTTCTTTGAAGACAATCTACTGTGAAACTTCTCTGTTTTGTCATTTCTCCTAATCCTTGCACCAAAATTGATTCTCCAACTGTGTATAGTTCTGTTTATCATATCTCATTATCTTGTTTGCTTCATTTTCCCTTGCTTATACTTAATCCCTAATTTAAAGATTTAAGTCTCCTCGCCAATTTGTACATGTACGATGTCGGATGTAGTACTTTACTTTTGTGCAGAGGTTAAGACTGTAATTTATTGGTCATTTACTTTCTTACATTCCAACATTTGAGATTGTCTTAGTTTTGAGTAAATGAGATGTAAATTGGAAAAGGGGTAGCTTAATTTAATTGAACTTTTTGTGTACTGTGCTTTGGAACATTCTTCTAATTCTTTGGTGTTATTAGATCTATTTATGCTATAAATGGGATTCAATCAGCTCTTATAATGAACTGTGATTTCGTGTTAAAAACACTCTCCTCCACTCTCACCCTAGAAACTGAAACACTCTCTAATATTTAATGGTAAAAAGTTTAAAATGATCTTAAATATTTTTTTATTTTTTAAATTAACACATACTAATTTTAAAATAACAATTCAATCGTTATAATTTTATAATTTTATATATTACATTATCATTAACTAAAAACATAGAGGACTTTTTATATTTTTTTAGATTTGGTCGGACTTCTTTAGATGGGTAGCTACCTGATTTCTTCTTCTTCTTCAGAGACCAACTCATCTCTTACAGAGACGAAGGGTAGTTGCCGGTCTAAGAAGTCTAGTGGGTTTTGGGCAGCGGTTGCTGGTGGTGGTGATGGAAAAGGAAAAAACGATGGGTTTATCGGTTTAGGGGTTAGGTTAATTAGAGTTAAGTGTTTAATTAGGTTAGGTTATTTATAGTTAATTAGAGTTAAGTATGTCCAGCTGATCATTCCGCTGACATCTTGCATTCACGCCTCCGTTTGACTGCCACTCAGGGATATAGTTGTAGAATTCCGACCGAGCGAGAGCGCTCAAAAAACTAGCAGAGAAAGCAAAAGAAAAAAAAAGATGAGTAAATAAAATTGATTATGTGGAATTTGGAATCCCACTCCCTTTTTTTATCAAAAGGATGAAACAGATTTTGCCAAATTTAATGTAAAACTGATATAATTTTGCTAATTTTAACGTTTTTGATACTTCGTACTAATATTAGAGGGTAGAATGATTCTTTGTTCTAATAATAAAATATAATCTTACAATAAAGTTAATTTCTAGACTTCTGGTCAAAGTGGGCAAGTTGAGATGAGAAATTGGTGTCTAAGTTTTCACTTCCCCTGGAATGCCCAAAATAAAAATACTGAAATTCAATATATTTTTATTATAAAAGATATTTTTTGTCTAAAATGAAAAATGTATAGAACTATTTGGAATGCAAAGACACATTAAGTCAATAGAGTATTAGGTGCATCATAAATAATTAGTCATAATAAATAAAGTATAAAAACTTTCATATGAAAGGTCAATTTAAAAACCCTCACGACACTTTACCAAGTATAATAGTAGTATTTTTCAGTATTCATATATATATACACAATTGGAAAAGCTAAATATACATATATATACAGGCCTGATAAAAGTCATTCCAAATGCAAGTAGCCAAAATTAAGAAAGTTTCCAGAGTATAAAAGAAGTATGGTTTACCAAGGTTAACTTACTTGAGTTTTGACACTTGAACCTTTTACCCACATATAGTAGATTATCTAACATAAATAGCACTAAAAAATATATAGCATTATATGAATTTTACTGGTATATTTGACTAGAGAATAAAATCATTGTTATTACATGTAAGTAAGAGACTTGTTTAACATCATTTACGCTTGCGTATCTCACAGACTTGTTAATTGACACTCAAACTTGAACTCGATTAAAAAAAAAACGAGATTAATTTGTTTGCTGTCATTATTCAACATAGCAAAATTTGCTATGTTTATTGTCTCGTACATACTAATTTAATGAAATACGATAAGAAAGCATTGCTGGAATAGCTCAGTTGGTTAGAGCGTGTGGCTGTTAACCACAAGGTCGGAGGTTCAACCCCTCCTTCTAGCGTTTCATTTTTATTTTTGTTGCATTCAGAGAGTTTTTTTAGTACAAAAATAATAAATGATAACGTGAGCGGCAGGATTCGAACCTGCGCGGGCAGAGCCCACATGATTTCTAGTCATGCCCGATAACCACTCCGGCACGCCCACCTATATGTTCGATTATAATCAATTTCACTTCCCCCTTGAAACTTAGCTCAATACAAATGGAAATTAAATTACCTATATTTAGGAGAGTTATAGGCTCAAATTTTATTTGCCTTTCAAAAAAAAAATGTTTAATTTAAGTGTCGATAGCCAAGTTTAAAAACTTGAAACGATGAGAGGAAAAATTGGTAAAAGTAAAAAAACATGGGTAGATAAATGAAAACAATATTCAAAAATAATTAAATGCAAACAATACTAATACATACAAAATTACACTAGACTTGTGCAAGAATTATATCTAATTTGGATGTCTTATAGTTTTTGATATAGATGTCGATCTAGTTGGACTTTAAGGCTTCAAGCTACCTTCAGAAAGTCTAATAACTTATAACTGGCCAAAACCAGGGAGGCAAGGATGATGGATCTTTAACTAAAAATTGAAGTTCGAGGATAAATTTAGGTATATGATTTGATATCTAATTATATTTTAACACCTAATCCTAATGAAGTAAATGGCTGAAATCCCAATTTCATGTTCAAATCTCCAATTGTTAATGCAACAATAAAATTATATAATAATTAATAATGAAAATAGACTAATAATGGTGTGTTAAACGAACTTTTACCTAAAATTGGGAAAAAGTCTCAATACAAGCTATGATTAAATAATAGGCCTAATCACTCAAAACCCCGTCGCCTTTAGTCCCTTTTGCAAATATATCCCGGCGTAGGAATTTTTTTAATTTTATCATAATTTGTCCTTTTATGTTTTAATTGTACCCTAAAACATTAAATTGACCTCTTTTCACTTGAAAAATAGTTTAAAATAATCCTCCATTTTTAACCTATATTTTCATTAGACCCTAATATTATTAATAATATAAAAAATAAAAGATTATTTTAAATTCTTTTATAAGTGAAAAGAGGTTAATTTAATGGTTTGAGGTACAATTAAAATATAAAAAGGAAAATTAGGGTAAAATTGGAGAAATTCCTATATGATGGTATATTTGTAAAAGAAATTAAAGATGGGGGGTTTTGAATGATTAGCCTTAATAATATTCTACAATACACGTATAATGGAAAGTGGAAGAAATATCAAAACTCAAAGTAATTTATTTTTAGGCCTAATGGCAAAAAAAACCCAAACCTTTACGACTTGTTGCAATTATATCCAAACCTTTTAATTTTTGCAATAATATCCAAATTGCATTTTTTTTGTTGCAATAATATCCAAATTGCATTTTTTGTAGCAATAATAGTCAAATTGATGGCTAAATTTGTTGTTTTCAATTAAGATATTAGGATATTATTATGTTTTGATGTATAATAATATAGTAAAAGTCCCCAAAAATGGCAAAAAACTCAAAAAAATTCACATAAAAAGTGCAATTTGGATATTATTGCAACAAAATAATGCAATTTGGATATTATTGCAAAAATTAAAAGGTTTGGATATAATTGCAACAAGTCGTAAAGGTTTGGGTTTTTTTTGCCATTAAGCCTTATTTTTATAGCAATTGACACAAAACACTTAAGCATTGATTTTGTAATACCATATGACATTATACCTTCTTCATGTGGAGAAAATGAAAGAAAAACTAGAAATCTTCCGATTCACATTAATCTATACCAAATAATTAAATATATTATGGTCCATGAGCATATAAATGCACCAAAGTCACATGACAAGCATGTTAGGGCTACAATAAATTCAAGATGCTTGTATCAATTTAAATTTAAATTATGGATGAAGGGTTTTGCATTGCATAAATTATCAAATGTACAATTTAAGTCATGTGATGTGATATTATTAAAATTGATAGGAATTTTTTTTTCAACTTCTTTCACCTTTATGCCATACCATTTTGTTCAAGTTCTTAATTTCAAATCGCATTTGCTTAATTAATTTACCTAACATAGTAGATGGCCAATCAACCATATTAATGTAGCTTCTTCATTGTATGGTTTGCCATAATGAATTACCCAAATATTGAGGTTATCTGGTATTCCTCTCTTCCAATGAGTTCATTTAAGTTAATAAATTATCATAATTTATGGTCATGTCCATTTGTATTTGTGTTGACATTTCAACCATTAAATCACTCTTGTACTCCTAGCCAAAAAAGATAATTAAAACTACTCCAAATTGTAAAAATGTGGTCTATAAATTCTTAAGAAAAAGATTAGATGACACATAAATTTGTACATAAACAACGTTAAATACTAAATATCTCACAATAAATTAAGTGATTTATAAATAAAAGTTAATGTTATTTAGCCTATAATAACTTATTTAGTGTAAGATGAATTACTCATTTCTAAACTTAATGAAATTTATATATGATACTAGATATTAGTAAAATTGATTAACCGTGAGATAATTATTTGATACTCCTTTATAAAGATTTAAAGTTGAACTAATGGAGAAGACTAAATCCAATAATGATTAAAAATACATTAAGAAATGTTAAGAATAAAGATTTTCTATCGCAAATGCTTACTGGCTTGTTGTAAAAATAACGTGGCACATCCGTTGTGTGGGATAAACACTCAGAATAAAGATAACAGGTCTTTCATTTTCTATTTGACTGTTTCAATTTCTCAAATTTTCACTTTTTAATTCATTAGATTTTTAAACGAAAATTTATTTAAGGACCATTTAAAAATTCAATTAATTAAAAAATAAAAATTAAATTTCCAATGAACCAAATGAGATTCATTTAAGGATCTAATAAAATTAAAAAAATAAAAATTTAAAGGTTTGAAAAAACAAAATAAAAAATAAGAGACCTGATAAGTAATTTTAGAGTTCTCACAATAGAGTTTAGCCTAAAAAGAATATGTACATGCTACCAAAAAAATAAATGTAAGACTTATAGAATTAATTGAGCACATAAAATATTCGTGAATGAGGTTATTCGATTCAATGCATGTAAAGTGGGGAAGGGGTCGGCAAAATAGGGCGGCTCTCTGGCTGGGTTGCCGGGATTGGTTGTTAAAAGTTGGAAGATGTTGGGTTGGGTTGGGTTGGGTTGGCTGCTCATCTAACCACATTACTCATCTTTGTGTGATTCTTGTCTTCTCAATCATTTTCTTTTTCTCCTCACCAATTTCTTTAAACCGGTTTGATAGCCAGTTCTTAAGGGTGAAGTTGAACCAACAATATATATTGAACTAGTTTGATAGCCGCTCATAATTTGAAGTAGTTGCTTGTTTTTTTTTTGTCAAAGGCTGAATTTCATTAAATATAATGTGATACATAAATGAACGACTCCTCAACACATTTGAGTGAGCCAATTCATAACAGAATGATGAGTACTGCAGAAGCAGTTATCGACAACGGCTTTTCTAGCCACCATGTAGGCTACCCAATTGTTTTTCCGGTTTACATATGAAAATCTAATTTCCGAAAAATGAAAAATTAGACTAAGAATATCTTCAAGAACAACCCCGGCATCTCTGTCAATATTTTTTAAAGTTAATTTATAACCTTTTCTCATAAAATTAATTTATAATTTTTAGTTTATGTGATTTATGATTATTTTGATAGATTATCATAAAAAATAAATAATTGAATTAATTTTTAAATTATTATATATATCGTGTTTGATTTTGAAAAACTAATATGCTATTTAATTTTAAAAATATTGCATTTATTTTGTTTACTTTAATTTTAAAATAATTTATATCTTATTAAAGATTACAATTATTATAGTAAAATAATTTAATATTCTTAGTTTATTTTCTAAATGATTAAAGGAATTTTCGTAATTCTAACTATTTTTAACATATTATACCTGAAAATCAATCAGTTTTACAACTAACCTATTTTTTTTATATAAAAATAGTGCATTTTAGAAAAATCCACCAACAATAACGCCACCGACCACCACCATCGACTAGTGGACTTCAGTCAGGTTCCGACGGCCAATAGTCAGAGACCGGTGATAAATTTTATATTATTATAATCATGTCAGAGTAAAGATTATGATTTAAATTTTAAATAAATTTGACGATTGTAAAATTTTGATGGTGGATCTAATTTTAATATTTGATGCAATTTGGTGAATTTTATATTATTGTATTCATGTGACGCGAATTTTAAGTGGATCTATGTATAGTATTTTATATGGACCTAAATAAATTTTATATTGTTGTATTCATGTCAGGTTGAATAATTTAAGTTTTAAACAGATTTGACGTGGAGTTTGAGAAAATTTTGTATCAATATTGAATTTTATTTAAAATATTTAGATGAACTTTACATAGATTTAGGTGCATTTTATATTATCACATCGATATCATTAAAAAAAAGTGGATCTTATGTGAACTCTACAATTTTATTCATTTTAGTTGATTTTTAGTGCATTTTTATTGTATTATGATAAATGTTAATGTCTAGATTAAATGCAATAATGTTTAATTTACTGTTTAAGTGTAATTTTTACGTAAAACCGACATATATTTAGTAACCGTTAGTAACTGATCAACAGTCAACAGTCAATAGACGATTGTCGGCCCACCAGCGACCACCATCGGCCTGACAGATTCTGCCCAGTTCTAGCAATCGACCATTGTTCGCGTCGTCGGATCACTATATGACACTGCCGAACCACCACTTTTTCCATTTTAATAAAAGTAAAAGTAGATTGAATTTTTTAAAGTTAAAGTAGAAAATGATAATAAGTGTGTTTCAATAAATGTGTTTCAATAAATAAATTATTGAAAAGGATTAACTATATACTTTGTTCATGATTATAATAAATCTTTCTATCTAAATAATGTTTTTCCTAATAATAATTATATCATTGTTTCTCTCTCTAGTTATCTTGTAATGATTCTTAACATATGACCCAATATGTATATATGTAAAAGAAATAGTTAAATAAATCCATAACCTTCTCTCTAGTTGGTACTCTCTCACTCTTGTTTTTTCTTGTTTGTTGTTTGGTTCCATCTTATTGAACAAAATTTTGTTTTTGGATGAAATCTTATTGAACTAATTAAATGCTATATGTCCACTTCAAGTTCAACCTTCCCATCAAGAATCTCTTTTTTTTTCTCTACAATAAATCAAACTCTCTCTTTAATTAAATAACTAATACCAACAATCAATTACCAAACCCAATTCTTTTATTTTTTTTGTTCATCTTCTTTCAATCACATGTCATCTTCTCCTTCTAGTCACATACATTAATCACCATTTGCATACATTATGTACATAAATATAAATACTCTAGACATAGAGAGAATAAAATTTGTTTCTCACCCTTGAAGTAAAGCAAGCAGCTTTATTTTTGTTAACTTTTTAATATTCTCTCTCATTTTCTGGTTTTTTTGGGAGTTTGTGCTCTCTCATTGAGATCTATAAACAAAAGATAAAAAATGGGTCTCTTTCAAGAAAGCTTTACTAACTCAAGGGACACTCAAAGTACTGATCTTTGCTCTTGTTCTTCTCATTCTGATCATTATTGTGACAATAATGAACTCAAGTTAAAAACCCTTGTAGCAAAAATGGTTTGGCAACTTGGGTTTTCTTGTTTTTCACCAAATGACAACAAAAATAAAATCAAGAATGCAAATTTGGAGCATAACAAGGCTTGGTTATTAGCTGAGTCTGGTGGTGGTGCAGAGTTGATAAATGGTGATCCACAGTCAGTACATTCTTCTTTTAGGTTTAGTTTTTGTTCTCAGGTTGAGCTTGAGTCAATGAATATGAATTCTTCAGCTAATTCTGCAACTGTTTTAATGGTGAATTTGGATAATGGGTCGATGAATGAGTCTAGAAGAACTAAGGAAGTTAAATGGAGGAGAATTCAGTCTCTTGAGAGGAGTATTTCTCCATTGGCTAATTCTTTAGTCAGATTTAGTTATAGTGAAATTCTTGCTGCTACTTGTAGTTTCTCTAAAGGTATCATAAAGATGCTATCTTTTTTATATTTTATGTTATGAGTTTTTGATTTCAATATGCATATTTTGCTTGTGTTTTTGAATCATTAATGTTGTATTTGGTAGGCAGAGTTTTGGGAAGAGGAGCTTTGAGCTTTGTTTTTAGAGGGAGAATTGGATTTTTGAGGACTTCTGTGGCTATTAAGAGACTAGACAAAGATGATAAAGAATCATCAAAGGCATTTTGTAGAGAATTGATGATTGCTAGCTCTCTTCATAACCCTAATATTGTGCCTCTTGTTGGTTTTTGTATTGATCCAGAAGAGGGTTTGTTCTTGGTATACAAGTATGTCTCTGGTGGTAGCTTAGAGCGCCATTTACATGGTATGTTAACTTGTTTTTTTTCTTTTGATTAGTAATTTTCAGTAGTTTTTTATTGATTTGTAGAAGAATAAACTGCAAGATTCAATCAAATTTGTCGTAATCGACCAGTTAACTTGTTGGTTAACCGTTATGGAATGCCTTTTTGCAGAGAAGAAGAGAGGAGTGAAGGGTAGTGCAGCACTTCCTTGGTCGGTTAGGTATAAGGTGGCATTAGGAATTGCACAGGCAATTGCATATTTGCATAATGGAACTGAGCGATGTGTTGTTCATAGGGATATTAAACCTTCAAATATACTCCTTTCCTCCAAGAAAATACCCAAGGTGACATTTCTTGGTTGGGTTTGTTCATTTAATTGCTTGAAATGCAAACAATTTAGAGTTAATTAGTCCATTTATATCATTGTGATTGATTTTATAATGTGCCGGTGTTTACAGCTGTGTGATTTTGGATTGGCTACTTGGACTTCTGCTCCCTCAGTGCCTTTTCTTTGTAAAACTGTCAAAGGAACTTTCGGGTAAGATCTCGGTCTTTAATTGTTCAGAACAATTTTTTTTTTTTTTTTCGTTCATTTATTGATATAAAATTTGAATCTACAGTTATCTGGCTCCTGAATACTTCCAGCATGGGAAAATATCTGATAAGACTGATGTTTATGCTTTTGGGGTGGTTCTCTTGGAACTAATAACAGGGAGAAAACCGATTGAAGTAAAAAGGCCTTCAGGGGAAGAGAATTTGGTTCTATGGGTAGGCTATTGAACTTATTTTTTTGCACATTTCATTTGGTCCTTTTACTTGTATGCTTGAGTAAATTGTTCTCTAGATGTTTCCATCAAGAATTAGGTCCTCCTATTGCATTGAAATTGTGGAAATATATGCAATGTCGTGCTATGATGCATCGGAAACGCTATTTTTATTAGAGTTCACAGTATAAAGTTTCAGAGTTTTAGAAGTACTTTTGGAAACAGAACGCCGAAGTGTAGCACTTGGTGAGTTTTGGTGTAACATACACATCGTGTTACTGTACCTGATTCTATAGCTTTAACTTTGCCCATGAGGCCATGAGTTCTATACAACCTTTTTCTACCTTGTGGGAAATTCATGCATTTTGATGGTTTTCTGTTTGCTTTCAAATCTGTTTTTCATTTGGAACATTCAATATTAATATTATGATGCCGTTTGTTAAGCTGAAGTAACATTATGCTGAAGTAGATCAATCTGGTTTGACGCATGAAGAATGAGTTTGTTTTGTTTTTTTTTTACTTTCATAACATAACAGTGTGCATACTACTTTCCCTTCGATTTGCACTGAGAATGAAAAGTCTCACATCTTCATTCTTCTACTGCTTTCGAAACAAAAACAGATAAAATCAGCATGAGAAAGTAGCAAATTGGTAAAAATTGATAACTAGCTTCTCGAATGCCAACACCCATCAAAAACGTGCTTATCATTGAGTATCACCAATCCAAGGATTTCTGTCTTTCGAGAAGTAACTTAGATATTTGTACTGGATAAGTGGATATTACTAAAACATTAAAGAGTTTTCTGCCAAAACTACAAAAACATAAATATCTAGTTTTCTTGTATTTACACTGCCGGCATTATAAGTCATCTGTTCTAAACATAACCTGCCATTCTTTTGCAGGCTAAACCTCTACTGCAGAAGGGAAAAGGAGCCATCGAAGAGTTGCTTGATCCACGGATTAAGTATACTTTCAGAGAGACGGGACAAATTACCCAAATGATTCAAGCTGCCGCCGCCTGCGTAAGTAACGAAGAATCACGGCGGCCAGACATTAATGAAATTATCGGTATACTTAAAGGTGAAGAAGAGCCAATTATATGTACCAACAAGAAGAAGAGCAATTTTTCTGGAATTATAGATTGCTACCCTCAACTACAACAGACGAAAAGCGAGATGAATAGTCACTTAGCTTTGGCAATGCTAGGAGTTTCGGAACTCGAAGACGACGATCACCTTTATTGTCGTTGAAGCAAGGTCATTAATTTAACTATATCTGATTTTTCTTTTTCTTTTTTGGTGTTTTGTTGATTCCTTGCATAGGAAGTCTTAGAAATGAGATTTGAAAAGAGTGTTAGAAAGTTGTAAATAGAAGGAATCGAGTGAGAAACTTGTGTAAATAGATATACCTTCCCTTCTTTGGGGAGAAAGGTGCCACTAGATTTTTGTTTGAAAGTTTTAGATCTTCCCATTTCACAGACTAGATCATGTGTTTTTAAGGGTCTGCTTGATGATCAATAGATCATGGATTCGAATTATTTAATTAACCCGTTTGCATAGAAACAGAGTTTATGTAAGAGTTACTCAGGAAATAAAGCATATATTATAATATTACTATTCCGTTTTACGCATTGTGGCTAGGGTGCATTCAGTTCAAAATGAACCGAACTGAAATTTTGATATTTTCCAAAATCGAATCAAATCAATTTTATAAAGATTTTAAATCTTGATTTGGTTTTTGAGTTTGGTTTGCACTAAAAGTGAACCAAAAAAAGTTTTACTTTCAAAACCGAAAAATCAAAACAAAATTATCGTTTAGTTCAGTTTTTGCACAGCTCTACTGTGGCTAGAATGCATGTAATATGGACTATCATTTTATTTCTATATGATCACTTTCTTTGGTTACAAAATCAAATTGAATTGCTCAAGAAATTTAATTTAACATTGATACAAAGAAATATAGAGACAACTAGGAGACAAGTAGTTACATTTTAACTACCAAAACAAACCTGTCACAATCAAAAATCCCAATTGGTACTTCTTTCACAATCATGAAAACAAAAACAAAATTTAAAATTTAAAAAACCTTAGCAACATCTTTCATCAATCCACGGTTAGCTTTAGCAAACTCAGTGAACTCATCAAATGAAATGAAACCATCACCATCCGTATCAATCTCCGCCATCATACGTTTAACCTCGTCGGCCGTGACGGAGCCGAGAGTTTTCAAGCAATCTCCAAGCTCTGCTGAAGAGATTTTGCCATCTCCATTCAAGTCGAATCGCTTGAAAATGCGGTTACGCTCAGCCTGATCCTGTGCTTCATCACCCATGTTTAATATGAATTTGAATGATCAAGAGAAAATAAGAAAAGAGTTTGGTTTTTAAAGTGTTAAGAGTGTGTGTTGTGTTTAAGGTTGGCCTTTGAATTCGGAATTATAGTGTAGGAATTGATGAATTTCCTGAAAATGCTCCAAGTTTTTGATCTCTATTATGCCATTTGTTGGATTTTACCAATAGTTTGTGAGAAATTTTAGTATAAGAACTGAAGAATAAAATGGAAGTGACAAGTATTGCTAAAAATAGTAGTACAAATTATATTATTTATTCATATACTTTGTCATGATATGACATCTAATGCTTGGCCATAATGAACCAGTTCGCTATGTAGGGTTATAAATCCTCATTATATGTACGACGTTTGATAGATTAAATTAAATATCCAATAAAATTCAAGTTGAATTTAATTAAATTAAACTTTCAAAAATATTATATTAATGACTAATTTAAGTTGATATTTAATTCCATAATATCAAATGATATATATATATTCAAATCTTATATGACAAATTAGATTTAATTTTGAGACTTTTACAAAAATTATCTTTTAGTAAAATGATTATGTTTCGTTCGTTCTCAACTTCAAACACATACATGATTCTTTAGAATTCTATTTTTATGCTTCATTTGTTAAGCTCGACCTTGCTGTAATTAAAAACTTTGCCTTCTTTTTCTTTTTCTTCTTCAAATTCCAAATCACCTAACATTCTCCAAACAGAAAATCATTTTATCAAATCTAAAAAATAACAATTCAAAGTTGAAAAATACATCTTTTTGTGTTGTTATTAGAGTGACTTTTTTTTTTTGGGAATGGGGGTTTATATTTAGGCGTAATGTCTTAAAAAAATCCTGACCTTTCATCCCCTTTTCAATCATACCCTGACGTTGCAAATCTGTCAATTTTACCCTATTTTATATTTTTTCATTTCAATTGTACCCTAAAGCATAAAATTGACTTTTTTTTATTTGGCAAAAATTCTCTAAATTGACCCTTTTTGCATTAGATTAACTTTTTATATCACACTAATTTTTTTAATGCATCTGACATGTTTAATAAAATATTTTAAAGACTAGTTATATTTAATTTGATTCTCTGAATTTACTTTTAAAATTTCAGTTAAATTCCTCTTAAATTTTACATTATTAATTAGATCTTCAAATGAAAAATTTGATAAAAATTGTTAAGTTGGTGAAAAGAGATCGGGTGACGCTGAAGGGAAGAAGAAAATTTGCAATGATAGTGTATTTGCATGCTCTTATAGCATCAGCATCCATAAATTAATACCTCTATAATTATCTCTCTTGCAAGTACAGAATACAAACTCATCATCCTGGTATTGGATTATAATTTCTCATCTCAACTAGTGTTATGGTAATTACAGCGTAATGCAAGGCGTTAATATAATCGATTAAATTACACTCGATAAATCATGGTAAAATGATAATCTACAACAATATGAACTAGCTAGCAATTTTGATAGGATTGTTTAAGCTAATTAGATGAAACTATGCTACAAATTTCAGTATGGCATTCAGAACAGCTTCTCGAGTCGGTAAAGCCGGAATAGCACCTCTCTCTGTTACAGTCAATGCACCGCAAGCATTAGCAAACTTAAGCGCGTCTCTAAGTCCGTCTTCATTCTACAAAATTGATATATTACAGGATATTAATTGTGTAAATGTAAATGCCACCAGAATTTCAAATTATGTGTGGTCAGTGGTTAGCAGTATCACGGAAATTAAAATATATAGAGAGAAAATTGCATACTAAAAAAATTGAACTTTAGTATTTTATCCATACGTATAAAAGTTAAACTATTAAGAGTTTAAAAGGAAAGGATTGTGCTACTACAGATGACAAGTATATATAATTAAATATGTGTAAGTGTAACTAAGCATGGTTCAAGTTTTTGCAAACACAAACAGTATGTAGCCTTTTTAGTCTTAATGGCAATACCTGAAGCAAAGAAAAATCTTCAGCGAGCTGCGATAATATTCCAGCTACAAAAGCATCGCCGGCACCTGTAGTGTCTATGGCGTCAACCTTTATCCCCTTCACTCTCCCCTTGAACTCCTGCCGATGTATAAAAGTTCAGTGTTGAATAGACAATTGTCAAGAGTTGGAATTATCCCATGCTAAACAACAAATTGAAATATAGTATGATGTTTTCGGCATTATTTTAACAATTTGAGAGTTTATGTCTGAATTTATTTTAGCATTTTTGATCACTCAGATAAAAAAAAATACAATGAGCAACATGAAGTTTGATAGAGTAAAGAAAAATAGTCATTAAATGTCACCATAACAAGAAATACTTTGATGCTCACCTTTGTATAATACCTGCAACCATCTGAACCCTCGGTGACAAGAAGCAACTTAAGATTTGGATGAAAGAGTTTTTGGACAACAGCATCATCATAAGGATCTTCTCCTTTAGTTAAAAAAGATATCTCTTCTTCACTTATCTGAAAAATAATTTAGCAGTTTTAAGTGTCGATAGTATCTCTGTACACAATATGCTGCGCCTCTAGAAAAGGCAACGAAAAGTGGTTGGTGACGACAGAAAGCATCTTAATCTATCTTTAAAAGGGATACTACCTTCTTCTTTTTTGAGAGAAAAGGGATATTACCTTGATAATATCAGCAAGTTCCCAAATGCTAAGAATGCCGTCTCGAGCACTCTCAGCAGAAGACCAGAGCGGAAGCCTGAGGTTAGGATCATATGACAGAAGGCTACCAGCCTCCTTTGCAGCTTTTGCTGCTGCAATGTGGGCCGACTTGCATGGATCAGTTATAAGACTTATAGAGCCATAATGAAAGATTTTAGCCTGTAAAGAAAGCAACTACTTCAGAAAATTGCTTGAATGTTGTTCACTGTAGAGCAAATAGTGATCAAAACTGATAAGATGAACCATGCAGGAAATATCACTTTTAGTATTTATTTCTTTTCTTACACTGTTACACATATAACAAGAAGGCTGTGTGGAGTCCTGTTGCAAACTGAAAATTATTTCCTAGAAAGGTAACCTTAGAAGACAATAAGCTAGAGTTCAGGCACTGGTAGTAAAATGAAGTCTGACATGCACATATGCCGGAAGTCACCTAGCTACATGCCATGAATCATGTGTTATTGAACTGATTTGTATGGAACATGACTATTTGTTACTATTTTCTTCATTTTACTATTAGTAGTTTTTCTTTCGATTGATTGCACAAAGTAACAATAAAACATACCTTCCTAATCAAATTTAAATCAAGTTCAGCTTCTTCAAGCAACATATCAGCACTAGGATTACGGTAAAACATGAACTCGCGTTCTCCATCCTTCCTCAGTGTAACAAATGCTAAAGCAGTTCGTGCACCAGGATCAAAACGCATTCCTTCATTGTTCACATTATTCTCCTTCAAAATATCAGCAAGCATGTATCCAAATTCATCCTCACCCACCTGTGCGCCATGAATCAGAAAATATTTTCCAAATGATGGAAAAAAAAAATCATTTTGGATACATAACCCAAGATAAATAGATCAATTTTATCAGAGTGCACAAGAAACAGAGCTTATGTACTATTGACTTCAGAGCAAAGGTTTTTTTGATCAAGTAAAAAGAAACTTGCCATTTCCAGCTTTTGAATTTAGGTTGGTCAATCATCCATATAATTAGGCTTCAAGTTAAAAGTTAAAACTAATTTTTCCTTTAACTTTTTTAACCATGAAATTCACTGTTAAAAAGGTGATCTATAAGTTGTCCTTTTAATAAAGTTGAGATGCATGCAAACTTAGCGACTATTGGAAGTCAATGATTAAGTTATATATCTCTATAGCATTGTCAAAAAACAGGGTTAACTCTATTTGGGATGCCGTCAGCAAACTTCAAACTCGTCCTATCAGAATCTTTCTGTTGCAACTTCATCTAGGAATATCATGGATTTGTCACATGGATGAATATCATTCAATGGAATCGATCACATGATTTTCTACCTATAAATGTTATTGTGGGTAAAAAGCTTCAGTTCTTGAAAGCATTTAAGATGAAAAGAAGAGGAATATCAAGGCAATAAAACAATGACAGAAGCACTCAACCCCTAAGTTCAAATAGAAATAAAGGATGTAAAGGTGGAGAAAACTATCAGAAAAACTGCCAAAAACTATGAACCATAGCACTGATAACCGATATATGGATAAGGATCAGAAAAACTGCCAAAAATTATGTATCATAGAACCAATAACCGATATACGGATAAGGATCAGAAAAACTGCCAAAAACTATGTATCATAGAACCAATAACTGATATATGGATCAACATTCAAGTTCTAAGCATCAAAACTACAAGCAAAATCCAACATAATAATACACTTTAACATCATAAAGTACACCTTCACCCAAACCTTCAATGAGAGAATAGATAGCACGAAGCAAGTTCTTTATTGGTCAATATGCATCTGCATGATAATTTATTCACCAATTTCACTAGCAGGAGTCTATCTATATTCACGGCAAAGACAAAGCAAAGCATCGATCGTTACCCAATTAAAGCGACATCATTTTTCATTTCATTTCATTTTCGCATGCTATTCAAAACACTCGCTTTACTAAATTTTATTAACATCTGATAGTTTCTGGTTTATAACACACTACCAAACTCATTTCTTTATACTTCAATTCAAAGGTTATGTTCTTTGTGGGAATCCTAAACCCACAACCCACATTGGATCATATAGCATACTCATAGTAAGAATCCGAACTGCCACTTCTCCGTTTCTCCTTATTGCATTTTGCCTCTGGAATCTAACAGTAAATTTCTGTGTAGTCCTAAACACTTTGAAATTCTAGAATGCCTGTCATATGATTCTTGATCAAATCACACAGCATGCTTGATAGAAAAACCTATCCTTCATCCTTTTGGTCATGAATTTAATTATGAATATAATACCTTCCCGATAAATGCCGAGGAGCCACCAAGACGAGCAATACCAACTGCAACATTTGCAGGTGCACCTCCTGGAGCCTTCTTAAATGCAGGTGCATCGACCAATGAAAGCCCGTTGATGGTTGGGACAAAATCAATCAGCATTTCCCCAAAACAAACCACCAGGGAGGAATCTTGCGTTTCAGACTGATCATCACCTGAAACTGCTTTACCTAAGATAAATAGACAATGTAGGACTAGTTAATTAACAGGTGCAACAAGTAGAAAGCTGTTCATAGAAAGTGCATAGATCGTTGAAAATAGAAAAATCTAAAATGAATTTTGATACAAATTGATTTATGAGATCCTCATAAGTCAAATCTACGTATATGCATTCAGAATTCCAACAATATAGACATCCAAAGGCATTATTCCTCACTTAAGGCCAGCCGCAAGAAAATTTTACCATATAGTAACAGCAAAATTGATACAAAAATAATAGAGTAATCCAAAGTTAGATCACTGAATTAAGTAGGCTAAAACTATTTTCTCTCAAAGAAAGTTAATTAGATTTCAAAATGCAAAATTATAAGATTTTACCTTCATGCTTTTGTTGCAACAATTAATTTGGTTTCATGCCTAAAATGAAGGTTATGGTTTGAGTTTTACTAATACTCAAATTCTGTGGCATAAGAAACTCTTGAACCCCAAAAGATCTCACTATTGTCGAACCAATAGGTATCCATTCCGGACAGGAAACATAGCAATAATAGAAAAAATAGCATAAAACCTCGGATTCTTTGAAATTTTATTCCATTGTTAGTATCATATGTTGTTTAAAATTCCTATTTTGTACTACGGAAAGAATTTATATTTCCTTGAAAATCTAATATTTTGACTCCAAATCTAATTTTGTTCAGGAAAATTAATAAAATTTTATAAAGTCACGTATCCTAGTCAACCAGTATATATACATATAACCTATTAACCCTAACCATAAAACACTACCCCCAAAACCTAACCTTAACCTAAAATACAAAAATTCAAAAGCAGGACTCTTTTTCTCAATTCTCTGCGATGGCTGACCCTAATGAGGAGATGACAAAGATTTTCAACAAGTTTGACAGAAATGGCGATGGAAAGATTTCTGTCGATGAGATTAAAGAGAGCCTTAATGACTTGGGCGTCAAGGTATCATCAGTCCAGTCCCTGATGGAACAATACGATAAAGACAATGATGGCTATGTTGATATTAAGGAGTTCGCCGAGCTCTACAAGAACTGTGGGTTAGATGGCGGAATGCAGGAATCAGATCTCAAGGATGCTTTTGACGTGTATGATATTGACAAGAATGGATTGATTTCTGCAACAGAACTTCATTCAATTTTAAATAAGATTGGAGAGAAAGTCAGTGTAAGTGATTGTATTCGTATGATTGGTAAAGTTGATAAAGATGGTGATGGGCATGTCAATTTTGAGGAGTTTAAGATTATGATGTCAAATTTATCTTGAAGTTATAGGAATTATGTTAGGTAGTTGACAGTGTAAAAGATGTTAGTTTGATTAAAAAGCTTAGTGCATTGATCCTACGAACTATAATAAGCTATTACGTAAATCCTATGTTTTTTTTCTGATTTTTACTTTCTAAAAGTTATTCTGCATAAAGGATAACATTAATTTTGTGATTTTCATCTTACAAATTGAAGCTATTGTATAGCTATTTGCAAGGAGGAACCTTAATTTGTTATTTTTGATGAAAAATTGTTTACAATACTGTCAATATTGCAGACCTAGTTGAATTGGCGAGAAATTATTAGGTAGACCGAGTCTACCACGTCATCCGTAGACTAACTAAGCCAATCACATTATAACACGTCATTAAAATGATGGCAAATGATGGCAATATTATAATATCATCATTAAAATCTGAACACATTTATTACAGTATATCCATCATTTTAATTATGTGTTATAATGTGATTGACTTGGTTAGTCTACGGATGACGTGTTAGACTCGGTCTACCTAAGATTTTCTATGTGATCTTACTTCGGCAGTAGGGAAACTTGTCGAAAAACACTGTTTTAGCTTATCTATAACCTATTCCTATAAATAATAAGGTTTAATGATTAAAAAAAAACATACCTTAACAGGTGCAGCCAATTCGTATCAAACATTTTTAAAGACAGTAGTTTTAGCTACTTTTGCATTTTTAGCTTAGCCATTTTTTAAATTGAATTGAATTTCAGCCACCCGAAAGCCTCTTTAGGTGCGAAATTATTGTTCTTTTCAATAGAATTTAAAAAATGCCTATAATTCAAAGCTAAATATGCAAATAAGGCTAAAAGGTTTGGTTAGAATTCAGCACAATAGCAAAGATTTGATGTTTTTAAGTCGTTAAGCCTAAATAATATTGTTGAAATAGTTTCTATTCTTGTGCAACTTCATTTCGTATTAAATTGACTGCGTAATAGAATATAACGTGCAGAAACTATCTCATTCAGGAAGCAGCCCGAATTTCCTCTACTGGAATTTTCAACCCATTATTGCATTTGCAATCAAATGCTGCCAAACCTATATGAATAAATAAGGCTCTTTCAGGGTTACAGCTCCTAAATGCATCTGTACCAGCTAATTAAAAGTATATAAACAACATCCCTTATTTTGACTAACAAAAAAGCCATTTAATTACTCACTAAAACCTCCATAACAAAGATTAGAAGAGACACACTAATTCTAGTTCTAAATGTACTGCAGCAAGCTATTTTCTTCAAGATTATAAAGTACCCATAAGATAAAACTAAATTTAAAGCAGATTAAAGAAATGGATTACCTTGTAAACTTAATCGAGGAGACGAGAAACCTGAAGAGAAGGCTCTGACACTCCCATGTCTCAAACCAGAAGCTGCACTCGTCACACTGTTAGTACTACTCAAGCAAATTAATGGGGTGAGCGAGTGAACAGCCATGAGTTCTATTTTATAATCAAATTTATATCAGAAATAAATCATCAAGAAATGAATTTCTGATTGTTTCTGTCTTATATTTGATCAGACAAATAAATTTTAAAATTATTTTAAGACAGTTTCTTGGCTTTAAAATTGATTGGTAATTTGAAGAGGGAGCAACAACAGCATTTGATTCTACTACAGACAGGGAATCAGAGAATAAAATGCCAAATTTGTTTTGTTTTTAATTTTTTTATTAGGAAAGCATAGAGAGTTGGATAAAACTGTTTGTTTTAGCGGAGAAAGCAAAGACAGAGTATAGAGTGTGTTTTTTCTTTTATCGTGAGAAGATAAAAACTTACATCATTTTTAATAAAAAAATTGTTACATTAGCTCAAACTGTATAAGTTTTTTCTATCGAAAGATAGTTTCTCCAAAATTAAAAATTTAAACATAAGTCTCAGGTCTAGCCATAAAAACGGACTAAAATATTATAACAAATGAGACTATTTAACAATTTAATGTGTCAGCCGTCAGATAGAAAACATCACAAATCTAGATTTAAAATAAATATAGATAAATGACATAAAATCTACATATCTAAAAGTTACAATAAAAAACTCTTAGATCCACAACAACCGTCAGAAGTAAGTAAAAATTAAATTTATAAGTAAATCTTGCAAATGGAAACTTAAGAGCATCTAAACTTTATCGGTATCACTTGTTTTAATTGACAAAGTATGTATTTTGACTTCTATGTGTCTAAAGTCATTTATGACTCGGTTCTTGATATTACTCTATACTATAGTTTGTTGGGATATATATCGGTTTTTTGTATTTCCGGTGATTGCTTGGTTGTTAGGCGTTGTTGTGTTTCAGTCCGAAGGATGTATCTCATATTAGGCTCCTTTGTACAAAGTAATTTTATATATTTATATTTTTAATTAAAATGATAAATCTATCCTCATAAATACTTTGTAATAATTTGATTTATCAATTTTTTATAATAAATATATTAAATCTTTATTTCAGAAGCGGACCTAAAAAAGACATACAGTGAGTTATTATTCATTTTATAATTTGATTTTAAAAAAATTAATATAAATTTAAATAGTATAATTTGTTATCTCATAATTTATAGCATTCTCATTAAAGATTTATAATTTTTTCAATTTTATACATCTTATAAACTTTCAATATAGTTTTATCCACTTTTTAAAAATTACGAGTCTTAAATCTACATTGTCCTTTCTAAATTGAAATGTTAAGAGAGAGTTAGTAATTTTTCGAATTTGATGGAAAGTTGTTCAGATATAAAATGATGGAGGTTGATAACAATATAGGTGGATCGGCTGCAAAGATCCAAGGCCCAACCCATGTTTAAGGCCTAAAACCGAGACCACAATCTCAGCTCGAGCCCTGGCCAAATTACTGAATCAATGGCCAATGACAGTCTCAGTGTATACAAAACTTGAACAGCCGAGATAACTCTACATCGGTAAGAGAAAACATCCAATCAGGAGAAAAACCAGTCCAAAACAGTAGCATTCTGATATGAGATAGAAAAAATCTCTTATGATCTTCTGATAAGAGATTCTTTGACAATAGAATTACAAAAAACACATGACACCCTAAACACTTCGACATATCACACGCACAACAAAAAACATAATTGAATCGGTCACACGATCATAATTCTAACAAATTCTGCCACGTAGTCAATACCCCTAACAAACTCTACCACGTCATCGAGGTGACTCCTTTTTCACACTCTTTATCGCTCTTTCTCTTCTTACTTCTTCGTCATACTTAAATTGCTTTTATCGCTAGAATGACGTTTCAGGATCCATTTTCGGCCTCTTTCTAACGGTTCTTTCATCTGTTTCAGGTGGATTTTGATGGACTCTTCTGGCCTAAACCCATTTTCCACACTTTGTAAGACATCAAGTGTAATAGTAAATATCTTAAAAGTTTATTCCGTTACCGATCATCTCTCTCTTTATATATACATTTTAAAATAAAAAAATAGTAATAAAAATTTAAAAAAAAAGAGTGTGATGCAAGGCTTTCATTTGAGGATTGCATCTTGCCTGTGAAAAGCACGCAAGTTGTCGACACGATGGTGCCTTATTTTAAGCCCATCTAACATGCCCTGTCCACTCCCTTTACTCCACTTTACGCGTTACCAGATCACTCTCTGTGTTGTGCCATGGAGATGGAGATCACAGACAGGCCTTCACTTACATTAACTATACTGCCTTGTCCATCTTCCTCTACACAACAGCTCCAATATTCTCCACAAAAATAATACTCACAACACAAGAACATGTTCTGATTGAATTTGAATTATGAATCTTCTAATTTAATAAATATTGTTAATTAATACTATTAAATCAAAGCTCACTATCACTATCATTATCTCTTATTCACTCCACGCGTCTACATTTGAGGATTTACATTCACGTGAACAAAGCTTTATAATATTATTAACTCCTTTGATTAATCTAACGATCAATTTTCTATATTTTTCCCCAATCTAACAGTTGCGATTCTTCCACGTAATGGAACACTCCACTCCCTATCACACCCAATCTTCACACCAAAAAGGAAACATATGGCAGGTTAAGCGCGTGAAAACCGCGTTTTATTTAACACGATCATTAAAAAAAGAAAAAACCTCCAAATATCTCTCTATATAAATACTAGCCAAACACAGCATGACAGTTGACAGAAACTTCAAGTCAAAAACAAAATTTCTCTTTTTGTTTTCTTCATTTATTCTTCTCTGCAATGGCAAAACCAAACCCTAGTAGCTTAGTCGGTTCCATGGACGAAATTCGAAAAGTATTCACCGAACTGGACAAAAACAGCGACGGAAAGATCTCCAGCGACGAACTAATCCAAAGCCTCTCAAAACTCGGGACGAAATTATCAATCGACGACGTTCAGTACATGATGAAAGATTTCGACAAAGACGGCAACGGTTACATTGATTTCGACGAGTTCGTCGAGTTTATTCAATGCAGCGGCGCCGCCGATACTCCACGCGGAGGAGGGAATAAGGATCTGAAGGATGCGTTTGATATGTACGATATTGATAAGAATGGATTGATTTCGGCGCGTGAGCTGCACCAGGTTATGAAGATGGTTGGTTTGAAGAGTAGTCTGAGTGAATGCGCTAAAATGATTCGGCAAGTGGATCAAGACGGTGACGGCAATGTTAATTTCGAGGAGTTCAAGAAGATGATGACTAACGGGTTAGTGTAGAACCGCTTTTATCCGTTTTGTAAATAATTTGGATCGAATGGTCTCTAGTGTCGTTTTGCATTATTGTTTCTGCCGTTTTATTTGAACTTTAGTGCAGCAGAAAGATTAGTGCAAACTCATTATTAGGAGTAGGAAAATGAAATCCATAACCATTGATACTATATGCAAATGTACGGTAACGCCGTTAGGGTTTAATCAACTTCAAGATTTTATTTCTGGTTTGATTGATTGATGATGACGATTGCTAAAGATATGATAATACATAGTAGCATTAAAATATTTGGCCGGAGCTTAGGAAATGTGATTAGTATTATTAAATATGATCATTAGGAATAAAACAATTTTTTAAAGAAGATGATTATGAAATGTGGCGGAAAACAAAGAGACTGAAATGTGGTCCAAACCAACGACATATGCGGCCCAAGTTACTTGGCTTGTTTAGGTGGCGAATATTTTTGGAGTTTACTTTCACGCAATAATTATGCAAGACCATACTTAGCTTTCAATTAAATTATTCTAAGTGAACTTTTTTAGATTGTGCTAGAAGTTAGTAATGGAATTGCACTTATATATGTAGCGATTTGAATTTTAATGCTAAAGTTTTGCTTTTGAAAAAAAATAATTATACGGCTCAAATGAAAACTAACCGAGATATAAAAGTTTTGAAGTATCGTTAGATAGTTGGGAACCGTCCAGAATGAAATTTATACAGCTTGAATAGAAACTAACCGGGATATAAAATTTTTGAAGTATCGTTAGATAGTCGGAATCGTCCAGAATACCTCATATACCTTTATGATCATAAGTTACTCAGATTTGTACTTGAAGTTCGTTCAACACGCGTTTCTTGGTCTCTCTTTATTAGTTATGGTTGTGCACTTTTGCTTTTTGGATGGATTATGTAACCACCTGTAATAATGCAGTTGGTGGCATGGGAGTCATAATATTTATGTTCTCAAACCTACCTGCAGTTACTATGGTGAGATTAAACCACCAAAAGCACAACAATAATACTTCTTCCGTTACCGGGTCCATTTATAGAGAAAATATGGCTTAATACATAGTTTGACCCCTGAACTTGTACCCTTTTACCCATCTAACCCTCAAACTTAACGTCTCACCTATCGAACCCCTGAACTTGTTAAATAACCCGATTTGACCCCCGAACTTGATAAATACATAAATATTGAACCCCTCCGTACACAATTTCTTCTAGAATGTTTCAAGTGACAGGTGGACACGAAGGGTTCAATATTTACATATTTATCAAGTTCAGGGGTCAAATCGGATTATTTAACAAGTTCAGAGGTTCGATAGGTGAGACGTTAAGTTTAAAGGTTAGATGGGTAAAAGGGTACAAGTTCAGGGGTCAAACTATGTATTAAGCTGAGAAAATATTTATATTTTGTGTTGTCTAAAAAGGACATTATATTTATGGCTTAATATATCATTTGACCCCTAAATTATACCATTTTATTCTCTGCGACCTCTAAACTAATTTCGTGTTTTTTTGGACCTCTTAACTCTTTTTATTGTTCTATTTAACCCCTCATTCGGAATGTGCACACCACGCGCGATGACGTGGATAAAACTGATGACATGGTTTTGCTGACATAGGGGTTAAATAGAATAAAAATAATAATTAAGAGGTCCAATGGAACACTAAAATAGTTTAGAGGTCATAGGGAATAAAAGGGTAAGATTTAGGGGTCAAAATATATATTAAGCCTAAATATTTTTTTTTAATTTAAAATAAAAAGTGATGCACTTTACATATTATTTGAAAAAATCATTTAAGACTTTAAAAATCATGAAATTTAGCGTGTTTTTCAATTTTTACACAAATTTTAAAAATTCAGAATTGATTTGAAAAGTTTGAAATTGCAAAAAATTAAAAGCTAGTGTATTAAAATTTTTAAAATAGGAAATTCGTGGAACTCACTAAAAATTATAATTTTTTAAAAATTTAATCTTTTTTTAATATTATCACAGTATAGTAAATTTATATATTTTATAATATCGTTAAAAACAGACAAACATCATTTATAATTATTGAAATGTAAACAAATATTTACATGTACAAGAAGTTATATTATGTAATTATTTGACTAAATTTCAATTTTTTTTTATTTTTCACGAAGATTAAATGGATAAAAATTAAATAATTGTATTTTTGAGAAGGTTAAATGGGTAAAAATTAAAAGTTTGAAGGTGCAATAGGAAAATAAAATAAGTTCAGGGGTCAAATAGAATAAAATAGTGTAGTTCGGGGGTTCAATAGAAAAATTTATGCATTATTATTATCCTTCACGCGCTTCAAAACATTTGAAAATACGCGCTTTTGCCACGTTGGAGGAAAAAAGTCAGATCGGCAAAAATGTTGCAATTGACGGGTTAAATAGAACAAAAAATAAACTTAGGGGTCCAATAGAATATCAAATTAGTTTAAGAGTTTCAGAGAATAAAAGTGTATAGTTTAGGGGTCAAATGATGTATTAAGCCTTATATTTATAGTTAGGCAAAAGGCTCATTTGACTCTTAAAATTAGACCAAAAAAATTAATAAAACTTTGAAGTCATACCAAAAGAAATGGTTCGCATCACACCGAAAATTTGACTCTGTTAGTTTTTCTGTCTAATAGTAATGTGGTATATATAAAAAAAGTTTATAAACATCTTTAATGATTAAAATGGATAAAAGGTACAAAAAAATCCTTACAATTTTTCAATAAATACACATAAGTCTTTTTACTTATTTTTTGTCCATTTGAGCCCTGCAAGTTTCTATATTGGAACAAATAAACCCTTTATTCACCTGATGTGGTTAAGTTGCCGATCTGTATCTCTCACACTTATTTTCACCGTTAACTTGCTTATGTGTAATGAATTAGAAAAAAATCAATAACATGGCATAATTCTTCTTCCTCTCACATCACACCATTGCCTCAACCGATAACTGAAACCTACAAACTGGGCAAGAAGAATGAAATTCCAGCCATGGCAATATGCAAGAATCATGAAACCTATACTTAAGGCATTTCCTTTGCTCTAGTCCTAACTCAACCGATTCATCCCTTTGTTGCTTTCCATTTGGGTATTTTGCTTTAGATTCTATAACCTCCAACCTCTGACTTTTGAAAACTTTGCCCCTTGTGAGGGTGCGCTCCTTACGAGAAACCTTAAGAGTTCCGGATAATAAAGCACCAGTTCTTATCAAAACCTTCCAAACAAACTCCATGAGCGTACATTAACACCATCATTATAAAACCATCATTATAAAACACTATCCTAATTCCTAAACCACTAGTAATGGACAAACAAATCTAACTACACACCAGATATAACAAAGATCAGAACATTTAGAATACGTGAGATAGACCCAGAAAATTCCAGTACCTACCAAAACAAATAAAAAGGACCCAAAAATTCAGTTGCCAACAAAAGTCAAAAGCAAACCCATATGCAAAAATTTGTCTTGCAGCAACAACCTCAATCATCGTTATATTTATTGTGATTTACTTCCATAAAAATCAACAATAACCCATTTACAATAAAAAAAAAGGCTAAACCTATATAGAGGCCCTTATATTATATCATTTTTATTCAAAAAGCCCTTGTACTATTTTTTTGTTCTTCAGGTCCCTGCACTTGACAAAATTTCGATTTTCAGGTCCTTTTAAGGGACTGAAGGAACAAAAAAATTGTAAGTAGAGGGACTGGAAAAAACTAAAAAAGGACCTGAAAATCAAAAATTATGTAAGTAGAGGGACTTGAAGAACAAAAAAATAGTACAGGGGCTCGTTGAACAAAAATGATATAGTACAAGGGCCTCTAAATGGATTTAGCCAAAAAAAAAACCATATGATAAGATCGTCGTCGCCAACACTCTTCTCGGCTGCCGTCGACGCTGCCGCTCCTCTAGGTATTAATTACCATAATCAAGAGTATCAGAATAAAGAGAAAGAAGAAACGCACTGCAGTTTGATATGATTTCAGCCCGTGTTTTGATAATTAGAAAGTCCAAAGATGCTTCTTTTAATCCAGAAAAATGTTGAAGGAAGAACAGAGACGGTGAAAAGAGAAAGAAATAGAAAGAACGAGGTTGAAGAAGAAGAAGAAAATATATGCCATGTCAGTAGTTTTTTTATTAAATTTATAATTTTTTAAATTCTCAATCATTTACACGTAAGCAAAAATTATTAACGTTGACTAAATGTCCAACGGTGGTGAAGACAGTTCAGCAAATTAACCGTTAATTTCTACTAAAGGGATTATTTGTACCGGTTTAAAAACTTGCAGGCTCAAATGGAACAAAAATAAATAAAAGGGCTTATGTGTATTTTTTGAAAAACTACAAGATTTTTTTTATATTTTTTGCCTTTAAAATACTTACCACTTTTATATTTATAACTTTGTTTAACCATTTTAACCATTTTATTCATTTATATATATATATATTAATAATTAAAATATCTATTAAAACAATCGAAACTCAATTAAACACTTCGAAATCTAATTAAACACTTCAAAATCCAATTAAACAAATTGAATTTCAATTAAACCAATCAAAATTAAATTTAGTTCTAATTAAATCAACTAAAATTAAAAATTAAATATTCTTAAATCACTATCAATTTTTTCTCGAATCTACTTCTAAATTTATTTAAAAAATTGGCATTGGAGAAGACGAACGGGACAACCGAAATTAGATTCGGAAAAAAAATCGGCGATAATTTAAAAATATTTGATTTTAATTTTATTTGATTTTGTTTGAATTGCGATTGGTTTACTTGAATTTCAAAGAGTTTAATTAGGTTTTGAAGTGTTTAATCGAATTTCGATTGTTTTAATAAATATTTTAATTTTAAATATTATTTAATTAGATCTAATTTGAATTTCTATTGATTTAATTAGATTTTATTTGAATTTTGATTGGTTTACTTAAATTTCGAAGTGTTTAATTAGATTTCGAGTGTTTAATCGAATTTTTATTGTTTTAATAAATATTATAATTTGAAATATTAATTAATTAAATTTAATTTGAATTTTGATTGATTTAATTAAATTTTGATTTGTTTAATTGGATTTTGAAGAGTTTAATTAGGCTTCGAAGTGTTTAATTGAGTTTGGATTGTTTTAATAAATATTTTAATTTTAAATATTATTTAATCATTGATATTTAAATGAACAAGATGATTAAAATGGTTAAAAGAATTATAGATATAAAATTGTAAGTATTTAAAACATTAAGGATGTTTTTAAACTTTTTTCATGTGTGTCATAGATAGAAAAAATAAACGGAGTTAACGTTCGGTGTATGTAAAGCATTTCGGACAATTTTAGGGTGATAATTGAGCTAACTTGGACAGATGATAATTGCACAGACTTCGATTTCAGGATCTTATTGATTATTTATGTATAATTTTAGGGGGCCAAAATGACCCTTTTGCCTTGTAGTTATATTCAATATGCTCTTTTTAAATTTAACAATTATGGACTAATATTAAGGGTTAATTATATAAAAAATAATGACCTTTACATGTACTTTCATTTTAATCATAATTTTTAAAAGGTGGCATATAAAGGAACACTTTTTTTTTTCAAATTCATCATTTCAATGTAATTTTGTTGACTAAATTCTTCAATAAACCATTAATTATAGACTCAAATTATGAATCGACATTAAATTTTATTATCTTTTGGTTATAGTATGTAGGATTACGAATTTTTAGTTATAAAAAATACACCGAATTTTATTTTGCTGATAGATTTAAAACAAATTGAAAGGCCGTGTATATAAATGCCAATTTTTAAAAGTCGTAATTAAAATGAAACTGTATGTAAAAGTCGTGATTTTTATATAATTAACCCTAATATTAATTGTTCTAATAGATTTGTTATATTCTAGCCAATTAAAATTTATTAATTAAAATAAGTTAAGATTATATTTAAATTATTATGTAAAAAAATTATTTAATGGTTGATGTGACAAAAAAAATACTCTACTCTATCTCACAAAGATATGCCAAATTAGATTTGCACGAGAATTTAAAAATGAAAAATAAATTTTTTATTTTTAATCAACTTTCCAATACATTTTTGATGTTTCTAATATTCCTAACATGCTTTGAAAACATCAATTGCTATTTGAGATTGTAAATAAATTTTGAAAAATTAAATTTATTATTAATTTTTACGTCAAATTAAGTGATAATAAATGATAATTAAGAGAATATGATATAAGTAGTTTAAATTAATGAAAAGTAAAGTTGATATTTCAACTAAACTAACAAAACTAAAATAGAAATTTGGTCTATATTTTGGAACATTCAAAATCAAAATTTATCTATTTTTAGTGGGACGGAGTGAATATAATGTAGACACTAAATTGATAGATTTAATAAGAGCACACGATGATCCTCATTTTATCATGTCTTTCTCCTTTAAATACTAATTTTAATCAATTTTAGCTAACAAAATTGAATGAAACTAAAAATTTAATCAAATTAAACCAAATTTAGTTATTAAAAAATCAAATCGGGCCGGCAAGTTGAACTAAAAGTAGCCTATTCCAACAGATTCTAAAATCAAATGGATTGGAAAATTAGTCTTTACATTATCTTTCAATGAGTAGTCCATCTTTCTCTTTAGCAATGTATGTCCACTAATCTATGAAATACCGAGGTATGTAAGTAGGTAAAAATAAATTGAAGTTGACAACAGCTTAGATAAGATAATATACTTACTAATTTTAGCTAATATGTTGTCATAGATTTGCAGCCCCAAAGGATGAGTGAGGCCATAACTCGCCATCTTGTCGGTACAACGGTTACTTTCTCGATCAATATGCTGGATACAAACATGCCAATCCCTGTGCATAAGGTTTTTGATGGCAAGCAACAGGTTAATATTGGCAATAATCGTAGTGTCATTGCGCATAAAACCTTCTACTGCGAGCAAACTATCCATTTTCAGAATAATGTTTTTGAAGCCTCTATTCCAAGCAATCTCTAAGCCATCCAAAACTCCCCAAAGTTACTGAGTAATAACCAATAACCCAAAAACCCAAACCGATCGAGCAATTTTGTTTTCTACCACATATCATTAATTTATTTCATTTTTGAAAATATTATTTATCTAAATTAGAGATAATGTAAAAAAACAGTTAGAGTATTTCCTAATAAATTGATATACAATTGTATCATTTTTTATTTTTAAAAGCATGTCTAACATGAATTATATAATAAAAATTCAAACTCAGAAAGCTCTTTAATATATTTTAATTAAATAACAATATAAATTAGAAATTATCAAACTCAGAAAGCTCTTTAATATATTTCAAATTCAATCAATCAGTGGTAATGTGAAAAAAAACAATACCCACAGTAATGAACATGGATCCCCCACTGTATATACCGGGTATCGTATTGGTAAAAGTTAGCACCTGGAAATTGTGATAGTTAAACTAACAAAATAGGCAGTTTCAAAAATCAAATATCTATTTTTACTATTAATTAATGAAATCCAAATATGTCACACTTTGAAGAAAAATAAGAAATAATAAGCAGTTCATAATTGTTTTTCAACCAACCAAACGCCCCCCTAACAGAAATAGGTCTAACTTACAACACTCTTGAATGCTATATGTACATTGTCCAGAATAATGAGGCAGAAATTGATGTAATAACCATCTACAGACCTCTGGAACCTGGAATATCAATCCACTGTAATTGCAGTTCTATTTCGCCACACTCCACGTTTCGCAGTCTCAGAAATAAGTTCTGAACAACCTTGCCGTTCACCCACACAATGTGGCTCTCTTCAGCTAGGCAATTCTCTCTGCTCGGTTGAATCCTTGTTATGATGGTCCCGTTAGGTAGGCTTTCGAGCTGCATCCTCAGAGCTTCCAAGAATGGACGGATTTCGAACTCTGCATCTCCCATTTTGTCATCAAGGCTGAATGTGTCTCTGTCGTAAACTGTCTATATTATCACGGAAAAGAAGAAGCAGTTTAATACCGTGAATTTGGAGAATAGGAAATTATACCTAGACTCGAACAAAATTTATTAACAAAAGTATGCTTCCGCTGTACTCCAACAACAACATAATGCATTTTGTTCTATGTATGCAACGAGCAAAGCTGCTAGTCGTAGACTAATGGTTTAAGTATGTAGCACAAAAACAGAAACGCCAAAATGAAAAACAAAGAAATGAAAAGCGGAGAAATGATAATTATTACAAGAATAAGTTATAAATATATAGTTTTGAAGTTTCAGATGCATTTCTGAAAAAGAATTAAACACCGAAAAACAGGACTCGAGAAGTTTTCGTGCAACATTCCTCCATCATGTACTAACCTAACAAGTTAAGATTAAGGACCTAAATCGCTCTTCAGCTACGATTTTTCGACACTATTTTGTAGTCTTCTTTCAATACTATGAGCTACATGGACGGATCTACACCAGAAAATATCAAGAATTCAAGCCATGAAAATAGCCTCAAGCAAAAAACAAACAGGCAGAACGCTAAATAAGAAACCTTCAATTATTGACTAGAATTGAATTCTTTAATTGATAACTTCTTTTTCCATTTTAAACATGAAGACAAAATCTGATTACCATAAATTTCAAGAAGATAAAAAGTACAGCACCAAAAAAAGGTAAAAAAAAGTGTAAGTGAAACTCACAAGCTTGACTGGAATATTTGGATTAGTGACTGACAGAGTTAAGTCTTCATTCCACTCAGGATTCACATTATTCTTCACCACACGAGTCTTCAGTTTCTGCAAAAACACCAAAAAAAATTCTTCTTCAGTTTTTTGTTACTTTAGATTAAAACTTTAATTCCCACAAGTGAACTGAATCAATTAATTGACAAACTGATTTCAGACTGAAAAAAGAAACTGATAACTTTACATTAAGACCACTTTGACAGTTACAGTAAAAAAAATCAAGAAACTGAAAAGCCATGAAAACTCAGAAGCTAAAATAATAAAGAAACTGACCTGTTTGCCAGACTTGAAAACAACATAAGGGTCACTGGAGACAACATCTCTAACAGCAAGATTCACTCCTTTGTGAACATGAATTCTCAGCAGACCCATCAAGTTTTCTACCTTAGTTGTCATAATTCTAATCCTTAATTTATATTTTTCTGATTTCAAATTCTAAATCAAAACTCAGCTAAAGAAATCAAGAACAAAAGTTCAGAATTGACTTGCTGTTTTGCAAGTGAAAGACTTTGAGAGAGAGAGAGAGGAGCTTTGTTGTAAATTGTAATAATAAAAAGATGTAGTTGTAATTAAAATGTAATGAAAATGAAAGATATCAATATTTTTGGCGTATTTATAGCCACCAACTCATTAAAATGTCTTTTATGAAGATTCTTAGGTAGACTCAGTCCACCACGTCATCCGTAGCATACTAAGCCTATAACATAATAACATGTCATTAAAATAATGACAATTTTGTAAATTCGTTTATTATTTATTTACACATTTGAATAGTAATATTACAGGATTGTCATCATTTTAATGACGTGTCATTATGTGATAGGCTTAGTCCACGGATGACGTGGTGGACTGAGTCTACTTAAAAATTTCTCTCATATTCTTATATTTATTTTATTTTTTTTACAATACTTATGTGATTTGTAAAAATATGATTTAGTTTTTTTATTTATTAAAAAAACACATAGAGCCAAATAAATTATTTCTTTCTTGAGGGGTTAAATAGCTAATTGTTTTTAAAAAACATTTAATATAATATTTTTGATTATTAAACTATCATTTTTAATTATAGACAAATGCAGAAGACATAGCAGAAGGGATCTGTTTTGTACAACTTAGACTGAGTATGTAATTACAAATTCAAAGTAATTATATCATTTAATCCTTATATGGGAAAGTTACAGAACAAATTGGTTAGTGACGCGTTTGGTTGTGTTCGGACTGTTTCAGTTGAAGTGGTATTTTCAATTTCATTAATTCAAAATTACCTTGACTTGGTGTTAAAATGGGTTATTAGGTATACGGGTCGGGTAAACATAGTTTTATATATATTGTCTTCTTTTACCTATAATTAATTTATGATAAACTCTTTTAAAAATATTTGGATTAGTTATTAAACATTCACTAGGTTATGTCAAAATATCTAACTTAAAAAGAAATTTATTTTTAAATTATTTTTTGATCAAATTCAATAAAAACAGCTTTTATTAAATTGTCATAAACAAAATAGAATTTGATCTTTAGATTTATTTTACTTTTATAAAATTATATAAATCACAAAAAAATTGTTTTTAAATGTTAATACAATCATAATTATTTATAATTATGTTTTTATTTTAAAATAGCAGATTACTTATTAAAGTCGACTCTGACTGTTTTTTATTGAGACAAAATTGACGAGATGACCAAAGCCAAAAGTAGCTGTAGTCATTTGACCAATCAAATAACACATTGTGGTGTTGCCCAGTCACCATCACATAATATAATACTGAAACAATATTTTGAGGTTTGACCAATATGATCTATGATGCTATTTTTCTTAATTTGTGCTTAGCAAAGTTTGGAAATGTCATTTAGAAAAATGTTTTATAAGTTATTATTCGTTTAATAAGTTAACTTTTGTTCAATTCCGTTGAGTCTGATTTTACAATATATATGTTAATTATTATATATCAATTTCAAATAAATATTTAATTACAATAAATATATATATATATATATATATATATATATATATATATATATATATATATATATATATATATATTATTATTATTATTATATCACCATCGAATACTGATTAGATGATTAAATACCAAATTTAAAGTCATCATATCTAACATCAAAAAATACTTTTTTATTTTAATTTTTTAATTAATTATTAACTCTAATATTTTAAATACTCTTTACAAATTGCACCCATATATTTATTTTTGTTAAATATTCTTCACACAATATATTTATAATTTTTAGTATTTTATTATGGAAAACAAATAATTAAAATATTTTAATATTATCATGTGTAAAATTATTCTGTGATATTATAAATAATTTTGTGACTCCTTTCGGAGTAATCAAAAACTAATTATGTGATTCCCTCTGAAAATTTCCTGTAGATAAAACTGTATGCGGCTCGATTTAGCATGTTACTATTACTAAAACAACTAATATTGTAAATCTAAGTGAATTTTTTTTAAAAATAATTAACATAAATTTAATTTTAATGCGTTACTTAAAATAATTTAATGATACTGTTTGGAATTGGAAGATCTTAAATTGTTTAAAATTTGTGGGTTATAACAAAATTAATTATCTGATATTAATTGCTAAATAATTATAAATATATATTAATATTATAAATCAATCATCTTCTAAAATCTATCATCTGAAATTTCACAATTTAGATGGATTTTTTTTATAAACTATAAACTATAAAATATTAATTTATTAATTTTATATTCAATTTAAATAAAAAAATTTGTAAATTTATAAATTTTCGTAAATTTATAAATTCCAAAATTATTAGTATAAATATGTTGTTACTTGTAATGAATATGGCTTATTTGTCTGCACGAGTTTAGTTTACTACGCTGATCTTCAACCATAAGGTCATGAGTGCATATCTCGGCTACACCTTTTCTAATAAATGGAGTGGTTGAAACTGAGTTGTTGGCCATTATAGTTCGGAATTGTTAGGTTTTAAACGGTCCATATCCTGAGATTTGACAATAATTCTGGATTTTAGCTTGAAATGAGTTAAAATAATGACTTGCTTCCAGTTGATAAATAAAAAACTTTTTTTTTTTTACCAAGATAAATAAAAAACTTGAGTTATATGTATTCTTCTGTCTATATTTTTTCTTAAAGCGTTAATCCATCACAGTCGGCAAATATTTAAGGACTTCTGCTCCTTTCATGTATGACTACGTACAATAACTACTCACCTGTATACAAACTTAAAATTAAAAAAAAAAAATCTTTTTCATTAATGTAGTACATAATTTATCAAGAATATTACTTTTTATTATATTATTTTTATAATACCAGATATAAAAATTATAGTATATTATAAACACACTCTGACTCTCAAATATCTAATTCATTAAATAAATCAACCAATATTGAGAAAATTGATGTTGAAGAAGTCAAAATTGGTTTTATAAATTGCTGGCTACTACTTCCCCTAGTTTATCAACTACTTCTTTATTTTTTTTTATAAAATTCAGTTTATAATGTTATTTAAATTTGAGTTACTACTTCTTATACTAATAATAATGATGATGTTTTTAAATAGATTGCCATATTATTCTTACTTTAGTTAGAAAACATCATGTTTTAGCATATGAAAATATCATCGATAAATTGGTACAATATGATAGTTCTAATCTAATGATGTAATTTCTTGTTTTTGACATCGGCTAATTGGCAACTTTGGTTCTTTCTGTTTTTATGTTGCAGGCCTAGTTAATTTTTACAGTTTAATGGATTTTTATTCCCCCAACATTTTTTTATTGATTTTGACTTTAAAGTCTAACAAACATTTTTTATCCATAAGCTCAAAAGTTTATTAGATTTGAACTCAGAATTCACAGTAACCATTCTAAAATTTAATTGGATAATTGCAGAAAGAAATCTTGTAAGGTTTGGTAAAATTAATTTAATTAGTTCTGACTTTTAAAAAATAAATATTATGTCAAATTTATCATGGATTAAATTATACAATAAATTAATTATTGATTTCATCATATTTTTGTTAGATTTTCTTAAAAACTATATGTAAATATTGTTAATATTTATATTTCACTTTTCTAAATAATTTATTTTATTTATATTCCCCCAAGTGGTTAAGGCGCTCCAGTGCATTCAGCTTCGAGTTTTAGAAGGGCTAGTAGTTTTAGTCTGATTTAAAAAATAGAAAATAACGTAGTTAGATTCTACCTCTGTTAAAAAAATTATATAAATTTATAAAATATAATTTAATATTAATAGGATAATTAGAACTCGTTGCAACATTTTTATAAAAAGATTAATTAATTTCCATAAAATATTTTTTTAATTTTTTTTAATAAATGTGAAATAATTTTATTTTTTTAAATAAATTCAAGATGTTTTTAGTAATAATTATACTTATTGTAAAAAATAATAATGTTCCAAAAAATATTAATTTTATAAGAATTTATTATTTAAATCAGACTTATTTAGTTTTAAAATATAAGTTGTGACTATTTTCTTAAAAGTTTAAATTGATCTTATGATATAAATTTATGAGTCCATTTGATTTATATTTTTAGAAAAGAATTTTGTCATTTTTAAGGATTTATGCGTTTTTCCGTCATACACAATATATTGACATAGGGTAAAAGTATTTAAATACAAAATATTAAATATAGATATATAAATTCAAGTAGAATTTGACTTGTAAGCGATAAAGTATTAAAGCTCAGATGTATAGATACATATTTAACCGAAAATAAATATATGAAGAAAAATGAAGCAAATAAGGAGTGTAATATAACGTGGGAAATGGCATCATCATACATATCATATGTTGTGTATGCATTTTGACCATTTCCTTTTTTGTTTGGCTAAATATTTATGCTTTATGAATTTTAATAGTTTAGTTATTTATATATTTTGAATTTTACTATAACTATCTACACATTTTAATTAATTGTTTTATTATACCTATATATCTTTTTGAGGAAATGACAGTCAACTTTGAAAACACTACTTAGCCTCTTAAACTTTAAATAAATAATTATATTGATAACTTTTTTTATAAAAATTAATTTAAATATCTCATTCTTATTTTTTTCTTGAATAATCTCAAACTTTTGTACTTTTTTATATCAATCATTTCTAGCTATATTTTAAATTTAAATTTTTTAACGGATGGGCTTTTTTGTATTTGAAAAATATATTGTTGAAGTTTATATAACTCTTTATTTTTATTTTATATAAAAAATTAGTCATCATCAATAATTTTATAAAAAAATTGAAACTATACATGACATGCATTTTTAGCCTTTTGTTTTTTAGCCTTATAGCAGCAAATATGCGAGTGCTTAGTTAGTTAGTTGTAAGTAAGCCTAATAATCTAATATTATCTAAGAATATTTTATTGGTGAGAAAGATCTGTAACATGCATGAAAAATTATATAATCATATACTTTCGTATCAAAAAAGATAAAATATCAAAATAAAAAATGCTGGTTCAGTTGAGTGGTTATCATATATCAGACTTGCATATTAAAAAAAAATGGTCCACACTTATAAGCAGGAATAAATAGACATTTACATTTGCAGAAAAGTTGTATGAGATGGTGACTTAATTTGAATGTAGTTAAGCAACGACAACGAATTGATGGAGATGGTGGCTGGCCGCCAAAGACTTCTTTTAAAACTTGTGCTCTTATAATGGCCAATTGTAAAATAAAGGTTAGCTTCTGCCATTTTATGTATGACCTTATGGTCTTTCTCTGTAAATGAATATAACCAAGCACATATGCAAGAATTGAAAAGTCTGTGGATAAAAATGTAGTAAAAAATTAAAAGGATGCACTAAAATTGATGCATTTGTTTTAAATAAATGTCAATTATATGTATCTTATATGAATGTTATAAGTTTAATCATTTAAAAATATTCCACCTTTTCTTCTTTTTTTTGTTTATGGCCTCGCATTTTAAAACCTTCAATATTAGTATGTTTTTCAATCTTTCAATTTTAATTAATACCTATTTTTTTTAAATTAGAGTAAAAATAAATTTCAAATACGTAAAAAGGTGGGGTATTTTTGAATGATTATATTGTTACGCCACTTTTCATTCATGCATGAAATTATGGAAAATACATATTATATTATAAAATTTTAAAAATATAATTAAATTATAAATTTTGTTAAAAGTTATATATATATATATATATATATATATATATATATATATATTTCTTTAGTAAATAATCTAACATTAATTACACTAAACTTCGATCCAGTATCTGTTGAAGAAAATAAAGATAACTTTACTTGTACTTAATTAGCTCGAATTTTTCAAATATAAATAGCTCATTTTTTGGTATACAACAAATTAAGTTCTATTATTACGTGAGGTCATCTATAATGTTCTTTTCATTTAAATATTTGTATAAAACGAGCTAAAAAAACTTAACTAAACCTACTAACTAATTTAGTTCAATTTAATTGTTTTATATGTATGTATTTTTATTTGATTTAAGGTATAAGGTACAAAAAAATCTTCGACTTTTTCTTAAAAGTACATATTAGCCCTTTTATTTATTTTGGACACAATTAAGCCCTCGTGTTTTGAAAATTAAACAAATAAACCCTCATTGTTTTAAAATCTAACAAATAAATCCTTTTAGTTTACTTTTGGGACACTTATCTCCTTAATTTTTTCGGTAAATATTTTAAACATTAAAATTATTTTTGAATTTTTTTCCTATATGATTGTGAGAAACATGTCAGTCAATAATGAGTGTTTCTAATGGTGTTGGACGAAAGAGATTATTGGTTTCATTTAAAAAGAAAGAGACTTAATTATATTAAAAAAAGATAAAAAAGCTGATTTAAACTTTTATATACCTTGATTTAATTTCGGAATCCCTACTCGTGTTTAGTGTGTTGCTTTAAAATCAGTGAAGAAGGACATGTGGGGTTTGTGAAAGTTATTTAAAATTCTGAAAATTTGACTTTTATGTTATAAATCTTTGATTGGGAGGTTGGATACATCCATTTGTGCCAGCAACCCACATTATTGCATTTTTACCTTATTTGATTTTTTTATATCTTCATAGCCGCCTTAATCCATAAGGCATCTCTCTCCGTCACTATTTTAGACTGTTTCATTTGGATATGAGAATATCAGATTAATCTCGTTTTTTTATTAGAAAATTTAAATATTTAGTAGTAAAACTTTTTAATTTTATTAATTCTAGTCTATTTAATTTATTTTGTTTGAATTATATCAATTAAAACAAAATAAATTCAAACATTTAAAAGAGTTTACTATTATTAAAGTAAAATAAATCAAAATACGCTCCAATTGAAAAAATTAGTTTTTTTTTACACCTGACTTTAATATTTTCTTTTGGATAATTTATGTTAATTTTTTTTGTATCCAGATGGTCTTTAAATTTTAATGGCCTAATCACTCAAAAGCCCTCCACCTTTAAACTTTTTTTAATTGCAACCTGACGTAGGAAAATCTTCTCAAAATTTCCCCACCTTTAGATTTTTTTCAATTGTACCCTAAATTGAAATTTTTTATAGTTTTGATTTTAAAAAGTTATTGGATATACTTTTAAAAAAAATGATTTTTTACATTATTAATGATTTTAGTGTTTAATTAGAATAAAAATTAAAAATAATAAATTTTTTTAAATTTTTTTTATGTGAAAAGAGGTCAATTTAATACTTTGAGGTACAATTGAAAAAGAATCTAAAGATGGAGGGGTTCTGAGAGAATTTTCCTACGTCAGGGTACAATTGAAAAAAAATTAAAGGTGGGAGTTTTTTAAGTGATTACCAATTTTAATTTATATAACTGTCTTTAAATGTTTATCTGACTTGCTGTTTTGCAAGTGAGTCTTTGAGAGAGAGAATTATGTTTGGTTTTATCATTTACGGTAATAATAAAAATATGTAGTAGAAATGTAACGAAAATGAAAGCTATCAGTATTTTTGGTGAATTTAAAGACACCAAAAAAAAGCAAATAGAAAATGTCTCTATATTCTAGGAAGCTACTCATTAATCATTATGATGTAAGTTCTCTTTCTTATTTTTTTTGTTTTTTTTACAATATTAATAAATTAATTTAATTAAACCAATAATAAAGTATAAAAATAGTAATTAAAATGATTAAAAAAAATACTCAACTAATTTGATTAATCTAATAACCAAAACTTCAAAACCATTGACAGAAACAAATCAAAAAAATTATTAATCAAACTGAACTGACCAAACTAACTAACTGAGTGAATGATGTTCACTCAATTGAGATTTTTAGCTATAATCAAAATAGAATATCCAAAACATGCCAACATAAAATTAACTTAGACGATTAAATTAGAATGGCTGATAAAGGTGTGAATGTTTTCAACAAGTATGCAAAAAAATAACTAAACCGGTTAGTATTGTTTCATACTGATGCTAATGATATATGGCGTTGTCTATCGAACAGAGCCAAGATCGTAGTACTGAACCTAATGTTATGGTTTTTTTATCCTAAAGTTGCAAATTCTAGCAGAAAATGACTGTTATGACCACAAGATAAGAAGTGGAGAAGATTGGAAACACATGGACCATCCTACTACCTATATATCCACTTTCACTAACATTATAATCAACCTTTTACATTATTAATGCCTTTTCTAGCGAACCTTCGCCTACAAATTTCAGGCCTCTAAAATTCTCCAATTATATCGAGTCAGTCAATATAAGGCTTCTCAGTTCTCACCATATAATGTTGAGGATTTAGGAGTCTAATCAATCTGAAGAGCATAACTTCTGCTTAAATCCAAATTGAGCATGTAATGAAGTTCAAATTTGGAAAGCTATTCATTTCTAACGAAATACCTACGGTTTGCTTGAAATTACCACTTGCCATATGATAAAGAAGACCTTTCAAGTTCGTTATGTAGTCAATGTTCTTTCTTCTCCTCTTGGCTCTCGTCATACTCAACATCATCGTCATCATCATCCTCGTCACTCGCATCATCAAAAGAGATACCAGGTGAAAGTTTCATTAGCTCATCTCTAGCATCATCATCGCGCTGAAAGTCCAACCCATATTTCGTGTTTCGATGTTTAACAAGTAGCCATCGCAGCAAGCGGTCCTCCTTGTTCAAATAATGTAGCTCCTTGTTGATGTTGGGTGTGGCCATCATTGTCATCTGCATCAACTGGCCCTGAACAATTACAATAGAAGCAGGAGGGTACTTGATCAATCATTTTATAAATTGAAAGAAAATAAAAAGGAATTATTCTCTCAAGTCAAATAGAAATGATCATGCAGCACAACAAGATAGATTACATAGCTTGAACTACGCAATTATCATCAAATATGAAGTAAGCATCAGGATATGCTATTTAATTCAATGGTTAGTCAATTAAAGTTCTAGAATGATTATAGTCATTTTCTTAGCTCATCATAACACCATATCGTGGGATGAAACTAAATACTTCACTTTCAAAATGGATAAAATTAACCGGAAGCCTCTTATTGTTATATGCATACAAAGATCACATTTAACTTGACCGAAGTTGTTAATTTTTTTTCTAAAAGATAACTTCATAATATAAATCTTCATCATCACAACCTCTAATAATATTTCTTTGATCAGCTCATCTCATTAGAACCAACGACATCACTTCCCCTCACATCCCTATAAAGGCATGATAATATCCTAGCGTACAAAAGCAGTCTCTCACAACATATTGAGGTCGGAATGCCTTCATAATAATTTATTTTCTTGATCACGGAATTTCAATGAGATATAAAGCATTCATCTAAGAAAAGGTTTATAGAACTCATCTGTCATACATCACAAATCCGAACATCAGTGGAAATTGAAAGAAAAATCGATGGTTTACCTGAAAATATCTGCTTTCGCGCTTCTTAATACCATAACCCAACTTAATTTCGCCAAACGATCTAATATCAGTAACAACACCATTTCTATTTTGAACATGTTTTCCTACTCGAGATGCCAAATCGATCAATGCTTCCTTCCTTACGTGTGGCTTCAAAAGAAGCACGCAATCATATAGTGGCATTTTCTAATGATTACTAAACTGCACCAACCAAAAATAAAACAATCAACACAATTTTACATTTACTCAATTTTCCTCCTAAAAATTCTAAAATTTTAGATTATTATACTAATCAGGGGCATACTATTTAGAGTTTAAGCAAAATAGATTCATTATTCTGGATCAAAATTTGCTTGAGCTTCTTACAAAATCAAGTTAATCCAACATAATTAATAATTAACAAGATTCTTATTCATGAAATATAATCTATTAGCAGGAATAGGTGATTAAGAGTATTATTGTTTGACAAAATCAAAACAAAGTTAAAATTCTAGCTTGTAACATTTAAATTAAAATCACCGCTACAAGGAATTATCAAACAGTGAACAGCAGAATCTGAAAGGCCCACCAAGAACTTCAACAAATCTAAAATAACCAAACGAGCTCAAAATGACACTAAAATTGATTTCAAAAGAATTTGATCATTTCATTCGAAAGAAAACCGTTAGACAATAATAACAAAATAGATGTTTCAGATTATTATACTTGAAGGCTAGGCTAGGCTAGACCCCGCGCTTCCGTCGGATAATCGGAGGAGTAGCGGTGGAGGTCCGGTGGAAGAGCAGCAGACTTGTGTTGCAGGCAGCGAAGAAGAAGAAAACCTTTTTAGGTTTAGAGGGACCAATTCGGGCCTTTTTAAAAAAATACACAAAGGGAATAAAACAAATCTCTTAGAATTTGCCACGTGGTAAGGCACCCAGTTCACCATAACTACACCACAAAGGGAAGAAAACAAAAAATAAATAATCTTGGTTATAAAAAAAATACTCTGTTAGTTTCCGATACCAGAGTTGCAGTGCTATACATACTCTATCACTCGGTAATTTTCAATTGCTTTCTCTATAATTTATTTATTCTTCGTTTGTACAATGGCGCCATTTCGTTCTGTTATGTGTTTTTAAGCTGTTTTTCTTGTTTATCAATGGATTTTTGTTCGCTTAGATGCTCAGTAATTCATTTAGCTGTAAATTTTTGGATTGTATTGTTTCCAGAAAATTACTGCTAAATGAAGTGAAGCAGAGAGATTAATTAAGATTTGAGAATCCAGTTATGTCATTGCTTAATGTTCCTGAAAACATCATAGCATTGATATAGTAAGTAAGTAGAGCAACGAACTGAAACTACCCCGGAAATCCTAGTAACCTTGAAGACTCGATAGTTTGTTGTTCTCTGGAGCATTCTCATCTTTATGTTTTGATAGTGAAGATTTCACTTTTATTTTTGTTGGTTTTACCTTAATCCTTATGCTAGTTATGGAAAAGAAATAGTGATTGTTTTTGTCTAGTTTGCTGTTGCTACTTTAAACTTTCTTATGTGAGTTGATATCAGCAAATTCGCTTTATTCGGTTAATAGTTGGTCTTATGCATAACTACTATTTTCCCTGAAGTTTACCATATGCTCTGTGTAAATTAGGATCCTAACATTTCTCTCTTTTGGTTTTGTTATTCTCGCAACAGGTCCCGTCAATATGAAGATAGATACTCATACTGCCGGGTAAGCATCCCTGGACCCTCACAAACAAGCTGATTTGTTTATCTGCAAATCTATGCCATGAGGCTAACCTAATCTTGCAAGCATATGATTATCTGAATTATGTCTTTCTCCATAATCTATTATTTATTTTCAATTTAATTTAATTCTGGTAAAAAATTGGGAACAGTCACTGGACATTAAACTAACTGCTTACAATTTGTCACTTTGTTTCAGTAACTTTCATATGATTAGATTAGGACCATTAAGAATTTCCTTATAACCATAACTACTGTTATGATGATCGCCGTAGGTACGTTAGCAGCAGACAAGTACCCTGGCGGTCATGGAGTTCGCAAACATTAGATTGGAAATTAATCCATAAACTTCCTTACAACTTAAAAACAAGCTACTTAAGCTTGTCTCGTCCTTATCTGGTATGTGCAAAAAAGCATTGGATGGGTCAGGAACTCAGGAGAACATATGCCATGCCAGTTGGTGTGGAGGAGTCCTCATCAACACAATTAGAAGACCTAGAGAATGCATCCGATGATTCACCAGAGGATACTCAACCATTAAGCAGCGAAGAGGTGAGCTCATATTTGTATTGTTTTTTGTTATTTAGTGACTAATATTGAAAAATCATCTCTTTCACCTTGTCACACTGCTTTTTTTTTTTTTGGTCAAAGATGTGTCACACTGAATTGATCTGGCGAAACTAGGAAATGTTGTTGATGAAAGATAAATATTTGCTTTGTTAAGGGAGACACCATTTAAGCTCTTTACAACTACAACAGGCATACTGAACTTTCCATTGTAAAGTATATGTGAAGAATTAAAACTGCAACATTAATATTTTATTAGCACATACTCTATCTAATTCTATTATTTCATGACATATGATTCACTAATGGAGGGAAAGCGAATATCTCAAAACGTGAGAAGCTTATGAGAGAAAAGATATATATATATATATATATATATGTGGCTTCTAGAAATCTCCTGACACAGTGAGCATCCATTGAGGGATGTAAGTTATGTCTTCTTCTCTCGTATTGACTGTAAATACACTAATGACAGGAAGAATATAAATTATTATGGGAAAGGCACTTCCCTTTCTACTGACTAGGAACATACACATTTTGTCATGGGTGACACTTTTTCAGGCTCGTCCTTTTTAAATAAACAAAACATGCTACTCTAGTCCTTGCCCTTAATCAATGTTATTGAAGAAGACACTAACTGTTATCATTCTTTATTAACTTTTCAATTGCATTATGCCTGAGGCATAATTAAAATTGGAAAGAGAACATTGAGTTCATTAGATGCCTTCATTTGATAGTATCTGTAACTGCAAGCCTGTAATGTTGCAGTTCATAATTTATGCATGAAAGGGGCACTTTATGTTGTATTTTTACTTTTCTTTATAAAACAAATTATTTTTCACTGACTATAGGTAGGACATATCTTTACTACAATATTCCTCAAACTTGGACATTTTTAATTTTTAACAGTTGAAGCTACTACTCGTTGACCCAGGAAGAGACAAGCTCATTAAAAAACTAAGTGAAGCCAATCAACATAATCGGTTTCTCAAAAGAGAGGTTCACATATTCTCGTATCTCTCACTTTTTTGTATTCTTGATATTCTTTCTGTACCTAGTATATGTATTTATTGATTGCTTTACTTTTTGTGGCAAAATCTTTGCTATGAAAATTATATCTATTGTTTACTTGGTTGCTTAACCATCCCAGAGCGTTCATGTATGCATATATGAGAAGCTAAAAGAGAGGTTAAATAAGGTAACAAAGTCATGGCAGGTGCTTTTTCTATCCCAGCCCTTGATAAGAGAGGATGAGGAAAAGAAACAAAATTTCAACCTGTCAAAGGGAAAAAAAAGAGAAGGCTAAACCCTAAGGTCCCTACAACCTTTGAAATGTTTACTTGTCACTTCTTCCTGATTAGTTCCGTGTAACTGGCTGCTCTTAAATCTTAACTGTATTGATGCAAATTAATTCCAGTCTTTTACTCAATTAAAAATATGAATAGCAGTCCTACTTGTATCTTTATTTTCATCCGAGTTCATAAGAGTTAACTTGCTGCACATGGAGCATTCTGCATCATTATAAGGCCCTTATGACTGGCAGCTTATTCTTCTGTTCCCTCTTCTCTGTAGCTTCATGCAAAGGAAGATATACTGGTTAACTTCAAAAGCGAACTTTTTGTAGTGGAGCATGAAATTCAGGTTTACCCCATACTTTTCATAAATTTGCTATCGTCCGTGACTTTTCTAATTTTAAACAATTATTCAGATGTATCAAAATGTGGATATACTAAATTTTCAAATTTAGTTAGGTTTGACCATTATCTTGGAGACAGATCACTTATGAGTTACTAATGGCATGGTTTGTACTTAAATATTTTGTCTACCATACAAACTTTGAATTCATTATTATCTTCTCCTTTCTTTTCTCTTTCCTTTCTCACTAATGAACTTGATTCGGAAGTTCTTGCTCTCCTGCAAGTTCATTTGCTGAGCTTGATCTGTTTGTTTGACCTATTTATATAGGTTGGGTGGTTTTCAAATGTGCTGTATATTAAGTGTCGTGTTTACAGCTTTGAGCTAAACATATGTTCTCATGCATTTATTGCGTTACAAAATCTAATTACAATAATTAAAACATTAGTTAATTATGTGTGTACAGGCATTGGTTACACTGGCTGAAGAAATAGCTCAATCTGGTATTCCAGAAGGTTCAAGAAAGATAAATGGAAAGTACGTTCAGTCTCACCTCCTTTCACGTTTACAAGGTATAACGATTTTGGCTTGTAAAATTCATGTTGATGGTTTTCTTCTTATAAAGATAGAAAGAGTTATAAACGGGGTGATATCTTCTAAGTCAAAAAACATAAGACGTTCATTAAAATTTCTCCTAGCTTGTCATTAAAACTGAAGACATTCTCTGCCGTTATGTTTCCATTTCTTGCAGTTTTCTCATTTAAAATTTCTCCTAGCATATAATTTCCAGTGAAAATTGGTGAATGACTAACTGTGAAATTTTGTTTCCATGAACTTTTTCCTTGGTAATTGATTTAATTTCCCCTCTTGACTTATTACTATAAAGCTGTCCAAGAAAAACTGAAGGAACAACTAAAGGATGTGGATGCTGCACAAGTTAAGGAGGTTCACTTATTCTGGTGTGGCATGGCAGAGGTAAGCATGCAAGAATATTCTATCACCAATTTGTACATTTATTATTTACTCATGTTGGCTTGCAAATAGCTAATGGAGTTCCAGAAAGGAAAGGGATTAAGAAGGATGGGCGTGTATTATATTTTTTGTGCATTTTGTATCATATTGCATGAACTATTATTCTGGTACTTAGAGCTATCAATATTGCATGCTGCGTTAGTCATTAGTCGTTACACATAATAATATTATAGTTGAAGTCTCACCTAACAATTTGAGATTTTGGGTCGATTGGTTATTTGATATGCTATCAGAACCTCTATGATGATCATAAGGTTTATAAGTAGATTATCGGCAACTGCAACTCATTTGATTAATTAATTTTTTTTTTATCTTGATTAATTAAAAAAATTGAGCAAAGCTATACTGGATCTTCCTACATGTTCTTGTTTACGCTCCAGATCTAATAATAACATAGTTAGATCTCGATCTAACAGTTTGAACTTTTAAGTTGATTGGTTATTCGACATCTGAACTAACAAACGAATTGCAATTTTTTTTTTTAACAAACGAATTGCAATTCAGTTTCTAAATTAAGATTTCTTAGTTTCTCAAACAATAAGTTCCTTCCAAGAAGTGAAGAAATTTGTATAATCTTTTCACAATAAAAGTGACAGGTTGGCTGTTTAAATATATTCTAATGATTTTATGACGTTCTTCCCCTGAAGCACACATGAAAGAATAAACTTCTGGTTTTACTGCGATGGAAGACCCAAAACACCCTTTTGTATTTTCCTTATGCTTGAGTTCCAATGCTAATCATTTAATGCACTTTTTAGAGAACTCAACAGAAATTCCAGAGATTAACACTAACCTTAACTCGAAACGTGTTTTGTTTACAGAGTGTACAAGTAATGGGCACCTTTGATGGTTGGAGCCAGGGGGAGCACTTATCACCAGAATATGATGGTTACTTTACTAAGTTCACTACGACATTGTTACTTAGACCTGGAAGGTACATTCTCATTTACGTCTTCATTTGTTTTTCTATTTCTCTATATCGAGCACTGTATTTAATTAGTCTGCGTATTTCCATGAGACATAACTAAAAGAAATTATAAAATGGACTGCTACTTGTGCATTGTTTGTCTTCGTCTGTGATAAACCATCATTTTACTGTGTGAAGGTATGAGATCAAATTTTTGGTGGATGGAGAATGGAAAATGTCACCAGAATATCCAACCGTTGGTGAAGGATTAACCGAAAACAACCTGTTAGTAGTTGAGTGACTAGGCTCAGCACTTCAATTTAGTCATTCAAAACTGAGGGGTAATTTGCACTGCCTGTCACTCAACTTCTTCCTCTCTTCCATTATAGTCCATTTTTCTTGATTTATAATAAAAAAGTTATAAACTTCAAATTTTTTTGCACCAAAAATCATTGTCGTTAGTTGGATTCCGTTTTCATCAATTTTAGATAAAGTGGCGATGAGCTGAAAGAAGGCATTCGACATGACACTGACGTGACCCTCATGCCAAATAGATTTCTTGCACACATCATCACGTTATCTAAAATTGACGAAAACATAGCTCATGAAGAGGAAGGAGTGGCTTTGAATAGATATTTTTTAAAATCATTGAAAGGATATTTTAATCATAATATAAGATATTCTTACTTCTTGGAATATATTTGTAACTTCCATCGATTTTATTTAACTTTAAAGTACGTATAAGCAATTCTATAACATCGGGATATAGAATTCAAAATAAATTCCATGAACAAACAAAACCAATTTTTATGGAATTTCAACTCATGAGTGATAAGATGTATATGAGGATTCGAATTGTCTATTGAGTTAAAGACTTTAAGAGCTCACATTCGTGCACAAAGTGCTAAGAACAATGGATTTAGCTTTGTAATTTTGATTTCTTTTGCTCTTTTGAATGAATAAAACTATTGGGAGGAGAAGTTGTTCAATTGTATAAACAATTCCCTTGAAATAGAAAATGCGTACTGTAGTTTGTTTTATGACAGTTTCTCTGTTCCTCTTTATCTTCTTAACAAATAATACAGAACTTTCCCTTTTTCAGAATTTAAAAGACTTATTATTAAGTATATTGGTGTCAAAAAGTTGAATTTTTTCAACTTCAAATTTCAAAATTATAAGTCTATTTCAATTTGACCAATTCGCTAAAAATCTATTTAATTTTTTAAAATTAATTTAGTTGTGCCTACAATTGGATATGTATTTTAAAAAAATATAGAGTTGTTAATTGGACTGTTATGTGATTTGGGTAAATCAGTTTTTAAAAATATTAAATCAATTTGAAAAATTGGATAGAGTTTAAGTGAATTGGCCAAATTGAAATAGATTTATAATTTTTGAAAGGTTTGGATAGATTTTTAAAAAATCAAAAAGATTTGTTTTTGGCGCCATTAAATCATAACATCTCGCATATTAAATCATAAAATTCGTGTTTGTAGTGAATTAAGCACATTGTTTAAAATGTTGCATAACACTATTTTTTTAATTTGGCATTTATAGCACATTTTCGTTTTTCTGTGTCGTTTTCTGTTTTAATGCATATTTTGTAGCTTTATATTTCGTGGAAAATAAGAATGTGCAATAAAATGTCAAATTTAAAAAGGATTTGATGCACGTTTTAAACAAGGCTTAATGTCTTAAAAAACCCCCACCTTTTAACCCCTTTTCAATCATATCCTGACGTTGAAAATTTGTCAATTTTACCCTATTTTGCATTTTTACGTTTCAATTGTACCCTGAAAAATTAAATTAACGTCTTTTGCGTTTGGAAATTTGTTTAAAACATTCTCCATGTCTCGCATATATTAATTGTATATTTTTAAAATTTATTTAAATTAATTAAGAATTTAAATTAGTGTTAATTTGATTATGGTTTTTAGTTAGTTTTTAAAAATAAAGGATTTATTTGTACTTTTTTAAATAAAAAAGAATTTAATTTCATGTTTAAACTTAATTAATTGAATGATTTCATCATTTAAGTAAAAAAATTAACAAAAATTAAAATATTGGGGTACAATTGAAAACGGAAAATTCAAAAGTGGGTAAAATTGATAAATTTTCAACGTCGGGGTGGAATTGAAAAAAAGTTTAAAGGTGAGGGGTTTTTGAGTGCTTAGGCCTTTAAACAATATGCATAAATCGCCACAAACACTAAAAATTAGCTGTTGATAAAACATGAAATTAATCCAAAGTTCAATACTCTCAAAAAAATGGTGTCTTTTCGCTATACTCAAAAGACAAGGGATAATTTTCCATTTCTATGATTGAACCATACTCAAAATGACCTGAAACCAAATTAAAAACATGAAATAATAAAAGAGTATTTTACCATTTCACCTTTTTTTATAGTCCAAATTTTTAAAATCATTAATTTTAATTCATTTTTTATTTTCCAATTATTTGTAGCCATTCGGTACAACGCAGAAAACTTTACCAGCCCTTGTCCACGAATCCCTGTCTATGAAGCCGGATCCTTGAAAGACTTCTCTCCCCTTCCCCTGTAACACTTTCAAAATATGCCCTTCATGTTTGAAATTCAAAAATAAAATTATATTAAATTATTTTCACTCCAATTTGAATTTTGGCTACAATTGAAATTGCAAAATTTGAAAAAGGGCTAGAATGGAGATTTTAAAAGTTTGAGCCATAATTGAAAAAAATCAAAAAGTTGTATATTTTTTTATGATTAAACGTTAAAATTTAAAACAATAATTTAGCTATGTTTGGTTTATAAAACATGTACATAATGGTATAATTCCTTATTTTGGTTCGGTTCATGTAGCACCAATTCTATAAAATTATTATGATTTATGTGGAATAAAAATTCTGCCAAAATTATTTTAACACCAACACAAAACAGCCATTACAACAATAATTCTAGAAAATATAAATTGATCTTTACCATTAATTATTATTAATTAAAATTATGATTAAAGGAATTATATAATGTATAATTGCAACTCCACTGAATAATAAAACTGTTAATTTAAATTTACTTTCTCAAAAAAAAATTAAAACAGTATTGATTCATTAATTATTATTAATTAAAATTATGATTAACGAGATTAGTTTGAGTTGAGATCTAAAGTATAATCGCAACTCCACTGAATTTTTTTAATTTGCTCAATTATTGGATATTTTTTATAAGAGCATTATTAAATACAAGAACAAACAAACATCAATACTTCTTTTTTCAGAAAACAAACATCAAAACTCTACTAGAGCAGAAGAACTATATAATATTATTTTGGCTTAAAGCTTTAGAAACAGTTTGATCATTATATATAGTACTAAAACCTGAGCCTCTTATATCATTCTTATTCCCTCAGCATCCATTATATAATACCTATAAGAGTTTCACATCTGTCACCATTAGAAAATAAATAAATAAAAGAATCAATAAAATCAACCAATAATACCCATAGTATACTATATTGATAGATTACCTAAGCAAACCTGACAATTTAAAAAATAAATTCGAATACTAAAAAATTAACTGAAGGAGTTAGCTTCTCTCCTTAATAATGCATGTGAATATTTTTTTAGAATTCAAAAACTTATAATATGGCATATGATTGATGTTTAAATTAAGGTTTTTAATTGGGTCCACATACTTGCATTTGAGTTTGAAAATTATTATTCCATCTATTTTTAAATTAATAAATTTATATTTGTCACATTAAAAAATTCCATATCATTTTACATAAAAGTTAAAAAAAAACATTAATTATTATGAATATTTTTTGCGTGACCTTTATTAATAACAGTGATTTTCTCATTTTTAAAGTGCCTTGAAAACAATTTGAATGTAAAAATACTTTAAAATTAGAAATAAGCTTTTTTAAATGAGATATTTTAATAAAAAATGAGACTTTTAATAATAGGGTGGAGAGATTATTATTTATTTGGTGTCCATTGAAAATCACAATTCCATCGGTGTTCTTACTTGTTAGGCATGAAAGGGAGTGTTTATCCCACACAGCGGATGTGCCACGTCATTTTTACAACAAGCCAATAAATATTTGAGATAGAAAATTTTTATTTATTATTTTTCTTTTATCATTAAATATTTACACATGGCTAACACCTTATTAATTTATTGCACAAATGACATAGCGCAACTATTGCGTTCTATAATTATTTCATGAAAGGCCTCCAAATTGTTTAATCCCTTCCTTGGCTTATGCATGATGATCAAGGTGTCTCTTATGACCGTTTGGTTTGTATTAGTTAGCTTGGAAACAAAGGATCAATTCACCATTTCAACTTGGCACGAAATATTAAATGAATCATTTTGAATGTTTTTGGGTTAAACAGACTACTTTTTAACCTAATTAATCACAATTACAACCTTAAATAAACACAATTAAAATTCTAATTAAACCTAATTAGTCTAATTAAGTTTAATTTAACACCTAAATTTAAAACCACCGAAAACCGCCACCCACCACTACTCCCGCCAGAAACCGCCACCCACCACTACTCCCGCCAGAAACCGCCACCCACCCTTACTTCCGCCGGAAACCGCTCCTCAGACGAGGAGCCGTTGCTCTCCTTAATAAAAGAGCAAAATTGAAGATTGGGGGACTAATTAATCAAAACACGTATAAATTAGTGTCCTTAAAATGGAATTAACCCCAATAATTTTTCATACGTGGAAATTTATTTTATAATTTATTGTTAGTTAATAGAGCAAGGACTATTGATGAAAATTAGAAATTTGAAGTCCAGAAAGAGCAAAATTAAAAATCAATCACTAGTCAATCAAAATACATTTAATTAAGAAATCTAATTATAGGCTTATCCAAAAGTTTAAATTATGTTGCTAAATAAAATGCATTAAATTTTATCTAATTTGAAAGAAAAAAACTCGGTAGCGATTAACAGAGTAGAATATAATTTTCTTAAGGACAGTGAATTTCTCCAAAATGGTTACAAGGTATCTATATTATTTATACACTATGATTTACAATTTATAATTATCACAACGTATACAGATTATACATCGTTATAAATCTCGCCACTTTAACAGAACGATGTAGAAACGACTTTTGTAATCTTTGTTTTTTGAGTGTACCCTTCATTCTTCAAGCATATATAAGCTTCCATGTTCAATAAGGTCGTAATTGTACCGATCGAGCAAGTTGAAATTAATGTAGCATAAAACCTATTAGCCCGAAGCACCGCGGAGCTCCATAATTCTTCACTGTTACTAAAATTGAATTTTAAAGCCAAGATCTCAATGGATTTTGGAGATCATTCTTGGCCACTAGGCCAATGAACTTCTATCACATTCAAAACATTATATTTTATTAAAGAAATTCTAATAGTAAATTTATTTGATAAAAAACTACACCGATTTCAGGGTCCTTAAAACCCCTTTTAATTATCTCTTCTTAAATAAAATTTTATTCTTTTCTAGTCCTTCAACTTAATAAAAACGCGTGTTCAAATCTCTAAATAACGAAAATGACAACATTTCATTATATTAAAAAACGCAAATGTTTATCCTAAACGATGTCATTATCGTTATTCAGGAATTTGAATATGCGTTTTTATTAAGTTGAAGGATCAGACAGATAAAATTTTGTTTAAGGACTAAATAATAAAAAATGTTACAGTTTAAGAACTTTAAAATGGGTTAAGCCTTGAGAAAATAAAAAGCAGTTAAATTATGTATTAATAATTGAATTAATGAATAGGTATTGTTTTTATGTTTGAATTTGGCTTAATAAAAAATCTATAAAGTATGGCTTCAAATCCAATGACCTTTACTATGCATTAAATTTAAACAAACAGAGAATCCAAAATAAATTTGAGGAAAAAAAATAAACTAACTAAGATTAGAGAGACTTTGTTTAGCTTCTTTCTTCCATTTCAAATACAAAAAAAAAATTGATATTTATTTTTTTGAAAATGAAGTCTCTATATGCAACCCAACAAGTGTAGAAAAGAGCCTGAAAATAACCAAACTGTCTCTCAAAATCTGAATTCCTTAAAAAGTACATAAGCCCTAAAACCAAATTTTCTTTTCATAGTTAGATTCCTCCTCCCAAAGAAAACCCTAGTCCTCATTTTGTCCCATCCCGTTTTCTTTTGAATGGTTGATATAACATCTCATTACAATTCTTTGATGCAATTTCTCATTTTTCTTTCTCATAGGGCAACGGCGCGTTTCCTTTACGCGCCGTTGCTTGATATCTAACCAATCAATTCAAACCGAAACAAAACAAAACAAAACAAGAAAACCTATTCAAAATAAAAGAATGATGAAGAGAAATGTGAGTGAGAAGCTGATGTTACAGAAGCAAAAGAAGAGCAGTGATCATGATCATAATCATAATCATAATAATAATAGCAACAACAAGAAGAAGAAGAATAGGTTTTTGATTAGTGTTAATGTTCTTGGAAGCGCGGGTCCTTTAAGATTTGTAGTGAATGAAGATGATGAAGTTTGTGGAGTTATTGAGACTGCGTTAAAGACTTATTCTCGCGGAGGTCGTCTTCCTGTTCTTGGCTCTGATGTTAACAACTTTCTTCTTTACTGTGCTAATGCTGGCTCTGATGGTAATTTTAGTTTTCTCATACTCTTTTTTATTGTTTTTCTTTTTATCATTTGATGACGATGCTGGTTCACCAATATAGCTCAAATGATGGTTCAGCCATAACTCAAATTGTATAAATTTCAGACAGTAAACTGTTAAAATTGTGGATTTAATTCTTTTCACAAGTGCTCTATTAAAAAAAAGAAATAATGTGTTGGTTTTTGGTTTTTTTTCTTTTAAATTATTTTTCAACTTAGCCATCTTTTTTTTCTTGTTCTTTATGTTAAATTTTTGTAATCTTGAACGTTGAGTTGGGGTTGTGGGGCGGGTATTGATTCTGCTTTTACTTTAAAATAATAATAATAATAATAATTGAGTTTAATAAAAAAAATATTTTATAGCTTACTAATGATCATGAATAGCATAAGAAATAACTGCTATTATATTACTAAAGCCGTTGAGCTTTTTCTGAAAGTGGCCCTTAGAAACGACTTTTAAAACTGAAACCAAACTGACCAATGAAGATATAAATACGGTTAAACTGTCGTATTTTAGTTTTATTGGTTTCATTGACTTTCTTTCATTTAATTATCTGATTTTTTCCTGAGAGAAATTGTGTTTAATTATCTTTCTCTAGTAATGAGGATATGATTAGCATATACTTCATCTCATTTAAAAGTCTCATTTGATTATACATATTTTTTTCTATTCTATTTTTATTAATGACAGTTTAATTTTTCTTAAAATGTATTTTAAATTTAGAAAAGAATAATAAAAAAATTAATATAAAATTATTTTGGAAATAAAATAATACTTTAAAATGAAACATTCCAAAATTAAGAAATCAACTTCTAAAATAGAACAGAGGAAATATGTTTCTGAGAATGGTATCAAAACTAATACTAACATTTTATTTTAAGCTATATTAATATGAAGGAAAAATTATTAGGTTATATGATATATAAAATAAGTAATATCAGTTATATCCGTTTAAAACTAGCAATTTTTTTAAATTAAGTAATGTTTATTCACAGTCATTTCTAGTGTCGGGATAGAATTAAAGGGTAGGAGATCGACGTTTGGCATTGGTTATCCCTTTATGTGGTTTTAATTGTTTTACTTTGTTTTCTTACAATGATCGGATTTTACTTTTTTTTTTAAAAAAATTGATTGAGGGTAGCGGCGTAGGTATTGGTAATCAAAAATTGAAACTGAATTGACTAAGACAATATGTTTTTTTTTTGTGAATGAATATTCACAAGTGCCAAAAAATCCAACAACACAAATCTTTTGCATATAAAATGGCATACTGAAGGTAGCTCACTAAAGGTTATGATTTTGATAGTTGGTCCAAAATAAAGTCAAAGGTCTGAAAATAAAATACCGTAGGAATTTCTGAAAAAATTCAAATCCGATTAAAAAAACTTCCTACTCCAAATTTAAAAAAGAAGCCGCTTTAGAGAAACAGTTGAAGTAAAATTATATGTTATTGGCTTATCCCCTTAAAAAAACCCCCACCTTTTACCCCCAATTCGTTTGCACCCTCACGTTGTAAAACCACCAAATATACCCAAATTACGACCTTTCACTTTCAATTGTATCCTCAAGCATCAAATTGACCTCTTTTCACTTGAAAAATGTTCAAATCAATACTTTAAATTTTAGCATATATTTTAAAATAGGACTTAATATTTTATTTAAAACAAAAATAAACCTATTTTTTCAAGTGAAAAGAGATCAATTTAATGCTTGAGGGTGCAATTGAAAGTGAAAGGTCGTAATTTGGATATATTTGGTGGTTTTGCAACGTGAGGGTGCAAATGAATTGGGGGTAAAAGGTGAGGGGTTTTTAAGAGGATAAGCCTATGTTATTTTAATGAATATACATTTTACTAATGAATTTTACTTTTCTTTTTTCTTTATTTCAACAAATGTAGCTCTAAATCCATGGGAGGCAATAGGATCTCAAGGAGGAAGAAACTTTGTGCTGTGTAAGAAACAAACACAAGCTCATATGACTCAAGCAAGGTCAGATATGATTACCCATAAGGCCTCTGGTTGGAAGGCTTGGCTTCATAAGTCATTTCATTTCAATGTTTTATCCCATTGAATTTTTAATTCAAGTGACAAATATAATATTTAATATCTATTTTAGTTAATAAAAGGAAAGAAAAAAACTTTGAAATTAATTTTCGAATTTCAGTAAAGTCATGCTTCAAAGCTTGACTAAGGGATAGTTTAATATTCTATATGTAACTTGAAGGCATATATTCTGTGTCCATGATTGGAATAATATTACCTTAAATTATTAGTATCTTGTACTACATTAAATGTCACTTATTTGTTGCCATATATGTACTTACGTTTTCTATTTTCTATTGGTGTTGACTAACATGATGTTTCGAATTTGTGAGTCTGTGACATTAACATGTTAAAACCGGTCTAAGAGTGTTCTGAGGAAATTTTTTTAGACAAATTCAATTTTACTACGTGACATTATAACACGTTATTAAAATAATAGCAGTATCGTAATATTATTATTTAAAAATATAAAAAAAAATTACAATAATGTTACAATTTTAATGACGTGTCATAATGTGATAGGCTAGTTCACGGATGAGGTGGAAGACTGAGTCTATCTAAAAATCTCTCGTGTCATGAGACCGGATAGATAATATTTGTATTCTTATTCCAAAAAAAATCATCTTTATAAATAAGAAAATAAACTATTATATTGTGTAATTCATACTCATTAAGTCCCTGTCATATTAAAAAATTGTTGTAAATAAATAAAATAAGCAATTTATTTCTTTTTTAAATGCAATGCCTCATTTTTAAATTAATTAAGTCTTCCTTTCAAAATTATTAATTAAGTCCCCGGAACAACAAGTGCTTTATTAAAAATTCTTATGATAAATAAATAAAATGTAAATAGAATTGATTCTCACATTAAACTTTATTTTCTACTCTACATTACCAATCCAATTTTTAATAAACGTTGCGCATACACTTAGTATCTAGTGTTTGCTAATTTAGACAAATTTGGAATTTTATCCATCTTTTTATTCTTTTGAAATTTTGATTGCTAGAGAAATGAATATAGTACATATGCAGATATGGGCAAATTCTATATGCTATTTTATAAATAATTTGCCATTGCTAAAGGAATAGTATCACTTTAATAAAATTACAGGCTCAAGTTTAAAGATACATTATCATTTATGTCTAAAATCCAATAGGAATAGGAATTTGACAAATTTCAAATTTTATCTTACTCATTATAGTTTTTTAGTCGAGTCGAATTAATGACAAAAACTTACAAATCATGTCTTGTTCAGTCCCGATTAACATGCAGTTACATGCTAACCAAAAGCATATTAATTTTTATTTTATTTTTGATGAAATATTAATTTTTATTTAGGAGTTGGACAGTTAAGATGATAATAATACAAAAGAAGATCATGAATTTATAATGGTGAAAGGTTAATCACTCAAATGATTAGTATTAGTCATTTTGATCATGGTTGATTGGTTGAATACATCCCATTTCATGCGCATGTAAGCTTTTTATACTAATTTAATGATAATTAATTATTAATCGATCAATAATCCTAATATTCACAGTGAACCTGGAGTATTATATTAGGATTTTTCATATGTATAATTCAGTTTTAAATTTTTTGGTTGTTTGCCTGGATGTCCGGGTTCAACTAGCGGGCTCAGTCTACCACTATGTAATACTTAAAAAAAATGGAGGGAGTTTAATTTCAAGTAGCAATCCGGTGTTGTAAGAGAATGTTAACAATAGACTCATAATTATTTTCTCCTAGTCGGCAATCTAGTTATCATGCACAAATTAATTATTTTCCTTAGGGCATCTACAATTACTCTAACACTTTCCGGTTATATTATGATTAACGATTTGATACTTCTTGTTTCAAGATCCTACTTGATGACCTCTCACTTTCAATTTCGTTAACTATTAGACCCTTTAATTAATTTCGACACTTACTTTCAAACGATTTGTTACTCCACTTTTAATTTCGTTAACGATGAAATCCCTCACTTTTAAATTTCGTTAACGATTTGATATCTCACTTTCAAACGATTTGGTCTCTCACTTTCAATTCAGTTGATGATCTGACACCCCAAATTAATAAAAGGGTCTAATAATTAACGAAATTAAAAATGAGGGACATTGAATAGGATTTTGAAACAAAGGGTACTAAACTGTAAATTATAATATATGTGGGGTCTTATAGTAATTTGCTTTAAAAATATTATGAAAAATACAAGTTCATTATTATTATTAATAAATTTTCAAAATAATTATATTTTTATCAGTACCTATTTTTGTCAATATTCTAATTTTGTGTTGATACTTTTATTGAAGAATTGTAAACTTATTGGTCTGGTTTAGGGCTTGGGCAGTCCGGGTATTTTCAACAAGCCCAATCCAAATTAACAAAAGAATGCATATTGTTGGACTCTGGACTTCCATTTTCGTATTTTAGCTTGGACCAATTTAATGAAAACTTTTCATTAAATTGGGGTTTTACATGTTAAAGTGATTATATATTCTCAATTACATTTAAAAGGTACCTTTATTATTATCTTTTTATGTCGCAATTAAAAATTCTAATTATATTTTTTCAGCATATTTTCCTACCTCTTATATTATTTTAATACTGAAACGTATTTTATATGGCAATTAATTATATATACAATTAAAAAATAATTACATACATGAACGTATTTTTTCTAACCAATAAAATATTAAAAAATATATCATGTCACTAATTAAAAAAAATTATCATAGGCTAATTTTCATTATTAGAAGTGTAATTTAATACAAAAATAAATATCTACTTAACAGACGTAAATCAACCAATTTAAAATTAAATGATGAATACTGCAGAATCAGTCATCAAGAAGGGTTTATTTTTTGTATATAATTAGAGAGGAGGAGCGCTTGTGGGAGGAATCGAATGCACGACCTAGCAGTTTGCTGCCCACGCTTATACCATTTATAAACTCATTTAACAAACTGAAATCTAACTCCGAGAATTGAGAAATTAGAGTACGAATATCCAGTAGAATTACCCCTAGCCTTCCATGTTGTCAGCAGAAGAGGGATTAACAGCATTAAAAATAACATAACGATCACCTTGAAAGATCAAGCGAAATCTGTAAGCAGTAGCTCCTCCATTGATGTTCGTAATCCCAACGTCTCTATCACAAATGGCTCTACGACCCAACCAAGATAAAGTGACATAATTAAACTATAATTTATATTATTAATTATTTTAAGGTTAATAATTAATTAAATTTTAAATTAATCAATGATCTATAAATTATAAATATATAATAAATGTGTATTTAATTATTTATGATGGCAAAATTATAAAATTAAATATCACTTGTACATTTGATTTAGACTTTAATGATATGCAAAATAAAATCTATTTTGCTTGTTTAATTATTAGAAATCAAGGATTAGATGTTTATATATAACATTAATTTTTAATTTATTATGATCAGCCAATGAAAATCACATGTCGATTTTATTGATTTTATGTATATTCTCTAGCTATTTTAAATTTTCTAAATTTTTATTTTATTTTCGGTTATTTTCTAATTTTTTTACTGATTATAGATTTTGATCTATTAGAGCATATCCAGTGGTGCTCTTTATTTTAAAGAGCACAATTGTTAAAATAAAGAGAATCTTTAATATAAAGAGTCGTATATTTAGATTTATGCCAATAGACTCTCTAATATTTACTCTTTATTTTATTCTTATTTTTATGAACAACATTAACAAATAAAAAATATTAATAATGTTGATTTATTTATTCAGTTTTTAAATTTAAAAATTCAAAATAATACATTTCAAATGAAAATAACCATTTTATTTTAAAATTTGAAATTTTATCTTTTTGAAAATGAAGTATAAAGTGAAAATGGCTCGAGCCATTTTCACTCTCTATTCTAAATTTAAATTTTAGAGAGTCCATTGGAGTTTAATTAATTGACAAAATTCTTTAAATTAGAGATTTTATCAATTTTAAAGAAGTCATCGGAGATGCTCTTGTTATCTATATAACATGAACTTTGTTATTTCAAGGTTGATAAATCGGTAAATTTAGTAATGGTAAAATCCAATGAGTTGAATCATATTTTGGATTTAGAATTTTCGGTTCGATGAAAAGAGACAAATTGGGCACACTTATTTCTCCGAATTAAGAGATCAAAGTGTTGCACAATGTATACAGAATGTTCTCAACTGTATTCAAAGATGTCTTATGCATTCGTAAGTGAGTGAGACATTATATGTTGGTATAAAAAGATAGTCCTAACACGACTAGATAGCGACTCATGATATCCAATTTAGATCATCAGATTTGTTATAGTTTTAACGAACTAAACTCGTTAGTTCGGTTGTAATCCCTCTGGTGCTTTTAATATTGTTTGGCATACAATAATTTAAAAATAATTGATAGACGCGAATTTCATCAATCGTAAATAAAATTTATTACTCTTCATCATCGATGTGTTATGTAATATATATATATCCAATTGAAATAAGAATTTTACTTTAATAAATGGGTTATGTAATATATATATATCCAATTGAAATAAGAATTTTACTTTAATAAATGGGTTCCTATCTATTATAATGATTGTATAGCTTTCCTATAGTAGAGGAGTGAGTGAATATATGAAAGACCTTTATCACATCCCTTAAAATGATTAAGAAAATGCTTTTCATCTTAAAAAGATAGGAGAAAGTATATAGGAAAGAATAAAGAAGTAGGTGTTCAAAAATAAAAAGACTTAAAAGCAATTGAATGTGTTTGAGATTGTAAAAAGTGTGAGACCTCAACTCATGCAATGAGGGCCCTTTATGTTTATTTTCTTAGGTACAATCACAAATGCTAGCTTGTCAATATCAATTGGAACCTCTAGTCAATTTCAAACAGCCCAACACCATCAAAATTGTTTGCCTAATCTTATTGGAGAGAACAGAATTGACCCATTGGCCAATCAATTAAGAGATCTGTTGAGTTAGATTAGATATCAAATTGGAGATTAAACTTTATAATAATCTATTATTAGGGTGTATAAATTTATAAAAACCCACTAATCTTATGTTTAACTTAGCATCTTATTGTGGAGAAATTCTTGTACGAACCTTATGGTGAGTGTTTGAAAATCAAACTGAATTGACTAATCAATAAAAATTGATAAAATTCGTGTATTTGCATTCAAAATTATAAAATATTAGAACTTTCACTATTCATAATTTTGGTATGCAAAAAATAAAAGAAACTAAATCACATCAAAAATAACTGAACCGGTTAATATGTTTAGTTTAGCTTTAAATATTAAATTAATTAAACTTAATTTTAAAAATAATTTTAATTTATTTTGATTTAATTAGAACAAAATGCACATCTCCCACGTACTTTTCTTGATGCCTCTCTCTATCTACTCATAAGTCCACCAATAAGATGAGATTGTGAAGGAAAAAAAATGAAGCTTATTTCTATGTTTTTGTGGAGATAATTCATTTGGCATCATTTTCATGGATTTGGATGATTGGCAAGTAAACTTTATATACTATAACATTATGTACACAAATTTAGATTTGAAGTGTTTAATAATAATAATAATAATAATAATAATAATAATAATAATAATAATAATGATAATAATAATAGCAATGCTTGACATGTCAAGGTCAATGATTCTTCACTCTTTTGAACAGGAAAAAACTATCTTCTCTTATCCTTGTTCATGATTGAATTTATATATATAAAAAACCACAGTGTATATTAATTAAAAATAACTTAAACAATTTTTTCTGGATTAGTTTACCATAATATTATATTGAAATATTAAATTATATGTTATTTTTAAATTATATAAAAAAAATCATTTAGATATAGTTGATATAAATGATCAAATGGCCTAACTAGTTTTTAAATTCAATTTTTTATGTTTTTTTATTAATTAAAAATAAAAAATTTACTTTTTACAATTATATTTAATTTGAAAGGTTTTTTTTAATGTGCCCAAAATTTTGAATTTTATTTTTTAAATCCAAAATTTTGCGTCTTTTATTAACTACGGTCAAATTTTACAAATGTTGTCTAACTTCTAAAAAATTATTATGGATATTTGGTCGCAATCGATAAAAAAACGTAAAGTTTGAATTTTAAAAAATTAAATTTAAAATTTTGAATATTATTGCAGAAAATGCTATGAAATTAGACATAATTATAAAAATTAAAATATTTGACCGTAATTGATCAGAGCTATAAAAAAATGATTTTAAAAAATAATTTAGCCTTATCAAAATGCTGACAATTTTTTATTAGTATATATATTTACAAATATGCTACAATGTAGATATTTATATATATTTCTCTTAAAGATAAACAAAGTAGGTGAATATGGTAGTATTTGATAAGGTTTATTATTTAAATTTTAAAAATTTACCACTTATTTCATTAATATTGTGTGACAACAGAAATTAAGTTCAAATTAATTTAATTAAATAAAAAAACATTATAAGTCAAAATAATCAATTTATGGTTTTTTAACTAAAAGTAATGAATTGTTGATTTTTATATTTTTGTTTTATAAAAGTGACTTTTAAATTTAATTTCTTATTAAAATATCAGTAATATTTTAACAAGTTTTCTACATTTATACTGTTTATGAATGTTATTGTTTATTTTCCTCCTACATCTATTTATATAGACATAATATTTTAATACAGATAATATCATAATTAATAAATGTATATATTTTAATGATTAAAACAAAAAAATATCATTAAAAAATATTTCATTTAATAAGATTAACCGCTTAATATTTCAGCGGTTAATGTTATTAAATGAAATACTAATCAACATTTAATGATTTATGTGTTTTTTATTGTTAGCATTTAATGTAAATTTTACTAATTTTTAGTAGTACTTTTTTTCATTAATTTTTAGGAGTAAAAACTTAAAGTCCAACCTTATCTTCTTTTTCTTTTTATTTTTTGAAGGCTAATCCTCTAAAAATCCCATCACCTTTCAACCCCCTTTCGTTTGCACCCTCACCTTTCAAAATCCCCAATTTTACCCTAATTACCACCTTTCACTTTCAATTGCACCCTCGAAATATTAAATTGACCTTTTTTCACTTAAAAAATTTCGAATCAATATTTTTTATTTTTACTCATTTTCTAAATAGTACTAAATGTTAAAATTTCAACAATAAAAGCATCTTCTCTAAAAAATATTTCAAAAATTACTAAATTTTACATTCACTTTTATTTAATTTTACCGTTTTAATTCCATAAAATTAATTAAATTAGATACTATTTATAATATTTGTTGAAATATAAAGTATTAATTTGAACTTTTTACAGTAAAAATAGGTCAATTTAATATTTAAGGGTGTAATTGAAAGTGAAAGGTGGAAATTAGAGTAAAATTGGAGATTTTGAAAGGTGAGAATGCAAATGAAAGGAAATTGAAAGGTGAGAGATTTTTCAGAGGATTAGCCTTTTTTGAAAAATATCTTCTTCCTTTTTAACCCTGCTTTATTTTCACCAATGCTTCTCTTGTCCTTATTAATGATTGAATTAGATGGTAATAAGTAATAACAGCTTGAACTTATCTCTAACTTCATTACTAAGCCATAAATAATTTCAACATCTAATTAAATTTAGATTGATGATAATGGCAAACTAATTGGCTTTCTTCCAACATTAAGGGTCTTTTTTATTCAAATAAATACAACAATTTTTATAAAATTCAATTAAATTTCTATAAAATATGTGTTTGATTTAAATAAAATTTCACAATTTAAATTTATATTTACACTCCAAATATAATATTCAATTCATTTTATTTTATTTAAAATTTGGACTACAAAACACAGAAATTCACTTTCAAATAATTTTTAAATGCAATTCATTTTAAAATGAAATGTAATAAAATAAACTTTACACTGTAACTGGATCAAGCAGACCCTAAGAGGTTGTTTGACAAGTAACCATATTAACGTTATTTTGTTTATATTATATTCATGGTATTAGCCCATAATCTTGACACATATAATATTTTTTAATAAATTTATTTACCCATGATAATATATATTAATCGTATTTTGATGAAAAATGAATGCATGATAATTTAAACACACTAACACAAATAATTTAATTGTATCATTTATATGATTTACATAAGATACAAGAAATAATAAATTTGATCGTGATTGTATTCTAAAAAGTGCCAATATTGATGTATTTTTTTGGGAGTGTTTATCTCATACAACCGTTGTGCCACGTTATTTTTACATCAAGTCAATGAGCATTTGGGATAGAAAATCTTTTAATTATTATTTATTTTTTTATCATTCAATAATCCATATGGCTAACGCATAATTAGTTTGTTACATGAATGACGTCATGGCGCAACAGTTGTGTTGTATAATTATCTTTCTTTTGGTGTTATGAATATGTATCATGTGTATGTGGTATATGTGTGTGGAATCGTGTCAAATAAGTGTTAAACGCATGTCGATATTAATTACTTATAAATTTTTAAATGGAAAACTTTTTAAATATGATAATTCAGCAATTGTTTTAAGTATTAGGAAGAGGAGGAAATTAGAAGGTGAACTCGAGATCCACCTTGAGCTCTACAGCATCCTCTTAATCAAATTAATCATAAACAAATGGGTTAAGCAAACTATAAGAGTAAGATAAATGCAAGTGAATTTCATAGGTCTAGTTACCAGCGATTTGCATATGATGTCTCACCTATTTTAAACCATGTATTTGACTCTCTTTGTAACTCCAGGCTGAACACAAACATTAACTCTATGCCATATTCTTTGATATACGTTACAAACATCGGATGCAACATCATTCTATCAAAACGACGATATCGTAAATGATTACAACATCATTCTCTCGTCGTATCCTTTTTGTAATAATATTAAGGTAATCTGCTACGTTATTAAGAGCTTTATAATTCATAATAAAAAATGTTTAAAGTATGATATACGAAAATAAAATACAGATTATTTCGTAACTTTTTTGTTTTTTAACAAAAAAAAACTTGCTCTATATTAAAATAAAAATTGGTATATTATTATAAAGATGATAGAGAAAACATGAGTGGATTAAGGGGTCACAATCACTTGGAAATTAAGAAGACAATGTGGATTTTGGGTTGACGGGCCGGCCATGGCAATGAGATAAAAGGGACCATTGGAAAAGCATAGCACATTGCCACTTGGTTCACACATATTAAAAATTGAATAAACAAAACTATATCTTTCACATTACTTAAATTTCATTAAACAATAATTACTATGGTTATTATATTCCATCATTATCATAGTCATATTATCACCTACCTAGCTTCAATGCCTTTCATGGAAATTATAATGTTCATTAAAAACTATTTCAATTACATCATAGTCCTAGACTTAATATAAATAATGAATTAAATTAAAACACGTCACGCCAGAGCAAGAATCTTCTGAATTATAAGTAGTGATTATATTTAAAAATTAAAAAAAAGCAAGAGAGAAAAACAATTGCTTTTTTTATAATTAAGAAAAACAATTGTTAATCGAATAAAAAACAAAATTGTATGATTAAGAAAATATTAAAAAATAAAATTAAAAAAACAAACGGATGTAATTGACAACTGATAGTCCGAAAAACAATCACCTATTTAACCTTTTGATTTCACTCATTAATATATAAGTAAGATTAATATTTGAGTTTTTTTATAATCAATGGGGATTTTGAATGCATAGCTTTTGTATCAAACTAGGTTTAGATGCATCTTTGGGAATGTTGTTTACTTTGACTCTTAAAGAAAAAAAAGGTGTGCTTAACTATCTTTACAAAAGCTCTACTTCTTTTTAGTTTCTTAATTAGATTGGTCAATACTTCATCATTGCTTAATTACAACTTAAAACCTTCATGCATTGAACTTAAGCTGTAGTATTAGTGAGCAATTGTGGAATTTAATACGATGCATGAAGTAAATTTTACTCTTAACAATTAAGTGATTCGTTTAATGATTATTATATAGACAGGGTTGTAAAAAATAATAGAAGTTCTTACCTAAAGGGATATATTGTGTTAGAGTAGTTAAATCTTATGTTTAGTATAAAATGGTGAAGTATGTGTTTCTTTTCGAGAAATTCTTTAATAGATTTTGTTTATCATCTTATCTTTGGACAAAACTAATCAAATCAGAATACATCATTCACTGTATAAAAAAAAAAAATTGATTATTATAATCATGTCATTACCCAAAAAATATAATCAAAATTGGAAAAAAATATTATACTATTTGATGGCATTCAAAAAATTTAATCAATTTATTGAGGGTTTGGCTAAGGTGATAAATAGAAGAGTAAAATACTATATACTTATGTAAGAGCCAAAACGGACCGGTCGATTCAACTTAAAATCAAAAATCAGCCTATTCGGTTTTTTTTCTTTAAATACAATTCAATTTCAATCTCTAGATTTTTTTAAAAATATGGAACCAGTTAAACTGTTAAAAAATTATTTATTCTTAGAGTGTGATTTATTTATCAATTATTTTAATTTATTTGCTAGTTAAAATTTTAGATATGTATTTTTTTTTTGGCATGTGAATTTACTCTTGAAAATAAATATATCATATGCACTATATGAATATTTTTATTTGACTGATTAAACCAACGATCAAAACAGTTCAATGATTAAATAAATTATTAACTCTTGAAAAATAAATAATATTTCGTAAATTCTTTTATTTTTATTTAACAGATTTAACATCTGGTCACACACCGATTCAAATATCCATTTAGGTTTTTGAGAAAACTGATGTATACAAAACAATATGCTTATGCTTCCTTTACAGAGATGCCATCAAGCTAGTCCAAAAATTGCAGGCCAAGAAAATAAGACATGACATACAAAATACAGAAGAAAATGATAAGGCACTCACATTCAGAATATGTTCCAAATTTTATTTTTTCTTCTAACATAAAAGACTCCAAATTTTATTACCAAAAAGTTAACATATTCACACATCTTCATTCAACTGATTAAAAAACAAAAACAAAACCCAAAAATCTAAATAAAACAACAACAAAGTTAAAAAAAAAAAAAAACTGTAAAAGTAAAAAAAAAAGAGGTGTAAAAAAAAGCCTAGAGTTACACATTTGAACTGGCCTTTTACATTTTTACCCTCTCGTCTCAAGTCTCGCTCATTTCCCTTTCACTAAGGGCAACTTTTGAGATTCATCGACTCGTTCACATAAACTCAGCTACTGAGTTGAGTCGACTCTCGAATCACTGAGTTGCCAAGCTGATGTGGTAATCAGTGGCCTGGTATGCCAACCAAGCATTAAACATCCATCGTTTTCTTCTACTCTATACCCATCACCGCCGGCAAACAAAGCTAGCAGCATACTAGCTTGTTTGAAGGCATTTGAACCGAGATGAACTCGATCAAACCCAGCCGATTCAACTCGATTCCGCCATTGAGTCAACGACTCATGTCGCTCAACTCGGTCAGCCCCTTCACATGCCACAACATTACATATTTGCCTCCCTAAATACAACTCAGACATGACCAAATCTTGACTCGGAACGTTCAACCCAGACCCTTCTAACGAGTCAAACAAACTCGAATAATAGTGTAATGCCTCAGTGAACCGGTCTAGAAAAACTGGACCGTTATGGTTCGCTTCTTGCTCAACAATAGTGACGATTTTAGGTTTCATAGCTTTGATAGAATCAAGAACCTTATCAATCCCACCAGAACGCGCTAAAAGACGGTGCATCTCGAACACTGAGTTCACCGCCACCGTCTCCACCTCCGGCGGGCGGAGGTCAAGCATTTCCGGTTGAAGATCAGCTAAACTATTAGCAACGAATCCGCGAAATTCAAATTCCACGCCAATTGTTTCAGCCAACTGAGCTAACTTCCAACCCACCTGCTGCAAAGTATCCGTATTATCAGCCTGCGGCGGACCAATTCCGGTCAAACGAAAAGCCGGTGGTCCACCAGGACGTAAAGCTAAAGCTTGCATTAATGCCGGCCATTGCATACCTTGCTTTAAACCAAAATCAATAACGTGAACCCTATTCGCCGTACCGAAAGCTTCAAGAATCGCTTGATTCGCCGTGAAATGCGCGAATTTCAGATAAGGGCAAGTCTCGTAAAAATGCATCTCTAGAGTGTCTGAATAGGAAGGATCCAGACATTCTTGCGGGTAGATTTTATAAATCCGGCGAGCTAAAGCTTCGGCGAAGTAGGTCGCCACCTTTCTCATGGCGCTAGCCTGAGATGCCGCGAGTAAACCTATGTGTTTCACGAGTGCCTCCGCGACTTTCAGATTATCTTGCTGAACTGCTTCTGCACACGCTAATAGCGTGTGGACAAGCCGGACTCCGGTCTCCTGTGAGTCGAGTAGCACCATCGGTCGCGCTGGCTCCGATAGAGTTGTGATTGTTGACGATGGTGATGGTGATGGAGACGGACACGAAAACGCAGGCGGCGGCGTAGAGTTAAGGGAGTCAGTTTTGATTCGTTTTCGCTTGTTTTCGATTTCCGATGAATCTGGCTGCGGCGATGGGTAAGCGGCGACACCAGGGATGGCTCTGAGATCGTACTCAGAGTCGTCAGTAAAAATTGGAGATGAAGAATTACCGAAGGACTCGTGAGGTGGAAAAATTAGTGGACCATTGATTTCAGACAGCATGCTTTGAACCCAACCGGAAAGATCTGACGGGTTATAATGCACAGTATCGGAAAGATGAGAAATTCCGTCTTCTTGAGCAATACCCATCACCATTTCAAGCTGTTCAAGCTTCTCAGCAACGTCCGCCATGTCAGATGACCGTACTTTGTAACCTAAAACCGCTAGTAATTCATCCATGCCTCCGGCATCTTGTTCTTCTTGCCATAGTTTTTCTTTCGCCATTGTTGAAGCTAAAGAAGAAGCTGAAGAAGAAGAAGAAGAATCTCCAACTCCAATTCCTCCTCCTCCTGCTACGCCGCCGCCGCCGCCTCCTCCGCCTCCGCCTGCTTTATTCATTTCTTGATGTTCTCTCTTCATTTTCTTTCGAATGTGTTTGATTCTTGGATTTGGTGTAGTGGTAAATTGTAAAGATATGAATCAAGAAAACATGGGGATTTATTGGGTTTATGTAAAGAAAATTAAAAATAAATGAAATAGTTAAAAAGAGAAATTATGAGAAAGATGGGGTGTGAGGTCCAATAGATGAATAGGAGATGCAGAGGGTGAGTGTATGGTAAAGATAAGGAGAAAGGAAAGGCCACAATTATAATCATTCATTTTTTTTTTATTAAATTTAGAATATGGCACAAAAATAAATAAAGCAACAAGTAGAAGGAAAAGCAAAGCAAAGTATAAAATTAAAACTTTTTCTCTATTTGAAAAATTATTTAATGTCTTTGGCAAAAAAAATTTATTTAATGTGTTAATCTATAGTATTAAAAAAATTATTTACTGTGGTGGTCATGTAATAATGTGTTAATTAATTAAACATCTGAATATTGGATTATGTTAACTAAATATATACTTATTTGGTGTTAAAATTAAAGGACTCATTCAATATTATTTAAGATATAAAATTTTAAGGTGATTTATAGTATTTATTATTTAGATTTAGATATTCTTAACTACCCATCACATGAAATTGTCAAAATCTTTTGGATATGTATGATTAAAAAAATGATTTTTTATTTTAATTATAATATCTAAGATCCAATCGGACATGATTTCAGTCGGCCAAGATAAAAGTATATTTCCTATAAAAATTAGAGTGAGGCCAGTAGTGAAAGGGTATGGAAGGAAAAGAGCCGTGGCAGTACCGCAATGCTGAAAAAGATGCCTTCTAATGGGTAATTGTGTACATTTTTATTGCTGCTTTTAACGAATTAGAATACTCTTTTTAATTCATAATTTTAGACCATTTCAATTTTATTGTTGACGGATATGTACAAGTAAATTAAATAAATTTTAAAATTGGGATTTAACTTATTTAGATTTAACACTATATCTATTAGGTGAAGATGCTATAGAAGTATTTCAATTTTTGGTATATCAAGGAATTTTGTTCTGTATTTAAAAACAAAAAATATTAGTGAAATAAAGTTAAAGAAAATGAGGTGGCCGTACTAGGATATCAAATTGCAGATTTGAACCTGCAACTCTTTTTAAGTGGCGCGTGTTGCACGATCTACATCTAAATGTTGGAAATGCAAATCAACTAACTTGCCAAGAAACTACAATTAGTATAATATTTGCCAATTTGGGCTAGTCTAGATGTTTAAAATATTCCAAATGCATTAGAAGGTTATGGATTTGAATCCTCAATCCGTAACTAACAATTAACTAATTAAAATTTTGAAAATCGCAAATTAATTATACAAAAAAATGATATAATATTTAAAATGCTAGTATGGAATTAATTCAAATGCTTTCACCTCAAGGGATTAATTTGGCATTACACTTTATAATAAAATTTCAGTGCAGATTATATTCCGAAGAAAGAAACCTCTAATTAATTGCCAAAAAAGCATACATGGAAATGAAATATTATAACATTTATAAATCTTGTTCATATATCCTAAACAATTGTAAACAGTAATTTCTATGTAATTTGTAAATCGTATTTTTTATTCTTTTGTACTTTTTGTTACAAAGACCTTAAATTACTTTAAAATTTCATTAGAAATTTCAATTTATGATTTCAGTGTGAACCTTAAATTTTATGTGAACTTAAAAAAGCATTCAAGTAGGATATATACTGTTGTTAGGATAGTAAATACAAATATAGTTAGCATGGAACTGTTATGCTCTTGAGCCTCTAAATCTATGTTTTTTTTATTTTTAAGTGTAAACCTTAAATCTATGTTTCTTATTTTTAATTGTAGATGCTCAAAATTGTAATTCCACATTCAATTTTTGGCAACAATTCGAGGTAGTGATTGCGCTTTAACTAAATTTTAATTTTCTATTTAATCAAACAGTGTCATTTAATAAACTTAGATTTTAGAATGATTAGATTATAAATAATATATTATTTTTATTATTTTGAATCTTTTATTTTAATAGATTCAACCTACTACTAGATGAATCATTTTATTTGCACAAATGATTATCATAACTTGATTTAGCGGATAGTCATTGCAAAATGTACCTACTTTTAAGTTAGAATATAATACCAGAAGCAAACGTGTTTGTGCGTCGCTCGCTCGTCGACTATAAACAAAGACCATTCGATCCCGAAGACACACGCAGTAGGCCAAAACCTCCTATGACAAATAACCATTGACGATTTTTATGAAGTACAATTTTCATTGGACGACGAAATGAATTCCTTGCGAACAAATTAAATGCATGATAAAGTATTATAAATGGCATAGTGGTTTTACTACCGCAACATTGACAATCAATCTTTTGTAGCTTCAATTTGTTTGTCTTTCTAACACTAAACATATGTGCAGTTATCAATTCAAATTTTCATTATTTCTCTTGTCAATAAAAAAAATTAAAATCTTGAGGTGTTTATCGAGGTGCTAAGTACACAAGCTCAGTCCCCAGCCATTTTTCAAACCCTAGCCGTCTCTCTCTTTGAGAAACCTCTCAAACCCTAGTAAGTTTTCTTCTTTTTGTCATTTGGGAGGTGGTTTTTGGCCATTCTTGGCCTAAAATCACCTCCCTAATATCTCATATTCAGTCTTTTTAGCTTTGTTCATAGTTTTTATCTTTAATTTTGAATAAAATTTCTTTCTTGGCCATTTATGGTCTAGATCTAGAAAATATTTTTTATTCTAGTATCTTAATTTCATTAGATCTGATCTAATCGAAATTAAGAATAGTTTATTTTCATCGTTAGAGATGAAATTGTTTTTTGCGATGCAAGCGACTTGGATCTCTAAAACAATTAGAGCCACCATCTTACGACGGATTTCATCAAATATCGGTATGTTTTGCGTCAATATCAATGATGTCTTTAATGTTCAAGAGAAGAGATATGTCACAGAAGATGTGATCAGAGACTTTAACGATGAAGTTATAGCTGCTAGTTGTAGCAGTCGTGCGATTAAAGGTAGTATTATCATGGCGAGCGAAGCTAATCTAATTCCCTTTATTTTAAAGGTTGTAATGGATGTCTTCAACAACAACTCTTTGCTTTGTAATATTATCAGTTTGATAGCACATGACTACTTTACCTTAATTAAGATGCATAAATGTTGTTTTAATAGAAAATCTCATGTGGTAGCATATGACTATTTTAGTTTATCTAATTGGTCGGGGCATGTCCCTCCGATTATCAAATTCTATGTATTGGCTGATCAATCAGCTTTTGATTAATAGAACTTTTTATCTCAAAAAAAAAAGTACACAAGCTCACAAAGTTAATATTTCTAGATTGATTTGATATCTAATGTTTACTTTCTTCAGCATGTAATTTTATAAAATCAAATTACTATAGTTATAAAGAAAACAAGTTTTACTATCGAATTTAATGAAATTGAGTAAAATTGTATATAGATGATAAAAAAATTACTATCTTTGTTTCATAAAAGTAGATCATGATGGTTTTATATAAAAGTAAAGAAGACAATTAAATGAGTTAAATTTTTATTATATTATTAATTTAAATATTAAGATATTTTAATTTAAATAATTATAACTTTTGGATTTATAAATTTAAAATTTTATTTAGAATAATAAAAAATTTAAAAATTATGGATCAAAATATTGTTTAACTTGTTTATATCGGATAAAAGAACAATTTAACTTTTTAATAAAGAGCTCACAAGTCAAAATGCAGATATCCACAATGATATTAAAAAAAGGTTTAGATGTATTATAAATTAATCGTTTTAAAATAATAGTTTATTTTTTTAAACAGTTTAAAAAACATAATTAATACTTAAATTTTTTTATAATTTCTCTTTATTTTTTTTATAATCTTATTAAATATTAGGATTAATTTATTTTTTTAACTTATGATAATAAATGATAAACTTTAAATAAGGACAATATAAAAAAAATCAACACTTTAAATTATATTTACTAAAAAAGAAAAAAGCTGATTATTATTTTGAGACGGGAAGAGTATATGTTTGTGGTTTTAATTTTAATAAATATATTATAAATTTTTATTATTTTTATAATTCAAAGCATCTAGTTTTTGTGGATATTAAAATATATTTTCTTCTGTCTTGCTAAAAATCTTGGAGTTCACAACAACGATTACTAATTAAAAGTTATTCTGATATTTGAAATTATAAAAATTTAAATTTTGATATCCAGTAGCATAAACATCAAAATACATTTTTAATTTGTAAAACAAAATTAAAATTCGTGATTTTAAAAGTTTTTAAGCGTTAAAAATAAGAGAATGTTGTCATCCACGCTGATTCTAAATGAAAGCGGGGAAGACCGCACATGACCACATGAAGGCAGTGTCATGGTCAACTTTTAATTCAAACGCGTCACTAATCCAATAAAGCAACGCCAACCAATGTCGCAAAGTGTAATGTCCAAAATCAGCCACATGGCAGCATAAGAAAAGCACGTATAACATACTCTCGTCAGGTGCGAAGCTAAATAAAAGAGCCATGAAGATGAGATAAAAGGTGAGGTTTCAGACGTCGACATCGATTTTAGGACCATCACACAACTGATATAGGACCCACCCCCTAAAAGTTACGGGAGTTCTGGCCGAAAAATGATAACGGCGTTACATGTTTGGCTGTCCTTTTTACTCCGTCTTTCGGGATAATTTTCATTTACTGCCCCTGACTTTTTCTCTTTTACATTAAAATCTTTAAATTTCAATTTATGTCTAGAAAGTCCCTAATTTTCATTCTATATCCTACCAAAATCCTTAACACTTCAATTCGTACATTGAAAATTCATAAAATTTCGTTAAATTCTCATGAAAATATTTTTATCTGCTATTTGGGACTTATGTGGCAGCTTAAGTCTTATAAAAAAACATGAGTAGGACAAAAGAAAAAAATGTTTTTGCCTAGTTTTATAATTTTTTATTAATTATTAATATTAATATTAAAAATATTAATTATATTGTATCACCATCTTATATTACTAGCCAATAATCTCACTTATTTTGAAACATAACAGTATAAGAACTTTTTCTTTATAAAATTATAAATATAAATATACATCGACTTAAGAGATAATTATATACTCCCTCCGTCCCGTAAAGATAGAAAAAGTATCACCTTTTTTTGTCCCATAAAAATAATAAAAGTGGAGTTAGTTAAGTCAAAAATTATCAAAATACCCCTACATGTTTATCATAAAACATTACATGCAAATTTTGAAAAAGATAAATAAATGAGTTGTAAGTGCTATAATTAGTAAAGTGGCTTTGGAAAATGTACATAACTAATTGATTACAAAGGGTAATTTAGACAAATTATCACAAGTTACCTATAAATAACTACTCCCTCCGTCCCACTTTGGAAGTCCCATTTGACTTTACACACAGATTAAGAAAATATTAATTATTCTTGTCTTTTCATGTTTTTTCATGTTTTGCCCCTATTAATGATAGTGGAATTTTCCATAGAACTCTTTTAAGATAACTAAAATAAGGGTAAAATAGGGTATTTAATGGAAAAATATTCTAAAAATAATAATGGGACATTTTAAATGGGACATCCTAAAATGGAATATGGGACTTCTTAAACGGGACAGAGGGAGTACTTTCTTAATTCTTGTAAAATGGGTGCTTTTTCTATTTTTACGGGACGGAGAGAGTATAATTTTACAGTATTACTTGATGAATTTTATAAAACTCATACTCCTTTCAGTCCGTATTATTTGTCTTATTTGACTTTAATATAAAAATTAAGAAAAAAAAATATTATACCTTAATGTATAAATATTTATATCAAGTTGGTCATATCTTAAAACTTATTAATATTTTACCATTCTTATTTTTATTTGTATCATTGTAAAATTATAATAATTAATAGAGATAAATTCTAAAATTAGTGATAAATACTTTTTTGATGTTTTAAAATGACAAATATCAATATATTATAGGACAATTTTTATTTTAAAAAACGCTAAATATTATAAATTGCAGGATAATTTTTTCTTTGCAATGATAACATCTATCGATGAAATAATCATTCAAATTTAAAATAGAATAAAATTATACATTCGTTAAACTAAAATATTAGTAACGACATTATGATTATTTAGAGATTCATTAACACAAATAGATTACTTCGTTTATGTCCTTGATTTTTCTTCTTAATCTTCAATTCATAGCCAGAATATATTTGATTTTTCTTCTCTCTCACCAATTATAAAAATATTAGTAATATATATATATAAATTTATTAATTAATAATATAAAATGGTAGCACGATTTAATTTAATTTTTATAATTTAAATTAACAATCGGGATTAATTTATTGTTATTTTTATTAAAAAAAGCTAATAAAACATCAGAAAGTTTTTAATTACGAGTTCTTAGTATTTTTTTTTTAGTGGGATGGGATAAAGAAAAGGACTATAATGAAAATTACTCCACAGACAACATAGAAGTTTAAGGTGTGGGGCCATGGCCATGTGATTCTGCCACGTTACCTCCAGATTCTCATCTTGTGGTGGTCCCGTCATCCATCATAATCTTCTTTCTATACACTTCTTGTGTCCCTCTTACATTTCTTCAGTTTTTCACTATCACACAATTTAACAAAATGAATTTAATATAAATAAAATGTTGCAATTACTTTTATTATATATTCTTTCATCCGTGATTGTAGAAATATTTTTACTTTTAATTGTACTTTAAATTTCCATATTTAGATTTTTAAAAAAATTATTTATTTATATAATACAATCACTATAAACTAATATTAATAGTTTTAGAAAAAATCATTATAGCCAATTGAAATATTTTGTGAGGAAGGCCAAATTTTTTTTGCCAGAAAAGATAATGAAAGTAGAATAATTTTAAAGATTATTTTTAGATATTATAAAAAAGTAAGAAATATTAACGTTTTTTTTAATTTATGTCAAGTTAAAAAGAGCTAAAACAATTCTATAACTATATAACAAAAGAAATATTGCGAGCAAATTACTTTTCTAGAGGAATAACTGCAAATAATTAAATTTAAATAAATATTATATAGGAAAAAATTTGATTTGTTGAAAACGTCCAAAAATTTAGAAAAAAAAAGAGAAAATAGACAATAAAATGAAATAGAGGACAGTCAAAATTTCTTATTTCTTCACATGTTTTATTAAATATAAATAAGTACTAATTCGTAAATGAATTTTAAGTAAGAGAAATTATAAAAATTAAATTTAAGATTTTTTATTAAGAATGAGTAAATTTTTTAAATAAAAAAACAAAAAAATTGGACAATCCTGTTAGAATTGGAAAAATATTTTATACAATAAGAGTATAGTATGCATGTCCAATTTAAGCCAAAGATTAAAAGATTTCAAAATTTTAATTTCATATGGAAAAAAAATACAATTTATGAATTTTGAGTATGATTAAAAATCTAAATGATCTAAAATAAAAAAATTTCATTTTAATTATAAGTTTTATATTCTTTATTTATTATTCAAAGTTGGAGAGCCAAATGAATTTTCCTTGATTATTTCATTACTATTTTTCTCTTTCATGAAAAATAATATTTTTACTAATTTTATATATCAATAAAAGAGGATTATTGTTCATGTATAGTCGGTTTATTAATAATAATTAGGTAAATAGATAGTTGAATTTTAAAAAACTAAAAAAAAATCAACAAATAATTATAATAAAATAACTAAATTATTGCATTTGTTATTTTAAATGTTAAATAAAATAGATATATAATATTTCAATTTAATTAAATGGATAGGTAATTGAATACTAAAAATAAATAAATAAATTGCTATTTTTTATCATAGTTTATATAATTAAATTAATTATTTTAAAAAACTATAAGACAAGTAAAAATTATATATTATATTTAATCTAAAATGCATGATTAGAATAAATTAACTTATAGTTAAAAATTAAGTATGCAAATAATTAACAAATATTGAATCATGAATCTTTCAAATTGATTGAATACATTATGTCTTTTCAATCAATGTATACTTTTCACTGTAAAAATAAAAAATTCATATTTAAAAGTATATATTTTTTAAATTAGTTTACATCATTCATTTTGCAATAAAATTCGTATACCGATCAAACATAACATGTTACGCTCAATTAATGTACAACGAATTTGTTTAATCATTTGAAAATGGAGGATATTTACATATAAATATAAATACAATTAGAGAAAATATTAAATAAAATAATACACTCAAGATATGCGAGAAAACCGCAATACATATTAAAATATTATATTTAAATTTTTGACTTATATTCAATCAAAATATAAATCTTTTCATTTTAATTTAAGTAAACTTCATTTTTTCTTAATTATACTCTAATTTTGATAAACTATACTTTAATTTAAAAATAAGTATTAGATTTAGTTACGATTAAACAAAATAACAAAATTATAAATATCTAATTGTCTATGATTGCAATATATTCTGAAAATTAGTATACAATGGACAAAATCAAGATATTTAATCATAGATACAAAAGTTAAAAAAACCAGTTTTTTTCATTGATTAAGTATAAAGTTTTAATTTGATTGAGCTTTTCAAACATAACATTCCATTAATATTTTATGATCCATTAAATCAAATTTAAATAAATCAGACAAATTATTTTTCAAATATGGGGTATTTTTCACTCCATTCAACAATTTTATTATATCATAAATTAATTATTAAATTTTTAAATTGAGTCGAATAAGTGTTTAGGTTAATAATTTAATAATTTTTGATATTTAATTAAATTTATTTATGTTAGTCAAGACTAATTAACAAAATGACACTGATAGTAAATAAAATCAACTATAAACACAGTGCTAGATATATATTTAAGACTGTGATGCTACCGCAAATTGCATGTATACATAATTTATTGCTTTTAAATCACATGCTATTAGATGAATAAATAAAATAAATTAGATAAATACTAAAATATAAGATAAAATTTTATAAATAAATTACGAAATACTAGTATATGAACCTACTATGGTTGGTGCAGTTTAGTGTTCCATGATGGAATTCAGTTACCGTTCGAATTTATAAAAGATATCTCGATTATACCGGGTGACGAATCCTAACCTTCGGGCTAATTTTCTTGTTTAGAAATACGGTTTCAAGTTTTATTTAACAATATCGTGATTGCTACAATCTTGAGTGTGTGTCTCACCCGCCGCTCACAATGGTCCATTTTATCAATATGTCGAGTTACATGGACAATGAATTCAATTTCATGCATTTGTTTACGGCGAATGTAATTAATATGCGCTCTTTTTTCATTTAAATAAAAATTTAGAAATTTAAATTAAATCAAACTAAGTATAAAGGCTAAATAAAGATAAAAAAATTAGAATTCTTTTAGATGAATACTCGAATTTTAAAAGTATAGAAATCTAAAAATAGGTTAGTGCAAAGTTAAAGTAGAAAATTACCATTTGTTCCTAAAAGTAGCAACCTTATCTTGTTCTGAAGATGCATCAGGTCTGGGCACTGCCAAATGAGTTTAAAATGAATAATTATCAGTCCATCTCATACTCCTCTTTTACCAAATTTAGTACCTTTCATTATTTCATTCTCCATGTGTCCGACGCAGAATCAAAGATATATTACGAGGACGGTCCTATTATTATTTTTTATTTAATATAGTACTCTGTCAATTTTTAGTATGGATCTGAGTTAATAAATTTAGAAATAAACTACATATGAGAGACAAAATCGTAGAAAGAAATAAAAATGAGAGATCACATCTTTTTTTGATATTATTTTTTAATTTAGTTATTTGACTCGGTTGATCAACATTAAAATTAGACAAAAGACTGAATTGATGACTCAGTTTATTTTCAAATAGGAAGTCCGAAAGTGTAAATTATGACATATGTGAAGGTTCATAGTAATTTGTTCGTTTATTTAATTTATAATTTAATTCGAGAAAAATTCTGATACACGTTTCTTTAATTTAATAACAATTTATAAAAAGTGTTAAATTTATACATCAATTTTTATTTTGTACTATTAAATAGTTAAAATATGATTTGAGTTGAAAATTATTTTCTAATGTAATTTGTTAAAGTAGAAGCTGTTTTTGAGCTTAAAAGTCTCCACCTCATCAAATCACAAATTTTAAAACATAGTATCATTGAGACATAAAATAAAAATAATTAGTGTATAAATTTGACACTATCTATAAATAGTGACTGGATTAAAAAATATTAAAATTTGTGAATTGAAACATTGCAATATAAGTTTAAACTTTTGTATGCAATGTTCATTAACCAATTTTTTTTACTTCAGCATTCCAATTAGTTTGCGGTTGAGCATATTTAAGATGGTTAATTTTTTTTAGATCAACTTATTTAGAAATTGATATGTTTTCAATTGAAGCTGGCCATTTTTACAATATTTTTGTCAAAAACTTTGCTTATTCCGTTATTCGCAAACAAAAATATATGAGCTCCCATTCAATGACGTAAAAGGGTGAAAATGTGAACTTCTTTTTGTGAAGAATGTTTAGAGTTAAAAATACCCATGAAATATTGAATATATCTTAAATATTATTTTGTTAAATCATGATTTTCGTAGATTTAATTTTTCTTACAAGCACTATTTTTTATAATTATTTAAAACAAAAGAGTTCTATTTAAAAAAAATATTCTTTAGCATGAGCTGATCATATAATAAAAATAGATATTATGGGAATCATAACTCATAGAAATAAAATTTTCAAGTATTGTTAAGATTATAAACTTTTTCTACTAAAATTATTGATGAAGATAGCGACTGAGATCCGACTTCCGTTTGGACGGATCGAACAAAGATGAGAAAGATGAAAGTAAGAAAAATGAATGGGTGGCGCTATTTCCAGAGCAAGAATTGATAAGCACAGATCAAATTTTTTTGTTATGACAAATTCACCCTTATTTATGATGAATCTATATCTCTCTTATTTACAAAAGAAGGCTAATTTTGTGAAAATGTGAAGATTTAATCTGTTCCTATCAATTCTTGCTCTGGAAATAGGGCCACCCAAAATGAATTTGGATTTTAAATTCCAAATTTACTCTAATACTTACTAATTTAGTAAAGATAGTTCAATCTATTAAATAAATAATAAATGAATTGAGCAAAAAAAGAAAGAAAGGCGACACTAATTTAGTGTTGTCTTTCCTTTATTGACGATGTAGAATTTTATGACGTTTCATCAATTATACTTACCGTATAATTGTTTTTTGTAATTAATTTTAAAAGACAACTAAAGAATAGGCTTTATAAATAATTACACCCAGATCTAAACAATATATAACTTTTATAGTTAGATTAATATAATTTTACCATGATATTTATAATTAATAGATTTAATTTGTCTAAATATTTACTGATATTAATATAAAATAAAAAATTAAAATTAATAATTAATTAGTTATCATTTGAAAATCTATATTTTGAAACGAGTAAAATAACATTAAAAAAACAAGGAATTGTTCAGCCTTGGAGTGGTCAAAATCATCAAAACTCCGGCAATTGTCTACCTCAATCCAAACCATCATCACATGGTTGTCCATTTTGTGACACATGCCATGTTCCAGAAATATACTAGTAGTAGTTTTTCTTAGTAGTAAAAAAATGGTGTAAATAATAGGTGGGGCAATTACTTTTACAGTAGAAGAAATAATTTGTCCCTCTTAATTAAAAATTGTCTTAAATATTATCAAAAAAACTCTTCAATATTAATATAAATTTAATCAATTAACATTTTTAAATTGTCGAGCCCCTTAAGATTATATTATTCTCTTAATGCATACTACTAATATAATTCAAACTGTTTCAATGCAACATATAAAGTCCATGAAGAATCATAAATAGCAATAATATTTTTATTTTTTAAAATAAATATTTAACAGTACTCTTGGATACTGTTTCATTTTTTTAACGAGTTTGATGAGTTTTAATTTTTATAGAGATATTATACATTTTTTGTGTTTTTTTATTTAAAGTCATAATTACGCCATTGTAAAACTCCATTTTATTTTAATTTGTCTATTGTAAAAAATATATTTATATATAAATAAAAGACATTTTAGATGACTTTTATCAATTATATTTTACATTTATTATTTTTATTTAATCATTCTATTAAACTAATATTTCAATTTACAAAGTTAAATTTTTCCATAAGTGGAGTTAATAAAAAAAATATTTAAATTTAAGTGCTTTAAAAATTGCGAGTTTTAACGTCTTTGATAAATTTAATGAGAATTTTTAATTTCATAAAGGTGTACATTAATTTTTAAATTGATACAGTTTAAAATACCAATTAAGTTTTCATTAAATAATATTGATGTGCGCGCTATAACAATGTATATTATCGTGTTCACACCTTTTTTAAAGAATTTTTTTTGGTGTCACGAATCGTAAAATAATAATAATTCAATTCTAAATTTTTAGACATAAAAATACATGTTAAAATTATGAAACATAGTAAAATTTGTGGTTTAAAAATAATTGAGCATAGTATTTGATGCTTAAATTTAAGACAAACCAAACAATTTTAAATATTTGTATTAATTTTAAAAGACAACTAAAAAATGGAGTGAATAATTATATTTTTATATATCTTTTTAAACCAGAACTTTTCGTTGTTCAAATACAAGTCGATATTAATATTTGATTGTCAGTTAGAACTTGAACAAGTGACTATTAAGGCGTTTTAGTGCATTCTTAAATTTTGAGTCCCGATAGTCTCAGTGTTTTAAGACCAATTTTAAAAATAAACAACTATTACTAATATAATTGAATTCTATCGTTATCAACCAAAAAAATAAAAAATTTGATTCCTTTGCTGTAGATGGAGATCTTATCAGATTGATACCATGTTGTCTCATTACGCTAATCCCACGATTATTTAGTAATAAACTTGTTTTTGATGATCGATCTTGGTGCCGAAAACCATCTTATGATAATAATATACCTTATGAGTAATATACTATTATTTAAAATCTTGTTAATCACAAAAATTATACATACTGGTCAATTAATATTCTCTAATTAAATAATTATTTTTGCCGGCAGCAACTGATACAATCAAGGTACATATGCCAACATTTGATTAAGGATTACTTAATTTGCTAATCTAAACTTCAAAAAATATATCTAACTATTTAGATCTTGTTGTACCATTTAAATGACATATTTTTATTTGCTCAATTCTTTTTCAAAACTGTATGCATCAATTTCATTAGAGCTAATTTTAATATTTTTCTATAGAGTTGGATAATACAATTGTCACGATCCAATTTTAGAAATCGTGACCGACGTTAGAGTATAAGTATGGTTAAATCGAAACCCGTAACTAGTCTCATGGATAAACACTCAATACAATTAATCCTGCACAAAATTAATGACCGGGGACAACCGTGACTCCAACTTAAACTAGCAATTTATATACACAATTATATAACCAGATGCTCTGCTCGAACCCGAGACTTCAACAACATTCCTTAAATAAATAAATTGGATCAAACGTATAGCATTGCTAATAACATAACAAACAGTCAGATCAATCCGACAACCAAAATATAAATAAATCAAAAGGTAAATTAGTTCTACTGCGGTCTAAGAATGTAAAACAGTTGACTAGTTTAAATAAAACAAGAAACCTCCGAGAAAAGAAAGAAGTCGGAGATCAATCCAAAGCTATCAAATCATAAACCTAAAAAAATGAGAAAAACAACAGGATCAAATATACTGATATAAGTTCATACAACTATTTACATTTATTAAATGAAAATCTTTAAAACCTTAAAACACTTTTATACTAGTATATAATAATATGTAAAACAGTATTAAAATGATCCCAACATAAGTGTGACGTATCACACTGAATTCCAGAGTGGACGAGAACAAATCCTCGTCAATTCCTAGCGTAAGCAAGACATTTGCCTGCTAATCTCAGAGTATTCACTGGTACACACAGTCTCGATAAAAGCTTATTGAGTAGCTCGTTTCAATCCATATCCATAATGATTTAAAACTGGTTCGTAAACATTTATATATTAAAATATACAATTTACTTAATAAAACGGTAAATGCGATATAAACTCACTGCTTTCGAATCTACGTGAAAACGTGGTAAGCAACTAAACCTGCTCCAATTTTGAAACACGAACAGACGATGAGTTTAGAAACTAATCATAAGTTAAAATCAACTCACCTCCTAACTCTAAGAATACTACACACCATATAGAACTAGTATCACATCCCACAATCCAAATATATGCCAAAGCATAACAATCAAACATATACATTCCACAGCTAAAGTAATAACCAAGTAACACAGCAAGTGAAGCACAATTGAGTTCCCGTTGATAATATAATCCAGAGTACTTAATATTTTAGTTTAAAACTCTTAAACCAAGTGAAAATCCCAGAGTAGTGAATTAGCCTTCAAGCTAATCTCACATGTCGAGTGACCCAAATCTAACCCGACCCAAAGAACCAAAGTTAAACCAATGTCAAATCCAAAATCTTTAAATTACAACATCAGTGATTTGAAAATCATGGAACTCAATTTCATAGCTTAACAACTCAATTAAACATATATACAACATGCATAAACCTCTTATCAACATTTGACAAAGTTCACCCAGAATAGACACACTTGTGTCAAGCATATAGATGATCCATACAAGGTCTAAATACGCATTTGAAACATCCAATTCAGATCTGAAACAAGAATTGATCTTTAACATAGGCATGGCATGAAATTCCCAACTTACAAACAACCAACATGAATCAATTTGCCAATTAAATTTAAGCAATACCAACATGCCACAATCAAATAAACTGCCCCAACATTGATTACAGACAGCAACTACAACCTCAAACGACAACCAAATCAGCCATTGCACAATCAGGCACTTTAGGCCAACAATCCAACAAATTACCAAACAAATAATTGAATAACTCAAGTACCAATGCCAAGGTACAACTCAGCCCAAGTTCATGCATTCTCAACCAACATATCATGCCCATAACAGTAAATAGACCAAGCCAAAATCATACGAACCACTTTAGCATGCAATCCAAGCAATTAACTTTATAAATCCGAGGTAAAACCCAACAAATAAACATGCTAAAGCCATCTAAACCAACATACCCATATTACACATGATAAAACAGTAGGTAATATCATAACAATCGCACATCAACGAATCGAGGAAGCAATAACACGTTTTAGCGTGAGAAACGGCACATACCGAAATAAGAATTACGAATCGAATCCAGGAACAATTGAGATTAGGTTAGGTCTGATCCTTGAACACCCAAATCGCTGGAATCAAGGAATGGGTAGTCAAGAATCAAAACAAATATTAGAACAACGATTGAACGATATATAGGATGTGCGAAACACTTACCGAAATCAAAAACACACAAAAGAAAGGATGAAATCGAGTGAATAACGAGTTTTTATGTAAATAAGACAGATAGGGTTAGCAAAACTGAAAGGAGTGTTTGTGTTAAAAAAAAAGGTCTATTTATAGGCCCATGAAAATTTTGCTAACAGGGCGCGATGGTAGGCGCGTCGCAACGAGCCCATCACGCCCTACCACAAGGTTTTAGGCACGATGCGAGGCGCACCGGCCTTGAGAAAAAATTATATGAAAAATTATATTGATAATACAAATGTTTTCTTAGTGCTTTTCTAATTTTTATATAAAATAAAATGAAATTTTTAATTAGTATATTTTTATATTATTTTTTTATTATAATGTTGATATCATAGTCAACATAAGTTTTAACTCAGGGCACTTAGAATACTTATGATAAAAGAAATTTTGTAATTATTTTAAATTGAAGTGTTTCGGTCTTAATTTTAGAATCATAGGATGAAATGAGTAGTATTCTTATGATAACTCCTATCGTTTAATTATTAGCTCTGTATATATTTTGTTGCCTATCTGGTTTTCAGAGACTTGTGTCGTACACTTGGTATGGTGGGTGAATCTGCCAGCGGGAATTTTCTGCATTCACAAAATTTAAATACAAAACTTTAATTAAGTGATATTAAGTCTTTTATCACTTGAATCAACCCCTTAGTTATGTAAAATGTCGTTTAATAGAAAAAGGAGAGAGTAATTTGCAAGATTGGTGAGTATAGTATTTGATAGGAGCATTATTAAGTGGTGTCTGTCCACTATTGAAACTGGAATCGGCACCATCAAAAATATGTTTAAGAAGTGGGACCCTAATCATAGATTGGTTGGTTGGTTTACGATCGTGCCTCAGGGGTCAAGGGGCCGAGCTGATTTCACTCGTACAGATCTTTTAGGTATGAGTTTGACATTTATAATTACAAATCAATTGCAACCACAATTTTAATAAACAAAAATTAAATTCAGGGTATCCTATGTTTTCAATCTACTTTTTTTTATTTTAGGGTAAAAAAAAAAGAATAAGTATATAATTGATTTCATTAAATTTTAAAAAATATGCTAGAGTATTTTAAAATTTCATAAAGTCACTAAAATTTGAATAAAGTATAATTATTTAGCGGTAAAAATAGCAGAATTAATTTAATAGAATTACAAAATATACATTTAAATGAATCTTTCAATTAACTAAATATAAAACGGGTCTAACTCGAGTGAGTAAACTCTCCAAAACATTGGTTAGGTATCGATTTCGAGATTCGGTAGAGTCAAAGATTTAAAGCTGATTTAAAATTTGAAAATATAACTACTAATCACTAATTACTGACGTAATTAGATTCTACTTCTGTTAATAGATATATAATTGTTTTTGGTTTTTTGTATATATTTTATAGATTGACTTATATTAAATATTTATATACAACCATATGACCATCTCTAATACAATTTAACACATAATAAACTAGTTATTATAGTATATCGTTTTTCAGGTTAAAACATATCATGGATTCCAATCAATAAAGATTATCACTAGGTTTCATGAAAATGAACAGCAACTTTTTCTTGAGAGCCAAACTATTTGCAAATTCTCATAGTAGCAAATTTTTTAAAAAAATTGAAGAAAAAGTCCAGCAAAATGCAACTGGAGGCATTTAGTAAAAATAACTAATTTCCTTTATGACTAAGCACATGAACTAAGATGGGTTAAAATATTCACAATTCAAGAGCCATTTCTTCTCTATTTTCATGTCAATAATGATTCCCTTGATAGACAATGATTCATTTATTTCCATATGATCCTATGTTAGTCTACATTCAATAACTATGCATCTTTTTAGATTTTGCTATTTTTTTGTTTATGAATATCTTTATAGCTTCCTTGGTATATCCTTATGGACATTATTTATGATATTTTGTGAATTTAAAGCATTCATAACAACTAATCGTTCTACTAGTGTTCTTAAATTGAATTTATTAAAAATATATAATATAAAATTTTAAGTAAATTTATTGTACGAATGCTAAATCAAGGAAATTACAAAAAGATATGAGGATGATTTATAACTACTTGTGATTTTTTTTTATATTTATAATTTATATATTGTTATAATCTAATGTATATTTTATGAGATTTTTGGAAAACAAAGAGCAATGCAATTATTTGTTTCAAAGTAGTAATTTTCCTCCAATTGAAAAAATCTATAGCTATAACATTAAAACAATTCAAGAAATTGTCATGTCCATGTGCATTACAATTCCATATACATTTGATAGTACAAAGTATGAATTAGACTTAGAAAAAAATGTTTTTCCATATTTTGATAAGTTTCTTTGAATGTGTGATGTCACAGTTAGTTGAGGCAAATGGAAAGAAATGAAATAGGTGATGAATGGTCCTATATTTAAAGGGTGGTTTGTTGTGTTGTCCCCGATCCCAAACAACACCCACATGCAATTACATGTGACTTTGGGACACCCAAAAGTCCTACTAATCGCCATAAAGGGTGATGTAGGCCTAAGGCAAAATTCACCTACATTATAACTTATCCTCTTCTGCCCATTGAGTGGGCACAAACTTTTGGGGTCAACAGTTGAAGATTTTTCAGCCCAAAATTCATCCCCCACCATTTGTGTGAGCTTGTGTGATTTTATGACCATTGTTTATCTTGTTATTTACACTTTGATTTATCACTAGTACGCTTCCGTTTAACTAAAACATAATGAGATTTCAATTTGAATAAAATTTATAACTTGATAAAAAAGTTTATGAATTTAACAAGATAAACAATAGTCATAAAATCACACAAGCTCGAGCAGTTTCATTTATACTTCATCCGTTCGTCAAGTCATCTAGTAACCTCGAGCAGTTTCATTTATACTTCATCTTAAGCTCGAAGTAACATGCTCATCTCGTCGAGTTTCTGCAAGTCTTCAAGCATTTTTTATGCTTGCTTCATTTTAGACTTGAGATGTCTCCATTAGCTCCTCGAGCCATGATGGTAATTTGAGATAAAATTCTCATGATGCTCCTTTTTCTATTACTATTTTGGAAAGCTATTTGAACTTGTGTCTCACCATCAGTGTTTTAAAAACCGAACCGGTGGCCGAGCCGGTGAGGCCACCGGTTTCCGGTTCAACCGGTTGAACCGGTTCAATGACCGGTTCAAACGGTTTGATAAATTTAAAAAAATTAAAAAAAATTATGGTTCATCGGTTTTTTACCGGTTCAATCCGATCCGATCCGGTTCAACATCCGGTTTTTTTACCGGTTCAATCCGGTTCAACCGGTCCAACCCGGTCCAACTAAAAGATCCGGTTTTTCGCAGTTTCAGACCGGACCACTGGCCGGTTCGCGGTTCAACCGGTCTGACCGTCCGGTCCGGTCCGGTTTTTAAAACACTGCTCACCATTCAATTATTTGCAATTTATTGTTATAAATGTATAAATAAATAAATATAAAGAATCATATAATTAAGGCTCTAAGTGTAATAGAAAGTGGACCACTAAATTGATTCAAATGTTTGTGTGACCTTAGCCCACGAAGCTAAAAGTAAGAAAAAAATTATACTATGTAAATTTTAAATATATTGTAGTTAACTTTTATTTTTTTACATTTTTAACTCTTTCTTAAAAAAATACTATGATACCTACATTTTAATTACAAATATACAACTTTTACTTTTCATTTACCTATTTTTTTGGCTAAACCGATTCTTAAGTAATTTTACTATTTTATTTCACTTTATTTTTAATAAATAATTTTTATTTAAATAATTTTATACATCTGTAGTTCTTTTGTGAATGGAATTATAAAAAGATTGTTTTCATTTAAAATTCATGATTTTTTTCCTAATTAGAGCCAGCCCAAACTGTTACTTAAAAGTCCAGGCCCATCAACAAAAGATATCCAACGTGCACAAATCACAAGAAACACGTGTTTAAAAAAAGAAATGAAGTGGGAACAAGGCCACGTCAGAGAAGAGACCAGTCCCGAAAGCAACTGCACCGGCGCAAATATCTGACCACAATCCAATCCAAACCAAACCAAACCCAATCTCTACTCTATCTCAGTTCACCACTAACAATGTCGACGGCAACAATCCAACCATCAGCTGCATTTTCATCTGCAATCGCCAAACATCACCTGCCTCTCGGTTTCCGTTTCAACAATGTCGTTCGAATGCCTCAAAACAGCGCCGTTTTCAGAAGACGCAGCCAACGAATTTCAAAGATTGCAATGTCTGCTGCCGTTTCTGAACCGCTTGAAATTTGTGTCAAAGCTTCCGTCACTGTCCCTAATAGACTCGGCGATTGTGAGAATTTATCATTATTTGCTAGTTTATTTAGATTAATTGACGTTCATTTATGTAATTATCATGTGTTTAGAAATTATTTTGAAATTGAATTGAGTAGCAGTAAGATTCGTAATGAGTAAAAAATTGTAGATTAGTGCTAATTGAATCATTAACATGAGTTCTTAATGTAAGATATTTTTTGATAATCAGGCCCATTTTGCCAGAGAGTGTTGTTGACTTTGGAGGAAAAGAATGTCCCTTATGACATGAAATTTATTGAATTCGCTAACAAGCCAGAATGGTGATTATTCTATACAATTGAGATTCATAAATAAATTATTAGTTGGTTCTGTTTGGTTTTCTCAGTTCATATTTTATGTTTACTTTTCGTTTGGGTGTCCAGGTTCTTGAAAATAACCCCGGAAGGTAAAGTTCCTGTAATTAAATTTGAAGAGAAATGGGTTCCGGACTCGGATGTTATTACGCAGGCACTAGAAGAGAAGTTTCCTGAACCCCCACTGGCAATCCCACCCGAAAAGGCTTCAGTGTATGTTACTAATAATATTCCTGCTCAAGCTTTTTCTTTCTTTTGTTTTTCTAATGTTCTGAAGCTTGGTTATTATATTCTTCAAAAAATGTATTGCACTGAACTGTGATTAAATCACATGACTTAAGATGCATGGATAATTTTTTTTATTTATTGGTAAGTATATACCCATTACCATAGGTTTTCAAAATGTTGACTAACTTGTAATTAATTGAAAATTTCATTTCTTTTGGGTGATGCAAAGTGATGGAATTGCTGGCACACTCTCAGGTTGTAAAGAAATGCTGCTCTGAGCTAGATGCGTAGTCGTTTTCATTATTACATACCTTCATTAGCAGTTAAGCATCTTTAAGTTGGCAACTTCCTGCTTTTTGAGTTGTTGCTTGCTTTGGTAATTTCCTGCATTTCGAGTTGTTGCTTGCTTATTAATTTATCATTAAATGCAAGCCTGTGAGAATGTACCCCTTTTGCTATATCTTGCTTAACGTTATTCTATTTGTTCTTGATTGTAATTTTTAAAAGTTACTCTATTCTTGTTTAACTTTTCTAAAGCAGTTTCTGATTTATACTGTGGTTCTATTCTTGAGCTGTTTTAGTTTCTTGATGTAGTGGCTCAAAGATCTTCTCCACATTTGTTGCTTTTCTAAAAAGCAAAGATGCCAGTGATGGAACAGAGCAGGCATTACTCAGTGAACTAGATGCTTTCAATGACTATATCAAAGAAAATGTGAGTTTTTCTTTACTAATTTTAAGATCAGCAATGTGTTTCAAAAGAGAGGATTTACATCAAATGCTTTCACTGAAGTGAGAAGAGAGAAATTTGAATATCGGCGACTAACCCCGATATTTTAGACCTTGCTCTAACTCATACCACACACGTCCGATTGCTAAATCCTGCTCCAATATTTGTTATTTTATGATTGCTTCTGTCAATGGCAAATCTATGGGCTATTTGGCTTCACTATAGGATATATCTTTTGATTTTAAATTTCATTGCATTTGTCAATTTCATATTTCTTAAGGTGCAGATTAATATGATAAGTTTTTTTTTCATTCGTTCTTTGAAGGGCCCTCTTATCAATGGAGAAAAAGTCTCTGCAGCTGATTTGGCTCTTGGACCTAAGCTGTACCATCTGGAGATCGCTTTGGGGTATTTTAAGAAATGGTCGGTTCCGGAGTCGCTCCCCTACGTCAAATCCTACATGAAGGTACATCGATTAGAAACATTGTTACAGAATCTGAATGGCCTTGACAATTGCTTCCTTCAATACTTTTCCTTTCAGCGCTCTGTTTGCTTGATGTCCATTTAAACCTTTCATGTTCGTACCCTGTTACGGTATTTGTTTTGCGGAGATAACCAAAAAAAAGACTAGTGAATTACTATGAAAATATCTGAAAACGAATCGAGTGAATACAGTTCCTCTCATGAAAGCATATACCCAATATTATTTTAACTTTCCAGAAATGTCATGATATGAGCTGTTCATATGAATAATCTCTATATATTCAAAGTCTTCATGACAAAATGAACTTTGTATTGTTCAGGCAATATTCTCTCTGGAGTCCTTCGTGAATACACGCGGTCTCCCTGAAGATGTCATTGCGGGTTGGCGCCCGAAAGTGATTGGTTAGTGTTTTTCAACTGCTGCTATTCTCTCTTGAGGAATGAAAACCTGTAGTTGAGGATAGATGAACTTGGCTAGGGTCAATTCTACATTTTTTTTTCCGGGACATATATGAAGCTCTTCCATGCTGTCCCGTGGAATTTATCAGCAAGTTCAAAACAAAATGAGAAATTTTCAAGCAGTAGTCATGAATCTTGTGTATGTAAATGAAGGATCTATAGAACTCGATCATCTTTAGACATTTTTGTATTTGTGTTTCTAAAGATGCTTGCTGTAGAATCTGTGGTTTCTCTATATTAATCTGACTGATCGTTGTTGCTTATCATGTGATATTATGGTAGTTATATGTTGACATCATGGTTTGCCGTTACATTACATAGAGGCCTTTATTTAAAGGATTTTTCAACTTGCCGTTACTATTTCTACTGTTACATAAGTGTTATTGTTATTTTGCATTAGTAACGAACGGCCTTTATCTACCTAAAGGTAAAAGCCGTTATAAAGTACCGGCCATTACTACCTTTATCTAAACTAGTTTCGCATTACGTGCTATGCACGTGGCTCGTAACGTAACACGTCAATGAATATATTAGTAAATTTATTATAATTATATCAATTTTTTATTTATAATTAATATTAAATTAGTTAAGAATTTTTGTTAAAGTAAATATAATATATTCGGTTATTAAATTTGTTCCATACTGAATTTATTCTTCTTTTGATTTTATAATAACCATAATTAAATAATTAATTTAATTTTATTAATAATATCTTTAAAAATAATAATAAGATAGAAATTTAAATATTAATATATTGATCAAATACAGTATTTTAATTTTGTAGTTCAATCAAACTAAAAGATAGGTATTCCTACTAATTTGGAGACAATTTAGTTATTTTTTACATATTAAAACTAAATTGGAGATAAGTTAGCTACCTATTCTAATTAAGACTTTAATTACAATAGTGATTAATTAAATAACTAATTAGGTAATGACTATAAAACCTTTATTTAATATTAAACTGAAAAGGATTATTCGGTAAATTTGCCTGTCCCCCCCCCATCCGTGCTTTTATATATAGTATAGATATAGATATAAATAACAGTGCTGTGCAGAGAAAACATTTTTTTTCATATTATTTTATATTCTGTTATATAATTATCTTGAATTTCTAAGCATATTTTATTTTACTATGAATACGATAATATATTATTATTAAATAATGAACAAAGCATATATATATATAAAGTTCTTTTCCCTTTTAACTCTTTAAAAATCTATTAATTTCACAGCTTTACAATTGTTTTTTTCTTAAATTGCCACGTTTGACCATTATTGATATATTTCGGTTATAAACGGTCTAACCTTTCATTTTTTTGGCATTGTCTAGCATTGAGGTATTTTTTTTCTTCAACGTATAATATTGCTTTGGCGAATTTTTTTAATTGAAATGACATCGAATAATGATTTTAATTTTTAATCTCATTTATATTTTCTTTTATCTAAAATCAAATAAAACAAAAATGATGTACATTTATTGTGAAGCAAATTCCTAAAGATCTACTCCATAATCGAAAATTTGGTCAACTAATTAAAAGTTCAAATTTGTTATTGTTAGAAATGCAGGTAACATAACAGTACACTAAGGCCTCGCTTGGTTCGTTTTATAACAATTTCTGAGAAGTAACTTACCGGGAAGTGTATTTTTTGGGAAGTTAACTTCCCAGGAAGTTTGGTAAATGTTACTTGTTTCAATTTTTACTTCCCGGAAAGTATAAAATTAATTTTAATATAATATACTATATTTTTAATTAAAAGACATAAATGTCATTTGATAATTTTTATATTGTTAAACAAATAATTTAATTTAAAAATTGAGCAATAAATAATTTAATTTTTGCTTATTATCTCTTATTTTACGATTCAAGTACTATTTAGGAGAGTTTTTAAATATTAAAATTTCAAAAATTATATTTTTTATTTGAATTTTACATAATATAAAATATTTAATAAAAATATTTACTTATTATAAATAACAATTATAAAATAATATAAGTATATTTTTTGAAATAAATAAAAATATTTTTATATGAATTTTAAAAGAAAAAAAAAATTAAGGTTAAATTAGGAAAAACCAACAAAAGTGCTAGGGAAGTTCTACTTCCTTGGATTTTGCTAGGGAAGTTACTTCCCTAATCAAAAGGAAGTCAAACATCCAACTTCCCGGGAAGTAAAATATAAAAATTGAACCAAGTAAAAAAAATTTGCTACTTCCCGGAAAGTATAACTTCTCTAATCTATTTACCTCCAACCAAGTAAGGCCTAAGATTACTGTTCTCCTTGTTAATGAAAACAACATTAGAATTAATAAGAGTCGTTCTCTCTCTTTAAAAATTATCCTCTCTCTCTTCTCTCTAAAAAAGAAATTTATAGACAATTTTTCTTTTTAATTTTGAGCTCTTTATAGAGAAATTCGAAGGTAGATTGAGTTTATCACGTCATCCATAAACTAAACCACTCATAATGCAACACCTCATTAAAATGATGGCAATATCGTAATATCTTCATTAAGATTTCATTTTAATGAGGTGTTACATTATGTGAGCATATTATTACAAAATTTAATAGTTAAAAATTATCAAGCAATAAATTAATATTATTATTTTAAACTTATAAATTCAAAAGATGCATTAAACCAATACGATTTTCTTAGCAAAATAATGTTATTAGCAGTCACACAACAACAATGATATAAAAAAGCATAGCTCATTTTGCTGCAAACCTGTTGCGTTGAAAATTGCTTCCCAGGTGATTGAGCAAGCACTACCTACATGATTTAATTTGTTACTCAAAACAACATTCCAATTTATAAACCCCAAATCATTAAGAATTACACAGTATTTATATCTTTTTTTAGAATTAAATTATTAAAACAACAGATAAACTGAGAATTTGGTACAACAAATTGTTAATTAATAAAAATTACCAAATTTTTTTTTTAGTTTTGTCGATTAGCAATATAATTAGCAAAATGGTATAACGGGGCAGCTTTAGCAGAATCAAAATAAGCAAGTTCTTGATTAGCTTGATGAACCAATTTATCAGCAAGTTTTCTAGCCTCATCAATTCCCATCAATTTCGGATACGTAGCCTTATCGGTAATCAAATCTTTTCCGGCCGTTTTCCCGAGCTCCTCCGATGACTTAGTAACATCTAAAATATCATCAACAACTTGAAACAACAATCCAATGCACCTTGCATATCTTCTTCCTCGTTCAACACTCTCATCGTCAGCTCCGCCTAGAATTGCACCGCAAACCACCGCCGCTTCTAAAAGCTTTGCCGTCTTATGAATATGAATATACTCTAACTCTTTAACGCTAATATCTTTGCCTTCACTGTCGATGTCAACTATTTGCCCAGCGACTAACCCTTCTGATCCAACCGCCGAACCAAGCTCACCTATGACTCGAACGATATTTTCAGGTGACACGTCCTTGGTGGCCCTGGCTACATGTTCGAAGGAAAACGAGAGAAGGGCGTCGCCGGCTAGAATCGCTGTTTCTTCGCCGAAGACTTTGTGATTAGTAGGTTTTCCACGTCGGAGATCGTCGTTATCCATGCAAGGAAGATCGTCGTGGATAAGTGACATAGTATGGATCATTTCTATAGCACATGCAGCTGGCATGGCGGTGGATTCATCTCCGCCGAATAATTCACATGCAGCTATGCATAAAACTGGGCGGATACGTTTGCCGCCGGCGAGAAGAGAGTATCTCATGGCGCAATGGATTTTTAGAGGATGTCGAAGTGGAACTGCATTGTCTAATGCTTTATTCACTTGCTTTGCTTTAGTCACCATATATTCTTGAAACGGGTTGCCGGAAAATGGTATTAAATTGATAGATCCCTCAGGAGGAGCCTCCACAACCGCCGCTGAGGAGGATTTTGAAACTATCATCATCATTCTTGTGGCGGATGAGTGTTATGCTTTTTTTTATTATTGATGTTAATGGAAAGCTTTTTTGATTAATTGTAAAAGTTGCAGCTTATATAAGAAAACATGTGACACGTGTAGTAGGCTAATAGCTTGCCACACTATTAATAATGAAAAATTCTTGTGTGAACCTAGTTCGCCACATAGGATTATGAACTATCCATTAAATGCATGACAAGTGACGTAATTAAATGTCATAACTAATCAAAAAATAGCATTTAATTCTAATTAAAAGATCACTAATTAATGTTCTATTTATTGATTGGTTATAATATTTAATTACGCCACGTGTCATGCATTTAATGGATGGTTTATAATCCTACGTGGCGAACTAGGTTCACACAAGAATTTCTCATTAATAATAGTACTTTTTTTATTATATATATTCTCAGTATGAGTACATTGTTTTAAATAGATTTTACTATATATATTACATCTATAATAACTTATATTTATCTAATTCTAACTTTATATTTATTAATTAAAAGTAATTATATGATTATTAATTTAAAAAATCAATTGCAAAATTATTAAATATATTATTTTATGTGATAAATCTATAAATAATAAATATTGGAGGAATATTAAAATAGGAAAAATAACATTTGGATGATTATACTTTTGTGACAAAGACTATTTTTTCATATTAAAATTGGGAGAAGGTATTAAAATAAAATAAATATATATTAAAATATAACTATAGAAATTTAAACTAAATTAAAAACATAAATAACTACATTATGTGAATTTTGTTTGCACCAACAAACCAAATTCAATACATTTGTTCCCTCTTGCCTAGTTAATTTACTATCATTAAAGTGTCTCATGCATATAGATACTTTCTTTGATCATGAAAAAAAATGTAATGATTTTTTTTTTTTATAATTGTGGAAGAGAGAGCGTTTGTGAGAGGAATTGAATTCACGACCTTGACAATTTGCTGCCTAGCGCTTATAATATTTGAGTTATAACTCATTGGTGTAATGATTGGTTTAATAGAGGGTTTTCTGTATTACACCATTGTAGATTTATACTAGCGGTCCTTTGTTATGTTTTAGGAGAAATTTTTTTAAGGGAATTTACACCCATACTACAGAAAAGTGAAATATTTAAAAAAATATTATTTTATTTTTTTTCTTTACAAATTCTTATCTAGGAATACCTCCTAAAACGTATGCACACGTACTGAATGCAATTATGCTTGAATCTCACTGAGTTGATCATTCCTTTTTGTACTGAACACACGTACTGAATGCAATTATGCTTGAATCTTACTGAGTTGATCATTCCTTTTCGTACTGAATGTAAATTCTTCAAATAATGATTCATTTATTTTCATATCATATGTTAGTGCAGTTTCAATAACTATACATGTTTTTAGATCGACTTAATCACCGAAAAGAGTAGAGAAACATCGGGTGTGGTAAAATTGTTACCAAATATTTTAAAAATGCTTCATTTAATCTATTTTGCATATTGAACTTTTAATTATAGCTATTATCAAATTTAATAGTCTATATTCATTTAAAAAAGCTTAGCCTTTTTAAATTCTTTCATTTTTAATTCATGGAAACCGAATTTCAGAATAAATATAACGAACTGAGTCGTACATGATCCGTTTGCCAGAGCGAATCCAAGAAATACGGACAATGTCCGAGTCTTAAAGGTCTTCCCATGACTAAAGACTATATAAGAAGATTCGCCCGAATCCATAATAAGGCCGAATCGCATATGATTCAGTAAATCTCAAAATAATTTTCGAAGTGTGTCGCCAAAGGACTTGATTGCACGGAAACGGAATAAAAATTCTAGAAGACTTAATTTAATGAAGTCCTTTCCTACTTGAAAACATATTCATATCTAGTAAGATAATCCTATTTAAGAAAAATATAACTCTTATTGAATAAGAAACTATTTTTCTATTTAAATTCATACAACTAAATATGAATCACTATCATATTCCAAGTCTAAAAAATATTCACCATACTTGCTATATAAAGATATAAAGTATGCCCAAACATAATGACATTTAAAGATGGTAAATGAGTGTTTTGAATGGGTTTGGATGGGCTTATTTTGGGTTGGGTAATTTTAGATCATTAATATTGAATATGCAAATACTTCCTCAAGCCCATTACTGATTTAGACATTAGAAAGCTAATTAGATAACCACTGTCCGATTGATCATATATCTTGTTTTGCATTGCAGGTTTAAGCTATCATCAAGAAGGCAGACTCCATTATTAATCAAATTCTTAATTTCATTAGTTGTATTCTTATTTTAATATGATTAAATTCACTTTAAACTCTTGAACTATTAGCTTTTATTTCACTTTATCTCAGTAAATAACTTAATTTTTAAGTACTTATTTTATATATTTGTGATCTTCTTTTACATGAAACTTTATCGTTTTGATTGATATGAAACTATATTGTTTTTTTTAACAATTACGTCCACAAAAGAACCATGGTGTACAAAAAAGAAGTTCAACATTAGATGCGAAATATTTATTAAGAAACAAGTGGAATAAATGCTAATAGTACGTGGATTTATGTTGAATTTAACCTTCTAATGAGTTATTTATATTAATTTAGTAATTAATGATAATAAATTACGATATATGTTTTCTTCTAAAGAACATTAAAATAAAAAAGATTAAGTGGAAAATTTATCAGAAAGAAATTTTATTGGAACTGTCCATATCCAGTTTATCCTTCAAAACCATATCACATCCCGGATCTGGTGTCTGCAAATTAAAAAGGTTTAATTATTTAAAAACCACCCACCTTAAACTTTTTTTGTATTTATATCCTGATTTAGAAAAAAATTCATTTGCATCCTAATTTGGATTTTTATGTCTTACCTCTACCCCAACATTAAAAAAATATAATTTATTGAAAACAACTAAATACAATGTTTATTTCATACTTTTTTTATTAAAAAAATTACAAACAAATCCTTCATCTTTTAAAAACGTTTAAATAAATTCTAAAAATTAATTAATTTATTTTATTAAAAAAAAAATATTTCCATCGGACCGCTACCTGACTTCCTCAGACCTTCCATCCGAATTTTTCAAACTTGCCGCCAGAATATCTCGAAACTGCCGCCGCCGTCCTCCTTCCGTGAAAGGTGGAAAATTTGATATGTTCCTCCTTCATGAAGGAGGAACGATGATTCCTCCTCTTGAAGGAAGAACATATCTGTTCCTCCTTCACGGAATCTGTTCCTCTTATGAAGGAGGGACAGCCTCCTTCCGGTATTCTTTTACGTGTTTTAATTATAAATATTTATTGATTAATTAATATATATTAAATAAAAAATTATTATAATTTGTTAAATTTTGTGAGAAAGAATATTCTTTTATATTAGTAATAATTTTAACGTGTAATTAGAATATATGTTAAAAATGAAGGACTATTTTATATTTTTTTCAAATAAAAATAGGTCAATTTGGTATTTCGAGTGTAGAGGTGAAATATAGGAACTCAAATTAGGGCGTAAATGAACTTTTTTAAAATTAGGGTATAAATGTAAACAAAAATTTAAAATGAGTGGTTTTTAAATAATTAAGCCATTATAAAATTAGACCCGATATTTGATCAATAAAGGCTGAATATATATATTTCTTGGTGTCTTTTCTTCTTGTGCTGAACTATAATTTATTCTGACAAAATTTCTTATATAAAGGAAACACATTTATTTAATTCCCAAATTCAAAGTGCCACTTTTTTCCAAGTTCTTGAAATTCAGTTGATAGTGTGCCGTTTTTGACTGTCGACAAACTTTTCCATCTTAAAAAATATTAATCCACGAGTCCATTCAAATATCATCTACTAATAGTATGCTTTTAATCTTAATTTTATTTGTATATAGCTTGAATTAAATGCTTGATTTAGCTTCTATGGAAAAATAAAATAACATACATTTGAACTGACACGTAAATAAAAAAACTCCCTCTATAGTTTATGCTATTATATATAGACAAATTTATTTGGATAAATAGACAATTAAAAAAATAAAAAAATAAACATTTCATGTATTTTAACAATTTATAAATTTAAACAAAATCAATTGTTTGATAAATTTAAGAATGGTAAAAATTTATCATCTTTCTAATTCTTTTATTAAATTTTCTGCTTAAGAGTGGAAAGTCAAAATCTACCAATCTTATATACATCGATATTGGGGTTGAAGAGTTTAGTAAAATCTATAGAATATGGAATTCATGAATTTATAAATTTTATAGTTTGGTTTGAACATAAAATTTATGAATTTATCATAATGTTCTAACAAATCTACTATATTTAAAAAATGACTGTATTTAGAATTTCCAGTTAGAATGTAAGAGTTGAAATGATGGATTTTTAAGAGTGTAGGCTTTTATGTTTTTTTTATCCAATCAAACTATAGAGTTTATTAAAATTTACGGATAGTGTAAAGTCTATGAAGTTTATTAAAATTTATAGATAGTGTAAAATCTATGAATTTTATTAATATTTACGGATAGTGTAAAATCTATAAATATTGATCACTTAAAATGTCTCATTTCAAATGGTATCATATAATCGATTGCTGTAATAATTTATTATTATATCTTTAAAATTTTATTGATTTTATATTTAATAAATTGCATATTTTATGAATTTATAAATTTTATTAAACTAATGAATTTCAAAAATATCAATCCAAAATGTTTCAGTATTTGACGTATCTTTGTGTAATTCAAAAGATTCATGCATTTACCTGTACATATTTAATGGCTTTTCTATATCTATTTTAATTTTATCTATTTTACCGTTAGATGGAAATGATTTCATCAAAGGGTGAAAAATAGATAAAGTATCCTTTAATTTGTTAAAATTAATAAAGTAACTATAGAAGATGTATTATCAAGTTGGCAGAATCTTTTTATCTTGGCAGGAGTTTGACATTTTCGATTATGTGCGAAGTATTGAGATTTTAAACGTTGACGGAGGAGCTGTTATTTACAGACTATCATCATTTCATAATATCAAAAAAAATTCTTTTAATGATGATAGAATTATTTAGGTGATAGTTTTTCTTAATATGTTATTATTATAATTGGGTGATCCATTCTGTGGCTAAAAAATCTCTGCATTTGCAGCTCTCATCATTTGATTTTGGAATGGCGCCTGACTCAAAAGTGTCGAGGAGTTGTTTTTTTTATTAGCCCATCTGGTTTTCAGGGTTTCGCCCTGACTAATTCGGATTCGACCAGTATCGCGCACCTGACATGGTGGGTGAGTCTGTCGGTGGAAATTTTCTGCATTCATAAGACTCGAACCCAAGACCTTACTTAAGCAATACTAAACCGCTTACCGCTTGGACCAATTTTTATTGGTAGTGTCGAAAAGTCGTTTCATTGATGTATATTTTTATATTTCATTTGATGGAGTTTAATCTATGAAAAAAAGATTAATGCATTTAATGGGTCATATCCATGAAGATGGAATGCAGAAAAATCAAATATATTTATGAGATTCTTTTTCTAATACTATACTTTGTTGACGGCTTTGAATTAAAAACAGTCAAGTTTTTTTTTTATTACGAAAAATAGTCAAGTTAAGGTAACTATTTTTTTTCTTTCCTAATTCCTCAATAACAATAATAACTATTCCATAATGATAGAAAATATGTCTAATTTGAGTTGTCTTATAAATAATGTTTTTTTTATATTTAATCGTATATTAAATGCTTTAATTTAGATTATTTTATAAAAGAAAATAGTATTCATTTTCTATGAGTACATTATAGACAAAAATTGGCAGTTTCTACTAGGGGTGGGCAAAAAAACCGATCAAACCGATTAACCGAACCGAAACCGGAAAACCGAACCGGAAAATGTGGTTAACCGGTCCAACGGTTTAGGTTTAGGTTTTTGATTTTTAATTTTCATGGTTAATGGTTTAGGTTTAGGTTTTGGATTTCTAAAAACCGTGGTTAATCGGTTAACCGGTTTATATATATATATATATATATATATATATATATATATATACATTCATATATTTTTAATAATTAATAAGGTATATTTTATGATCTATAAAATAATATGGATTTTATAATATACACAATAAAATCTAAATATAAAAATATATTGATAGATATTTTATTTAGGAATATTTCTATATTTTAGGAGAATTTATATGTAAAAATATTTTGAAAGAAATTTGTTTTCCTTATTAAAATATTTACTTAACAGAAATAGGAATATTTAAGTATATAGATAGCAGGAAGTGGACGTGAACAACACCACAAACAATTCAAAAAATACAAACCTATCTTTAATGTTACTTATAAATTATTTGTAAATAATAATAGTTTTAAATATTTGCATTGACTTAATTATTCATAAGATAGTTTAGATTTATATTTTTAATATAATTTGAATTTCTATGGTTTTTTTTGTTTGCTAAAAAATTAAATAGAATTAAAATTTTATCTTTTTTTGTCTTTAATTTTTCTAATGGTTATATGGTTAAAAACCGCAAAACCGAAAAACCGAACCGTTTTTGATGGTTAACCGATTTACCGGTTAACCGTTTAAAATTTTAGGTTTAGGTTTTTAATTTTAAAAACCGTATTACAATGGACCGGTTTACAAATCACCCTCATGGACCGGTTAACCGGTCCATGCCCACCCCTAGTTTCTACATACGTTTTAAGTTTAACCAATTAAAATATATTAATTATAATAAATTTAAAAATCAGTTTTAGAAAATTATTATAAAAGTGTATAATATTAATCAATGATATTTCTTAATAGGCAAAAAGAGGTAAAACACCGTTTGGATAGAAAATTTTGGAGGAACAAAATCAATGAATTTTATACAATTCATATTCATCGCAATTTATTGTTTGGTACGAAAAAATAATATGACAATTCATGAATTTTCTAATTCCATCCTTCCTCTATAAGAGGTGGAAAATCAAATTCCATCATTCCTCTATAAGAGGTTGGAATCTTTACTTAAACTCTTAAATATTTTTAGAGTAATGTATAAATACGCCTATAATATTCATACAATGAATAAATGTCCCTCTTGGCAAATTTTATTCTTATGTATTTTTAAAGTTTTTGAAATGGCTTAAATTGTGCCCTTATTATGAAACGGAAAATTACACTGTTTGGACTTTGGAGGAGGAGCATAATTGAGCCGTTTAACTTTATGGTATATTTGGAACAAATTTGTCACGAGGGCTTAATCCGGGCCACATGCCAAACATTAAAGGATAAACAAACCGTTTGCCTAAAAATATTTAAAAGAAATCCAAGCATTAATTAATTAAGATTTTGACTTTTTTTTTTAAATTTCAAATACATTTTATTTAAAAATATATGCTTCAATTTCATACTTTAAATTGATCGGCTCATTTGTTGCCACGTGAGGTAGTACAACAAAATGGATTAAATTTGTCGGGTTAATAGCAATGCTCTTGTTAATAAAGTGCAGGCAACAAAATTACTCCAGTATAAACCCCAGATCAATTCAAGATTAACCCAGTATTTTTATATTTTATTAAAATTAAATTTTTAAAACAACAGATAAACAGACAAATTGGTACAACAAATTACAAACTAATAAAAATCACCACAAAAAAATTAGTTTTGTCGACTAGCAATATAATCAGCAAAATGGTATAACGGAGCAGCTTTAGCAGAATCAAAATATGCAAGTTCTTGATTAGCCTGATGAACCAACTTATCTGCAAGTTTTCTAGCTTCATCAATTCCCATCAACTTCGGATACGTAGCTTTATCGGTGATCAAATCTTTTCCGGCTGTTTTTCCGAGCTCCTCCGACGACTTTGTAACATCTAAGATATCATCAACAACTTGAAACAACAATCCAATGCATCTTGCATATTTTCTTACTCTTTCAACACTTTCATCATCAGCTCCGCCCAGAATTGCACCGCAAACCACCGCTGCTTCTAGAAGCTTCGCCGTCTTATGAATATGAATATACTCTAAATCTTTAACACTAACATCTTTGCCTTCGCTGTCGATGTCAACTATTTGCCCGGCGACTAACCCTTCTGATCCAACTGCCGAACCGAGTTCACCTATGACTCGAACGATTTGTTCAGGTGACGCGTTCTTTGTGGCCCTAGCTACATGTTCGAAGGAAAACGAGAGAAGTGCATCGCCGGCGAGAATCGCTGTTTCTTCGCCGAACATTTTGTGATTCGTCGGTTTTCCTCGTCGGAGATCGTCGTTATCCATACAAGGAAGATCATCATGGATTAATGACATAGTATGGATCATTTCCATAGCACATGCAGCTGGCATGGCGGTGGATTCATCTCCGCCGACCAACTCACATGCAGCTATGCATAAAACTGGCCGGACACGTTTGCCTCCGGCGAGAAGAGAGTATCTCATGGCGTCATGAATTTTAATCGGATGTTGAATAGGAATAGCATCATCCAATGCTTTGTTGACATGTTTTGCTTTCGTCACCATATATTCTTGAAATGCGAATTCAGGAAACGGCATCTTTGGCGCAGTCACGTCGACAGATTCTTGAGAAGGAGCCGCCGCCGCCGCTGCGGCAGAGTTTGAAACTACCATCACTACTCTTGTGGTGGAGGATGATGTTCTTGTTTTGATCGGAGCAAGATTGAAATTGAAGTGAGTGAGTGGGGTTTTGTAGTGGTTCTTGAGGAGGCCATTGAAAGAAGATTTCTTGAAGAGAAGTGAAGTGTCGGAGCTTGGGATTGTTGCAGAAAAGGCCATTTTTGAGTAATGGGATCTTTTTGGAAAAGGATTGAAGAATCAGAAATTTTGTTGGTGGTGAAGATGATGAGGATAGTTTGGTTGTATTTATAAGTAAGAAGTAAAGATGTGGAAAAAAAAATTCAAAGTTGGGTGCTAAGCCTTTGTTTCTTGATTATTCCTTTGGGTGTTCTTTTGGACTCTTCTGCTATTCTTCGTTTAAAAAATAAGTGTAATTTAATCACAATTTATAATCATTTGTAATCACAATTTTTTTAAAAAAATAAGTGTAATTTTAGATTTAAATATATCCGTTCAAATTTATAAAATTGTCGGTTCATAATGTTTTATATATAATTTAAAAAAAAATCTGACAATAAATAAAGTTGTGGTCCTATATATGGATGTAAAAAATCATTTTGTCAATGACAATATGATTGATAAATTGATAAATAGGTTTTTAATTTAATAATCTCCAATTTATACATTTTCAATTAAAAAGATTAAATTATATATTTAATTTTAAGTAAAACTAAATCAGGCTGATTTTTGGTTTGTGATAACCGGCCAGTCCAATTTACTTCGATTCTTAAAACAGTGGTTTCTCATCTTTTCTATCTTACGTACGTACATTAATTTTATTTAAGGCTGTTTTCTAATTTTCTTTGGTGTAATAGTGGACTATATTTATTCAAACGTTCAATTAATATAAAAGACTTTTCATTTTTATTTTTTTATTTAGTTTATTTTGAAAATTAAGTAGTACGAGAAGTTTTACCAAGAAATCAAAAGGTGGGCAGGTGTTTGTGGAATGGCCAAAGGTATCATATGGATTCTCATATTTAGTTCTGTTTTCACTTTAAATCTTACTACTTTTTTATTTTCATTCTTAACATTATAGTCCGGTTACCGTTTTATAAAAATAACTATAATTCGGTAATTATTTTACAACTCTTTATAGTTACGTAACCTTTTTATAGTAATACTATAAATCGGTAACTATTTTATAATTTTTTATAATTCGGTATTATTTTATAAAATTATCATAGTTCGGTGATCTTAAAAATATTTAACCCTTATTTAATTGTTATCTTCTGCTTATATGGATGATGCGTATCATTTTTTAAATAACTCTTTTAAAGTGCCCAGTCGTAGATAACATGCCATATATGTGGGAAGCAATACAAAGTATTTCATTCAATTTAAACCTTACTAATTCTTTTATTTCCATTTAAAGCCTGACATTATAAGGAAGTACAATATAATAGACCTTCTATTAAACAAAGAAACAACTAATATTCTATCAAATTTACCAAAATGATATATAAATGGTTATAAGCTCTCTCTCAGACAAACAAAAAATCCCTAATCTTCTACCGATATTTATTTTATATTTTTAATAGTGTTATGAATTAAATAGAAATAAAAAATATTTTGATTCAAATTATCAAAAAAGAGATATTATGATTCAAAGCAAAGTTTAAATCTACTATGAGAATTCTGATACTTACGCATGCCAATAATTTTCTCAACATATAATTGTTTATTTTATTTTATTATTATTTTTCAACATATGATTTTTTTTCATAATTGGGGAGGGAGAAACGCTTGTAGGAGGAATTAAACTTACGACCTAAACAGTTTGTTGTTCGACACTTGTACAATTCGAGTTATAGTTCACTGGTTATATGATTTTTTTATTATTTAGAATATTTAATAAATACAAAGTTCAGTCAAATCAATTTACATTTTTTAATTAATAATACTCTGGATTCTAAGTCTTACTTAAGAGAATTAATTTTTTTAATATTTGGCTCATACACATCCAGGAGTGGAGGGAGCTTCCGCCCTCCAAACTATTTTTAAAAGCTCAGATCAATTTATTTTTAAATTTGGATTTTTATATAAACTTCATTGAAATTCATCATAAACATTATGTTGGAGTTTGAAAAACAAAGTCTAAAGGATTTATCTTTAATCTAATATTGTTTGAAGTGGATGGAGTAAGCTTTCTTCCACTCTATTAATAAAATTACAAGTCACTGTTAATTTTCAGTGCTTGTAGTTTGACGAGACCAAAGTGCAATCTTACATATTTGAAGATGAATGATATTTTAATAGAGACAAAACAAACGAATTATTATTTGACAATGTTACTCTTTTTACTGTTTTTTTATTAACCAATACTTTATATAAATACGTATGAGCTATACAAATGATAATAAACAATGAGCAGCAATACTAATAGGTTCTACGTTTAATTTTTTCCTCAAATGCTATATCTTTTCTCTTCCATGATAATAAAATATCTTATATAAATTTTATTATAATTAAGAGATGCAACTTGTGAATTTTAACATTTTCTAGGAATAAAAGTTTAAAATTTGCATTGTAAAATAATCCTAAAATATTAAAATATTTGACATAATTCTTTGTTTTTATATAAAAAGTATTTGATATTTATTTGTTATATATGTAATATAAAGGACTACAATTATATAGAGTAGATTAGCGAATCATAGTGCATGGAATGGGAAGTAGTGAAGCATGTGGATTCCGTCCTGCGCCACATTTTGTTGACTGATCTGATTCGTATATTACCAAGACAATTCGTAAACTGCATTTTTAATTATTTTCTTTTAGTACTCAAAACGAGACTTTTGATTTGCTAGTAGCAATTGTTTTCAATATTAGATTGAACCGTTCGGTCTAATCAATTAAATAAAAGAATAGTTAATAGTTAGTTTATATTATTTCGTATATTAAACAGTTCAATTATATATTAAACAGTTACATAAAGTGCCATTATTTATCAAATATTTTATGATACAAATAGATATATTATCTAAATTGATATTTTTAAATTTTGATATAATTATATTAAATAATATAATAATAAAAGTTACTGTATAATTATAAAATTCAAATATATAATACATAATTACAGGAGTTACATGCATAAATTAATTTTTTGATGGGTTAAATATATAATTTATAAAGTTGAAAAAAATTATAAAAAAAATGAAGATTGAATATTGAATTTTCAAATCGAAGTTTTTCTACTCACAACTTCAAAATTGAGTTGGACTCAAGAATCTGGCTGTTGATTAACTTACTCTTGCTTCATTTTTTTATTTGGGGGAAGATGCCTAGATGCATGTGGATATACTGTTTTTGAGACCTTCCATGCATTATCAAATACTAGTAACACTTATTTAGCCCTTCACAAAAATTAAAATTAAACATATAGTACCACTTTTTTCTTAGATCTCACTTAGGAGTTCGTTTTTTTCTTCGGAAATTGATATTGTAAGGGGGGAGTACGGTTCGGTTTAGTTTGATTTGATGTGCAAATTTTAAAATCAAACCGAACCATCTCGTCGTGTCTCTCGCTTTCGTGTTTTTTCAGTGGATTTCTCATCGCCGCGGTTTTTGCATTGATTTTCTCGTCACCGCATTTTTTCGATGGATTTCTCGATATCATTTTTAATTTTTTTTTATAATTTTTTGTGATAATTTAGATTTTTTGTAAAGAGATTATTGTATATCTATTATTTTTTTGCTTATAAATTTTTTCTATTGTTCATATAATTATTTTATTTTTTTCTTGTTCATAGATTTGTTCTTTTGTTTTGATGCTACCGATTTTGTAAATATGAACTGATTTATGGTGTATTTGCAGTTTTTTTATAGTGTATTTATAATGTCTTTGTAGTGTATGTATAATGTATTTTTTGTGTAGCTATGTTTTTATGGTGCATTTGTAGTGTGTTTATATCATACACTATAAAAAACACTATAAAACATACAGATACACTATATATACATCATAAATACACTATTAAAACACTACATTCACACTAAAAAACACCATTTATACACTGCAAAAACAATATAGTTACACTAAAAGAACACGATTAATAAAACACTAGAAAAAAAAATCTTCAAAAAAAATCTTCAGAAGAATTTATAAAAAAATATATAAATCAGTAAAAAGTAAAAAAAATAAGGTATCTTAGAATTAAAAAAAGAAAAAAATATTTTTAATTAAAAAAAATACGATATGTAGAAATATTTGAAAATAATGTAAAGTTGAAAAAAAAAAACACAAAATAGTGTACTTAAATGCATCAGTTTTAAAAAGCTAAGTGGCTCACCGGAATTAACGACCGGACTAGTCCATCACTATATAATACTAGTCTCGCTTTGCGTGCTACGCACGTGGCTCGTAACGTGACTCGTCAGTTCATGTATTATTATTTTAAAACAAAATTAAAAAAATCAAATTAATTTTTTTTTATAAATTTACACATAACTAAAAGATTTGAATAATATTAATTGTGTTGCTAGTGTAGTCAAACTAAAAGATTGATATTCCTATTAATTTGGAAAAGATTAGCTATTTTTTCTATACTCAATTAATATTCCTCTATCATGATACAATTTTATTTTAACTAAAACTCTAATTATAATAATTTTTTAGTAATTAATTATTATAATTAATTTGTTAATGACTATAAAACCGTTATTTAATATAAATTAAAAAGGGTTATTCCGTAAATTTGCCTATATTCCTATTAATTTGGAAAAGATTAGCTATTTTTTCTATACTCAATTAATATTCCTCTATCATGATACAATTTTATTTTAACTAAAACTCTAATTATAATAATTTTTTAGTAATTAATTATTATAATTAATTTATTAATGACTATAAAACCGTTATTTAATATAAATTAAAAATGGTTATTCCGTAAATTTGCCTGTCCCCCCCATCCGTGCTTTTATATATAGTATAGATAGATAAAGGCATATTTAGTTATTTATCTCTTTTTCATAATTAGATTTTATAAAAATACAATTTATATTTATATTTTTGTTAAAATTAAATTTAAGAACTAATGAAAATTTATATCCAATGACAAAGTAAAATATTAAAATATAGGTTTGATTATTAAATAAGAAAGATAAAACTATAAATTCTGATAAATATTAGGGGTGATAAAATAATTTACTCCTTTTCTCCTTTGTATCTTTGCGACAAATAAACATAAAATCATAAAAAATCATATCCAAGTAGGCTATTTTTCTGCCACTAAAACCCTTAACCTGCATATTCTCCAATTCACCAGCTAGGGTTTATCAACTCAAATTATCCAGTTTTACAGTTCAATACACTATCATCTATGCTCATATAAACATTTGTATCACTATTTACTACTAATAATGGCACTTCAAGCAGGTCTCTCCACTCCATTTCTCTTATCTTCATGCTCTGCTCACAGACTCAATCCTCTATTCTTCTCTCAACGACGTCGTTGCATTGCTTTCTCCAATTGGCGTTTCCATCGACCAAAACCTCGATTTTTCGCTGGTAAACAATTAAAACAAAATTAAGTGAAGAAACTCTACTTTTTTTTTAAAAAAATCGTAGTTAAATGCTTATTTACTATGTTGTAAATGAATATTAACTATATCTTTGGAATTTCAATAAAAAAATAATGTAAGAATCTTTATCTTTACTGAATTCTGTTAAAAAATGTATAGCTGCTTGCTAGCATTCAGCTAAAACATGAATATGCTGAATTGAACTATTGAATGCGATACATGTTCCAAACACCGCCTAAAAGTTTTGTTGAATGAAATGTGGGGCTTTTGGAAATATGATTTTATTTTCTATGATTTAGAATTGTTATTGTTAGTTTGTATTTAGCATTTTGCTGTTGTTGTAATTACAGTTGCTGCGTCGGAGAATGGAGTATTTACTTCTCCAGAGATCACAAAGTCGTTTGATTTTTCTTCAGAGGAACGGATATACAATTGGTACTCTGTTTTAAGATGAAGCCCCTTAGTTATATATGGTATTTGTTTTTCATGTAATATGCTGTTCTTGATTTGTTAACTGGTTTACTTGGACCTGCAACTTTATTTAGGGAGGTTCTTAATGTGCATAGTCATGTACATGGGTGTTTTCAGCTTTGCTTTTCTCTTTCAATATTGTTTTCCTTTTACTGATAACAAAAAATTGAAAAGATTTTATGGCATTGATCTAATTCCCTAACAAACAGAACCACAAATATTTCGTCTAGCAGCAGTTGAATCTACTCTTTAGAGGATTTTTAACCGTATTATTAACTTCCCTTGAATATAATAATTCAATGGAGTCAGACTCAGCTTCTCTGCTACTATGAGAACTTTGAATACGAATGGAAAGCAGCTAGAAGTGAGGGTGGCGCAGTTGATAAAAACCATAAATTATAACCAACTTGTTATGCTATTAGAAATTCTGAAAATGCTAATACATTAGTAAATAGCTGCGGGAACTAACCCATGTATCAGTGGGTATTTATTGGATCGCTGCAGGATTAATGATGGAGGGGCAATGATCATTGATGGCAGTCTGTTTTTGAATAGACAATTACTTCCTTGGGTTTAAATCCTATTTTATTTTCATTATGGAGGAAAAGTACACTTGCTGAGAAAGAGATATTTTCCATTCCATGCTCGAAGATAGATGGCTGTTAGTTTTATACTTTTGGTCCGCTTGTTGATTGACCATTAATGGATAGGCTGTGGTTAATTGTGCGATGGGTCAATACAACAACTGTACTGTTTTTCTGTATGATCCAAATAGCGTTGCTTGTCATAAATTCTATTGCCACTTAAAAGATCCGCTATTTCCACAAGAAATGGACTTCAAAGAGTGTCTAAGTTACATTTTTGCATTTCCTGTCTGAGTTTAAAATATGAAGATTATTCAGACTCTATGCTCTTAACCTTGATGGACTCTACAAAGATATTATATCTTTTCAGTTTACTAGATTTTAGTTGAAGCTTAAAATATTTTTATTCAGTGGCACTGATAGTGTGTTCAAAAATATCAGTTTATTTCTCTACATTCCTTAGAATTCTTAAACTCTGGGATATAAATGAAGAGTTTGATTCTTGTAATTCCTCGTTTCTTTTCTCTGCTTATGTGGATTTTTTAAATACAAACTTTGATATCGAAACTACAAACAAGAGTATTTTATAGGATAAGTCAGAAATTAAGAAACTGTAACATATAGATATAGAAACAAATTAAAAATTGTGTGGATATGTTGATTTTTATGTAAATGTCTTTATGATTAAGAAGATGAAAGACATGAAAATGCTACATTCTGATTTCTCAAAATATGGATACGGTGAAGTTTTTAAATATAACATAATGGTTCTGGTGTTGCTTCTTTACATAAGCTATATCAAATGATGTTTTTGATTTTGTATGTTAGGTGGGAGTCCCAAGGTTATTTTAAGCCAAACTTTGAGCGAGGAAGTGATCCTTTTGTGATAACAATGCCACCTCCTAACGTTACTGGTTCACTGCATATGGGGCATGCAATGTTTGTGACTCTTGAGGTGGTGGAAGTTAATTTAGTATATTTGTATCCTATTTAATATCACCCTACATTCTTGATTTTTCTCCCTGGCTGAATTCATCAACAGTAGGCAGAAATTACATTACACTAGGGCTGTTACACTTTGCTGGTGCATATTATGTTGATTCACAGATAGAATAAACTGGCACTTGCACTGTCATTGTTCTTCATATTCTTCTTTTCTGAATAATTTGAAGCATGCGATGTTAAATCATCATCAGAAGTTCAATATGCTGCGTAATCAAAATATTTTTAACATATATGACCGTCTCTAGTTTATTTGGGTGGAGCAAGCAAATCCCTTTTCCTGTTTTATTTGAGTTAAAATGTGAAATTCATTTGCTTATTTTATTGAAAAATACATCTATGTTTACCATTCTACTAAGAATTTAATTGCATATGTGCTTGTTTATTAAAAATTTAAAGCACTACGTTTAATGATTATGGATAGTGCTCTGGTTATATCACAAGTGCTTTGCAATTCTACTGCCTGTTCTTTTTGTTTTTGTTTCAAGTAATTGATTATTCTCACTTTGTCTAACTCTGTGTTTATCCTTGCCAGGATATTATGGTTAGGTACAACAGAATGAAGGGAAAACCAACGCTTTGGCTTCCTGGGACCGACCATGCTGGTATTGCAACACAGGTTTGTATGCAGACTCAGAGTATATGCTGGAACATAGGGCAATTTCCAGTGTCAGCATTGCCCCAGAGTATCCAATTTTTTTCTTGGTGTTTCATCTCGAAATTTCAGCTATGATACTTAAAGCAAATTACATTCGTATTTTACTTCTTATTCATGTATGTATCTGTGTATCTTAGTGTTGCATTGCCTTTATTATGGTAGAAAGTAAAAGAAATAAGTTTATGATGAGTATATCTTTATGTTTCCCATGCTTTTAATCTCTTTAAGCTGATTACAATTGCAACTTCTACTAGTTGGTTGTAGAAAGAATGCTTGCTTCTGAAGGAATAAAAAGGACTGATTTGGGGAGAGAAGAATTCATAAACCGAGTTTGGGAATGGAAAGAGAAGTATGTATTATAACTTTACGTGCAATATTTTCCTTTTGTCTTTCGTTTGTTTCATTCCCAAGTTGTTTGGCTTTCTATATGCTTTTCTTGATACTCGTGTTTGAACTAGCGTGCTTCATGATTTTTCATGTTGGCCCTATCAGGTTGCTTTTTAATTGTTTTTTCTTTTGGATTTTATTAAAGTTTATAATGATTATAGCTCACTCTACGTGGTAGTATACTAGTATGAATTATTATGTTATGTCAGATTTAAAACTAATGCTGATAAATAATTACCGACAAGCAGGAAATAAGCCATCATATGCCTTAACCAGATAATGATATGTTTGGTATCAATTTACTGGTTAAAACTGAAATGACGATGCTGTTCCAAAGGTTGAGGATTTTGAAAGATAATTGATCTTGTGTTTGCAAAATTATGATGAATTAGAAAAATAAGTGGTAGATCTTCTACTTTGTTCATTTTTGCTGTAAATTGGGTGTCTATTTTGTTTGATAATATGTTTTGACATTAATTGCAATGTCTGCAATGATGAGTGGTTTCAGATAATTTGTTTTCTACACATTCAATATTTTGATATGTGTTGAGCGCCTATTTATTTTTGGGTGGGGACTGTGATCGGTTATTAAGTGCTGGTTTGGGCCTGGGCCTGGGGAACAGTGCATTTAGGAAGGCTTTAAAGGAGAAAGTTCAGTATAGAAAAAATTTATAAACTTGCTTTATGATAATACAATTCAAGAACCATTATTGCTTGGTTGTTTTTATTCACTTTAAACATTAATAGTAATAAAGCCTAAGTATTTATAGACTCGAAGTAATGTTCAGCTTACATTTACTGGTAATCTTTCTTGAGACACCGAGCATAATACTACAATCAACTACTAGTCTTACTTGAGTTTGTTGACATTGTTGTTTGAGCTGCTATTAGTGGTAAGATTGTTTTCAAAGATGAAAATGTAATCTTAAGGTAAATTTAACATGATTTCTACATCTAAACAGGTGCTTTTTGAACAGACAGTTTGATACTCAATGCTAGGCAGGCTTATTAAGCCTCTCATGAGGCACTTGTTGGTTTTATTTATTTTTCCTCTTTTTTCTAGGAAATAAGGACAGAAATGTAGAATTTTAATGAATTTGAAGATTGTGTAATCGTTTGTGTTTTCTTAACCTTTTTCCTTTACTCCGTTTTACTCTTTTAAAAATATTTTTGAACATTTCTTACCTGTCATGGTTTCAGGTATGGCGGAACTATTACAAATCAGATCAAGAGACTTGGGGCTTCTTGTGACTGGACAAGGGAGCACTTTACTCTGGATGAGCAGCTAAGTCGTAAGACAGTTTTGTAACTAGTAGAAGTATATGACTCGGTTCCTGTGATTGGAGATAGGATATATGCATGAAGTGTTAAAGTGCTATTGCGGAGGCTGATATTTTTTTTTTCTTTCTTCCTCTCTCTAACTTTCTCAAAATCTTTCTGGTACCTTATTGAAGGACTAAATGACTAAATGAATCCCCAAAGTAGGGGTATGCAAAAACTGAATTGGACTAATTTTCTAAACCAAAATTACGTAATTGATTTGCTTCTATTAGATTACTGGTTCAGTTTGTTCATTTACAAAACCCAATTTTTTAATCTTTTGGTTCAGTTTGATTTTACGATTAGAAAAAAAAATTAATGAAACAATTTTTATATCTATTATTTAACATTTTGAAGACAATAATTTTTATTAATTTTTACTGATTTTTATAAACAATTAAATGTTTCTACCTAGATATTCATAATTTTTGTTGCTATAAATAAATTTGTTTGATCCTTGCAATAATAATAATTTATTTAAAAAATAGAAAAAAAACTTATCATTAAACCGGACCAATATTTTGAATTTCTGTTAGGTTCTGTTTTGGTTTATATTTTTTTTAAAATTTAAGTTCTCAGTTTTATTTTTTTCATTCCATTTTCTTTCGGGCCAAACCAACGGATTACAGACCTCTACTTCGAAGTGTCCCCTAACTGCATTTATTAGTTTCCATGCTGTTTAATGTGATGTATCCTGAGGCCATACCGTCAAATTTTTGCAGGAGCCGTGATTGAGGCATTTATCAAGCTTCATGAGAAAGGTTTAATCTATCAAGGTATAGGCCTAAGTTCCATTTAAATGCTTTTGTAGTTAGCTCATGGATTTATCTTTGAGTTTTATAGATACGTTTAGTTTTACTTTTTCTAATCAGGTCTTTTCCATTTTCCTTTTTCACTCTCTTACCTCTGGTTATGGTGGATAAATTAAACAAAGTTTGTATGGGATAACTGTGGTAGTTTTGGTCTTGTTTTCTGTTTCAAGGTTTTCTAGTTTGTATGATTCGTGCAACTTAATGCCATTATTCTTATTATTTATGAGACTACGTGGTTATGTTGTGACAATTTTGGCTGAGAAAGTTGATATTTTTTCAGGATCGTACTTGGTTAATTGGTCTCCTAATCTGCAGACCGCTGTTTCAGACTTGGTATGCTAATTTTTGCTGAGGCTGGTGAGTGAATCTATTTTTTCTACTGATGATGAAATCTAATGTCAATTTACTTTTTTAATGATTTCTGCATAGGAAGTTGAATACTCTGAAGAACCTGGTACTCTATATCACATCAAGTACCGTGTTGCTGGAGGTTCAAGGTAATCATAGGAATGCGAGACACTTTGTTTTCTTTCAAATTTATAATGCTTTCAATTACAGTAAGTTGATTTTAATTTGCCATTGCTGTGAATTGATTTTTGTTGCTGGGATAACAACTTGCTTGTATTTTTATTTGGTTAGCCTTTGCAGCAACTTTATAGGCTTTGATTTGCTCTAAAATAAAAAGGAAGAAAATTCATTGCCTTATAATTATAATCTTAAGTTTTCAGCCTTAACATGAGATCAGAAACTAGAGAATGTGCAGAGAACTCATGTTTCAAGATATCGAAGTAGTAGTATTACAGAGTTTAGAAATCAGGTAAGTATTATGAGCTGAAAATGATCCATAAGGTATGGACCTGCTTTGTCCAGGTATCTTTTCAACATTAAGACAGCCTAATGGATCTGTTACTAATTAGATTTTAAACTTCTGATCTTATGAATTTTAATTAGTTTAGTTGGCCCTTTGTACAAAAATTTATGAGTTTATGTAAGGGGCGGCTTTTGATAGTATGTGTAATAATCCATTTAATTTCTTTTGCAGGACTGACTTTTTAACAGTTGCAACAACTCGCCCGGAAACATTATTTGGTGACGTAGCCATTGCAGTGCATCCTAAGGTGTGCCTATTTGTACAGTATTGATAATGGCTGTTACTTGATGACAATGTTAACTTCAAATTTAGATAATCATTTACGAATATAAATTTTTGGACTCAGACTTAGAAGTGCATTTCGAGTCGGCAGTTAAAAGTTCAAAATTTAACCTTCTACTCGCCCCTATTCCAATTTAACGAGAAGATTATGTTAGCAGAAATTTAACAATTTTATTTTTATATCCTCATATTATTTTAAATACATCATCTCCCTAAAAAGTTACCTTTCTAAAGACGTTAATTAAGAGGGTTAAAAAAGAGAATTAGGATAAAAAATATTCTATGAATTAAAATTGTCAATTAGAATGAGACACCCATAAAGGAAATTTGTCAATCTGATTGGGAAGGAGGAAGTAGTATTTATTACGGGAACAGTTTACATAAGGGTTTATGATTTGTGAATATGTTGATAAGTTGAGTTTGGTGCACAAAATGACATGTAATGCTATTAGGATTTAAAACACACAAAACCATTAATCATATAAAAAATACATGAACAAATCTCATTGTGGAATGTTTGAATAATTAATAAACTAAAACATATATGAATATAACCTGAAATGAATAAGGAATAAAACCAAACTGGCTCTTTTGTTTTGATTTTATTCACTTGTCTGACCTTTTTCTACTAGCTTGGAATGTTTTTTACTTAATGAACATTCTATTGTAACTACCAATTCAGTTTAATTTTTATGTACTTTGGAATCATATAATTTGTATGCATGGCATATGTTATTCATTCTTATACATTTTATTTATATGAAAATACAAGAAACCGAGTCTACGAAGATTTAAAAAAGAATCTATATTGAAAACAGGAAACTGACATTATCAAATTGACTGACAGAAATGTCAAATTATAGAGCAAAATATATTAAATTGTCTCTTTTTGGTTTGAATATAGACACCAATCAACCTTCATCTATACATGTTGCATGAAGAAGTGTTGAACTTCTTTGCCTCTGAAATATTAATTTTACTTTGAAGTATTTATCAGCTAGCAATATTATTCTGATAAACATATGTTTCTTATAGGAATACACGAGTTCAATTTTATGTTACGTAGAGTCTGTTTGTAATTTTTTCCATAAGAAAAGGATTTGTCACCCATGCACCCCCTTATCAGCTGAGTTATATTACCTGTGGAATGCTATCCACAAGATTTTGCTTCTTCTCCAAAACCTTGAATGATTGAAATAAGCTATGAAAAAAATTCGATTTAGAGCTCTAATCACATTATATGAAGTAGAAGATGGAATAGATTTGTTAAGATTTTACTTCCCAGTTGAAGTTTGAAAGTGATTCAACTATTGTCTATTTCTCTCGTGATTTAATTTTTTGTTTATGACTTTGTGTGCGTCATACTCTTTTCTTATGAAAAGATCTTTCAGGTTAAAGAATTTTTTATATAAATATATTTTGCAATTGAAGTACTGAAATACAATGCTACTGATGGTAATCAGGATGAACGTTATTCTCAGTACATTGGAAGGATGGCAATTGTGCCTATGACATATGGCCGCTTTGTTCCTATTATCTCCGACAAGGTAAAATTATCATCTACCTTTGTTTGATTTACAGAATCATTTCAGTTTTGATGCGATATAAACCTATTTTGATATGCCCAATACCTACCGATTACACATGAACAATAAATCCAAACAAGGTGCTAATGAATGAGCATGCAATAGAAGTCTAAGGTAAGGAAGTATTGTAGCAATCATGAAAGAAGATGTTTTCACATTAGAGTATCACAAAAATCATGAAAGAAAGGCTTCAAATGCTAAACTCTCTGCTCAAAAGGCCTCCATTTCAACTTCCAGAATTTGAGGGGCAGTCCTTTCTTTCATTAAGCTTTCACCCTATCTTTATTTTGTGCCATATACATGACATGTTGACTTAGACACCCAAAGCAAAGAATTATGCAGTTTAATTTCCTAATTGATAGGCTGCCTTACTATTTTTGCGTCCCAAATTATGGTTTTATTAATATTTATAAATTATGAATGAAAAGTCGAAATTCATTTTAGTTAATTGAAATTAAAATTTAGAGCCCCTCGTCTGAAAATAATTGTCCATTTTTTCATTTACACACAATTTATAACACAATTAAACTCTATTTTTTTTTGATAATTGGTGGAAGGGGAGCGCCTATAGGAGGAATAGAACCCACGACCTAACAAAATTGCTGCCTAGTTAATAGATAAAATTTATGATGAAGTTGACTATATTATATTTCCTAGACAAAAATGAAGGATATAATATTATAATGTATTTTTAATAGGTGTGAAAATGTAAAACAAACAAAAAGGGACGGAGGGAGTAATGTTCTTCATATATTGTTTAATGATATTTCATTTCTTGAAATATTCAACATCTGTATTTCGGTTAAATATAAGAAATTTTGTATATTTAATTTTTTAAATTTGATAAATCATTTTATTTGAAGAGTGAGTTATTTCTATGATACTATGTCCATAAATTATACTCCCTCCGTCCTAATAGAGTTGTCCACTTTGAGAAATTTTTTTGTCCCAAAACTCTTGTCCACTTTCAAAAAGTAACAATATTTATACTCAACTTTTCTATATTACCCTTATTTAATATCCACTAATGAGTAAATTGAAAGTAAATTGTAAGTGGACCCTATATTAAATAAGGGTATGACAAGAAAAGTAAGGAAAAATTAATAAAACCCATAGACAATGATTGTTTTTCTTAAACTGTGTGATAAAGGCAAAGTGGACAACTCTATTAGGATTGAGGGAGTATCAACTAATTCGTCGTAGTAAATAAGAGTAAAAAAATTAAATAACATCAGGTAACTCAAATTTTCAAATTTAATAAAACTATTTAATCACGTCCGCCAATGCGCTGGCATTTTTCTAGTTTCAACTAACTCCAGCAAATAACTATATTTAGATTTTGGCAGCATGTTGATAAAGACTTTGGGACCGGTGTGTTGAAGATAAGCCCTGGACATGACCATAATGATTATCTTCTTGCGAGGAAATTGGGTCTCCCAATACTTAATGTAATGAACAAAGATGGGACCCTTAATGAGGTTGCTGGACTGTACGGGTAAGTGTTCTAAATTATATCATTAGGCTGTTTGAAGAGTTATTGCATTGCCGAGAATATATTTAGTTGTTTAACATGCGGCATAACTGTTGGAATTTTAGTGGTCTTGATCGGTTTGAGGCACGCAAGAAATTATGGGAAGATCTTGAGGAGACAGGCTTAGCAGTGAAAAAGGAGCCACACACTTTGCGAGTTCCCAGATCGCAACGTGGTGGAGAAGTATGTGCATATAATTTTCTGTCAACAATATGTGCAATTGAACTTTTATGAATGTTTGCCTCTTCCGCTGGAAATTTAATGGGTTTTCCCTCTTTTTAGGTTATAGAACCATTGGTCAGTAAGCAGTGGTTTGTGACCATGGAGCCCTTGGCTGAGAAGGCCCTTCGTGCAGTTGAAAAAGGGGAATTGACCATTATGCCAGAAAGATTTGAGAAGGTATGAGAATAATAAGAGTGGTCTATTATATTTTCCATTTGACTCCTAAGAAGTGCAAGTTGACCCTGTTATATTCATACTGATTTGCATTTGTATATATCCCAGTAGCTTGCAACTTTTGAACAGTCTCAGTTTAGTTATCCTTTGTTAATATGTATATTTTTATTGAACAGAATACTATTTACCCTGAAAACCTTCATGATGTTTGGTTGCTAGTCATCATTCCACCTTATTTGCTCCAAATAAATTATATTCTTTCTATTAGTATTGAGAAGAGTTGGTTATGCCTTTCTTTTCTTGATGACAGATATATAATCATTGGCTTACAAACATTAAAGATTGGTGTATAAGCAGACAACTGTGGTGGGGACACCGCATACCTGTTTGGTACATCGATGGGAAAAATTGTGAAGAAGAGTATATAGTTGCTAGAAATGCTGATGAAGCTCTTGAGAAAGCTCATGAGAAGTATGGCAAAGATGTCAAAATTTATCAAGATCCCGACGTTCTTGATACATGGTTTTCAAGGTATGTTATCCCATGAATATATGCTTTATTTAAAAATGAAAAGATGTAAGAGACTAGTGAAGTACTTGTACTTGTACTAATGGCTGCAACACGCTTGAAATAATAGAAAATGTAGAAGGACCGGGAAATGATTCATAAAACACTTGAATTGATGGTGCAAAAGGCACTTTTAGCAGGTTTTATTATGTCAACAGTCCATTTTGGTCTGTCATAAAAGCTTGATTTTACATCTAATTTACATAGTTTCTTAGCATCTTCCCTGTGTTTTCTCTTCAATCTCTTACAATTAAGTACATGATTTGTTCGAACTCAAGAAATTAGAATCATCTATCAATATTATGGAATATTGTTTTATACAAACTGGTACCCTAATTACTTTATTACACAAACAATTAGAGTAATGCTTGCACTTCCAATCACTTTGGATATGAAATGATTTTATTGTTTCTCACTCATGCATTCTTTGACTTCTCCCTACAGTGCATTGTGGCCTTTCAGCACTCTTGGGTGGCCTGATGTATCATCAGAGGATTTTAAGAAATTTTATCCAACAACAATGCTTGAAACTGGGTATGAGCTCATCTCTCCGTCGTTATTCTGACTTATCCATTTGTTCTCATGCTTGAAAATGCTGCTTCTGTTGAATGATTTTACGTGGAAGGGACTCATTTTTCAGAAATTCGACGGTGTTGATGACTATTACCTAGCGGGTTTAGTGTTGGACCCATAGTCCTGGGTGGTATACTATTTGGTTTTTAATGGGTTACTCCTGGCAATTTCGGTATTAAAATGTTAAGTCTGAGTGTCATTTATGATGGGCCTCTCTCTCTCTCTCTCAATATTTGTCGACAGTTCACAATCTGGAGTGTTTATTCTAAGGCTGCTAGACTGTCATTTGCTTTCTTTGGTCCCACATCTTTGAAGTTCTGAACTCTGAATATGAATCAAAATGTTCTGTTAGCACTCATCTGAAGTATGAGATTTCTGTGAGATTTGTCTTATTAGTAAATGTTAACATTTCAGAGTATTGGGTAAATGAAAAGAGCATAGAAAGTTTTAGAAGTTCAATTACCAATTTAGAATGCATCACACTCCTCACTTTAATGTTGAGTGCCTTGTCTATGCCTTGTAGGGCTGTGCTTGGAAAAATTGTTCCGTTAATTATTAGTCTAATGTGCAACATGTTATGCCGTGTTTGAAATGGATGAACACCCAACCTGCAGTTTCACTGCATTAAAACTCCAAATTCCCATCCAATACTGTGGTGTCATTTGGTCTGACTTCTAGTCTGTTTAACAAAGGTGTCTGTGCAAGATGGATTTTAGTACAATGAATTTCAGAGGGTTTGTGGTCAATGCTTATTGATTCGTATGTCACTCTATTTTATGTTACTTCCATGTATTTACTTTGTGACGATTTCTGGCATTGATATTTACTTCTGTATTTGGACAGGCATGATATATTGTTCTTTTGGGTGGCAAGGATGGTGATGATGGGAATTGAGTTTACCGGAAATGTGCCATTTTCAAATGTTTATCTTCATGGTCTTATCCGGGACTCAGAAGTTAGTGGAGTGCTTATTTGTTTACATGCATCTATACTCTTAATTATCTACATATGGCCCCATTCACAATGGAGAATAACTATTCTATCAATTCTTTTGTAATTTTATTTGTTACTAATCTGATGCTGAATGTTAGGGTTTTTTTTTTCAGGGAAGAAAAATGTCAAAGACACTGGGGAATGTAATAGATCCCCTTGACACAATCAAGGATTTTGGTACCGATGCTTTACGATTTACTCTTGCTTTGGGAACTGCTGGGCAGGTATAATTTCTTTCCTATAATCCTTATAACTGCTCTCAGAGGAGTGTTTTTGTCAGGAGAGAATGATGCTGTTGATATGCCTCCTGCTGCATGTAGATGTTTTTTAGCTTATGTAATGTTGTTTTACTGGCTTATGCAGGACCTTAACTTGTCGACTGAGAGGTTAACAGCCAACAAAGCCTTCACAAATAAACTGTGGAATGCTGGAAAGTTTGTATTGCAAAATTTGCCTGGTCAAACTGATATCTCTGCTTGGGAAGCTGTACTGAGCCATAAGGTTATTTATTTTTTCCATTTGGATAAGATTAGACTTCTTCCATCGTCAGGTGTACGTGTTTTGATAATGCATGACCTGGTTTAAAAAAATAAAATTATTTTGATCTATTTTCAGTTTGATGAAGAGGAATCCCTGCTCAAGTTACGTTTACCAGAATGCTGGGTGGTGAGGAATACTTGATTTATTGTTTGTAATGCTGATTCCAGATGCCTCTCTAGTTAAGAGAGAAGCTTCCTTTACTTTTCAGGTCTCAAAACTTCATATGCTTATTGACATGGTCACTAAAAGTTATGACAAGTACTACTTTGGAGATGTCGGAAGAGAAATCTATGATTTTTTCTGGAGTGATTTTGCTGATTGGTAAGTTATTTTTCCAAATACACATTGTTGATTTTAACCGTGTAGATTTAAATTTCTCAGTCAACTATGAAAATGCTACCTTCTGTACTGATACAAGTAGATTATAGCTAACGACAAATTATACTACTTGCTATTACCTGATTTTGTAAACATAAATTCTGGATAACTTCACTTTCTCCTTCCCCCTTGAACAATGTTACATCACCTTAACAGTGCATTTGTGGAGCATGACTCATTGAGCATTAAATGAGTTTCTTTGTATAACTGTTCTTAGCAGATCATTTTGTTCTAGCTTCCAGTTCAACTATTATTTCAATTTTTTCCTGATCGAGAAAATACCTAATTGACCATGTCTTAAACTCTATGAAGCACCGACACTTCTCGAAAGTAGTGTATGCAAGGGGGACACAGACACAGGAACAAACCGTGGACACGGCTGAGACACATACTGGACATGGCAAAATAAGTGTCCCAACATTGTTTACTGTAGAGAGGTGGCGCCATGCCAGGAACACTCCTGGGGACCTCCGGGAGTGTTTAAAACTTTTGTTAGAATTAATTTTAAAGAATTAAACTTCTTCCAAACATGTTATTTTATTTGTATGTAGGCAATCATAGTATTATATATATATATATATATATATATATATATATATATATATATATATATATATATATATATATATATATATATATATATATATATATATTCATTATTACTAATTTTCTATGTCCCCGCCTTGTCCGTGTCTCATTTTAAAAAAAAAGAACATGTTCGCCGAGTCCGTACCCGTACCTGTACCCGTGTGCTTCATAGCTTAAACTCTTCTTCTTCTTTCTCCTTGAACTGTGAAGTATCAAAAATTCATATATAACACTTTAACTGACTATTATTTTAGAAAAAAACTATAATGTCCGTTTAAGAGTCCATTAAGTATCAGATCTCTATGTCCTATGGAACATGCCTTTTTCATAGAGTTTTCTGCCTGAGTGAGCAAATTTTAGCTGTTTCTACGGCATGATGCTTTCACTTTTGACAGGTATATAGAAGCCAGCAAGGCCCGCTTTTACAACCCTGGAGTCAATTCAGAAGCATCAGTGGCACAGGCAATTCTATTGTATGTTTTTGAAAATGTACTGAAGCTGCTACATCCATTCATGCCATTTGTCACTGAAGAGCTCTGGCAGGTGGTTGTTTCCTCCTTCCATATTTTAAGTTGTGTAGACGGTCTTGACTCTTTTCATCAGAGTTAGGTAAATTTTGAGAGAATTTTCTGCCATTTTTCTTTTTCCAAGAAGCTATTCTTCAATATTCAATATTCATTTTTCTTTTTCCCTTCCATCTTCCCATAGTTTCTTTTGTGATTTGCTCTATGAGCAATGAGCATATTCATATTTTACACTACCTTATTGCTAATTGTCACTTTTGGTGTTGAGCTTTTGTAGTGGTAGCTTTATTTTAAATTATGGTATTTGATTTAAATTCACCATTGACTGACTAATTGACAAGCAGGCACTCCCTCAAAGGAAAGAAGCTCTTATAGTATCCTCTTGGCCCCAGATTTCACTTCCACGGAATGCTAACTCAATTAAAAAATTTGAAAATTTCCAAGCATTGGTGAGTTTACAAAGATTGTTTCTCTTTTATTAGTTCTCTTCCTGAGAACTCTGCATAACCTTTCATTTGCAATTTTTCCCTTCCTATTTTTCAACTGAATTTTTTCTGGGTTAATTAGACTAGGGCAATCCGGAATGCTAGAGCGGAGTACTCTGTTGAGCCAGCCAAACGTATATCTGCATCTATAGTTGCAAGTGATGATGTCACCCAGTATATATCTGTGAGTTTGCTTAAATTCTCTTTTCTGTAGGTGAACATGGCTGCGCAAGTTTGTCTTTTGTTTTAAATTGATTTCTGAGATGAATGCTGTAGTATATATATGTAAGAATGTTTTCTTAATTGGATTTATGGAGAAGTGAGAAAATCTGGTGTCCCAACTTGGGCACCAGCAAAACATGAGTAAACCCATTCCTTAAAGTGAGAATTCTAAATGCTACGTAGTGCTCCATCAGTTTATTCTATTTGAACTACTGGATTGAGACCACAACTGGGAAAAGGTTTGGACATTTTGTCTCAGCTTGGGAATTTCATATGGCAGTTTAATCTTTTCTACCGGTTCCACTGCTTATTTCCCATAAATAGATAGAGAACATTATACTTATGTTTTATATTTTTTATTTTGTTCTCATTTGCTTGACCAACACAGTCCAATACACAAATCTGTAAGCTAGCACAAATCTTACCCTGAAGATTATCGGTCAAATAATCTGGGTTTAGATTCAGCAGGAGTCTGTTAGTAGTTTAAGAATCCGGTTGGCATGAAAATAGGCACGTGATTGCAATTATTTATATTTGGTCATCCCCATTTTGCCTATTTTTAGTTTTGTGTTAGCCAATAGACTTTCGTTCTAGTTTTATAGTTTCGTTAACGGAGCACAATTTTGTTTGACACCAATAGTTTGAATGCGGGCAAAAGTTGTGTGAACTATGTTATTAATTTATTTGGATGTAAGAAGCTTTTTCAGTAGTTTTATTTTTCAAGCTATTACAACATAAAATATATTGATATACTGATTCACATTTCTCCACTCCTGGTTGATGGTTATATGCGAACCTCATGTTATGTTTGCACTGCAGAGGGAGAAGGAAGTGTTGGCTCTTTTATCCAGGCTAGATTTAGAAAATGTTCATTTTGCAGATTCTCCACCAGGTAGCTCTACCCTGAAAAAACTTTTTCCTTTCTCCTTTTTAGTCTTTATTGTGTATATATATATGTAACTACCTTTGAACATGGGCTAGAGAAATTCACTTATTCTGCTTCAGATTGTGTTGGTAACCTGATGTGTGCTAGTGGTGTTGAACTGTTTGTTCTGGTGAATCTAATTGCTCCGACACTTCAGGGGATGCAAACCAATCAGTACACCTAGTTGCCAGTGAGGGACTGGAGGCGTACCTTCCTTTAGCTGATTTGGTTGATATATCTGCTGAAATTGACCGCCTTTCAAAGCGGCTTTCCAAGATGCAAACAGAGTACGATGTTTTAGTAGCTCGCCTAAATTCTCCAAAAGTACGAACTCCTCTCTTCTTGTACATGTATCTCGCAGTCTTTTATTCTGCATGTCTAGCATTTGTTCTTTGATTTTTTTTGTTTCATGTATGAACTGGTATATGCTTACACAAGTGTGATTTATCATGTGTGTGATTCTACAGTTTGTAGAGAGAGCTCCAGAGGATGTTGTGAGCGGGGTTCGGGAAAAAGCAAAGGAAGCAGAAGAGAAGATAAACCTTACCAAGAAGCGCTTAGAATTCCTCAGGTCGTCAGTTTTGGTATCTCAATAGCCAAAACCAATACCCCTTCCAATAAATTGGTTTTGTGGAACCATCTTCCAGTTAAACTAATGTTTCATTGACGATCATAGAGAAGTTGATAATTATCGGTGGACTAAATTCGAAAGGAAAGCAGTCCAATATGAAGATTTTGACAACACAGAAATTACAAGCAACCAGAGATTCCAAAGGAGGACATGGCCCATGTAAATGTACACTTCTTTACCCAGTAGCATTTTTTTCTGCCATCTTCGTCTGCCGCCATGGAGAAATCTTAAAATTCCCATCTTTATTTAAGGACTTGTGCTTTTTCGTGAATTGTAAAAAGCTGAAGTTCTATTTTGGTTTAAAATTGTAAAAAAGTGATTCTTTTATTAAATGGCTAACTGTATCAACTGGTTTTGATTTAAAATATTTAAATTCTTTAAATTAACGGTTGCTGTTATATAAATTTACAGACTTACATTTTGGTAATATGGTCATGGTTTCTAAAAAGTTGGCAAATGTGCACTAACTGCAACTTATTGCAAATCGATATATCAACCGATAATCTTGTGAATATTGATGATGTAGAATTCCGAGTTGGCCACATCATTAACATATTGAATGGTGCATTTAAAAATTTGGTTTTCAAGTCATTAATTTTTACTCCCTCCATTTTTTTTAGTTGTCACTTTAGGCAAATGTGTTTTTCCATCAATAGTTGTATTTTTAGAAATTCAAAATAACATTAGCTAGTATCTTCCAAATTTATCCCTCTCATAATAAATGACTTTATGGCTCAATTTATAAAAGCATTTATTAAATCGTAGGGTTATTTGAGTATTTACTCTCATAATTTAAGACAAAAATTCCACTTTCTTAATATGTACAATTTTAACTAAATGGACAACTAAAAAAAATGGAGAGAGTATTAGATTTTTAATCGGTGTATCAAATTGTGTGCTATTATTTTGTGAATTTATATAATAATAATCCTAAAATTAAATTGATTTCATAAACACAGTAACCTCTAAAAAAAACACGGTACACGTGACAGACACAGTTACATACATAAGTAGCTTCTTTTGATACAATTTTACCCTATTGTCTTCACCAATTATTCGGTTCTGCTAAAGAAGCTCAAGGAGATTAATCATACTCATAGACAGGCTACAATGTAAACTAGCAAGGATAATACTCACTGCTTTGCAGTATAAATTGACAGTCCAAATGATGGTGAAACTTGTCATTAATTCAGCAATTTACAACAAACAAATTTCCTCATAAACAAATTGCCAAAGTTAAGGGATGATGAGACAGCCCTTAACTTTGGCAAAATGAAACAACTCTCTGAATTTCCATTAAAATTATAACTTTGGTGTAAAAAAAAATGTGTTTGCAAGCTTCCTGTATCTGATGTCCATGCCATTTTATAAGTTTCTAATGCAGCAAAAGCTCTTTTTTGTGGCTTGTGTTCATTTTTCTACTCTGAAAACAACGAGGAAAGTAATTTATAGCTATACACTTCAGCCATCCATCTCTGAGATGGCGATCACTTAAATCAAATTCACCGGCTTAGCACCACGACTGCAGAGTACTTCCAGTAGGTTGTGCAGTATTTGTAAATTTAAATGAACCTTGCAAATTCCTTTGAATCTGCGCTTTAAAATGCTCATTTCAAATTTACCTCCAACTCTCACGTTCTATCAAAATCATAAGAGCAGCAAGGTTTGAATCCTTTGGAAATCATCTCATTGTAATGGTGAAGAGCTTTAGCTCCATCCTTCTCAATGTAGCCAGTGATCAGAGCCTCATAAGTATCCTCACTTGGATCCAGTGAACGTTCTTTCATAATTCTTAAATATCTTTCTGCTTGATCTAGATTTCCACACTGACAAAGACTCCTAATCAAGGATGTGAAAGTAAGTAATCCAGGGGAGAGCAATCGATACTCCATTTCATAGTAGAGTTTGAGAACTTCCTGAATCTGATCGTTTTTCTCATAACCACGAATAAGATATGAGTACGTAGTCTCGTTTGGTGAGAACCCTTTATCTAATATACGAGTAAGCATTGCATTTGCTTGCTTTACTTCCCCAATTTCCCGTAGCTTCCCCACCATTTCGTTAAAAGCCAACAGGCTAGGAACGAGTCCTCTCTCAATCATTTTCTCACAGTAACTCAAACTTTCCTCCAGTTTTCCTGCCTTAGCACAACCCTCAATGAGAGAGTTAAAAGACTCGCCATAAGGCTTCAAGCCCGTGTTTTCCATTTCTCCAAACCACCAATTTGCTTCATCAATTTTCCCTTCACTGCAATAAGCCCCTATGAATGAGGTATGGACAAAAGAATTTGCGCTGAAACCTCGCTTGAGCATTTCTTCATAGACCTCCAACGCCGAATCAAAATTTTGAAGCCTAAGTTTGGCATAGACGGTTAAAGAGTGGGCAACGGTATCAAGAATCATATTCCTTTGTAGCATTCCCTTCAATAAAGCCATACCAACTTCAATTCTCCCCTCTTCTAAAATCCTGTATATCAAACAAGTATTTATAATCACTAGCGGGGGACATCTTTTTCCATTAATTCTATCCAATATATCCACAGTTGCTTGTAATTTCCCTTCCTTGCATAAACCATTGATCATGATTCTGATTGTTGCTTCATTTGGATAAATTTTTCTTCGAATCATGTGCTCATAAATCTTCCAGATTAGAGAATTCTGATTAGATTTTTGGACAACATGAATCAAACTATTATAACTTGTAACGCTCAGAGAGAACCCATGTTCTTCCAAATAACAGCAAACTTCAAAGCCAATTTCAAACAATCTCAACTTAGAATAAGCCTGAACCAACAAGTTAAACACCAATGGACTTGAGACAATAACCTTATAGCTAGCAAGCAAGGAATCTGCAACCAAAAACGTTGAAGAGTCTCCAACATTTTTTTTCAAAACTGATTCAAGCAATGCCTGAGCATCACTAAGCAGTTGGGCCCGAACTAGTATACTAACCATAAGACCATAGGACCGAACCTCGTGTGCAAAATTCTTCCTCTGTGCGGACCAGTGGAAGAATCCTAGAGCCCTTTTTGCATCAATTGGCTCCTTCAGTTCCAACAGTACATTTTCAACCAGCAAGTGGTTAAGCTCAACAGACTGAAACTTTCGACTCAGAGTGTCCCAGTTATAGCCTTTCCTTAAAGAGTAACAGATGGCATTTACAACTGTATCACCTTCAGGTTTTGCAGCATTATGAAGAAACCGAGCTACGAATAACTGATGATAGCAATGGCATGGATAGCTGGAATTCCTGGCTGGCGTTGAAAGCGAAGACGCAATAATTCGACGCAGTAAACCCATGATCATCACCATGTTTAACCTATCATAATAATTAGGGGATGATATACGAATGAGGCAAAGATAATAGAATTACAGATCTCAGCATAAGCACATATAAAAGTGACTGTAACTGCCAGTAACATCAGAATCTAGCATCGAAAATAGAGAAAAAAGCAAGGTTGAGCTAAAAAGAGCTGATATTTTTCCTCAACTATCATAAAATGCACACTAACAGCCGAAATTAGAACAAAAATAAACAGAAAATTCAGCGATTAATACACTCACGGTCATACCATCATTTGCAATATTACTGACATTGCATAAAAATCAGGTGACAAGGCGAGAATAACAGGCATTGATTTCAGTATCACTAAAAAAATCAATTAATCTATAACAAAGTCTTCACTGCATAAGAATCAAAACTGACTTTGGAATGTAATAAAATATGCTACAATTGATCAATAAAGAAAAAAAAAATCATATAAACACTGAAAAGAGATGAACAGAAGCAAACAAAAATCATATAATAAGTGTAGAGAATCCCGAAGAAGAAAAAGATTGCAAATTGCTCATATATCTGCGAGGACCATTACCGTATAAGCATCCATGAGTTCTTTCATTAGCGCACTGTGCTCATCTACTCTATTTTTTAGGTGTTAGTATTACTAGTGCTTTCAAGAGATTGCTCATAATTGCTATTTATTTTATTTATTATTTATATATTTAATATTAATTTTTAATTATTTATGAACTATTAATATTGACTTCTTTTTTTATAATTAGTGCGGGGGGCGCTTGTGGAAGGATTTGAATTCACTACTTTAACAGGTAACTGTCCAGCGCTTATATTATTAATATTGACTTAAACAAAATAAATTTGTACTAGGATTTATTATTATTTTTTATGAAATTTAACTTGAAAAATATTATTCTATAAAGTTATAATTATATTTTAGTTTTTGTCTTTCTCAATTTATATATTATTATTATAAAATATATAGATATTCTTTTTTTTTTCTTAAATACTCAAATTCAAAATCATTGAACTTTGATTGTAATAATATATGAGAAGTTAAAAATGAAGTCTTAATAATAATAATCAAAATTTAAGTATGAGGTAAATAGATTTAGATTTACCTTTAATAAGATTTTCATATGACAAGCCTCTACAATAAAAAACCTCAGTACAAATTTTTGTTTAGAATGAAAAATAACATTTCTTCTATTATATTAAGCCTCCGAACAAATATTAATAATGTTTAAATAAATAAAAAAAATAACAAACGCACAACAAACAACAACATGAGAGCACAGAACAAGCAACAAATGAGAATAGTAGAAACTGTACAGCTTGACTGTAGAATTGAAGCAACAACTACAACTATCACAAATTGATATACAGCACTTCAATTCAAAGAAATGAAGATTTACATAATCAGAAAACAGCACCATCTCATTAAACCTCTTGATGCAGTTTTCACGCCAACACTTTAACACGGTCAGCTAGAGAATCAATCACCGTTCTGTACCACTCTCCGACTAGCTTCTGTGTCATTCATGTGAATGCATCCGGAGATTACTATGTGATGAACAAAAAAAATCTCATCCTGTATAGCTAGCTCAAAATGGTTTTCCCATTCTTGAAGTAACAGTTTCGGAGTTAGTTGCTGTCATCAAGTTTCCGCTATCAGACATGTAGAAATAGTTGTAGTTGATTCTAGTAACCAGATCAGCCAAATGAGGAAAGTTTCCCACATTGAGTTTAAATGAAAGAATCTGCACCACCAGAAAGAAGCAATGTCGGTGAATAAATAGATATTTACTAGAAAGCTAGCGGTCAAGGCAACATAAACTCATTCAGCATGCAAAGAAAGAAAGTTGACAAAAATAGGCCGAAAAGAAAGGACAGGGAGGAGGAGGAGAAGAGTACTCTGAGTAGAAAACCAATGCAGTCATCAAATCTTTTGTCGATCCTATCCACTTCCATTTCACATCTGGCCTTCATTGCAGAAGTTGCTCCACCAGCATTTAGTGTCTGCTGTATGGAGTAGAAATCCAGAGCTAATCCAAGAATATTATTGATTCGACTTGCAATCAAGGCCCACTGAATTCAATCAAAAATCATCAAATATAAAAAACTGAGTCCTCATAAAAACAAGCACTTAAGAATACTATAAACTCCAAAAACAAAACAAATGAGGTAGATAACCACCAGCTTATCTGGAACAACAAAGCATTGCCGCTGAATGGACAATAAATACGCCTCATGTACTTCAATGACTTCATCCAGAGATCCGGCTCTTGCCATACCTTCACAAAGTTCATGCCATGCGCTATGATAGACCTGCTTATTCAAAATCGTAGTTAATGAAGGTTGATAACAGGACGCTAAACAAACTATCAACAGCTTTAACGATGCAGTAAATAATTATGTAAAGTAGCTTTCTGATTTCTGTCTTTACATTTCAACATTAAACTATTAAGAAAATCATTAAGAAAATTCAATAGACTAATAGCAATCATAAATTTGACAGTTAATAATGTTTGTCTTAGCATCCATTTTTGTGTCAACACTATTCTCATCATCCACTAACCACAGTGACAGAGACGTTCATTGAAGTAGTTTCACCTTATCAGAGAAAAAATCTTACCCTATCCATTACATACTGGTGAAAGGCATCTACAAAATGTAGTAGTTTCTGTTCTACCAACCAGTGCTGCTTGCAGCTGTTGTTCATAGTGCCTCTACCCTGCAAAGGATAATAACAGATGATCACGCTGTAAGTAACAAAACAATGGCAGTACAATATAAAGCACTTAAAATAACAATACTTTCTCTCGCTGTCTCTTTAGATAAAGAGGTAAGCAACATAACAGCACTCTTTTTATATGCCTTCTTAATAGCACAAGGTTGTGTGCTTCAATCAATCAAACTAATGGCTACACTAAGAACTGCAACTCAAACAAAATTAGTGAAAAAGAAAAAGAAAGAACCTTCCACATCCACCTCCGGACTTTGTCGAGAGCAAATTTTGCCCGTTTGACCTTCAACAAAAACCTCATCACCTACAACACAAATACAACACCTAAAGAACAAGAAAACCTTAAGATTAAACCTTCAATAGCAGCCACATTAAAAAATAATACCTGGTTATACTTGTTAATTGCCTCTGTATTAAAAATAAGTTCAAGTGGCCAGGATACCTGTAACATATTTGAATGAGTTTAAAAGAGAACAAAAAATTTGAAACTAACTCGAGCATCCTTTACTGTATAACAGACCTTGTATGTAAATTTCAGAGAATCGAGACCATCTATTCCAAAGCTGTGTGAACGATTCTTTCGAGGTGTTGAGGTAAAAGTTGGCGAACTAGGTAACTCATCACCATCAAAACCATGACTCTTGGTGATAGCTACAAATAACGAGTCTGGAGCAATTAGCAGCATGCTGTCAGAAGAATTTCTGATGGATTCCTGTTGTACACAGTGACACCACATCATAATTAATTTGGAAAGGGAAATTTGCTACTATACACTAATGTCTTCTGTTTAGAAAGGTAGATGCTAGTAAGTACTTCTACAGAATTCAGCATTGTAGTCGGAGCCCTCCTCAAATAAAACACAAATAATGATAGATTTCTTTTTTATGTCCAAACAACCATAACAGGAAAAATTGCAAAAATGTATAGATTTAGCCATGTGTAAAGCAAAATACTAATACTGTGTCGTGTCAGTAACCTGCAGTGTCAAGTTTAGCTCAAAATCATCATCCAAGGTCTCTCCTTTGTCCAGTTTGCTGAAAATCAGGGTCAAAAAGTGTTGCAGAAGGTCACCTGAGGATAGCATATAATCAATTTAAAATTCAAAGACAATTTTAGATATCTATTGACCAACATAAACCAGATATTAGATACTTAGAGTACAAGAACAAACCTGAACCTAACAAGTAAATGGCGCGCAAAACTGCAAGCTCCTCCATCAATCTCCAATCTTTCATCAACTTCGACAGTATAAGATGGCCAATATAATCCACCTGTGAAGTAAAAAGAGTTAATAATCAGGACATGCAAAGGGCATACTTTTGACTGAAAAAGAAAAAAGTATGGGAAAGAAGATATAATTTCATATAATAAATTTAACTGATTCACCTGCTTCTTAATGTATACTGTAAGGCACTCCTGCATAATAACCAATGGAAGTGGCATTGCTCTTGGTTCAACACTTTGGAGCCAGCTGAGAAGTCTTGATGAAAGAGTGCTATTCTTCTGAAGAGGCAAAAACTCTGACATAGAAATATCATCCTGCTTCCAGATAGCAAGTATTATTCATATGGACTGATAAAAAATTCATAATGGCAAGTAAATTGTCAATCTAGAATTACCTGAAAGTAAGGAAGAAGAGTGGGAAAAGGAAACAAGGCTTCTAACAATCTTGTATTATCCTGTGAAGGAAAGTGCTCGGATTTGTCAAACTGAAAACCGAAAGCGTAATCTGTTCCTCTAACTGCAGACATCTCCCCACTCTCACAGCCAAATATAGCTTCTCGTAACACCTCATCATTTAAAGGGGGTAAATGAAAATGTTTTGATATGTTCAACATATCCCAGGAATCCTTATGCTTGTCAAGTAAACTTCGGCACACGGTGAGAACTGGATTTTCTGGACAGAGTGATCTTTGTAAGGGCTCCGCTGGAATATACCCTTCTTCTGTATCAGGAAAGGCAATCCCATCGATACTTGCAGATTCTACATCAGGCACTTTTTCAAGTGATGATGAGTTGCCCAGGACCTTATCGCCAATATTGTTGGAGCATGCAGAAGCTGGAAAGCTTTTACCATTTCCTTTCCCCACATTTTCCATGATTATATCAGAAGCCAAAGAATGGACAATATCAGAAGCCAAAGAATGGACAATATCAGATTTGCATACATCATTTTGTAAAAGGTTTCTATACATGTGGTCGCCATGGTCTATGAGACCTGCTACTGATACACAAAAAGTTTCAGATAAAGTTAAGCCTGACATGCTTAGTTGCTGGCTGCATAAATTACCATCAATGTCACTGTCAATACTTCTCCCAGGTGCTAGATAGACAGGAACATGGCGAATCAGCTGCAGTGATTTTCCAGCAGAGACAATGGATTTTGCAATGGTCTGAATAAACAAAGGACATAGTTGAATTCCCTTGTTATTCTGCTCTTTACCCTTCATATGTTTCAGTTGATAACTCTTCTCCCAGAACTCAGACTCATCAACTGAGATTCCTCTATTAGCATAAAAGAACATCTACAGAAAGAAGAAAGATGAACAGCTCAATGTCTCTTCAGGTATAGTATTTCAATTTCCAATTACTTTAAAAGCCGAGAAAAAAAATCCTGAAAACACAAGGCGGCTAAAAATATGATCAGTGATTTGGCTTGCAAAACCTCAATCATTCATAGATGCCTCACAAATATCATATCATATAGAAAGAAATGCTTATTTTTACTAGTTTTAGAGTAGTTGAGATATATTGCACAAAAACGGAAAACGCCGAAACAGCGAAACCATATTTTTTACAGTCATTGGATATGAATTTGAAGTTTTGAAATTTCAGAAGCGTAGCTACCAAAACGTAGGAATCCACAAGTTTTTGTGCAACAAATGGGACTCAGATACTAACTAGACTAAACTGTATTCAGATTTTTGATGCAACAGAAAGGTTAGAACTTACATTACCTCCTCAAAAGGATCATCAAACGTTCCCTTAAAAAGCCATGAATTTAGCCCCTCAATGTATGGTAATAAACTTCCGACAAGAATATGAAGTACCATCATATACGGTTCCTCCTGAAATTAGCATAATAGGCTTTAAAATTATACACAAAAAAAAGGGCTGCAAAAAAAAAGCAAAGCAAGATTCAAGCAAGGGAAATAATCACAACCTCACCACCTTGCACAAGACAAACTTCGTCCAATTTCTTGTAAAGATGGTCCAGGATATGAACAGCGACTTCATTAGGAGAAATAGATGACTTAAGCTGAAAATACACTTGAGGTATGGATCCATGTACTATTTGCAATAAACACTCAGCACCTGAGCAAAGACTAGTATCAATAATATTTCATCAGCAAAAATTCCACAAAAAGAAATATCCACCCCAATAATCTTAATTAAAACAAAACATGATAAGAGAAAGTTGTCTGAAAGATGACAATCTCACATACTCGTCGGAGGAATTGAACCCGCGACCTAGAGCGTTTAGGTACAGCTCATCGGTAAAATAAGTAATATTTCAAGCACAAAAGAGCGAAATTTCAAGGTAACCAAACTATAGCCAAGAAACTCATAATTAAAGAACTCGAAAACTAAAACACACAAACCTTGATAAGGAACTTGACAACCCCAAAAGAGTATGAGTAACTTCAACATTGGATTCACACATCTTCATTTCTTCCTTCAAAGCAACATCTCTCAATCTCTACAAAAAAACCAAACAATCAAAAAACAAACAAACAAACAAACCCCAATAAAACACATAATGGAACATTTACATAACATACACACCTTAAGCCATTGAGAAACAGAAGATGAAAAAGCTCTCAAAGTAGGCATATTAGACTCCAAATTCAATCTATCAACATAAACTTCAACAAGTTGCAAACAAGTAGCAGAGTACATAAACTGGGAAACAATGTTACTGAGGCTGCTGTAAGAAAGGTGAGTGACAATGATGCCATTTCTAACAACTGAAAATCTCTGAGTATTGTTGTCCCAGTAAAAAAGAGAAGTTGAAAAGCCTTGCATCATTCTGAGAACACACTTTACAATCTCTGGTTCAGTTGTTTTGGTTGTGGATAGAATTGGGGTTGCGTAATGTAAGCCATTTCCAAGAATTGAGGAGGTTTGAGTTTGAGCAGACATGGGTGAGAACTGCAAGAAAATGGATCAAAATCGTAGGAAAAGGTGTAAATATGAGGTACCCAGATCGATGAATAAATCAAAGTTGAGAAATTTGTTTAGTTACAGAAGAAATTTTAAACATGGAGTATCGAATTGCGCCTTTCTGGTTCTATTTTGGGTTCAACTGGGTTCAGTTTGTTCTTTAAATCTATGGGTTCAGCTTAGTGCGGCTTAATTTCACCCCTCGTCTCTGATTTTCAGGTCTACTGTCACTTACACCCCTTAAATTTTAATTTTGGCTTGTAAATCACTCGAATTTCAATTAAAAGCCAATAGACTCTTTTTGTGCATTTTTTAATTGGCATTGAGATATTGATATAGCACTTAAAAAGTGTATGTTTTATGAAAATATTTTTAAAAATGCTATTTTAAATTTATGTTTTTTATAAATATGAACTTTAAAAATACTATTTCTATTAAAAATATTTTACATTATAGTTTGGTTTATATATACCTTTTGAATTGAGAGATTTTACTTGTATAATTATGATTTTATATAATTTATGTATTTAAATTAATATATAATCTGATTGGACAAAAAATTATTAAAATTTATCATCGATTAATATCATTTGAATTTCTGCTTTCTAAAAAAAAGTTGAGATTCGTCATTTTGTATGTAACGAATTTTTTTTTAAATTTAAATTTTTTAAAGTTGCTTGCATAAATTTTAAATTAATATATCCATAAATTTAAAATCATGGATGTTCTTTTTTAAATGACATGTTGTAATTTTTAGTTTTGCCCATTTTTATTACAATAAGCCCTTGTTAATTGAAAAAATACAAAATATTCGAAACCTAATGAATTCAAATAATTCTTTGTAAGAATTAAAATAATTTTTTTAGAAATAAGAATTAAATAAATAAATAAAATAGATAAAGTACAAGCATCTTGAGATGTATTTTGCCTTATACTACTATACCCCTTAAAATATTGAAAAAGGGGAAGCAGCACAACGACTACAGGCTAAAGCTGAGTCGTCAAGTCTCATCATTCAAACTAGCCATTGGCTAAGAACGCAATGAACTCCGCCGCGACCATCCTAACCCCTGAACCCAACCACCGCCACCTTAAACCCTCTTTATCTCCTTCGTCCTCTTCATCTGCCGCCAAACTTCCCATCAAACGCAAATCCCCTTCCGATTCTCTCATTCCTACGCTTGATCCCGATGCAATTCCAATCTCCACCGTCAACTTCACCCCCCGTAAACCACCGCCCTCCAAATTCCACCGCATCTGGACCGAACCCGACGAGATCCGACTCCTCCAATGCCTCCTCGACTCCTCCTCTGATCTCACCACTTTTTACAACCGATTCGCTAACACGACGTTGTTCCCTTTCTCAAGACCCCAACTCTCTCAAAAACTCCGCAGATTACGGAGGAAATTCCGCCTCTTCTCTTCCCGCCTCTCTCACGGCCTAAACCCCTCCCAATTATCCCCTCACGATCGCACGCTTTTCGATCTCTCGAAAAATCTATGGAGCCCTCATGTAAACTGCAGCGTAAAATCTGACTCTAAATTTAACACGAAATCTGAGTCTGTTAATGTTGAGTATGCTGAGCGGATCAATTTAGTTGGTGTTAGGGTTAACTTTTCGCCAACTATACCCGATTTAAATAACGGTTTTGGGCCGTTAGATTTGGATGAAATGGATGATGTTGATGCGGAGAAGAAGAGTGGCTCGGAGTGTGTTGTGTTGGAGAAGAATGTGGTGGTTAGAAGTGTGTTAAATGTGTTTGATGAGTGTCTCAAAGAGGCTAGAATGGCCGTTGAGAAAGAGAGATTGCGGCATAATTCGGAATTGGAGTTTGAAAAGAAGTGGAAAGAGCAGGAGGCTGCTGAGATGGATGTTTTCGCCAAGAGGTTGAGGTTGGTTCTTGAGCATTCTGTTAATAGGCCGTCGGTTTCTTGATCTTTGTGAGTATTCTATGCATTTAATTTTTGGAAGGTTGTATATTCTATCTATGATCTGTGTAATTAGCTTTTTTTAGTTTAATGATTATGCATAGTAGTCAGTCAAAATAAAAAAGATTATACATAGTGCAACATTTTGTGAGATTTACTAGTTATTGATCATTCCATTTGAAAATTGATGAATGGTTGATTTCTTCATAAGTTGATTTATGAGGAAACTCTGAAATTAGGCAATTGCATACGTAGTTGCTGTGTCGACAGCTCTGCTTATTAAAGATTTAAGCTTAGTTTATGGAGTTGAATTTGTTTGTTTGTTCATCATCTTGTATTCATATTCTTCTTCTTTTATTACTACTTTTCTTGGGTTTTTGACATATTTGTGTCTGATAGACACAAAAATTCCGGTTTTGTGCCTCCCACCCCCAGCCCGCTATCTGAGATAGCGGGCTGCTTGTTTTTAGAACCAGCCCGCCATATGAGATGGCGGGCTGGTAGCTAATTAGGGTGATTAAGCTAATCACCCTAATTAGCTACCAGCCCGCCATCTCATATGGCGGGCTGGTGAGTGATCCCCAATCATTGGGAATCAGCCCAATGATTGGGGAGAGAGTTGGGGAGAGAGTAATTACATTTGAAGCTGATTGGGCAATAATTGCCCAATCAGTTTATTATTTTGAAAAAAAAAAATTTATTTAACCAATGAATTGTAATTTACGTTAACTATTTTTGGGTTATTTTCGGACACTTCCGAGCGTTATTTTATAAAACAAATTTAAAGAATATTGTAGTTGATCTTTCAAACTTTATAAATGTCATTTGTAATTATTGTTTGAACCAATCTAAATAAGAGTTTTAATCGATAAAAAAAGGTAGAAAAAAACCTGATTTGAATATGAAAATTTAAGAAGTTAAGTTTGACATTAATTTTGAAGATCTTACAAATGTCGAATAAAGTTCGAGTAAAAATGAAAGTCGTAGACGGTGGTGCGGACTATATTAATATCCAATTTATTTTGAGTTAGATCTATTTTAATTAAGTGATTTTAATAGTTAAATTTGCATAATAATGTAGTATTTGATTAATTGATTATAAGTTAAATTTTAGTAATTCACGCTTTTAGTAAAAAACACGACATTGCTATGCTATACTTTTTAAAAATAGATTAACAAATTTAGGGTTTATGATTTTGATTGTTATGAAGTGTTTTTACTGTTTTTAAGCATTTAAAAGCCTTTTTAAACGCTTGTCGTTATGAATTTTTCAAATATCAGATAATAATAAATCACTAGGGTTTTGTAAATAATTATAAAAAAGCCATACAAAGAAATTAAAATAAGTCAAATAATCAAAAATATGTGTACAACAATAAAAAAAGCTATAAAATACAACTACATGTTTGTTCTATCTGGGGTCCGTAAGAGTGTCCTCAAGTTTCGACCCCTGTTCTGACGCCGACTCATCTGGGTATGAGTCAATGGCCGATAAGGTCTGAGATCTGGGCCGGAGCTGTTGTCGCTACCACTTGGACTGACCACATCGTCATCCTCGTCATCAGGAGCCTGTGAGGAGGGGTTCCCTAACCCCAGGGAAAATGAAGGAGGCGTCATGTTAGCAACATCACCAAGTGGAGGTGTGGGAGCCTGCAAATTGCTCACCCACTCATAAGTTAGAGAAAAATGCATTAGCGATGGGCTCTGAGTTGGGCGGGTAGAGGAGGAAGGCGGCTGTGGAATGTACCCCTGAAGAAGCTGGCTAAAACTACCTACTGCAGGCGTTTGAGGACAGGACAAGTTCTCTTCAAATAGTCCTCCGTACTGCTGGGCTGGAGGTGTCTGTGTCGGGGGTGGTGGCTGAAAGGGGGTAAAAGCGGAACCACGGTAAGTGGAGAAGTCCTGCGGTACTGAATAAGACGAAGATGGTGGCGCCTCGGGCTGTGAAGAGGTGCTTCCATAGTGCTGTGTATACCCAGTATACCGCCGAATGAAGTCCTCGGTATTCCCCTGATAATCGACCTGAAAAAAAAAATTATGTAATTACGGTTATTGATGTTATAACTCAAAAAATGTAAATTCAAATTCTAACATACCGGTGTGCCCAGAGGGTCCGGCGTGGCCAGCGGAGTAATGTAAGCGGTCTCCCCAAACCATGGGTCAACATAAGGCACAGAAGAAGGCGGCAATGAAAAAGAGGAAGTCGATGGGCCCTGGGGCTGCGAAGATGTGATGTCGTGGTGCTGCGTATACCCGGTATACCGCCGAATGAACTCCTCGGTATTCCCCTGATAATCGACCTGCAAAAAGAAAAAAAATAATGCAATTAGGGTTACTGATGTTAGAAGAAAAAAAAATATAAATTGAAATTCAATCGTACCCGTGTGTCTAGAGGGTCCTGCTGCGTGGCTAGCGGAGTCGTGCCAGCGGTCTGCCCAAACGATGGGTCGACATAAGGCATAGAAGCAGGTGGTACTGAAAAAGAGGAAGCCCGTGGCCCCTGGGGCTGCGAAGAGGTGCTCCCGTACTCACGCGCAGACCCGTAATAACGCCGGATAAAGTCCTCTGTGTCCCCGTGAAAGACGACCTGGACAAAGAAAAAGCCAGTTGGTCACTGTAATTAATGGATGTAAATTATTAAATTGTACATTGAAATTGAAACGTACCGGTGGGGGAAAAGGGTCTGTCGGGATCTCACGGGTCGGCTCTGGCTGTCTGGGTCTGCCTCTACGACGTCCTCGTATGCGCTATACATCCACGGTCGGCGGATCGATCTCTGGAATAGCGTCTGGCGGAACAGCAGGGTCTGGCGGTGGCCCGCTGACGTTCCGCCGGTCTTCCCTAGTGACTTCTCAGCTAGCCACTAGGGAAGACCGGCCCACCGCCAGACCCTGCTGTTCCGCCAGACGCTATTCCAGAGATCGATCCGTCGACCGTGGATGTATAGCGCATACGAGGACGTCGTAGAGGCAGACCCAGACAGCCAGAGCCGACCCGTGAGATCCCGACAGACCCTTTTCCCCCACCGGTACGTTTCAATTTCAATGTACAATTTAATAATTTACATCCATTAATTACAGTGACCAACTGGCTTTTTCTTTGTCCAGGTCGTCTTTCACGGGGACACAGAGGACTTTATCCGGCGTTATTACGGGTCTGCGCGTGAGTACGGGAGCACCTCTTCGCAGCCCCAGGGGCCACGGGCTTCCTCTTTTTCAGTACCACCTGCTTCTATGCCTTATGTCGACCCATCGTTTGGGCAGACCGCTGGCACGACTCCGCTAGCCACGCAGCAGGACCCTCTAGACACACGGGTACGATTGAATTTCAATTTATATTTTTTTTTCTTCTAACATCAGTAACCCTAATTGCATTATTTTTTTTCTTTTTGCAGGTCGATTATCAGGGGAATACCGAGGAGTTCATTCGGCGGTATACCGGGTATACGCAGCACCACGGCAGCACATCTTCGCAGCCCCAGGGCCCATCGACTTCCTCTTTTTCATTGCCGCCTTCTTCTGTGCCTTATGTTGACCCATGGTTTGGGGAGACCGCTTACATTACTCCGCTGGCCACGCCGGACCCTCTGGGCACACCGGTATGTTAGAATTTGAATTTACATTTTTTGAGTTATAACATCAATAACCGTAATTACATAATTTTTTTTTTCAGGTCGATTATCAGGGGAATACCGAGGACTTCATTCGGCGGTATACTGGGTATACACAGCACTATGGAAGCACCTCTTCACAGCCCGAGGCGCCACCATCTTCGTCTTATTCAGTACCGCAGGACTTCTCCACTTACCGTGGTTCCGCTTTTACCCCCTTTCAGCCACCACCCCCGACACAGACACCTCCAGCCCAGCAGTACGGAGGATTATTTGAAGAGAACTTGTCCTGTCCTCAAACGCCTGCAGTAGGTAGTTTTAGCCAGCTTCTTCAGGGGTACATTCCACAGCCGCCTTCCTCCTCTACCCGCCCAACTCAGAGCCCATCGCTAATGCATTTTTCTCTAACTTATGAGTGGGTGAGCAATTTGCAGGCTCCCACACCTCCACTTGGTGATGTTGCTAACATGACGCCTCCTTCATTTTCCCTGGGGTTAGGGAACCCCTCCTCACAGGCTCCTGATGACGAGGATGACAATGTGGTCAGTCCAAGTGGTAGCGACAACAGCTCCGGCCCAGATCTCAGACCTTATCGGCCATTGACTCATACCCAGATGAGTCGGCGTCAGAACAGGGGTCGAAACTTGAGGACACTCTTACGGACCCCAGATAGAACAAACATGTAGTTGTATTTTATAGCTTTTTTTATTGTTGTACACATATTTTTGATTATTTGACTTATTTTAATTTCTTTGTATGGCTTTTTTATAATTATTTACAAAACCCTAGTGATTTATTATTATCTGATATTTGAAAAATTCATAACGACAAGCGTTTAAAAAGGCTTTTAAATGCTTAAAAACAGTAAAAACACTTCATAACAATCAAAATCATAAACCCTAAATTTGTTAATCTATTTTTAAAAAGTATAGCATAGCAATGTCGTGTTTTTTACTAAAAGCGTGAATTACTAAAATTTAACTTATAATCAATTAATCAAATACTACATTATTATGCAAATTTAACTATTAAAATCACTTAATTAAAATAGATCTAACTCAAAATAAATTGGATATTAATATAGTCCGCACCACCGTCTACGACTTTCATTTTTACTCGAACTTTATTCGACATTTGTAAGATCTTCAAAATTAATGTCAAACTTAACTTCTTAAATTTTCATATTCAAATCAGGTTTTTTTCTACCTTTTTTTATCGATTAAAACTCTTATTTAGATTGGTTCAAACAATAATTACAAATGACATTTATAAAGTTTGAAAGATCAACTATAATATTCTTTAAATTTGTTTTATAAAATAACGCTCGGAAGTGTCCGAAAATAACCCAAAAATAGTTAACGTAAATTACAATTCATTGGTTAAATAAATTTTTTTTTCAAAATAATAAACTGATTGGGCAATTATTACCCAATCAGCTTCAAATGATTGGGGAGAGAGTAATTAACTCTCTCCCCAACTCTCTCCCCAATCATTGGGCTGATTCCCAATGATTGGGGATCACTCGCCATCTCATATGGCGGGCTGGTTCTAAAAACAAGCAGCCCGCTATCTCAGATTGCGGGCTGGCGGTGGGAGGCACAAAACCGGAATTTTTGTGTCTATCAGACACAAATATGTCAAAAACCCACTTTTCTTCCCTCTTGCATGTGAGCTTTTACTTGACTTTGTTTATAGTTGTATATGTACATTTATGTATGCCCACACCTTAGTTTATTGTTAAATTGGGAATTGACAACAGTCTATTTCTGTAAACATCCTTCGACTTTCCACTAAAGTCGAAGATGATATGAAACTTCCAGTTTTTCATTAAGGTGCAAACGCTCGGTTGACCTGTGAAGCGTGGATGTAAGGAACTTCATCTATGAAACCTTTTCAGTTAGGTACTTGAAGCCTGCAGCTTAGATTTTGAGCTAATATTGGTTAAAATTAAGCTGGTATAGATCGACTAGATCGGTGCGGGCACACCTTGCTGTTGACGGTAGGGAAAGGGTGGTTAACCATCTTTATAATTAAAGATCAAGTAAACTTGGTTGTTTGAGGAGTTTTGTTAGGCAAGTTCTATATGATTTTAGCAATATGTGTTAACTGAAAAAAGAATTCTAACTTATAACATGGTTTTCTGCTTAATGCACATTATAACATAGATTCAAGAAATAGATCCAGAAAATTTAGATACGGGCAGTAGTTTGATGGAGAAACCTTGATAAAATAGACAATTGTTGAAATTGTATCTAGTCAGAATAGTATTGTGCATCGGTTTGGTTTAAAAGTAGCAAAATTGAATTAGCCGAATGATAAACCTTTATTTTACGTTAATATTAGGGTATTAATGTAGTCTGTTGTAATAGTTTATTAAGTGAAATATGAGGTTCATAGTACTTGTTAGTTTTGTTTGGACTATATGTGTAAATTTATAGTTTAAAAGAGTTCAACTTTAATATATGGAGCCAAATGAAGAAAAGTTCTAACTGAATCTGAATGAACCAAGCCAAGTTAAAGAATAGTGGAGAATCATATCCAAATACAGGCAAAGCATCCCCTTAATCGGCCTCAGATGAACTAAGCACCAAGACATGTTTAAAATCAGTTGAATTAAGCAAGGTAGAGCCTTAACTGGTGGGGAACTGGCCCTGATTGTGAGGGCCAGGTCAGGGCCAGTTCAAATATGGGAGTTAGCATTTCGGACAGAAGCTTAACTGGCCCGGTTTAGGATTTTTGGGCGTCTTGCTAGGTTTAAAGTGGATTAAAAATAACTATATATGCAAAATAACAGTTTGCTTTTTACTTTGCGTTTCTGCCTCAGATAATGACCAATATCATGAATCTGATTTTATAAATAACTAAACAGTGTTCCTCAAATAGTGGTAAGATTTGTTGAAGTTTTTTCTTTCTATTATTTATTTATAACTAAATTAGTAGAAATTATTGTTGTATTTTCATTCTAGTTCCCTTTGCTTTGGTATTATTTATAAATTACTAAATTAATTTAATTAAAATAGATAAGCTATATGTTATTATTATAATTTACAACTCTTTGTTTTTCACATTTTTATATTGCCACAGATGTAACTTATTTCTTAATAATTGGGGAAGGGGAGCGTTTGTTGGAAAATTTGAACCCATAATTTTGACTGCTTGTCGTCTAACGCTTATACCATTTAAAATACAGCTTGTTGATCACAGATGTAATTATTGGAAATGATTTTCATTGTATTTTTTTTTTAAATATTTAAACCACACGCTTAAAATATTAGGTACCACAACCTATATATAATGAATTTTTCTATAATAGTTATCTTTTTAAAATAATATTAAAACTTAGCTATTAAAAATATATATATGCACGTGGAAAACAAACTCACGCATTAAGACTTAAGTAGCAATTTGCCTCTCAATTTGTAAGCAATGGGCAATTAACACATAAATTAACTTTGTGGACAAATTAGTCATGAACTTGCTGATTATGGTAATTAGCCCCATTTTGAAAAAATAGCTTAAAATTTGATGGGGCAAATTGCCAATTGAGGGACAAAGAATTTACAAGTTCAGGGGGCAAATTGCAAAATTGGGGCTAATTGCCCATAATATACAAGTTCATGACTAATTTGCCAATAAAGTTAATTTGTATGTCAATTGTTTATAAATTGAGGGGGGAATTGCTACTTAAGTCCACGCATTAATGGAATGATGTTTGGTAATTAGAAAATGAAATGTAATTCTCATGTTTAATTTGCTTTTAAGTGCACCTTCACTCCCATTGTCGTCTCATATTTTTCATTCACAATTGATTTTACTGTTTTAATTCGGTTAATGTTATGTTTAGACATTATAGTAGTCAATCCCTAAATGTATTACCTCAATGAGAAATCTTTTCGTCTACCCTTTTCTACATCAAAATATATCTACCCTTTCCTACATCAAAATTTATCTAAAATACTGGAGGACACTAAAAATATATATTATATTTTGATAACAAATTTTGTTCAGTACGTTAAGCTTTTCCTAAGCTTTTGTTTTTTCATCTTTTTTAAAAATAAGTTTATAACTCTTTGTTTTTGTATGCGATAAATTACAATCTTTAAATCCAAGTAAAAGATGTTGGGAAAAGTTGAAAAATACTTGATTTTGTTAAAATAATCTCAAAAATACTTATATTCGTTTTTATTTGCGGACAATACTTACAAAAGAAAATAAATTGCACCTAGCACTTGATTTAATAAAAACATTAAATCAACACTTAAAATCTTATTTCTCTAAACCCTAAATCCTAAATTATACTAAACCATAAACCCTAAATCATGCTAAAGCCTAAAGCCTAAACCCTAAACTCCAAACTCTAAATCCTAAAACATGCTAAACCCTAAACTCTAAATTTTAAATCTTAAACCCTAAACCCTAAACCCTAAATCATGCTAAACCCTAAACCCTAAATCATGCTAAACCCTATATCCTAAATTTTAAATCCTAAACCCTAAATCATGCTAAACCCTAACCCTAAAATCATAATCCCTAAAATTCTAAAATCTAAATTCTAAATCTTAAAAAAATGGAGTTAAATGTTGGATGAATAAAAAAATGAAGTTAAATGTTGGACGAAATAAAAAGGTTGAGTTAAGTGTTGGATGAAATAAAAAGGTGAAATCAAATGTTGGATGAAATAAAAAGGTGGAATCAAGTGCTAGATGAAATAAAAAGGTAGAATCAAGTGTTGACAGAAAAAAAAAGATGCTCAAGTATTTTTGGAATTATTTTTGATAATCAAGTGCTGAGTCTAATTTTCTCAAAGATGTTTGACAAACTCCTAGAGAAAGAATTATAACAAACTCTGTTATTGATCGATTGTGATACTTGTAAGGTACCCCTTCAAATATCAAATTTTTGAACAACACCAAAAACATTGGTAGTGTAAAGACAAACATCATAGTTGATTTTAATGGTTTTATTTGGAGGAGGGATCTATTGATATTGCGTGAAAACTGATTGCATGATGCTGGAGCTGAAGACTTTGATGTTCTCATCTGATTACATTTTGGGTGTTTGTAAATTTTGAATAATTTAATAAATTATAATATTATATATGATCCCTTGATGACGTGAAAATCAAATGTCATTTTATTTCATGCTTTCTAATATATCACATAAAATGGCAGAATATTAATACAGTGTTGTCCGAACTATCTAAATTTTACAAGTTCTGGATAATCTTTAGCCAACTATTACTAAAATTAGCATATGAATTATGATTAGAATAAAAGGCCAGTGGGGAGGCGAACCGAACTCTTTGCACAAATTGGCATGTAATGAGTCAACATTTGTTACAAATATTGATTTTTTTAATAAAATACATAACCTAAAAATTGATTTTATTGGGTGTTAATGTCATAAAATTACTTGTCTAGGCCCCTTAAATTCTTGGGTTTTTTCCCTAAAAATTGCCCCATAAAAAACTTATTCCCAAGTAGTTTATTGAGAGTGAATTTGTAGGTTATTAATAGAGGTGGCAAATAGATGCCCAACCCAAGCACCCAACCCAACCCGCCCAAAGAAATACAACCCATTTGCACCCAAAAAAAGTTTGGGTAATTTTTGACCCAACCCATTTTAGCCCAAAATTTTTTGGGCTAAAATGGGTTTATAAGAATGACCCAATGGGTGAAATTAAGTCCAAACAAATTTCAATATGAAGAGTATTTGAGTTTTTAAAATAATATTTATAAGTTGTATAATTTATTTTTCAAAATAATTTTTTCCGGAGATTTTTTTTTTCGGAATTTTTTTTTTCCAGAACTTTTTTTTTTTCAAAAAATTTATTTTTTTCAGAAATTTATTTTTTTCTAGAAATTTATTTTTTTTTCGGAAAATTTATTTTTTTCCAAAAAATTATTTTTTTCGAAAAAATTATTTTTTTTCAGAAGTTTATTTTTTTCCAGAAAAATATTTTTTTTTGAAAAATTTATTTTTTTTCAGAAATTTATTTTTTTTCGGAAAATTTATTTTTTTCCAGAAAATTATTTTTTTCGAAAATTTTTTTTCCCGGAAAATTTATTTTTCCCAGAAAATTATTTTTTCGGGAGAATTATTTTTTTCCCGGAAAATATTTGTTTCTGAAAAATAATATTTTGAAAAGTAATTTCTTTGAAAAAAATTTAATTCGGTATTTTTTATTTTGAACTTTTTATCTCAAATATAAATTTCAAATATCTCACTTTCTATTTTGGGTAATTTTGGGTTTTCATGACCCAACCCAACCCAAAATTACCCAACCCAAAACTGCCCAAAAATATTGTGACCCAAAATTACCCAACCCAAAAATGCCCAAACCCAAAGAAACCTACCCAAACCCGCCCAAGAACACCCATTTGCCACCTCTAGTTATTAACTTTAAAAGTTTAAAATTTAAGAGAACCACTCTAAGGTTTCTAATTTAATTAAAATAAAATTGATAAATTAATTATATTTTAATATCAAATCATATTCAAATATTAAATTTGAACTTTTCAATCTTGAAATTTCAAAGATCAACTTTATTTAATGAGGCGCCAACAGAACAAATTATAAAACTTGTGCAGTAACAATTTAAAGAAATTTATTATTTCGGCAAACTTGTAAATTTTATTAATAAAATAATTAAATTAATTAGAAGGAGTGAGTTAGTCACACAAAGTTCATAACATGCAAAACCATAAAATCATGAAGTAGGCCATGTTCCCCTCACTCTCACATGCCTTAACGACCGTACTACAACAGAACGCACATATAAATCTTATTCCTTACTTTATTTTAATTCACCCAAAAATTAATTTCAACTCTCCTTTAAAATAATAAATAATAAAATTTTATAAATATTGGACAGAAATTTGACTGTATCACTTTAATGACCAATTTGTGATGAAAAAGAAAAAGCAAGATCATCTTGATTAAATGAACATTTTGTTAGAGTTTAGTACGTCATTTTTACAAGTCATGACAAATATATCCAAAAAGCAAATATAAAAGATGAAGAGTCTAGTTAATAGAAACATTTTACAATTTAATATTTTAATTTATTTTTATGATAATTTAATTCATATCTAATTGAATTTTATATGAGACTATTATAATAAATAATATATAAATTTTACAAACAGATACATAATTTCTTAAAACTTTATAGTAATTTTTTCTTTCAATATTTATGAACTAACTTTTCATAAAAAAAATAAGATTATGGGCTAAAATTATCAATGATATAATTTTATCATTTTTATTTAAAGCTTGGATACAATTGTCAAGATATATAAAATTAATGAACCATACTGTCGAAATTATGTTTTAAGAATATTTCTCTCAATTTAATTATTGTTACGGACATAAAAAATTTATTATACCGAACAATTTATTTTCAAACTATATTCATACTTAGAAGAATTTACAGTTGCTTTTTTCTAACACAATCTCTATTTTTATCAATCTAATGATTTTGTATGGAGAAAGGAATTTATTGACTTTAAAATAAGAAATTAATGATTTTAAGTATATTTAAAGTAATTAAATTAGGATTAGAATTGAAAGTTTATGGAAAATAAACAATGTAAATAATTTGATTACCCTTTATAAAGCTTTATATAAATGTTTTCTTTTGCTTATTTTTTATTTGAATATTCACATTAAAATCTTAATCTTAGTGGATTTTCGCTAGAGCATACAGAATCAACTAATAAATTTTCACCTTTATTAGCTTGATATAATTATATAATATATATATATATATATATATATATATATATATATATATATATATATATATATATATATATATATATATATATATATATATATATATATATATATTGATATTGTAACACTTACATATAGATTAATATTAAATATTTATAGAGATCTAATTAAGAATAATTAAAAATATTATAGTAAAATTATACTATTTGAGCAATAAATAAATTTATTTATTTTTGATCTGAAATTTACTATGGATCTACATTAAAAAAAATTGGCTTGGGACATATGCATTTATAGCGAGATTAAATCTGAGAGTGGAACAATAATAAAAATGAAATGGGATCTAAATGAACATTTTTAATGATGTATTAATTATTTTATATACTGAATGATACAGTTCATGAATGACGTAGTCATATAGAGAGACGCCGGATTGAACGCGAGCTGTTTGTTTGCATCTTCTTCTTCTTTGAGTGTAGTGCCTCCCCCATCATTCACGCCATAAACCTTGCCATTTTTTCATTTTTTTCCACTAACTTTCAACTAATTACCAAAACTATAAACTCACACATATTCAACTAACCAATATAACCCTTTTTCATAATGGGCAGAAGAGTATAATGTAATCCAGTCACATCCAGTTAAAACACTACTTTTTTCAGTCTGTAACATTTATCGTATTTGGCTATTTGAAGTAATTTAAAAAATTATTCATATTTTTTTATTTATATTAATAAAAAATTAACTAAACAAAATGAAAATTCAATTAGACAAACTAGTCTATCAAGACGAGTACCTTAATGTTCAAACTCAACTCAGCAATTAACACCTCAAACTCGAGTATAATTAGTTGTAATAAACTTGCGAGCTGACTCGATTCAATTGCACATATAATATAATAATGGGTCACCTTAATCAATTCTGCATTAATGTGTTGGATCGTATTGATCAATTATCTATGCTTCAAATCCCTATAAATAAGCCCTCCATTTCTTCAGTTTTCCCATCACACAATATTCTTTTGCGTACTACTTAGCTCTAAAAGAAACAAAAAAAAGATGGGTAGCCTCAAACGCAATTCCCTCTTCTTGGTCCTCTCTTTGCTTCTCCTGCTCACTTTCTCTGATATGGCTGAGGTTCGTTCATCAAATTACATTTTTCTTTTGTACAATTAATATTGAAAAATTCTCAAATTCTTGTCTAACTTGAACTGTTATTCCTTGTATGCATATATCTCGGAAAAACAGGCTTATAAGAAGCTTCGGCCTTCAGGTAAAAAAATTGGATCGGAAACTTATCGAGTATTCTATTTCGGCGTTTTATTTCCATTTCCGAAAACGTTTCTGAAATTTTAGTAACATATTTTTTACAAACCGTTGCAGATTGCAAGCCGAAATGTACGTACCGGTGCTCAGCAACATCACACAAGAAGCCATGCATGTTCTTCTGTCAAAAATGCTGCTCAAAGTGTCTGTGTGTTCCTCCTGGTGTTTATGGTAATAAGCAAGTTTGTCCTTGCTACAATACCTGGAAGACCAAAGAAGGAAGACCTAAATGCCCTTGATTACTTACTATATTTTCGTTAAGATGTTGGGATCTTTAATTGTTGAATGAAATGCACTCTTTTTTTAGTGCAAAATGCCCAATCATGGGTAATTAAGTTATTGATAATGATCTTGATTAAAATCAGTTATTGCTAATGATTTTTGTCTGAAAGTTATGGAATTAATTTACTACATAAAGTATCAAATTAATTTCTATTGCTTTATTATTTGCTATTAACATGATACGTACTTACAACCTGTGAATTAATATCGAGTCATTAATTATAATCAATTAATACCAAAAAAGAGAAGGAAGAAGAGAAAGTATGATAAAAATGATTAAGACAAATAAAAAAAATTAGTAAATTTTAAGGCGGAGTAATTACATATAAAATCATAATTTTTACAATGAAATGCAATTTTATCACGATTTTAAAATGTTGTCAATTTTATTCACCGTCTTTTTTTGCAATTCTATTATCATTCGAAAATTCGGCGACTTATAGCTGACGTGGCATGACAAGTTAGATACCACAAGTAATTGATCATGTTGTTAAGTTGATTAATCACATATAAAATAAATACTTTGCACTTCTCACTGAGTAATCACCTCTACATGATCAATTTCAAAGTAAAACTTGTAAAATTCAGTTGTCACATGTCAATTTCCGGCGGCCACCTAAGCATTTTTAGCCTGAAATACCAAAATGAAAAGAAAAAAGTTCAGTGATCAAAATGAAAATAAAAATAGTTTAATGACTGAAATGAAAAAAATTGAAAGTTCAATGATGGTCAGAATCAATTACTCCAAAAACCTTTTTATCCAAAGCCTGATTTGAGTTTTTTCAAGCAAATTTAAACAAATCTCTCGCATTATAATTTTGTATCTCTGGATCATGTTTAGAGAAAAATCTAAAAATCTGGTTATTAATTCACATAATCCTTCCACATATGGAGTGCATGATCCGTGACATTCAATGATAACAATATGCAAAAGCCAAACCTTGATCCTCAACTAACTAGCGAAGCGCCGCAGATAAAAGACCCGCAAGCGGTTGTTGACAATATGAACATGGACATTAGTACCGAGACCTCCTCTCACCAATGTTATCGGGTCAAAATGGATATACAAAAGCAAATTTAAAAAGAACAGTAGTTTCATTCGCTACAAGGCTCCGTAGTATATACTCAAATTCATGAGATTAATTTCAATGAAACTTTCAACTCAATTATAAAAATTACTACAATTTGGTTTGTGCTTGCTATTGATGTCTTCTCAAAGCGGTTGACTTGATAAATGAATTCTTACACGGACAATAGAGTGAAGTAGTTCTTATGGAGCAACGATCGGAGTTCAAGAGGATGTGCATCTACCACATTCTGCTGTATGCAAACCAAATAAAAAATTAGCTATAGCGACAGCTTGTTAAAAATTATTGATATGATCTATTGATCTTGATTAAAATCAGTTATTGCTAATGATTTTTTGTCTGAATGTTATGGAATTAATTTACTACATAAAGTATCAAATTAATTTCTATTGCTTAATTATTTGGTATTAACATGATACTTACAACCTGTGAATTAATATCGAGTCATTAATTATAATCAATTAATACCAAAAAAGAGAAGGAAGAAGAAAAAGTATGATAAAAATGATTAAGACAAATAAAAAAAGTTAAATTTTAAGACGGAGTAATTACAAACAAAATCATAATTTTTACATTAAAATGCAATTTTATCACGATTTTTAAACGTTATCAATTTTATTCACCACTTTTTTTTGTAATTCAATTATCATTCGAAAATTCGGCGACTTATAGCTGACGTGGCATGACAAGTTAGATGCCACAAGTAATTGATCGTGTTGTTAAGTTGATTATTCGGCTTAAAATTTAATTCAAAACTACATGTGTTTGTGAAAAAAATGTCAAACAACAAATTATATTTCTATTAGTGTAAATTACAATTAATTATTTGTAGCATCTGATTTTCACACCATATACTGTTCTCTAGTTGCCATATCAGCTATAAGCAGGCCCGGCCCTAGACATAGGCCACTCTCCAATTTTGAAGGGCCCCATATGTATATGGGGTCCTTAAAAATATATTAAATCTTTTAAAATATATACTCCCTCCGTCCCATTTTATTTGTCCACTATTCTATATTTGTATGTCCCAAAATGATTGTCACATTTGTATTATATATACATATGTTCCTCTTTTACCCTTAATATAAATGGATATAATTCATAGAATATTGTGTACCATAAATACATATGTTTGACTATCTTATATTTTTAATGCAAAAATTAATGACGACTTCTTTTTTAATATAGTAATTCTAAATTAACTCAAAAATCAAAAAGGGTATAAAGGGAAGAATTGTTAGTAATTAAAGTTTTCTTAATATGTATGAAATTAGAAAGTGGACAAATAAAATGGGACGGAGGGAGTATTTAAAATTATTAAAAATGTATAGTTATTGAAAATTTAGTGATATGTATTAAATAAAATATTTTAAAAAGTAATTATATACTTTAATAATTAGAGTTTTAAATTTTAAAGGGCCCCACATTTATCTTAGGCCCTTTAAAAATATATATACTAAACATTTTAAAATCAATTAATACCAAAAAATTATTATTTTTAAAAGTCGTGATAAAATTGCAAAGTATTGATTTTATATGTGATTAATACTTTTAAGATCAAATAAGCAAAAACCTTTGCAAAGTATTGATTTTATTTGTGATTAATACTTTTAAGATTAAATAAGCAAAAACCTTTTTATCCAAAGCCTGATTTGAGTTTTTTCAAGCAAATTTAAACAAATCTCTCGCATTATACTTTTGTATCTCTCGATCATGTTTAGAGACAAATCTAAAAATCTGGTTATTAATTCACATATTCCTTCCACATATGGAGTGCATGATCGGTGACATTCAATGATAACAAAGCGTCAACTTACTTATGCAAAATCCAGAGCTTGATCCTCAACGAACTAGCGAAAAGACCTGCAATATGAAATTAATTACAATGAAACTTTCAACTCAATTATAAAAATTACTACAATTTGATTTGTGCTTGTTATCGACGTCTTCCCGAAAAGGGTTGTTGCAACAATTAACTCGACGTGAAATATGATTCTTACACGGACAATAGCGTGAAGTAGTTCTTATGGAGCAACCATCGGAGTTCAAGAGGATGTGCATCTACCACATTCTGTATGCAAACTTCACAACTTCACTTATGAATCACTTAAACAAGCTCCAAGAACTTTGTTCCATTGGTCATCAACATTCTTAATTAACTTTGGCTTTATATATAGCAATGTTGACTTTTCATAATTTATTTTTCGTGCTAAATCTAGAATTATGCGTATGCCCTTTTATGTTAAGAATTTGTGTTAACAAGAAATGATAGATCAACTCATTCAACAAGTTATTACAACTTTGGGTCAAGAATTTGCTATTGAAGATCTCGGAAAGCTTCAATACTTTCTTGATTTGCAAGTTCAATACACAAATATGGGTTTTATAATCTCTCAACGAAAATGAGCTAAAGAGTTATTAATTAAGGCTGGATCGGAGAAAAACTCTCACTTCAATACTCCAATGTTGCTAAATTCGAATATCAAATCAAGACAAACACGACTTTGATGCTAAACAACTTATGTCAGCTTGGCATGATAGCCGGCCGACATTGTGTTCATAAGATTTGTTAAAAAGTGCAGCAACCGATAGTAGTAAAATAAAGACTCGTACATAATATTACTATTAAATTTAAGAGAAATTCTTAGATAGACTCGGTTTACCACGTCATCCGTAGACCAAACCTATCACATTATGACACGTCATTAAAATGATGGTCTTGTAATATTACTATTCAAAGGTGTAAATAAATAAAAAAACAAATTTATAAGATTGCCATACGTGTCATAATGTGATAGATTAGTCTACGGATGACGTGGTAGACCGAGTCTACATAAGAATTTCTCTAAATTTAGATGGTGTCAAAAAGTCAAATATTTCTCACTTTTTAAAAAACTATCCATACCTTTTAAAAATTATAAACATATTTCTGTTTTATCAATTTATTAGAAGTTTATTTAATTTTTTAAAATCAATATAATATTAATATATGGCAAAAAATTGATTTGGTCAATTTTATTGTTTTATGAAAACATGTTGTTAGAGCTATGTATGTACATAAGGCATGATATGGTGGGGTGACTACATCTAGGTAGCTAGTGAGAGTTGGATTCTAGTATTTTAGGTTTAAGATTTCACATTTTAATTTCAAGAGATTTTTTTGGCTATCATTTTCATGACTGGAGACTCATGCATTATTAATTCAGTGATATTATGGGTGACTATTACATGAATTGGGACTCCTTATGTTTAATTTAATTGCATAAATTTCTATTTGAGAAAAAAAACTCATCATCATGTAATATATAATTAAGTCTCACACTCATTTCTCAATTTAATGATCCAACGTACAGAAATAATGAAGTTGAGAATATTAATATAAACTGATATATTGGAGGAAATTAATGTAAATGAAAAGTATAACTATTTAAATATAAATGAATTATTATATGTTAAAAATATAGAGGACACAAAACATTATTATTGGTTGAAAATATATATAGACTAGAAAACACAAGTCAATCATGGTCTTTCTCCTCATCTTTCTTCTTGTGGTCCACACGTACATCTCATCCTCTAATCTGAAATTTTTAGTGTAATGTTTTAAAGAATGAAGCTATTCATATAGAATCTATTCGGATAGAATTTTTTTTTTATTTAATAATTTAATTAAAAATTAATTATTATTCTAACCTTTTGTAAAAGAAATTTACCATCATCAATTTTTAAATATCATTCACTTTAAATTTACTTTTAGTAATTTATACAAGTTATTCTTTTTCTAATTAATTTCTATCTTTGGTCTAACTACTTTCTAGATTAACACTTTATATACAATTTAAAAGATAAAAAGTTCATAAATTTAGTATAATACTCCTTCCGTTTAAAATTAATAATCACTTTAAAAAAATACAAAAAAGTATAAATACTACCTTAAGAGTTAAATGTTATAAAATTATAAACTATTTAATATTTTTGTAATATTATGAACTTTTAATTTTTATAATTTGAAAAATAATTTTTTTTTATCTAAGATCCATAATTGTACCAATTAAATTTTTAGTTCGGTTTGATTCGGTCAAGCAAACTGAAAGGAAAACTCAACTTTAAACTGATTATAAAAGAACTGGACCGGAATACTGCCTGTGAATTATTATCTAGTCATTAATTATTATCAATCACTACCGAAATAGAGAAGAAGGAAGAAGAGATAGCATGATAAAAATAATTAAGACAAATAAAAAAAATTACTGTATTAAATTTTAAGGTGGATTAATTAATTACATATAAAGTCACCACTTTATACTAAAATGCAATTTTATCACGATTTTAAAAGTTGTGAATTTCATTCACCCCCCCCCCCCTTTTTTTTTTGCAATTCTATTACCATTCAGAAATCCGGCGACTTATAGCTGACGTGTCAACCGGTGCATGATGCGGCATGACAAGTTAGATGCCACAAATAAATGATCATGTTGCTAAATTGATTATTCGACTTATAATTTAATTTAAGATTACATGTGTTTGTGAGAAAAAATGCCAAACAACGAATTATGCTTTAAAATATCAGTACAAATTATAATTAATTACTTGTCACATCTTATCTTTAACACCACACTGTTCTCTGGTTTACATAAGTTGCCGGAGTTTTAAATTGTGATAGAATTGCAAAAAGTTAAAAGATATAAATGAAAATACAATTTTTTAAAAGTTGTGATAAAAATATAAAGTAATAATTGTATATGTAATTAGTCTTTTTAAGATTAAATAAGCAAATAACTTTTTATTCAAAGCCTGATTTGAGTTTCTTCAAGCAAATATAAACAAATCTCTCGCATTATAATTTTGTATCTCTCGATCATGTTTAGAGACAAATTTAAAAATCTGGTTATTAATTCACATATTCCTTCCACATATGGAGTGCATGATCCGTGACATTCAATGCTAACAAAGCGTCAACTTATGCAAAATCCAAACCTTGATCCTCAACAAACTAGCGAAGCGCCGCAGATAAAAGACCCGCAAGCGGTTGTTGACAATATGAACATGGACATTAGTACCGAGACCTCCTCTCACCAATGTTATCGGGTCAAAATGGATATACAAAAGCAAATTTAAAAAGAATAGTACTTTCATTTGCTACAAGGCTCCGTAGTATATACTCAAATTCATGAGATTAATTTCAATGAAACTTTCAACTCAATTATAAAAATTACTACAATTTGGTAATGTCTTCTCAAAGCGGTTGTTGTAACAACTCGACTTGATAAATGAATTCTTACACGGACAATAGAGTGAAGTAGTTCTTATGGAGCAACGATCGGAGTTCAAGAGGACATGATAGCAGGCCGACATTGTGCAAGGAGTTCATAAGAATTGCTAAAAAGTGCAGCAACCGATAGTTAGTGTTTATAAGCTAATGAAATGAAGATCAAAACATATTATCATTAAGGTTTCATGGTGTCAAAAAGTCAATTTTATTTATTTTTTGAAAATTTATTTAAATCTATTAAAAATTGTATATTTATTTAATTTTATCAATTTGTTGAAACTCTATCTAATTTTCAAAATCGATATAAAATGAAAAAAATTAATTTTATCGTAAATGAATAAAAAATCAATTTTTTATTTTTTTTAGAGAATACATGTCGTTAGAGATGTATGTACATAAGGCATGATATGGTGGGTTGACTACATCTAGGTAGCTAGTGAGAGCTGCATTCTAATATTTTAGGTTTAAAATTTAACATTTTAATTTCAAGAGTTTTTTTTGGCTATAATTTTCATGACCGGAGACTCATGCATTATTAATTCACTGATATTATGGGTGACTATTACATGAATTAGGGCTCCTTATGTTTAATTTAATTGCATAAATTTCTATTTGAGAAGAAACTCATGATCATGTGAATATATTGAAGTCTCACACTCATTTCTCCATGGTCGGATGTACATAAATAATGAAGTTGAGATATATTAATATGAAGTGATATATTGGAAGAAATTAATGTAAATGACAACTACAACTACTTAAACATAAATGAATTATTGTTTGTTAAAAATATAGAGGACACAAAACATTATTATTGGTTGAAAATATATACAGGCAAAAAAATACAAGTCTCGTTGAGCTCTCGCCCCAGAAAAGTTTATGATTTCCTCTCCATCTTTCTTCTTGTGGTCTACACGTACACCTCACCCCCCAATCTGAAATTCTAAGTCTAGTTTTCTAAAGGGTGATGCTATTCGGATAAAATCTATTCAGATAGAAAGTCTTTTTTTCATTATTTAATTATTTAATTAAAAATTAATTACCATACTGTCTTTTCGTAAAAAAAACTTACTATCGTCAATTTTTAACAGAACTAGAGTTCATAGTTCTTTATGTTTAAATTAATTGCATGAATGTCTATTTGATAAGAAACTCATTTTTATGTGAATATAGTTGATTCACGATCATTTCTCCATTTAATGGTTAAAATACATAAACAATGAAGTTGACATATATAATATGGACTGATATATTGGTGGAAATTAATGTAAATGAAAATTCTAATTATTTAAATATAAATGATACTATCATTTTCATAAATAGCCGGAGACTCATCCATTATTAATTCATTGTTATTGTGGGTGGGTATTATATGAATTAGGGTTCGTTATATTTAATTTAATTGCATGAATTTTTATTTGAGAAAAAACTCATAATTTGTGAATATATTTAATTCTCACACTTATTTCTCATGGTCAAATATACATAACTAATGAAATTAGATAGTATATAATACTATTTGTCGTATTTGACTTTAACACAAGAATTAAGAAAATAATAAATATATTAATATTTTTAAAACCGGACCGAAACAGAAACCGGCTTCGTCGGAGGTTCATGGTTCAATCGGATTTTTTAATTTTAATAAATATAATTTTTTTAAAATAAAAAATATATAGTATTATAAAAAAATGATAATATATATAATACTGTTTTTTAGATTTTTTATGTAAAAATTAATATATAATTATAAATAATTAATGTTTAAGAGTATATAGAATGATTATTATATATGAGAAATAAAATTAATTTTAATAAATTTATTATTTGAAATATAATAATAAAGAATAATATTTAAAAATATTTAGCATAATTAATTTGTGTTAGAGAAAAAAAAAGAGTGTTGTATATGAAAGAGAAAATATAATTTATTATAAGAGAGAAAAAAGTGTTGAAGAGAGAGAAAAATATATATGTATAAGAGAGAGAAAAGTAAAGTGTGAATAAAAAGTAAAATGTGTGTAAAGGGAGAAAAAAATGAACACATGAGATCTAGACATGTGTAAAAAGGGACCACATAAATATTTTTTGAACAAAAAAAAATACTCCCTCCGTCCCAAATTGATAGGCAGTTTAGGACAAATACAAGTCTTAAGAAATTGTACTTATCAAGATAAAATGAGTAAATTTATAAATAAATACCGCACTTACCCTTATTTATTATAGTAGCAATTTTATCTTTTAGCATTTTTTGTGTTATTTTCAATGCATTCAACTATAATTAATGAAGGTATATATGACAATTAGTCATTCAAGCAATAAATTACTGCCTATAATTTGGGACAAAAAAATGCAAATAGTGCCTATCAATTTGGGACGGAGGGAGTACTTTTAGTGTAATTTTTTGAAAACCGGATCTGGCCGGTTTCGGTCAAAAATCAGATTTTTCCGGTTCGATTTGGTTTTGACCGATTTTTAGAAAAGTTGACTATTGTATATAACCGGACCGGATAGAGGTCCGGTTCCCAATCAACCCGGTCGGACCGGCCGGTCCGGTCCGGTTTTGATACATTGAAATATATCTCAATTTAAAAGCATTTTACTAAATTAACAATATCTTGAAATTTGTTTACATTTATAACTATTATTTTTATTTGTGTATTGTATTCTTTTGATAAATTAATAGGAGATAAATTTGGAAAATAACCAAAAAAAAAAGAATATTCAAATGCGATAAATATTATGGACTGAATAGAGTATGAGCTGATATATTGGAGAAAATTAATGTAAATGAAAACTACAATTATTTAAACATAAATGAATTATAGTTCTTTGACAATATGGAGGACACAAAACAATATTATTGGTTGAAAGTATATACAGCGCAGAGAACATTAGAATCGTGAAGCTCATGTAAGATTAAAGGAGAAAATTTTATGATTTCCTCTGGTCCACACGTACCAGTCTGGAATTCAAGTCTATATCCATATTCGTAATTATGTTGATTAGATTTCTCATGTTGAAGTTAATTAAATTTGTACAGTAAGATACACTTCTCAGTAATAATTGCTATTAACCAATGTAAATGACACATCATGAGATTCTCTGTACAACAAATTCAATCAATCTTTCTTCAATCTTTTGGGTTCTGGCTCCTCCTCACCGCTGCTTTTTCTAACCGGTTTTGCCATATCATTGTCGACATGAAGAACGTTAAGATTCTCATGAGTAGTAGAGCTACAAATTTGACTCATTTTCTGATTGAACATCATAACATCTTGCTCATATATTACACGCACCCCAAACGTCTTTACATGAAGGCCTACGCCATGCGCTGTGAACATAACCTCGGCATGAGAACCCACCTCGGCTACATCCTTCCTGCAATCTATATCCAGGAATTCATTACGAGGCAAATAAAAGAGCCATAGTTGATCTGAACCGACCAATTCCATCTCTATAAAACTGTAGTCAAGTTCATGCCGATAAGTGTGTCCCCTGATTTTGATACAACATGTGAGATCTAAGTCCATGAAGTTTAAGAGTGGTTCAGGGTAGATAACAAAAACAGCACAAATAGCAAATCCTATACTATCCGACCAAACCGGTGGTAGCTCGATACTTATTGAAGACTCTCCGGAACTCTGATGGGTTAACCAATCTGGAACATGACTTCCAGGAACAATAATGTCAAATCCAGATTTTGGATTCGACAAGCCTTGTAAGTAGTTTCTCAGAATCATAAATGCTACATTGTTGCAGGCTTGATTACTCGCAGCCAACTTAAAGCAATTGGTAAAATTGAATCGCGGAGATTGCAAACCAGATAAATCAAAAGTTTCAGGTAATGTTTCCAATGCAGAACATGCCTGTGCACTTAAAAGTTTCACATTTGAAGGAATTGCCTGTAAGGACTGAAGGTTTCCGCAATTGTCTAAATATAAATTCTCGAGCTTGGTAAGGCGGCAGATACTCGCAGGTAGACTGCTAAAGCTGTTACCACTCAGATATAATTCTGTGAGAGACGACAAGCAACTGAGATCACTCGGAATTGTTTCTTCCTGTAGATTGCAGTTACTTAAATCTAATACCATCAAAGAGTACAAGTCCGATGCATTCGAACTGTTCGCTTGCAACAAAGATGACTGAGACTTCCAAATTGGTTGTGGTCGTCCCGTGCATCCGCGAAGAGATAGTATCTTGAGGTTCTTGAACTGAGAGAAGGAAGAAGTTGGTTGGTTTATTGTGGTCATGCTTACATCAAGCTCCTCCAACGATTTCATGTTCCCTAGTTCCTCCAACATGTAGTCAAGAACTATGCAACCAGAAAGATTTAGAATTTTAAGTGCCTTTAAACAATATATACTCTCTGGAAGACTTGAAAGCTTTCTGCAGTCTTTCAAATTCAGTAAAACCAGCCTTTCGAGAACTCCGATCGACTGATCAATTTCAAGCAATTCATCACAGCCTTCAAGAATCAGCTTCTCAATATTTGGTAGCCCTCTAAAATCTGGTGTATTGATGAGGTTTTTGGAGTGACTGAGTTTCATAATTTGCAGCTTGTTAAATTGCTGCAGACAATGACAGTCCAACCAAATAAAAATTAGCTATAGCGATTAATTGGCCATAGTTTTTCAGCTATATTGCATGGAAACTTGTAGGATCCTATGTTTTGGCATTTTCATTTCTAGAATTCTAAAACTCTGCTCAACTTTATTTCTAACCTATTCTTATAATAAATATCATTTGGTTGTTTCCTGTTTCAGCATTTTCCATTTCGATACCTCCATTTTCGTGCAACATTGGATTATAGAGTCCCCTCTGGAGATGCGAGGTCTAGAACCTCAATTGGAACTATTTACCAAAAAATCTTAGCTAAAGAGGAAATAAATGAGTAATGTTTATACCTTTGTGCCCTTCCATAGTTGTTCAACTTGACTATAGCACATATTAAGTTCAACAAGCTCCTTTGCTTGGAAACTACACGGCAATTCTTTAAAACCATATCCATGCCATTTCAGAAAACGTAACTCATTAGAAAGATATTCAAGGCTATGGCTGAAGTGCACATTACGGAAAAATAATAATCTCATTTTCTTCAGTTTCAAGAAAGCTTTGGCATCCAACTGCATCTCTTCTGGTTCCAGCAGGTCTAGGACCATGCCTTCAACATCATTTGTTCCCTAAACAATTAGGTGAATGATTGTAAGCAAAAGAAAACATTATACAAATGAAAATGATAGGATTTCATGAATATTAGAGGCCTTACAGTATTCTTTGTCAAGACATGAAAAATATCCTTGCAAAGCCATAGCCTACTGCGCTTTCCCGGCTCGTCTGGAGATTCCTGCCGAACAATTTTCCATCCCATCTCTTGCAGCAAGTCATGCATCCACAATTTTTCTTCACCTACTACAGTAATGAGAGATTTTTCAATTAGAACTTTTAATCCAATATCAGGATAGAATCCACAACCTTCCAATCTTTTTGTTGTGTGATCTTTCTTCTTCCCTTTGAAGAAACATGCAATATCTAAAAAAATTTGTTTTTCCATATCCTCTAATCCATCAAAACTTAGTTGAAGAGTATCAAGAATTTCATGTTCAGGATTTTCTTTCATCTTGTTTAATGCACTTCTCCATTCATCTAATGTTTTATTAAACAAAAAGGAACCCAAAACTTCAAGAGCTAATGGAAGCCCATTAGCATAATGAACAATCTTAGTTGATAAAACTATATTATCTTTTAGGGGTTGGCTATTTTTGAATGCTTTCAAGCTAAAAAGTTGAAGAGCTTCGGAATGATTCAATCCCTTCGCTTTATATATCTCATCCACTCCATGACTGATAAGCAAATGTTCGTTTCTAGTTGTGATGATGATTCTACTTCCTGAACCAAACCAATTCCTCTTTCCAGCTAAGTTTTGAAGTTGGCCTAATTGATCAACATCATCAATGACAATTAAGACTCGTTTAAAGCGTAGCCACTCCTTATCATATCCATCCCTTTATATAGATTCCATATTTTCACCTTCTTCTCCATTAGTGTCTCAGAAATGAGTTGTTCTTGTAAAGAGACGAGACGACCTTTTGATGAAACTTCCCTAACATTAGCAAGGAATGCTTTTCCCTCAAATTTACTAGACATCCAATTGGAATAAGCTTTTGCAATGGATGTCTTTCCTATCCCTCCCATCCCACAAATTCCAACAACGCGAACATCATCTGATCCTACGCCTATAAGTGAGTTCAGCTCCTCAAGGCGAGAATCCATTCCCACTAAGCCATGTTCAAGAAATGAAGGAGCAGAAGATGCAACAGCTTCTTGGTTGCTAAGGGAATCTACACTGACTAACTTCATCCTGTCTTACTATCGAACCTTGCTAAGCAAGTACTCTCTGGTGATGATGTAGAGAATTTAAATCAGCTGGAAGCACACAAAAAAAAGTAGCCAAAAATGAATCTTGTTAGATATATTTGACTTCATTTCCTATATATATTTAGCTCAATCTATCCTTATATAACTAAGTAAAAGAAATCAAACAAGTATTCCCATCGTTATAGTGAATGAAAATAAGGGTAGAGCCAAGGGCGGACCAAGGAAGAGCTTATGGTGGGCCGTTGACCACCTTATTATTTCGAATCTTTAAAAAATATGAATATACACGTTAGTAGTATAGTTTTCCGGCCTTAAAATGTATAGCACTGACCACCTTAAATTCTTAAATTTTTCCTTCTTATAAATATTTAGTACAATCTTGCCGACCTTATAATAAATTCTGGGTCCGCCACTGGGTAGAGCACTATAAGATCTCCAGCCTTCCAATAAAGATTAAAGTTGCTCAAAATCCATTCAATAATGAAATTCAAAACTGCCCAATATGCAATAAAATGCTTAAAATTCCCAGTAGTAAACCAAAATCCCCTACACGATTACTTACAAATACTTTTTAATAGATATTGGATGCAATAGTAAGTTTGTGTGAGCCAAAAACCTATTAACAGATACGAACATATTCCAACCAACTTTAAAAAAAAAAAAAGTTTGTATGACAATATGAACCCATTATATACTGATCACAAAATTGAAGCTATAATCTTTGAACACAAACAGTACTATGCAATTGAACAGCGGTATTATAAGCTAAAAGCAAGTAAAGGTTTCTCGTGACAATTGAATTTTTCAGCATGTTATAAAATTCATGAGTTTTGCTTTAACACCTAAGTATACAAACTTGGCAAAGATAAGATAAAAAAATAATAAATAGGGATCAGGAGCAGAAAACTTACAAGATCCACAGTTGGTGAAGTTTGAGTCAACTTTATTGAAATTTATAGTACTGATTGCTGCTACACAGAGATGACTGATTTTAAGCTGCGAAATTAGTTGAAAAGGATTAGGTGGACAGATTCAAAAGCATCTTGCCAGTCTTTAAGAAAATTAAAAACAGAGTATTTTATATTAAAGTATTGGAACATGTGGTAGTTCACTACTCACTAGTGATCAGTAATTTAAAAGTATTCCAATTCACTTTTCTATCTAATTTAATTTAGAAAAATCTAAATTTCGGCACTTGAAGTCTTTGAAACTTTTGCTATTGAATCCTTCCAATGAAGTTATTTTGTTTTCAAGTCCTGGACATATGTATTAAAGATGAATATGGGAAGTAGGTAGCTGAAAAGCTGTTCTTAATATTCTGCAGACCAATTATATTACATAGAATCCTCCACTTAGAAACAAATATTTCTTTGTGTAAATAATACAGCTGGGTTCAGAAATTACATCAGTTCTTTGAACATGAAGAGATGCCTGTTTGATTATGAGATCTTTCCCAATTCTTTCCATCATAATTCTTAATTTCAACATGGGTGAGCGTTCCTGGATCTACACATCTGAATGTAACCGCAACTCCATCGGGATTTGATCGCGGTGTGTAGAATGAAGTTATCCCACACACCTTACAGAATGTATGCTTTGCTGTATGTGTACCGAAAGTGTAAGTGGTAAGGTACTGTTTAGAATCTCCCAAAAGCTCAAACCTTTTAGATGGGACAATAAAGTGAATGTTTCCTCGCATCGAACAATCAGAGCAGCTGCACTCCCAAACAACAATGCTGCTTGGAGCTTCGACTCGCCATCTCACTCGCTGACAATGGCAACCGCCGTTGTGAACTATCATTTGCGAATCCGTATCTAAAACGCCAAATTCTTCCAAAAAAAAAAAAGAGAGAATGTCATATAAATAACAATAACCTTAATAAATAGATTGTGGATGATACATGTAACTGAAAAGAAGCATATAATTCCATGGAAATAAAAACTCATGTTTGATTGCCTTCATTTGGAGTAATATAATTGTTTATGGATTTTAAGTGCAAAAGCTCACATTGAATCTAGAATATAAATCCATATACTATCTTAATTGCTTCATATGAAACTGCATGATAAAAGAAATCTACCAAACCCAAAATGAAGTACCAGCTGTTAATTTAACTTTATAGCTCAAAATCACTCTTTGGTTAGGTTCATAATAAGAAAACCAAGTTCAAGTAATGATATCCCATTTCAAGAGACAATATAGAGATATTTATAAGTAATTTACAGGATGTACACCAAAGCAGCGTATTGACATAGGAAAGTCCGAACATAGGAAAGATATCCACTGTACATGTAAGGAGCAGATATGAGAGAATGAAGTGCACAGAAATAAGATTCTAAAAACTGCTGATATAGAAAATAATTTTTTGTTGTCCCAAAAACTATCATATTCACAAACACCACAGAAGTGAGCAGAACAGCAACTACGATAAAGGTTTTACCAAATGTAATTATGTTAACACAACTTTTAGTAAAAGAAGCTGCCATTATCATCTGTATTAGGAGCACTAAGGTCGGACAGAGCCTAAAATAACCTTTTTTTTTTCTTAAATTCTTTTGATGATCAGTTCATACTGGGAAGAAATGGAACTAAGCAGTAGCAAGAAAGAAGAAAATGCTTACGTATCCTAAGCTTTTCAGACATAAACCTAACAAGTAACACCTGATCTTAGTTTAGTGTGAAAAAACTGAAAATAATTGCACAGCCAACTAGAAAAGACAACAATACTTCACCCTTATTATCACATCAACTCAAGATTCAAAAGTTTGTCTCCCCACACCGAATAGTTATAGAATTTAAACCTACATGAGCTTCATTAGAAATCCTTAGTTTTCTTGTTTCCACAGACAGAGAGTCTGCTCCATACATAAATAAAAGGATAATAATAGGAGTCCCGACCCATTGATGCTTCTAGCCACGCCATAAGGTTACATCGAAACTATCCAAACCAAAACCTACTCTGCATGAACTAAGACTCTCATGAAAGATGTAACTCGAACATTAGTATTTTGGTTTAAAAATAAAATCTCAAAGTATTTATTTGTTTGCGTTCAGACATTTCCTATAAGATTAAGGCAAAAGCAACAGCTTCTTGTCAACTATGCTCACTAAAAAAAATTCTTATTTGAAAATAACAGGTTGTGCAAATGTCACCTATACAAGTTTCCAGACAATGAAATTGAGATTTTTACACGGGCAATATAACCTTAAAATACATCTTTATTGAGTAACCTATCTGATGAATCCCAAAACATAGCTATTCACCATGAAAGTTCCATTTCGGGTAGATAAATTATTACAAGGTTCATTGCGAGCTACATCCTGTCAGAGTTTGCTAAAAATTTCAGATCGCCAAGAATTTTGAAAGCAACAGAACTAAGTCAAAGATGCAATCATGAACTCATTTTCAAGTCCTCGACTAACAAGATTCAACAATCATCCCAAAAAATAAATTGATAACAATAGATTAGTCAATCTTGTGTGAAGAATTTATCATATTTCCCTGCATAGAGAACAAAGTTTGGCCTCAGCTAAAAGCTTTATCCAGAATTTAAAGTCCCATCAAGTAAAATTTAAACTAGACCTAGGATTGAGTACTTGAACAGTTAAAAAAATAATTAGACAGTGGACGAGGAAACTAAGACAAACAATTAAAAACAATAATTAAATTTTTAAAGAAGGGAATTTACCTGAAAGTGGTAGGTTATAATAAGTTGCGGATCGCAGAAGAAAATGAAAAATCGGGTAGAAATGGGACAGTAGCCATGTTTTTGTACATATGAAGAAATGAACTAGTTGTCTAAAAAGGGCTGGGCTTTACGTGGGGACGGTGGCTAATGACATCACACCAAAACACAGCTAAAATTAGACTGTTCATAAGTAGATAACAATACATAGATTTAAGATTCAAAATAATCTACAACTTTCAAAGAAAAATCTTCAATTCCTTGAAGTTGAACCAATGCCCGTCTGATGATAAGACCTTTCCCAATTTTTGCCATCATAATTCTTGATTTGAATATCAGTTAATGTCCCTGAATCTATACATCTGAAGGCAACCGCAACCCTATCTGGATTGGACCGCGGCGTGTAGAATGAAGTTATGCCGCAGAATTTACAGAATCTATGCTCTGCTGTATGTGTTCCGAAGCTGTAGAGAGTAAGGCACTGTTCGGCATCGCTGAGAAGAACAAATCTCTCCGATGGAACGCTGAAGAAGACGACTCCTCTCATTGAACAATACGAACAGTTGCACTTCCAAGATACTACGCTGCTCGGCGCTTCGATCTGCCATCTCACTCTGCCGCAGTGGCATCCGCCCGTATGCACTTTTCGTTCTGAACTCATATCTGTTTTTTTTTTTTTACAATCAAACTCACAACTTGTTGTTTTATTTAGGCAAAACCCATACGAAGACTCTTGTATTGTATCACTTTTATTCAAGAAGCCCCTACTCCAAACTTATTTATGTTCGGGTCCCTTTATTTGACAAAACTTAAAATTTCACACCCTTCAATGAATGGAAATTGGAATTTGTGTCTCACTCTCCGTTAAAGAGAGTGAGAGCATGTGTGCAAGCAACAAGTCAACAATTTTGTGCCAACATGGATATTGACCAAAATATATTAATACATAAACATTTCTCTTTAAAAAGTATATACACATCTGTCAATTTTATCAGTTTTACAAAAGATTAATTTTTAAATTATTTATTATTTAAACTCTGAATGATCAGTTGATAATTTAATTAAAAATACCATACAAATACTTATCTTAATTAACCTCAAAGATAATTAATACTCCCTCCGTTCTTTATTAGTTGTTCATTTAGCTAATATTAAACATATCAAGATAATGCTCCTTTTGTCTTAAATTATAAAGAAAAATATTAATATAGCCCTATTAGTTAATAAATGCTTTTTAAATGAAAACATGGAGTCATTTATTAGGGATGGATAAATTTAGAAGATAATAGCTAAAATCACATTGAAATTCTAAATGGACAATTAATTAGAGATAAATATTGCTAAATGGACAACTAAAAAAGAACGGAGGGAGTAGTACTAATTTCTAACAAAGAGCAGGGGAATTAAATGGTAATAATAATCCAAACACTTAAACTTTTGAATGTTGGATGAACAGAACGTATTAGCAATCCCTTGTTACCAAGATTGAATGAACATAACATATTGTTAACTTTGATTGTAGATCCATCTTCTTAGAAACCATTTCCCACAACCACCAACTGAACCCTAAAGCTTCTCAGATTCCCATCAACTAATAACAACTCAAACAATAAGGGAAATAAAATCAACAAACACCGGATTTCACATATACAACACCCTCTTCTTCCCTCTTCTCTATTCGCCGGAGTAGTTCATCCAAGGATACCATGCCAGTTCCACGTCAGTTCAGCAGTTCACTCCCACCTAATTTGCACATAAAAATGTCTTTGTACTGCTAGATCTGACGCATGTGTGTTTCTCTCTTATCTTCATCCACTCCCTCTCCAATTCACTCAACAGTTCTTATCTCTCTAAGTGGACTGTAATACCCCAAAATATTTTAAGATAATTACGTCGTGCCACGTGTCGTGATTTCCGATAAATTAATTAAAGAGAATTTAATTTAATTATATCGGAAATTCAAGAATAAAATCTAATGAGTCAATTAGCGGGATTTAAGGAGTTAATGTTGAAAATTTGGATGTGGAGGTATTTTGGGGCTAAATTGCAAATTATGCAAAGTTTAGGGGCTAAAGTGCAAATTAGCCAATTAAGCCCGAAAATAGAGATTTGAGGATTTTTGATGGAAATATGTATTTTTGAGTTAGTATTATTTATTTGGAGATAAATAATACGTAGTTGAATTAATAGAAAGATTAATTGATTTCGATTTGGACTAAATTGTAAGTTTTGAAAAGTTTCAAGGACCAAATGGCAAGTTAGCCATTATATATATAATTCATACCTTCAGATGAAGGTTACAGAACCTTCATCTTCTTTTTCCTTTCTCTCGTTCTAAACGGCGATACCGTATCGTTTCCGTCGCTCGATTCCGTTTCTCGTCCGTTTCCGACGTTCTATAACTCCAAACGATCGTATTTCGACGGGTAATCACGGTAAGCTTGACGTTTTACCGTTTCGTTGATTATATTTTAAGTTATATCGATTCAAAGTTTTAGGCCACGAAACGATTTTATCGTTTTATCGAGTTTAGGATTGATATATAGCGTTTTGAGCTTAGAATACGCGTTTTGGTTGAGTTTGGAGCGTTTTTGCGTATATAGCAGGTCGGGAACCCCGGAAATCGATTCCGGGGGATCGTGCACGACAGTACACGATCGTGTACTGTGGTACACGAACGTGTACTGTGGTACACGAACGTGTACTAAAGTACACGAACGTGTACCATCATATGGTACACGAACGTGTACCAAGGTACACGAACGTGTACCTCCCTGCACGAGCGTGCACCCTCCGATTCTCGCACCTTGAGTCTTCGTACTTCGACTGAATTAATGGAATTCACGTATTGAATCAGAAATCGAATAGTAGTTAACCTAATGAGGTTATAAGAAGATTGAATTGGGAGTAACTTACGATCCATAAACGAGTTTGATATCGTTTAATGGGATATGCGTGAGAAGCACGACGATTAATAAGAGTTCAATGTGTCGAGTCTCGAGTCTAGAGTCAATCTTAGAATAGGATTCTGATGTGAGTCAAATGTTTTAAAATTGTTTTAGATCCAGCGAGGCAAGAAGGAGCTGGACCAGGAGCTCGGGAAGCTTGATGTTTCTAAAGCCCCGACGTATTTTTGGATAAGCGTTTTCTGTGAGTTTATACGATTTGCTTTTAAAGTATTTAATTAAGCAATTATTTTATATTGCCTTATATTTGAATTGCATGATTTATATATTAAATCTTTAAGTGAGTTGCACGTATGCTTGATTTGAAACCAGTATTGATCCGATGGAACGTGCTACCTATTGAGCGGCAATAGGACTGTGTGATCACCAGTTTTGATTTGATACAGCTGTGAATATGATTAAGTATATGAGTTCTGAAGGTAGATGTATGATTGTGATACGAGAGTGAACTCGGTTACAGTGTAACCTGAGCCCCGTATCTAGTGGGTTAGACCCACCACTGGGATTAAGAGAAGTGTCGCGACTGACGTGGTAGAGTGTGAATACTCCCGGGTCGGATTATTGGATAAGTCTTCCTCTGAATATATACGGTTAACATATTTGAGGATTAGGGTTTCAATCGGATCTTGTACTTGGCTACATATGATTGATTACGACTTTATGTTTTATTTGAATACTTATCAGTAAATGTATGAACTCACTCAGTATATCCCAATATACTGACCCCTCACAGATTTCCTTTCAGGATAAAGACGCTTTGAAGCAACGGACTTCTATCCTACTTCCAGAAGTCTGTATTTTTGAGTATGTAAAGAAACAGTACTTTACTCTTAGAGCTGCAGTAGATAAGTGTTTTGTAAGTCAGCTTGTATGTATAGTTTTCTGTAAATATAACTTTAACGTTTTAAAGTTTTAAACGTTTTACGCTTGCTGCGTTATATATATTGTGACTGCCAGAGGATATGTGTACCTGGCATGTGTGCTTCTGCATGACACGTGTTTGCTTATGTCATGCATGACGTTTATGTTTCGCAAAAAAAAAATTATTTTACGTTTTTAGGCTTGCTACGGGTTTCGGAGCAACCACTCCCATTCCCTAGCGCCGGTCTCGGCTCTGAAATTGGGTCGTGACAAAGTTGGTATCAGAGCATGGTCCAGTTACCATTGCTTATGTTAGAAGAGTGATTGATTTTCCTAGGATTCTACTGCAGCACATAGGACTCAAGTCTTGTCTTTGTTACGTATTCGTTTGATTTTCAAACTTTCAGCTTTCCCTCTAGGTTGTGAGTCTGTCTTACGTGTGTGTTCATATGTGAAGAGATGCGCGTTTATTACGGTATGCGTTTGCGATAATATGCGGTTATGTGGCTAAGTAACGCTGTTTGTCTTGGTCAGGATGTCTGACCAACGACAAGAAGTAGAGCGAGCTGCCGCTGCAGCACGAAATGTTATAGAAGGGGCGCATGACGTCCATCCAGAAGCTCAAGATGAGTCTTCTGTTCACGGAGGAGGTGGTGGCCAAGAGGCCCAGGCGCAGGCACCTGGAGTGCAAGCGCAAGCCCAGCAACCTAATGTTGTGGGTTTTGATCTGAATCAGTTTCTTACGGGAATTGCGGCTATGCAAGCTAATCAGGCTGAGGTGCAGAATATGCATCGTGAGCAACTACAGCAGCAACAGTTGCGTAATGTGGCTTTCACTGACCGAGATATCGTATTGGCTTATATGCGTCTCAAACCAACTAAGTTTGACAGTACAGGCGATGCTCTCGATTTCCTCGAAGAAGTAGAACGTAATGCTCGACGCCTGCAAGCTAATGAGAGACAGACCATCATTATGGTGGAAATGTCATTGAAAGGACCTGCGAAAGATTGGTTTCAGCAGTATATTCAGCCAACCATGGATACTATGACCTGGGCTGAATTTGCAAACCACTTTAGGGAGTACTTTTTACCATATGCGGTGACGGAGAATTATCGTAGTCAGTGGTTGACCCTTAGTAGAGGCAATCGGTCTGTGCAGGAGTATGTGACGGAGTTCACCAGAGTGAGTAGGTTTGCACCAGACCTGACTACAGACCCTGTTAGAGTGAACTCAAGGTTTGTAGAGGGTCTAGGAGCTGAATTTGTGAGTCTGACGTCTGATATCGGAAGAACCCTAGTGCATTTGATTGATAGCGCTAGGCAAATGGAAGTTTCTTTGATCCGTTTTGGAAGAATTCCTGACCCTTCCAATGTTGCACCTGTGAGAGATAATACGTTTCGTAGCGTACAGAGTGCGCCTACTCAGTCATATGTTGGGAATTATTCTCGATACACACAACGTCAGCGAGAACGCAAAAGACCTCGACGCGGAACACGAGTTAGTACCTCAGGCACCGGATTTAGTGCCAGATCGATGAGTGACATGGGAGGCGGAGTTCCTTTATGTCTGAACTGTAATAGGAGGCACTATGGCGCGTGTTACACTGCTAATGGAGCATGTTTTAACTGTGGTCAACGAGGTCACTTTGCTAGAGATTGTCCAAGGCAGATGCCCCAAGGTTCGATGACTACTGTAGTACAGCCTTCCTATCAGCAGCAGAGAACTGCGCAGCAGATAGCGTCAGGATATGATCAAACAGGAAGTACCTTTACTGGCCAGAGAGGCCGTGGTTATGCGAATCGAGGAGGCAGAAATGGCGGAGGTCGTGGTACTGGCCAGACTTCGCAGGCTGGCGGGAGTCAAGCTAGGGTCTTTGCACTGAATCCTCAGGAGGCTCAGGCTTCCAATGCGGTGGTGCAAGGTACCTTTTCTATCGCTTCTCAAGACACATTAGTTTTATTTGATCCGGGCGCTACACATTCGTTTGTTTCGCCTAGTTTCGCTAGTAAGTTAGGAGTACAACCAGCGTATCTTAGGAATCCCTTATCTGTAGCTACTCCAGTTGGAGAAAGTGTGGAAGTTAGTATCGTTTATCCGTCTTGTCCTGTGAAAGTTCAAGGACGAGATTTGTTAGTCGACTTAATTTTACTCGAGGTATTAGCTTTTGACGTCATTCTAGGAATGGATTGGCTAGCTCAGCACTATGCCAACGTGGATTGTCGGAAGAAGACGGTGACGTTTAACACGCCCGGAATTGAAGCGGTTTCAATTCGGGGTGATAAGATGGAATCTTCTACGAGTATTATTTCAGCTATTAAAGCTTGTAGTATGTTGAAGAAGGGACGTCAAGGATTCTTAGCGGTAGTACGAGACGTGGAGAAGAAAAGTGTAAATTTAAGTGATGTGCCAGTTGTGTCGGAATATCCAGACGTTTTTCCAGAGGAATTACCTGGATTACCTCCAGATCGCGAGATTGAATTTTGTATCGAATTGGCTCCTGGCACGAAGCCGATATCGATACCTCCTTATCGAATGGCGCCAGCAGAGCTCAAAGAGCTTAAGGATCAGCTAGAAGAATTGTTTGATCGTGGTTTCATCAGACCGAGTGTATCCCCGTGGGGTGCACCAGTGTTGTTCGTGAAAAAGAAGGATGGATCGCTTCGACTATGTATCGATTATCGACAGCTGAATAAGGTGACGATCAAGAATAAATATCCGTTACCTAGAATCGACGATTTGTTCGACCAGTTACAAGGAGCGAAGTTTTTCTCCAAGATTGACCTGAGATCAGGCTATCATCAACTAAAGATTCGCGATGATGATATTCAGAAGACTGCCTTTCGAACTCGATATGGACATTACGAATTTCTCGTTATGTCATTCGGATTAACGAATGCGCCAGCAGCCTTCATGGATTTGATGAATAGGATATTCAAACCGTACTTGGATCAGTTCGTGATCGTGTTTATCGACGACATTTTAATCTATTCACGTTCAGAAGAAGAGCACGCTCAACATCTGCGGATAGTACTACAGACGCTAAGAGAGCATCAGCTTTACGCCAAATTCTCTAAATGTGAATTTTGGCTAACGGAAGTGGCTTTCTTAGGTCATGTGGTTTCACAAAGCGGCATTAAGGTTGATCCAAAGAAAATTGAAGCTGTGATAGAATGGAAACGGCCTGAATCAGTTACGGAAATTAGAAGTTTCCTTGGTTTAGCGGGATATTACAGACGATTCGTACAGGACTTTTCGAAGATCGCTGTACCTTTGACGAAGCTAACTCAAAAGAACGCGAAATTCAACTGGACGGACCAGTGTGAACTCAGTTTTCTGAAACTGAAAAAGTGTCTGACAACGGCACCAGTCTTAGCATTACCAGAAGGAACGGAAGGATTCACAGTTTACTGTGACGCGTCAAGAGTTGGACTAGGATGTGTCCTTATGCAACACGGTCGAGTGATTGCATACGCTTCGCGACAGCTCAAGAAGCACGAAACGAACTATCCGACGCATGATCTAGAATTAGCGGCGGTAATCTTCGCGCTAAAGATCTGGAGACATTATTTATACGGTGCTACGTGCGAGATCTTTACAGATCATAAGAGTCTCAAGTACATTTTTGACCAACGAGAGTTAAACCTCAGACAGCGGAGATGGATGGAGTTACTGAAAGATTACGACTGCACGATACAATACCATCCAGGCAAGGCCAACGTAGTGGCAGATGCCTTAAGCAGAAAGTCAGCTGGAAGTCTCGCGCACGTTACAACAACATGGCGGAGGCCATTAATCAACGAGATACATACGATGTTTAGCCAAGGAGTGGAGTTCGAAATCTCATCTCTCGGAAACCTAATGGCTCAGTTAACGATACGATCGACGTTGATAGACCAGATCAAGGAGTTACAAGCAGACGACCCTCAATTGAAGCATCTAATTGAGGAAGTTCAACAAGGAAAGAGTCAAGATTTCAGTATCGTCAACGGAATCTTGAAATACGGCAGTCGAATGTGCGTTCCAGATGCGGAAGACTTAAGACAAAAGATCATGGAGGAAACTCATGGAACGATCTATAGCGTTCATCCTGGTTCCACGAAGATGTACCACGACATCAAATCAACGTATTGGTGGAGCGGAATGAAGAAAGACATCGCAGAGTTCGTGGCGAAATGCCCGACTTGTCAGCAAGTCAAATTGGAGCATCAGCGACCTTACGGATTTCTTCAGCCGTTACCCATCCCGGAGTGGAAGTGGGAGCAGATCACGATGGATTTCGTAATCGGTTTACCCAAGACGCAAAAAGGGTTCGACTCTATTTGGGTAATTGTGGATCGTTTGACGAAGTCAGCACACTTCATACCTATCAAGACGACTTATTCTGCAGCAAAGTTAGCAGAGATCTACATCGATAAGATCGTGAGCCTACACGGAGTTCCCGTGTCAATCGTTTCAGATAGAGGTTCCGTATTTACCTCTCATTTCTGGAAAAGCTTACAAGACGCGTTAGGAACGCGATTAAATTTCAGCACTGCGTTTCACCCTCAGACGGATGGACAGTCTGAGCGAACGATTCAAACGCTAGAAGATATGCTTCGACTTTGCGTATTAGACTTCGGAGGTAGCTGGGATACGTACCTACCTCTAGTCGAATTCGCTTACAACAACAGTTATCATTCGAGCATCGAGATGGCTCCATACGAAGCATTGTACGGGCGAAAGTGTCGATCTCCTATCTGTTGGGACGAAGTCGGTGAACGAAAGCTCACTGGAACAGAGATCATCCAGATTACGTCAGAAAAAGTACCATTGATAAAGCAGCATTTGAATACTGCTTCCAGTCGACAGAAGAGTTATGCGGACCCCAAGAGGAAGGATATCGAATTTCAGCTCGGAGACTACGTGTTTCTCAAAGTATCACCGATGAAGGGAGTAATTCGTTTCGGAAAGAAGGGAAAATTGGCTCCGAGGTATGTCGGACCATATCAGATCGTGGAGCGTATAGGCTCAGTTGCCTATAAGCTAGACTTGCCACAGGAGATGTCGCAAGTTCATCCGGTCTTCCATATTTCCATGCTTCGGAAGTATGTACCAGACCCTTCTCGAATAATTCAACCACAAGTGGTGGACGTGAGCGAGGAACTAACTTACGAAGAACGGCCAGTGCAGATTGTCGATACGCAGATACGACAATTGCGGACAAAAAGAATTCCGATGGTGAAAGTTCTATGGAGGAGTCAATCCATAGAAGAGTGCACGTGGGAGACAGAAGAGGATATGAGGCAGAAATATCCATATCTGTTTACTCAAGGTACGTGGCTAATTTTAAATTCGAGGACGAATTTATTTTAAGGGGGGGTGAATGTAATACCCCAAAATATTTTAAGATAATTACGTCGTGCCACGTGTCGTGATTTCCGATAAATTAATTAAAGAGAATTTAATTTAATTATATCGGAAATTCAAGAATAAAATCTAATGAGTCAATTAGCGGGATTTAAGGAGTTAATGTTGAAAATTTGGATGTGGAGGTATTTTGGGGCTAAATTGCAAATTATGCAAAGTTTAGGGGCTAAAGTGCAAATTAGCCAATTAAGCCCGAAAATAGAGATTTGAGGATTTTTGATGGAAATATGTATTTTTGAGTTAGTATTATTTATTTGGAGATAAATAATACGTAGTTGAATTAATAGAAAGATTAATTGATTTCGATTTGGACTAAATTGTAAGTTTTGAAAAGTTTCAAGGACCAAATGGCAAGTTAGCCATTATATATATAATTCATACCTTCAGATGAAGGTTACAGAACCTTCATCTTCTTTTTCCTTTCTCTCGTTCTAAACGGCGATACCGTATCGTTTCCGTCGCTCGATTCCGTTTCTCGTCCGTTTCCGACGTTCTATAACTCCAAACGATCGTATTTCGACGGGTAATCACGGTAAGCTTGACGTTTTACCGTTTCGTTGATTATATTTTAAGTTATATCGATTCAAAGTTTTAGGCCACGAAACGATTTTATCGTTTTATCGAGTTTAGGATTGATATATAGCGTTTTGAGCTTAGAATACGCGTTTTGGTTGAGTTTGGAGCGTTTTTGCGTATATAGCAGGTCGGGAACCCCGGAAATCGATTCCGGGGGATCGTGCACGACAGTACACGATCGTGTACTGTGGTACACGAACGTGTACTGTGGTACACGAACGTGTACTAAAGTACACGAACGTGTACCATCATATGGTACACGAACGTGTACCAAGGTACACGAACGTGTACCTCCCTGCACGAGCGTGCACCCTCCGATTCTCGCACCTTGAGTCTTCGTACTTCGACTGAATTAATGGAATTCACGTATTGAATCAGAAATCGAATAGTAGTTAACCTAATGAGGTTATAAGAAGATTGAATTGGGAGTAACTTACGATCCATAAACGAGTTTGATATCGTTTAATGGGATATGCGTGAGAAGCACGACGATTAATAAGAGTTCAATGTGTCGAGTCTCGAGTCTAGAGTCAATCTTAGAATAGGATTCTGATGTGAGTCAAATGTTTTAAAATTGTTTTAGATCCAGCGAGGCAAGAAGGAGCTGGACCAGGAGCTCGGGAAGCTTGATGTTTCTAAAGCCCCGACGTATTTTTGGATAAGCGTTTTCTGTGAGTTTATACGATTTGCTTTTAAAGTATTTAATTAAGCAATTATTTTATATTGCCTTATATTTGAATTGCATGATTTATATATTAAATCTTTAAGTGAGTTGCACGTATGCTTGATTTGAAACCAGTATTGATCCGATGGAACGTGCTACCTATTGAGCGGCAATAGGACTGTGTGATCACCAGTTTTGATTTGATACAGCTGTGAATATGATTAAGTATATGAGTTCTGAAGGTAGATGTATGATTGTGATACGAGAGTGAACTCGGTTACAGTGTAACCTGAGCCCCGTATCTAGTGGGTTAGACCCACCACTGGGATTAAGAGAAGTGTCGCGACTGACGTGGTAGAGTGTGAATACTCCCGGGTCGGATTATTGGATAAGTCTTCCTCTGAATATATACGGTTAACATATTTGAGGATTAGGGTTTCAATCGGATCTTGTACTTGGCTACATATGATTGATTACGACTTTATGTTTTATTTGAATACTTATCAGTAAATGTATGAACTCACTCAGTATATCCCAATATACTGACCCCTCACAGATTTCCTTTCAGGATAAAGACGCTTTGAAGCAACGGACTTCTATCCTACTTCCAGAAGTCTGTATTTTTGAGTATGTAAAGAAACAGTACTTTACTCTTAGAGCTGCAGTAGATAAGTGTTTTGTAAGTCAGCTTGTATGTATAGTTTTCTGTAAATATAACTTTAACGTTTTAAAGTTTTAAACGTTTTACGCTTGCTGCGTTATATATATTGTGACTGCCAGAGGATATGTGTACCTGGCATGTGTGCTTCTGCATGACACGTGTTTGCTTATGTCATGCATGACGTTTATGTTTCGCAAAAAAAAATTATTTTACGTTTTTAGGCTTGCTACGGGTTTCGGAGCAACCACTCCCATTCCCTAGCGCCGGTCTCGGCTCTGAAATTGGGTCGTGACATGGACTCTCCTCAAATCAGAGCTAAACGGGTTAGAATGACAATGGAAGAGGCGGAGGCGGCGGAGAGTAAACAACAATGGTAGAGACGGAGGCGGCGGAGAGCAAACAACAATGGTAGAGGCGGCGAAGAGTGATGGTCGGAGGCAGAAGCCGCAGGGAGCGACAGTCGGAGGCAGCAGAACCGCCGAAATTGGATTGTTTTCAAGCACCATCGTAGAATCAACGTCCATTGCAAAATTACTCTTTAATCGAAAACTTAATTTCAGTTTACTTTTCAGTTTGTGATAAAACTGATGTGAGTTGTTTGCCATGAAAAATGTGATGTTTTAAATTTTGTTTTTCAGAGAAAAAGTTTTAATTAGTGAGAGAAAAGAGAGATAAGAATAATATCATGGGAGACTAAATGGCAGGCAGTGGCGGAACGAGGGAGGGTCGAAGAGGGTCGGCCGACCCTCCCTCGCCGGAGAATACAAGGGACCGGTGCTATTCCATCACTGGTCCCCTTTAACTTCGACCCTCAGCAGATCGAAGATCTGCTGGTTATCATCTCAGACCAGTTGCAGCGGCGCTGCAACTTGTCCTTTTTTAGGTTTTTAATGGGCCGAACGACATGTCGTGTCGTTCAGCCCAGTTTTAATTTATTTTTTTTCAAGTCGTTTGGAACATATCCAAACTACATGCCGTTTGGATTTCACGCAGAAACAGAAAGACACAAGTCTGTTTCTGTTTCAAACGCACAAAGCTGAATATTCATAATCAACCCCTCATTTTCTTCACTTTTTCTCTTTTGTTTAAAACCCTAATTATTAAATTGAATCTCTTTCACTCAATTAATCACTCTATACCATTTAATTATTGAAACCCATCATTATTTCTACTCAACAATCAAAGGTATTGTGATTTTAACCTAATTTTTTATATTCTTTGTAATTAATTTAATTTTTTATATTATCTAACATTAATTTTAAATTATATCTTTTTAGGTTATGTAAATTGATTTAGCAATGTTAAGTAGTAGGTTATTTTAATTTGAAATTTCGACCCCCCTAATTTACCCTCCTGGTTCCGCCACTGATGACAGGTGGAATTCTTTTCTTTAAAAACTGCTCTGTTAATCTATCTATACTATATATAAAAGCACGGATGGAGGGCAGGCAAATTTACTGAATAATCCTTTTCAGTTTACTACTAAATAAAGATTTTATAGTCATGAACTAATTAGTTATTTAATTAATCACTATTGTAATTAAAGTCCTAATTAAAATAGATAGCTAAATTGTTTCCAGTTTAATTTTTAGTATGTAAAAAATATCTAAATTGTCTCCAAATTAGTAGGAATACCTATCTTTTAGTTTGATTGAATTACAAAATTAAAACACTGTATTTGGTCAATATATTATTATTTAAATTTCTATCTTATATTTTTAAAGATATTATTAATAAAATTAAGTTAATTATTTAATTATGGTTATTATGAAATCAAAAGAAGAATAAATTCAGTATGGAAAAAAAATTTAATAACTGAATATATTATATTTACTTTTACTATTAATTATAAATAAAAAATTGATATAATTATAATTAATTTACTAATATGTTTATTGAGGAGTTATGTTACGAGCTACGTGCATAGCACGTAATGCGAAACTAGTTAATAGAGAAGGAGAGTGAGATAAAAACACCAATTTCCGTCCATCGGAGGGTATAAAAATTAGATATTGCCAAGTAAAGGGACTTGGACGTGAACAAGTTTAGAATAAGGGCTTTCTGAACAAAAATGATATAATATAAGGGTCTTCGTATGGGTTTTGCCTTTTGTTTATAGTGCTACAGTTTTACCAAAAGTATAAACGAACAACTTAAAATATTGAAGAGGAGTTTATTTATTTTGAAGGTAAATATTGGGGATGTATTTGTATCTTTTACTCAAAATTAAATTGTGAGAGAAGCCCATAAAACAAATCTTGTCGATGTCATCTTACTGTGCTGACTTGACACTTGTTTGGATTCTACATAGAAGATTCTATTGTTGAATGATAGCATAGTGTGTATAATTTGTGTAATTGTGGAGGAATTTTTTATGTGCTGTGTATTTATGATTATTAAACTTTTTGTACGAATTTTATGATGCTATAGTGTCCCTGGAAATCTTGAAACATACTAAGCTAAGGTTATCAACAGAACATGCTTTACATTTACTCGACAAATACACTGTTCATCTATAGACAACAATACGTACATTTAAGTTTCAAAATAATCTACAACTTTAACACTATGGTATGCCGTATGCCTTACATCAATTCCTTGGACTTGAACCAATACCCGTCTGATGATAAGACCTTTCCCAATTTTGACCATCATAATTCTTGATTTCTATATCCCTTAATGTCCCTGAATCTGTACATCTGAATGCAACCGCAACTCTATCCGGATTCGACCGCGGCCTGTAGAATGAAGTTATGCCGCAGACATTACAGAATGGATGCTCTGCTGTGTGTGTTCCGAAACTGTAGAGTAAGGTTCCGTTGGGTGTCGCCGAAAAGTACAAATCTGTCGGACGGAACACTGAAGGAGATGATTCCTCTCATAGAACAGTAAGAACAGTTGCACTTCCAAGCCACGACACTGCTCGGTGCTTCGACTCGCCATCTCACTCTGCCGCAGTGGCATCCGCCCGTATTCACTTTTAGTTCTGAACTCATCTCTGTTGGGAAATCAAATGTTGAATAGCGGTGGTTGTGTGTCTGTAGACTGTAGCCACCTCCAGTTTACTTTTTACGTGAAATGGAGCATCGACACCGTCTAAGTTTGGGAGAGGGACAATCATTAAGTGGAAAATCATAAATTTCATTAAAAATATATATTAAAAATAGGCTAATTACATATTAAATTACTTTTTTTAATTTTATTTTTCAATTATCATATAAAATCAATACCTTTCAATTCTATGACCATTTTAATATCCGATGATTTTAAGCTGACTAGACAAATAAAAAGTGATGTGGCAAAACACGTCGGATTCCACATATAAAGGTTGAATGAAAGAGTCCACATAGATATGGAAACAATTTAAAAATCATTGCACCGAGAAGAGGCAGACAGTAAAACATATATAAAAATAGATTTCATATATATTTGCCAGTTTTCAAAATTTAAAAAAAATATTATAATTTAATATATAATTAGTTATGATAAATAAAATAACAGTATAATTCCTCCTGATAGTATATGAAATGAAAAATATTCAGAAGCAGTTTACTTTATCATTTAGGGTAAACATTAGGGATATATTTATATCTTTTTCCAAATGAGCATTATAAATGGCAATAGATATATTATATTGGGATGTAAAACTGATACATTCAAATTAATTATATAAAATTAAACAAAACTATCAAATTGAAATAAATTTATTAGTTTTAAAAGTTTTAAATAAATTTATATAAGTCACAAAGATTTTACCTATTTAAACCATTAGATCTACAACCACGAAATGAAGATCTCATGTTTGATGTAATTGCAATATTTTTACTCGTAAAAGAAACTCGTGATTTTGTGAATACAAATAAGTTCTGTTATCCATTCATTTTGTAACTATCAAACATAAATAAATGAAATTGAAATTTAAGATATGATTTGAATTGATATATTGGAGGAAACTAAGTCAAATAAAAATTATAATTATAATTATCTAAATTTATTGTCTCTCTGTTTAGTGTTCATTAAAAATAGATTGAGGAAAGAATCAAACTAGTTACTTGTATTAAATAATAATTCCAGAGCTTCTCTCGTCTGTTTACCTCTTATATAATTAACAATGGGATAAGAATCAGAAGTACACACAATTAATAAATTTTCAATATAGTCAGCATGTAAAAAATTTACAATGTCTAATTTTTTTCACCAATAAAAATTACTCGTAGAACCTAATAAATTTCATGGAGAAAGTGTACAAAAATTCTGCTACAATATTGTCATGAAAATTGTGATAGTATCATTGTTAAAGAAGTTTTACATTAGATGTCCACTTTTTATTTTTAATTAATATATTAAGTAAAATTATTTTATATTGATCAGAGCATCAAATTTTAAAATTTATGTTGTAGTTGCAAAACACGTTAAACTTTAGGATTATTTTCACAATTTATCGTATTCTATATGATCTATTTTACTATTAGTAATTAGTCATCAAAATAATATATATATCTTCATTTAAAAAATATTTTTTTATTAGCAAAACAAATTGTAAATATACCATGGGCATCTTCCTCAGGCATAATAAGCCTTTTTTAATTTTATTATTTCAAATACACCTTTAAATTTTAAAAACAGTTTAATTATACCTCCAAACAAGCATTAACACCGTTTGGACGAGGGTATAACTAAGCAGATTTAAATAGTTATCAGATTTTTAAAATAAAATATTGAAGAGGAGTTTATTTATTTTGAAGGTAAATATTAGGGATATATTTATATTTTTTCCTCAAAATTAAATTGTGAGAGAAGCCCATAAAACAAATCTTGTCACTCGTTCTGTAGCGTGTTGGCCTTCATTGTGCCACATACTGTTTGTATGGCTACAATTGGTTTCTCTCAAATTTAGCCAAACCCCACTTATGTTCCATATAATGATGCAACTCTTCGTCACTTCAACTTCTCGCTCTCTTCAGGTTAGTTTAGTCGAACTGTTTTGAGTTTCTTACTCTTTTTATCCGTTGATTTTCATGTTCCGATTGCTCCTTTTCTTTTGCGGGTTGGTTCGTTTTGTTTTTATTCCTAGCTGAGTATATTTCTCGTGTTTTTTGGGTCAAGCTTGTCCATGTCATCTTACTGTGCTGACTTGATACTTGGCTAGATTCTGTATAGATGATTTTATTGTTGATTGATTGAATAGTGTGTAATTGTGAAGGGATTTTTAATATGCTGTGTGGTTTATGATTATTGAAGTGTTTGTAAGCATTTTATGATGCTCTAGTTCTTGGAATTCTTGCAACATACTGAGCTAAGATTGTTTCAGAGCTAGATGCTAAAATTAGAAGAAAAAAAACTGTAAGTTTTTAGGCAGAATTTGTAGAAAAATGTTCCACAACTTATCTTACTTAAAAACCCCCTAATCTGAAATGGACTTGCTATGTAATATAACTCAATGACTGTATTATAGTATGCTTCTAAAATAAGAGTTCTCTTGGTATTCTCTTCTCTTAAGATTTTTTTTCACTCGAGTGCGCACAGTACAGTAGTTGACCCTGAAATCATGTGGTGGTTGTATTTTGTGTAGCTTTGAGCTGTTGTAAGGGAAATGCTGGCTGGTTTCATATCATTCTTCTATTGATCTTTCCCATGGCACTTCAAGCAAACAAGGTTTCTGGCAGAACTTTTGTGAGTCCGAGGACAAGTACCTCTAGATCCTATGGAGCTATATGCTCTTTTGCAAAGTCAATGCCACAATGTAAGCTACAGTCTCAAGATCATGGAATTGAGTTGCGGCAACTGAGCAGTGCTCATCTCTTGACAGCAAAATTAGGTTCTGGTGATAATTTGTGGGGAATACATGTGCAGTCAGTTAGTCACATTGCCTTTCGGAGGTCATCCACATTGTGCCATTCCACACGAAGTCCTGGGACTGAGGAGAAAGAACGTGTTAGATCTTATGGTGATTGTTCTGATACCAGGTCACATTTTTAAATAGTGTTTGTAATTTTTACTTTTCAACTTCCATTCAACATCAAACATTTTTCCATTTAAATGATTGGACTTTCTTTTTAAAATTCATGCACACTATACTTCTTTTTTTGTTTATATTTCATAAGGGGGAGTTGATTTCTTCTTGTTGCATGAAAGGATGCACTGATATGAATTCTGGGAAATATCAGTGTCCTATGGTCTATCCCACCAGACAACCAATATTGAAACAGAATTCCCGACCTTCTAGGCATTTGGTACATGATGGACCGTTGAAATTGTGTTGTCACTTCTTATGATCTAATGGTAAGGGGTCATTAGGTTCAATATAGTGTCGAGGTTTAAATTCTACCATTGTGGAAATACAGAAATGAATCTGTTTCTCTGTTAACATAGAACAGTAGGGTTGAATGCTGATGAAATAGAAATTGTGTAACTGCTTTTGCAAGCTGAAGCATATTAATTAAGCACATATGTGCACATCCCTGTGGGCATTTGTGGAGTAAATGAACATATGTCTTTTGTCAATCTTAATACTTGAAGTGGATTTGCCATCGCCTATCACAAAGAGCATGTATGCTGATTTTAAGACATTAATATATCATAAACTATATAAATTTGAGAAGCGCCATTTTAATGTTTCAGTCCTTTTCTACTTTTAGAAATAAATGATATTTCATGATTTGGTTTTATGACACTAACTGTTATAAATCTTGAGACGATAATCTTGAGTGATATACGTACAATTGTTAGATATGTGATGTTTCATTCTAATTTGAAGAAAATGATGCAAAAAGAGATTTAAGTTTTGTAGTTTTCCATGATTTCATCTTTAACATGGTTGTCATTGGTCTATGCATCGGTGCTTCTTGCTTGTTGATATGCAATTCTTTTCATATCCTGTTGATATTCTACTCCTTGCACATCCATGTATGCATCTGTTGACTATGTGGGGAATTTCTTTGAACTCAAAGTACAAATGGTATTGTCAGTGCACAAATTAGAGAAGAAGATGAATGCTCAGTTGCGTCTGGGACAATTCTTCACCCAAATCAGGGATTAGCTGAAGCTTGCAAGTTTGTGTACAATGATGCAAAGTTTGTAAATGAAAGAGCTCGTCACGACATGATCTTGATCTCACGGTAAATTACTTGCTTCATGTTCTCCTTATCATATATGATTAGATTGTAATGATTTTCAGTCATCTCCTACCTTTATAATAGCCTATACAAGATAAAAAAGCAAACGTTTTTGAAGCTAGAATAGTGCAGAAGTCAAAGCCACACCCTAACAGAAATTTTCTATTAGGCTGTGGCTTAAAGTAATGGATTAACAATAACTTGGTTCTTTTCATATTTTTTATATTTGGTGTCTCTAATTATTTTGGAAGTTTTCCCCAAGGAGATTTTTATTCACGGTTTTTCCAATTTCGTTTTCAGTGGAATTATGAGACTGGATGCCCGTGCACGCAAAGATATTGCTATTATTAGCTCAGGCTTTCTTAAACTCGATGGTAAATTCCTTTTTTCTTCTTCCTCCATAAATGACATATTTACAAGGAATTTGAAATACTATATTACCTTTACTGTTGCTATCTAGACACTAGAGTGGAATAATTCCCAATTTTGTGCGATGGAGAATGTCATATGGGCAATGAGTTCCCGATGAAAGCTTTTGTAATTTTTCTTTTCCTTTTATACTCTCGGAGAGTAGGATGAGCTATGTTTTCTAAAAAAGGAAATTTCCATTTAATTTTTAGAAAAAAAGAGTAATGTATGGTAAAAGTTTTAAAGTAAAGGAAAATAAGATAAGGTTATTATTAATTCTTACCCAACTCTTCAAAACTTTTGCCTCCTAATAGTTTTTTCATTCCAAACATGGGTTGAAAGCTACAACTTTCTGAAACCCTCCTCAACCCTCAATCTGAAAAGGCTGGAAGTAGACCGTAAACCTTAAGCTATTAACACAATGGATGGGGAGACTATATTGTGAAACTGGAAAGAAAAAAAGAATTTAACCTTCTATATATGATGTTTAAATCCCTAATTGTTTCAGGATGTCTTTATTCTAATTTTTTTTATTTCCGTATCGTTTTTCTCCCTGGTAGCTCGAGCAAGACAGGACACGGAGAAAATTGATCGCAATGTGAAGAAAAAAGCCGAGCGTCTTCATCGTCTTGCAGAAGTATGTACATGGGAAAATAAGGTTTTAAAAAAAAAACAGTTGTACCTATTATTATTTAATGGTTATTTTTATCTTCCTGCAGATTTTAAAGGAAAGAGCTGAGTCTAGACTAAAAACTGCTGCTGATAAGCATTGGAGTGATGGAGCTTTAGAGGTACTGTACCAGCGTCTTTTCTGCTTCACGGTCTTTCATAATTGCTTCGTATAGTGATTAGTGAATATGGATCTAGAAGAAAATGTCCGGTATAAAAAATATTATTAAATGTCTCTGCATTTAATGGTGTTCGTATTTTAGACAGTTAAGTTATCTTCTACTTTTGATTCAAGTGTTAAAAAAATTCAATCTTGAGTACGAAATATATAGAAGAATGTCAGGTTGTGCTCTTCATTAGTAGCTGCTTTTAACTCTCTCGTATCATTTAAGCACAGCGATAACATTATTTTATCCCTTGACGTTGTTAAGTGACGTATTGTTTCAGGACTATTTTGGTTGTTTGCTAGCTGTATCTCCATGTAACACATGCAATGTTGCCATTTGTGTTTTCAAATTTGTTGCTCTTATGGTCATATATGCATGAAACACAGAAGTTCATATGGATCGGGCAGAGAAATAGGGAGGGAAGATATTAGCTTTCAAAAGATTGAGTAAATGATGAAATAAGCAAATAAATGGCCAGATTGGAGTCAAATCGGGAAAAGTAATCCTTTAATATGTTGTTTATATCCTTGGTCAGCTTTTCTGTTGGATATGTTTGTTTTATGTGCTCTGAAAAATTAAACCTTGTATGTGGTGTGGACGTCAAATATGATATATGTTGATAGAACCTTCGTAATTTTTTCAGGCAGATATACGCCGTGCTGACTTACGTGCCAAGCAACGAGCAATGGAAGATGCCCTAATGGCTTTGGAGGTGAGTTTCTTTCCTGTAGGCGTGCTTGTAAACATAACTTCATTTCACTTCTTTATTCTCTACATTGGATGACTTACCTGTAGTATTGCTGTTAATTTGTTACTACTATATGTTTGTTTTTCTTATATTGTCAACTTGCCTCTTGGCAAAAGACTATTTACAAATATTAAATGATGTTCTGCGTGCAGTTTGTCAAGAATATCCATGATTTGATGGTGAGCAAAACGTACAGCTTGTAAGTTTGTTTTCAAATGACTCGTCTCCCTTGTCTCTTTCTTTTGTTTAATCAATATTTGAACTCTCCCCTGATTTATGTAAAATTCTTCAACCCTGAACCCACTAATTTCTGAGGTTTTATTGGATATCAGCTCTCTGCAGAAGGAAAAAGGTTCAACATCAACTAATGAGTTTCTGGGACGTATTATGCTTGAGAAAAATGGAAGGACTCTGGATTTCTTTCCTGGAGAAATTTCTACAGATCGCATTACTGCTATTCAGGTCCTTATATTAATGGCCAATTTGAATGCAGTTTTCTCCTCCCATTCTCCCGGGAATCATAATTTAACTGTCATTTGAACTGATGAATTGCAGGAAGCTTATTGGGGTATGGCATCTGCATTCTCTGAAGCTGATGGTATTGACTATACTGATCCTGAAGAGGTCTGCCACAGTGTCCTTGGTCCTAAATCTAATTCAATTTACAAATTGATGTTATTATGATCACTATATTTGATTATTGTCCTTTTCATATCTGGACCAGCTTGAGTTGTTAGTTACAACTCTAATAGATCTTGATGCAATGGACGGCAAAAGCAGTGTATCTTTATTGGCAGAATGTTCAAGTTCTCCAGATGTTAATACGAGGTATGGATCTTGCGCACAACTTTCTTTTTCGATGATTCAATGTAATGATACCTGATTTTCACCTACATTTCTTTAAAAAGGAGTAGCAATCTTATTATAGTTCATACTTCTTAGTGTACCTATTTAATGAAATGGATATCGTGGCATTTATAAATTCTTCTTTATATCCCTTGGTGCTTTGGAAAACCAATCCACAGAGTCGCTGCATCATATGATCGTCCATGACTGTTAGTTTGTTCTGTCATTTCCAGTACTATACCTATGTAACCCTTGCCTGCTGGAACTAGAAGTACTAAAAAATGAATCCAATAAATTTTGTTTTGTTTGATCTAGTTCATGAATCCGGTCGTTGCATAAGAATCTCTCAACTCTTTTTTTCCAGTAGACATTACTTCTGTCATCCGAGTGTTTGTAATCACTTCTATTTTGTTGAGCCTGTATCAGAACCGTATTAATGGATGTTAATTGCTGGTATGGAGGTAAGCTTTTTAAGCTGCTTATCATGCTGCTGGATGAATTCTGAAAAAGATGGAAGGATATGAAAATTTTACACATTTAAACTTCTTAATGGTTGTGTCGGTTTAGTCAATAAAATCAAAAACTAAATCATTTTATAAGAGAGAGAAAATCAAACTATACCAAATATTTATATTAAATGTCGGTTTGGTTAACTGAAGTTTATAATTTTCTTCGATTTGGTTTGGTTCAGTTCAATTCATATAGGTTTGGATCAAAATATATATGGTAGCTAAATCTATACATTATTAATTTACTTGCATATTTATTTATTTGTAATTTATGTATATATCAATTATCAAAATGATGTCGTTTTGGAGTTTGGTTTTTCAATTAGTTTGGTTAATCAATCATAAAAGCTAAACCAAAATCGAAAGCCAAACTTTCTACTCATCCACATTCAAATCAATCATGTTTAACTATTTTAATCAAATCAGAATGAACTTAGGTCTGGTATGGATTTGAAAAAGTCTAATTTGGTTTTTGCTCAGTCCTAGATGTATCTGTTCCTGGCTCCTGCATGACTATTTTATTTGGTTAAGTACTGTATTAGTTATTTTTTTCTTATGTCTGGCGCTCAGGCAAGCATTGGCAAATGCATTAGCAGCAGCCCCATCAATGTGGACACTTGGGAATGCAGGCATGGGAGCTCTGCAGGTACTTCACATTTTTATAACAATTAGCAATTCAACACTTTTTATTTCCAATAATGTCAGTCAGAAACGTACACTGGCTCTCCTTGCAGAGACTGGCAGAAGACCGAAACCCGGCAATTGCTGGTGCAGCATCAAGAACTATTTATGAACTGAAGAAACAGTGGGAAATAGAGGAAGGAGATAGCTGGAGGTTCATGATGAATAAAAAATTTGAAGAGAATGATGCAGCTGACCAAGAAGATACAGAATGAGAATTGAGCAGCACATCCATACACTTAACACTGTAGATATGTATTTGTAGACAGTAGGTCTATAAATTACAGGTTTAACCCATTAATCCAACCAGATGTAATGAAAAGGGCCATCATATTTTAGTGGTCCTTTAAATTTATATCCAAGTTATGCTCAAGGATTTAGATCTGCCAGTCTTATTCCAATTTCAGGAATTTATTTGGTGGATTCTACCAGCTCGTTCTTCATGGATCATGTGCAAGAAATTTCCTATGAAATATGTGCTCATATTTGTACCATGTACAAGCATTATGTAAGGCCATTTTGGCTCCTAATTGTTTACAGAGGTGTGTATTTGCTTTATTAAACAAAATTACAAACTTAACAACCATATTTATAAAAAGTAAAGGTGTTTAAGAAATAAATGAATTGGCCCCCTCAGCCTGAAGGGCTGGTTTTGCCCATGGTTTGCTCATGAGAAGCTCCATTATGTGTGTATTAGAGGTTCATAATTATGATACTCCATTCCAATTGTTATCATAAGTTCTAAATATCCAGCATCTACAAACATCCCACATGGTTGCTAATTCCAAATTTGATTCAGTTTAGGTCCACCATTACACCTTTGCATTGTTGATGAGCTCCATTTCATCACCATTTCATTTTCACAAAATTGTAGGCTCCATATCATTCCTTAAGTTAAGCTGCCAAAACTATGAATCTGCAGTGAAACGACTAAAAACTAAACCGTACTGAATCAATAATGATCGATTCTGTTCATTATTAAACTATATTATTCTTAATTTTAGCTTACTTTAGTATTTTTAAAAAGGAAAAATTGCTACTGTATTTCGATAAAACCAAACTGAACCGAACCATACGATAGTAGAGCTCTAACTAAAAGTCCAATGCTGGACCTAAATTCCTTTAAAAGGATAGAAAAAGGAGAACTGAGCCTTGAGAACTTTTGGCACATTGACCCTTAAAATAGTTTAAGAATTGCATTTAGGAGGTTTGTAATGTATAATTAAATTAGGTTAATTAGATTCCTTAATTAGCACTCTGTTAGTCTGTAATCCAGGCATGAACTTTTAAAAAGCAAAAGCAGAAACAAAGGGACCATTAACCCTAATTTGATCCACTTTCCCTCTCTCTTTTCTTCAATCACTTTTTCTTTCCATAATGTCTGCCACTGTTTGACACCTATGTTTCTTCATCATTCTTACCACCTTTGCTTTCCCTTTTATTTTTCAATATACTTACTATCCCAAGTTTCTCCCCCTTTTTTCCTTATAAATATCATTACAAATTGTACATTTTTTTCTTTTTAATTTCAAGTGCATGCATTTGAAAGAAAAAGTTATGATGCTATAACCCCAAAATATTTTATGTATAGTTGATACTATTATACTAGAAATTTAAATGTAGCTCCGTATTATTATTCTGTAACCCACAGTTTTTTTAATTATTACAATAGAAAAGGAAAATCGAATTTAAAACTCTTGAATCGAATATAATGCCTTTAGGAACCACATTTTTTTATGTTCTCTATAGTTTTATGTTTCAAAATGTGGTATTAAGTTTTTCTCCTCTTAAATATATATTTTTTGATTATCCATTTAAAATATCTTTCACTTTATTTGAGCAACTACATACCTTAAGTTCCAAAAAAATTATTAACTAATTTACTTAATGATGATTTCCAAAAAAGTTCTTTTTTAATAAACAACTAGATTAATTTGGTTAAAATAACTATTATTCACACGAATAAATGCTTCTACTTATGTTTATGTTTCAATAATTTTTACTCATAATATTAGATTTTTCATTATGTCTATCTAAACCTCACAAGTCTGTCCAAGCAAAAGGAAAAAAAAACAATAACAATAAGTTAAATTTAACTTACTAAGTTACTATAAGCAATAGTTATAAAATTAGCTAATAAATATAACAGTATATATACAAACATAAAAATAAAACTGCATGCACTGAATTGATAATTTACCAGTTTATAAAATGAAAAGAGAAAAAAGAGAAAAATAATAATTAATAATGTTAAAAACACATGAAAATTTTTACTACTTTTTTTTATATAATTGGAGGGAGGAAGGGCGCTTATGGAAGTAATTGATGCCACGACCTAATAAATTGTTACCCAACGTTTATATCATTTGAACTATAACTCATTGGTTGAAAATTCTTACTAGTTACTAGTTAGTAGTTAGGTAAAATGTCAATTATCTATTATCCTATTTACCTTTCATTCTTGCTAGAAATGGCATCAAAGATGACTAAAGAATCTATCTTAAAGAGGCAAATAAGTAACAAAGCTAATATAAGTAAGAATTTAGAATTAATCAAGAGAGATTAGTTGCTAATTAAAGAGAGCGTCTGTCTTAACAGTGGCACTGCAGGTGGGCCCATCTGTATTTTACAGAAATATGGCCCATCTCCGAAAGAATGTGGGCCATATCTTGCGCGTGTTTCGCCAAAATCAATTAAAGTGGGACACTAATGCCTAAATTGGCTCTGTTTGGATGCAATGATAACATTGTTCTTGCTTTAGTTTTTTTGGTGTATGATTCTAAATTTGAATTTCTGTGATATTTTTAATTTTTTAAATAGGCACATAAATTTGTGAAAAATAGCAAAATTTCTCCCTATACTATAAATAAAAAGGCATGGAATTTTACTTTCACGCGTTTTTAATTTTTTATTGCATAAGATGAGTGATTTATTTATTTTATTACAATAAAAAAGAAGAATCATGTTTGAAATTTACGGCCGAAATATAATATTAATATCACTTGATACTGTAAAATAGAGGGGAACTTTATAATCCAGTGCTTTATTTTCAACAGATTAGTTTTAGTTTCATTTTCTTAAGTAGATTAAGTAGCAAAATATGGATAGCAAAAGAGGATTACATAGAATCCGTAGGTTTTACAACTATGTGACAGGCCAGACTAGAAAGTGTCACCTTTATTATGACATTACATTAGTATATAGAATATAGTTATTCATTATTCAACCCTTAATTTCTAAAGTATTAGTAGATTAATTTCTAAAGTATTATTAGATTCACCAATTGGGCATAAATAATTAGTGCAATGATTATTTGCAATTTTTTTTTAATAATTGAGGAGAAAGGAGCGCTGATGGAAAAAAATAAACCATGACTTTGACAATTTATTACCCAACACTTATATTATTTAATTTACAGCTAATTGGTATTTGCAAAATTTGAATCATGTATGCTGAATCATGCACATATAAAAAAACCAAAAATCACTTTGGAATACAATTTTGTACGATCAATAAATCGGCCATAAGAGCACCATAGTGGTATAATGTCTTGAAGTTCAGTAACGGATTTAGTCAAATAAATAGTTCGTACACCGAATTAGTAATTTCAAGAAAAAATCGAGCACGATTTATTGTTTTTACAAATGTAAAATCGTAGCTAATGAATAATAATACAAAATTCTATTATTAGATTAGATTTGATTAAATAACAAATAAAAGTATCAAAGCAAAACATGACAAACATTCTTCAGTTTCCTCTTCATATCTCTCTCTTTCTCCATTATCATCTCTCAGTTTGTGTAAATAAACCAAAAAAACCCGAAGAATATAGAATGGCAGCCAACAAATTTGCAACCATGCTGCAGAAAAACACCCACAAATTTACTGTAATTCTAGTGTATGCACTTCTCGAATGGATTCTAATCATTCTCCTTCTCTTAAACTCTTTTTTCACTTACCTTATTACCAAGTTCGCCAACTACTTTGGCCTTAAACCACCTTGTCTTTGGTGTTCAAGAGTTGATCATGTCTTGGAATCCAAGAACAACAATTCTTACAGAGATCTTATATGTGAAACTCATGCAACAGAGATTTCCAAGCTTGGTTACTGCTCAAAACATCGAAGATTGGCTGATTATACGCACAGTATGTGCACTGATTGTTCGGTTTCTCGGCCTAATGATCATACGAATACCAATAATGAGTGTGTTCCGATTACGGCTTTTCTTTCTTGGATTAGTAGCAGGGAAACACTTGAAAGTGGTGACGAGATTGTTAGATGTTCTTGCTGCAATGAGAACTTGAACAACAGCAGCGATCTTTATCCGCCGTTTTTGTTGTTAAAGCCTTCCTGGAAAACTTTGAAGTATACCCAGAAAGGTTTGGTCATAGAAGCAATAGATGATGATGATGATCGGAATGGAAACGATGATGATCTATGTAAAGATGATAAACTAGGACACTACAATGAACGAGAAGAATTTCAAATGCTTTCTGATGTTGGAAGTTTTGGTCTTAAAGATTCGATAGAGGAAGAGTGTTCGGGGTCTGAATCGAATTTGCGTTGCGAGGAAAAGGACGGGAATGCAGATCCGAAAACAGATATTACTTACATTATAGAAGAAGATTTTTATAGTATGGATTTCCGTCCTCGATCTTTTGATGAAGATATCGTGCAGCAGCGTTGTCTCGGTGAAGAAGATAGATCATTTGAGATCATCAAGCTGAAGTCTGACAGCAGTAATCTTGAGTGTGAATTGGATCGATTAATTCCGGTCGAATTGATAGATTCGTCAACTTTTGCAAATCACGGATCATTCGTTTCATCAAAAGAAGAAGATCTGGGAAATATAGATGATCATCAAGATGAAACTTTTGAATTACAGATTGAAAGAGAAGATACTGTGTCAGAAAATCAAGAAAATACAAGTTTTGCAGAAGTTGAAAACATGAATGATGGTGTGAAATCTTCAGCTATAAATGTGGAGGAAATGATTAGAGATTTAGTCGGTGAGGCCTGCGAACAAGTTATTTCTCTGAAAGCTGCGCAATCTATTATCGCTTCAGTCAACAATGTTGAAGTAGCAGACACAGAAGAAACAGATGTGATTGAAGGTATGGAAAAGTTTTTCTCAGCTTCTGTTTTTCTTTCCTAATACATGCTTTCAATTCAATATATAACTAATGTTCTTGTATTACTGTTCAACTAAAATAGCAGTTCATCAGGCAGGAATTAATGACTTCGTATTGTCCGTTGATCAGACAAAATCCAAATCCTACATAGAACTGTCTGATCGTGAAACCAGCCAACCTCAAGAACAAGAACCTCCACGAGGAGATGATGCAGAAACTCGTATTGCTCAAGAAACGCACATGGTTTGTGATGATAATGGTAAGCTGCATCCATATCATTTTCTATTTTACGAATTAGACATTCATTTTTGCAAAAATAGTAAGAATTAGGAAAGAACAGAGTTTGATACAAGTTTTTAACTTCTTAGGTTTACAAGAAAAAGAAAAGACTTCAATGGAAGAAACAATGATCTCAGCTGATAAGTATCAGGAGATAATAACCCAAGATTCATCTACGCGATCAGAATCCAATGATGCGGATGAAGAGAAGTTCCCCGAGACACCAACATCTGTTGACAGTCTTAACTACTTGCATAAGAAATTGCTTCTATTTGAGAAAAGAGAATCAGGAACAGAAGAGTCATTAGATGGAAGCGTGATAAGCGAGACTGATAGTGCAGATCCAGTTCAAACTGTTGAAAAGCTGAAAACGGCTCTTAAAGCTGAACGGAAGTCTTTGAATATTTTATATTCGGAACTGGAGGAAGAGAGAAGCGCTTCTGCAATAGCCGCAAACCAGACTATGGCCATGATAAACCGGCTCCAAGAAGAGAAAGCAGCAATGCAGATGGAAGCATTGCAGTACCAAAGGATGATGGATGAACAATCTGAATATGATCAAGAAGCTTTGCAGCTTCTTAATGAATTGATGATGAAGCGAGAACGAGAGAAGCATGAGCTTGAGAAAGAATTGGAAGTATATCGTAAGAAAGTTTTGGATTACGAAACCAAAGAGAAAATAAGAGTGTTGCGAAGAAGTAAAGACGGCAGTGTAAAGAGTAGAAACTCGTCTGCTACTTGCAGCAATGCGGAGGACGTTGATGAGCTATCTATTGACCTTAACCGCGAAGAAAGAGATGAAGGCAGTAACTATAATAATACTCTTGGTGTTGAAGGTATAAATTTAGAGGAAATAGCACTAGATTGTGTAAACCAAATAAGTTCGCTTGATGACTCGTTGGCCGAATTCGAGGAAGAGAGGTTGTCTATTCTAGATCAACTTAAGGCATTGGAGGAAAGACTAATTTCTTTGAATGAAAATGAGCAGATTGAGGACAAAAACTCAGTGGGTAGTTCCTCAAAGTATAGTGAAAAGGGATATGATGAAAGCTACGAATTGAGTACTCCGGAAGAAAACGGGACTTCACAGGAGTTGGCGAAAGATAAACATTATACACATAGGAAAACCATGAGTTCAATGGCAAAAAACCTCCTTCCTCTTCTGGATGCTGCTGATAATGAAACTGAAGAAGGGTTAAGATTTGAAGAAAATGCAGCATCGGAATTTGTTGAAATGGAAAACTCTTTCCTTTCCAATTTAGAATCAGACATCAAGAAACTAGCCCTTGAAGAGGAAGTCGATCATGTGTACGAAAGACTACAAGCTCTTGAAGCAGATAGGGATTTCCTAAAGCATTGTGTGAGTTCAATAAATAAAGGAGATGAAGGAATGGAACTTCTCCAAGAGATTTTGCAACATCTGCGGGATCTGCGAGCAGTCGAACTACGGGCAAGGAACATGAACGATGATCCTCTGGGGTAAAGTTTACACTTAAAGAGCCAATATATTGAACCTGAGATGTGACATTATTTCTTTCTACCACAGCAATTCAAGGAACAACAAAAATGTCAAAAATATTGTGGAACTCCATGTTTTCTGCAAAGTTCCAGGAAACTCTGAAGGAGGGGGCATTCCTGGATAATTTTGATTGCATTGACAATCATATGCAGACTAAAAATCTAATGTCAGCATCATGCTCTATCATTTGGTCTCGGCTTACTACAAGAAAAATGTAAAGCCGAAAGTTTTGCAATATTTCCTCCAAGCTGCCTTTTCCAGGCAACGGAGAAAGACAAAGAGGAGTGCATAAGTCTACCTAGTTTGAGTGTGTAGGTTAGGTTTTACTCGGAAAACAAATTTGGTTTCCTTCTTATTTTCTTGTTCATTTGTTTTCCATAGGAAATACGGGGAAGGAGAAGAAGGGTAACTCTTCCTTCTCCAGTTTGTTCTCGTGTCCCGTATATCATATGGGTTGCAGTAATGTGTCAATATTTGTAAGCATCAAAATTTCTGCTTGCTTTTACACTAGTAACAAACTTGTGAATTCAAAAGCTTTGTTTGCATACTTGATTAGCAGAAATTGTAAACATGTTCTGCACTTTGCATGAATCGTAGAATCTCTCTCGTGGTTAACTCCTATTTTTTCTTACGTCTACATTATCACTTCCTGATGATATTCGACATAGACTAACATGCAGAAAATATCGTACTTGTTTTATTCAGTTGGCATATCTACAAAGCTAGTTATCAAATTCTAAAAGGTAGCAATTCCGGTACAAAATCCCAATTCTGTTGTGTCTACAAAGAGTTTATAATGGTGAGGGTTTCATATGCATGCAGGCTCTTGCGCTTTAACCCAATTACAATTAATTACTCTCACCAATTAGTCAATCAATAATGAAGTCCCAATTATGAGAGACTGAGTACTGAGAAATGTATACTGGAAAACTGTAAATCATGATATTTCACTAGTAAAATTGTTAATGGAAATCTATCTAAAAATCCAACTTCAACAAATTAGGCTCCCATGGATAAAAAAGCAATAAGATTAATTAAATAAAGCTCAAAATTACCTCTATGATCCTTATTGGAAGCACAATAAATTTACTCAACTGAAAACTCAAACAACATAGTGTGCTTGTACTTCTCTCCAGGATGAACTACAACTGAAGGAAAATTTGGTTGGTTAACAGCATTTGGAAAGCCCTGAGTCTCAAAACATACTCCTGAATGTTTGTCATAGACAGCACCGCCTTTTCCAGAAACGCCATTGACATAATTTGCAGTATAGAACTGCATGCCAGGAGCATCAGTCCACAAGTTCAACACTCTACGACTAGAAGGGTCCTTCACCTTAGCTGCATGTTTTAGGCCTTCTTTATGTTCTCCGCTATCAAGGACATAGTTATGGTCATACCCTAAACCCTCGACTTCACTGATTGAGCTTCCAACTTGCTTTTCTGAAGTGAAGTCAAAAACTGTGCCCTTAACCGGCAAGAATTCTCCAGTAGGGATCGAGTTCTGGTCTACTGGCGTTACTTTGGATCCCCATATTTGAACCAAATGCTCTAGCACATTCCCGGAACTGTGGCCCGCTAAATTCCAGTAGGTGTGCTGAGCTAAGTTAATTGGAGTAGACTTATTTTTTGGAACTGCTTCCATCTCCAGCCTCAATGATTTGCTTGAGGTTAGTGTATACTTAGCAGTTACAATAACATCTCCGGGATATCCTGGTCTCAGGAACAATTTTAACGTCACCATCTATTTAATACAATGTTGAGGAGATCATGAAAATGTATAAGTGCTCACCTTCCTCGCCGTCATGACTTTCATATTTGAAAGTAATTGACGGTTGATCGCTGCTTTTATTATGTTCCACAATATCCCACATCACTTTGTCGAATCCCTTATTACCACCTGAAGAGTAAGGGCCATTAATAATTGACACAATACTTACACATCAAAAAGTTACAATAAAAAACAAACAAAATAATTTTGTAGATTATGATTCCAAACTCAACAAATTATAAAAATCATAATCCAAAACTAAAGGACCGCGCACAGAGATTGATTGATTCATAGATGTACGAAATGGCTGAGAATCATTACCATGGAGACTGTTTGGGCCATTGTTTATAGCCAAAGAGTACTCCTCCCCGTTCAGGGAGAATTTCCCGTCCTTGATTCTATTCGCGACCCGTCCCACAATACAACCGAAATAAGGTGCATTCCCTTTCTGCTCAGTGAAAAACAACAATAAATTTCATTAAGAATTATTCTTCAAAGTAAAGTAAAAAACCCTTGTTAAACACACTCTATTTTGGTCATAATAAATACTAAAAAGATTAAAAAACAAAGTTCTATGGCATTCAAAAGTTTAAATTCAAACTGAATATTCCGTTTTTTATTAGGATCATTATGATAGAATAGATAAAACTGACCATATAGGCTTCGATTGAATCAAACCCAAGAACAATATCATCAAGCTTCCCTGTAATGCGAAATCAATCAAGAAACAAAATTTATTGAATTGTTATTAACATGAAAAATAATAAAGAAAAGAAAACCTTGGTTATCGGGAACAAAGAGGGATGTGATGGTGGCGCCATAGTTGGTGAGATGGAGATGAATGGTTCCATTGTTGAGTTCAAAGAGCTGCTGGCTCATCTTTTTTATTGTTTGGTTGTGTTTTGGTGGAGTGTTAGTGTTAATATATAAGTAGAAAAGTGGTAAGCGGCTCGATATCGCTTAAGTAAAGTTTTAGAATTTGAGCTTTGTGTGCGGTCGAATTCGGATTAATCACAGCCAGGCCTTAAAAATCAGATGGACAATAAAAAAAAATATAAGTAGGAAGATCAGAGTTAAAGATTCTGATTGTCAGTTGCGTTGTGTCAGATAAGTCTGTCCTATTATAACGTTTGGATAAACATTTTATGAAATCAAAAAGGCCAAAGGTACACAAGAATACTTTAAATTATTCAAAAAAAACCTATGCACTCTTTAATTTTTCTCTAGACCATTTAAGTCTTCATTATTTTCAAATTGTGCAAAAAAATCCACTAATTGTTTTGTGAAGAACATTTAAATCATTTTAATTTACTTTTTACACTTGGCCTTCAAGTTTCTGGTAAATATTTCAAACATTAAAATTATTTTTGAACCTTTTTCTTATATGTTTATGAGATACATAATTAACGAGTGTTTCTAATGGTGTTGGATGAAAATATTTATTTGTTCTATTTTGAAAAGAAAAAGGGTTTGATTAATGCCCAAAATTAGTTTAAAGATTTAATAGTTTCATACAAAACCACAACCTTTCAAAAAAATTCAAATTTATCACAGTTTTAAATTCGACGAATTTTAGGTGAGAATCCATGAAAGATTTGAATTTTTATTAGTGGTCGTAATAAAATTAAAAAAACAATATAAATACGGTGATTTAATTTGTAATTAACTCTTACACCAATTATCTTCCATGCCACTTTCTGTTAAGCTAGTCAGTAAATTTTTTTGGATTTCAAACGGCGATATATTCAGAGAGAGAAAATTGAAAGGGAGTAATTTTATATAACAACTTTTGAAGGTCGTGATAAAAATGAAAAAAAATGTAGAAATTAAGTGGTGATTTAATATGAAATTAACCTTTGATCATACTACAAATATAAGTTTTACCTTTAACCTTCATCAATTGTGTTGACAAAATAATTGTATACTACTTATTTCATTCGGGAAATATATTGAGCCACATATCGATTTCATTTTCGACGAGTCTTTAAATGAGCCCAATTGTTCATAATCAAACTTTTAAAATTTTCATCAAGGAAGAAAAATTAACTTTAATAAACAAAACAAAACAATTATACAACATTAAATGTATTTCTAAGCAGATGAACAACTAGATTTATTTATCAAACCGTAATGAGATCCAGAGAGAGATAAGAATTTATAGTTTTTATTAGGTATAAAAACTAGGGCCGATCGGCCCTTTTATTTTTTTGGGTATAATTAAGCCCTCTTTATTTTTAAAAAGAACAAATAACCCCTTTTGTCCAACACCATTAGAAACACTCGTTAATGGCTGACATGTCTTTCATAATCATATAGGAAAAAAGTTTAAAAATAATTTTAATATTTAAAATATAAACCAAAAATTTAAGGGGGTAAGTGTCCCAAAAATAAACTAAAGGGGTTTATTTGTTCGATTTTAAAATAATAAAGGTTTAATTGTTCAATTTTAAAAACAAAAGAGCTTAATTGTGCCTAAAAAAATAGGGCCGATCTGTACTTTTAAAAAAAATCGAGAGTTTTTTTGTACCTTTTGACTTTTATTATTAAGAAAACGATGAAAACAAATAATATTAAAAAAAGAAAATTAAAGTAAACTTGAAGCTATCATTATAGATAAAAAAAGTAGTAAAGAAGAAATACTAGGATTCAAACTCTAATTATAAAAAATTGGAAGATACAAGTTTGTCATATCTACATATAAGCTAATTTTGCAGCTCGCTTCTCTTAATGATGAGAGCACGATTGGATTTAGTCCTCATAATAGCCCTCCGCCTAGCTTTCTTCAATGGTTGTTTCATGATTTTCATGGCGTTTCGTATAACTGTAGTGTGTCATTTTCTTGTTGTTATACTTTGTCTCGTTTTCTTGTATAGAAAAACAAAAAGACAAGTTAAATAATATGTTATTTTTATTTAAAATTCATTATCAACTATCATTATATTTTAAAATAAATATAGCATTTAACGAGAATATAATAAAAAGTAAAAATAAATTTACAAAGTTTAAAATATTAAATATTAATTAATTTTAACTGTGAAAATAAAAAAGAAAAGAAATGATTTGAAATAGAAGAAAGTGGCATAATGCCATGTCATCGATCTAAGTGGGGAGTATACTGAAGCAACATCTAAGCCGTTGGATGATGATCAAGATCAATAGCATGAGTCCCTAATTTGATAGTTAGCTCAACAAATTTATAGATCAAACAGCAAGTAGAAGAGTTAATGAGTTGTGTAAGATTTTAGGAAGAATCTGAATCTTTGTTGGATGAAATGGAAGCACTTCATCACCTCTACACCCCTCCACCAGTCCCTCCTTACCCTCAGGTTTTTATTACATTCTTTCCCATCACCTTTTTTTTGTAGCTTTATTTATTTTTTTGTGAAATTTTAAACTAATTAAAAATATTTGATTTGTAATGATCCTTGAAATTATGTCTATGATCTTCATATGCTGCTGTTTTTGTAATTGATTGCATTACATATGGTTTCTTGTTGTAGAATTTCTGGTATGAAGTGTAAAGCAGCTTCATCAGTTCATTTTTTTTGACAGTTTGTTGCATATTTTGAAGAAAGATGATGTCTTTATGTTAATTTGTTACTGTCAGTGTTTTATTGTGTCTTATGTAAGAGAAGTAGGAAGGGTTTTGTTTGTGATCTGATGAATTCTAAGTTTTTCTTTTGTAAGACAACTAGGGGTGGCTTTATTTTGTGATCAGATGAAAGCTAAGTTTTTTTTTTACATTTCCATGCTTTATATCTTTGAATTGCACGGAAACGAAAAACGCTGAAATAGAAAATGACAAATACTATTTTGTAAAAATAGGTTATAAATGCAGAGTTTCAGAAGCATTTCCGGGAATGAAAATGAAATGCCGAAATGTAGTATTCGAGAAGTTTCCATGTAATGTAGTTTGGCGTATATCATTCTAGTTTCATTTAAAAAGAAAAATTATTTCTGTTTGTTTGAAATTTTGTAGTGAATCTGTTTCATTTGTATTTTTCTCTTTTTAAGTTTTTGACTTTGATGTAGATGATATGGTCAGCAATTACGGCACTTGATGAGCAGAATGGCTCCAACAAGACATCTATATCAAAGTTCATTGAATCAACATACGGTGACTTGCCTGCCGGTCACAGTCAACTACTTTCTCACCATCTAAACAGAATGAAGGAAACCGGCGAGTTGGTGTTTTGGAAAAACAACTACATGAAACCCGATCCTAATGCACCTCCAAGGCGTGGTCGAGGCAGGCCGCCTAAGTCATCTAAGGTTACACCGCCAACAGGCAGTGTTGAAGAACCCGGCAAACCTAATGCACCTCCAAAGCCAGTGAAACCAAAGCCCGCAGGAGCTGCAGGAAGTGGAAGGCCGCGAGGGAGGCCACGCAAGATTGCGCGCACCATGGAGGATATGCATGGGACTACCACATCTTCATCAATGGCAATGGCTGGAGGAAGTTGAAGCCCGACTCTGTAACTGAAGAGAGTGTTCAAAATTAGGTTGACTTGGAGTATCTTTAGTAGTAATTTCTGGACTGACCTTTAGTAATGTAGTAAGTTGTACGGGTTAGGTTGTGTATGTGTGCTTGTAGAATCAGATGGTCATAGTTGTTGTTGAGGAACTTTAACTTATTTTGTAGATAATAATTTGCTAGTAATTAACTTGGAACAGTTCCATTTCCTTTATTAAATAAATTTAACTTCTTTAACTCAATTTAGTTTCTATTCCTTCAACAATTCATTGATTCTTCACTGCTCAAATTTAAGATTATTGTTGTGACTGAATGGGTATTGCGCAGCGGAATTGAAATCATCGTAATATAATTCTACTATTAGCATAATTGAGAGAGTAAAAAGTTTCTTCTTGCTGCCAAAATATTTGAAAAATAGGGGAAATCTTTGAACTTTTAACTTGGCAAAATTACAAAATAAGACAATCAGATAATGTACCCAAAAAAGCCCTCAAATTCCGAATAAAATTTGGTTGACCCGGAACCTGTCTCTGTTTTCCTCCAAATCCCTAATTTCCCAATTCAATCTAAAACCCCTCAAATTAAATTTACCCATGTCAATTTCTTCAATATCACGAATTCTTTCACTTTCAATCACACCAAAAACATCAAAAATCTCAACTCTACACTTCACTACGTCATTATCAGATAATCTATATACCCACTTGCAAAACAGTCCTCACAATGTTGAAACAGCTCTTAATTTAATCAAACCTAAATTGGACTCCAAATGTGTCACTGAGGTGTTAAACAAATGCACACCTGGCAACATTCAAATGGGTCTCAGGTTTTTTATCTGGGCTGGTTACCAGTCAAATTACAGGCATAGTTCTTTTTTATATGGTAAAGCTTGTAAATTATTTAATATTAAGCAAAACCCATATGTTGTTCTTGATCTGTTTGAAGCTTATAGAGTGGAGAATTGTGTGGTTAATATCAAGATTTTTAAAGTTGTTTTGAATTTGTGTAAAGAGGGTAAGCTTGCTAATGAGGCCTTGTTGGTGTTGAGGAAAATGTTAGAATTTAATATATATGCCGATGGAAATGCTTATACTACTGTTATTAGGTTGTTTTGTGATAAGGGCGATATGGATATGGCTCAAACATTGATGAGGGAGATGAGTTTGAACGGTCTTTATCCGGATATGATTACGTATGTATTAATGATCAAAGGATTTTGTGATGTAGGCAGACTGGAAGAGGCTTGTAGGTTGTTTAAGGAAATGAAAGGGCATGGTTGTGTGCCTAATGTGGTGGCTTATTCGGCACTTCTTGATGGAGTTTGTAGATTTGGTAGTGCGGAAAGGGCATTAGAGTTGTTGGAGGAGATGGAGAAAGAGGGTGGGGATTGTAGTCCAAATGTTCTAACGTATACCTCTGTTATTCAGAGGTTATGTGAGAAGGGGAGGACAATAGATGCGTTTGCAGTTTTGGATAGGATGGAGGCTTGTGGTTGTGCTCCGAATCGTGTCACAGTTAGTACTTTGCTGAAACGTCTTTGTGTGGATGGCCATATGGAAGATGCCTATAAGTTGATTGATAGAGTTGTTTTGGGAGGTGGTGTTTCATATAGTGATTGCTATAGTTCTCTTGTTGTGTGTTTGATAAGGGTTAAAAAATTTGAAGAGGCTGAGAAGCTCTTTAGGAGGACTTTACTTAGTGGAGTTAGACTTGATGGCTTGGCATGCAGTCTCGTGATTAAAGAGCTATGTTTGAAGAAAGGGGTGCTTGATGGATATTGCTTATATGATGAAATTGAGAAGATAGGATTCTTACCCACCATTGATTCTGATATCTATTCAATTCTTTTAGTTGGACTTTGTCAACAAGGCCACTCGGTGGAAGCCGCTAAACTTGCAAGGTCAATGCTTGATAAAGGAATACATCTAAAACGCCTTTTTGTTGGTGAAGTAGTTGAACACTTGGAGAAATTTGGAGTTGCAGAGCTAGTTACGGATTAGCTTGCGTCTGATAGAGCAGGATCTTTGATTTATAGTTATCAATTTTCTGCTATGAAGAGATGTATTAAGAACGGGTCTTTGGAATTTATTCAATGAAACAGAATGTCACAATATATTAGTATTTCTAAAAGAAAAGGAGTGCGATGGGGCAGCTGTTGTTTTAGAAGTTTTCTCCAAGCAGGTTGGCATTTGTTATTAGATGCTAAATTTATTCCTTAACATCCTTAATGCTTTCTCTCCCCTTTCTTTTGTGTGACATGTAAAAGTTTTTCGGAATAATACGATTGACATATATAGAACCTGCAATGTTTGGAGTAAAGAAGACAATTTGATCTCGTTTCATGTAGAAATCAGCATACAATTTAATCTCCCTTACTTCTTCTACTCAAGTATACAATGCTGGGGTCACATTTTTCCCAAAAATGATAATTTGCAGGCCAAAAATCACCTTTTCTTTTATAAGTTATCGTGGGGAAGAAAACAATGAACATAAGTTGTATTATATGCTAGTAATGAAAGGATTTGGCTCCATAGCTAGTTGGTCGTAATATGTTTCCTGTAAAAATCATATTTTGCTTTTGAAAGCTAAAATGTTTGGCTAAAGATACAAAAATGTTAAATAATCATGTGTTTTCTGTAATTTGGCCTAATCAAAGAGTATTGCTGTGCTGATTTCCTCCACCTTACGTTAGCTTGCAATAATCTTGAAAAAATTGAAAACAAAATTTGCCTTTTCTTATGTTTTCTGTATCAATATTAAGTTCCAACATCTCTTTATCAGATGAATAGCCGCCACACTGATTTCTTGTATAGGCTGCATTAAGAATTATCAATATGCTACTGTATAATTCGCATCTTAGAATTTCATTAATTGTTTTATTTTTGTGATGTTTCAGTCACACCGCTATTGATAGGCTTGTCATGGTATTGATCATTTACTCGTACTCATTCCTACAAGAGAGTACTGCTTTGCTCCTTCTCTGAGAGATATTTGCCTAGCTGTGGATTCAAATTCAATGGCAATGTTGTGTCTTCACAAGAAAGTAGAAAGAATTTCTATGGAGCAACGAATGCTATTTCATCCGACTCTGGTCTTTATCATCTTCTTGCTTGTAGAGAATGCGTTGCAAATGGGTACTAGTCACATATGCTCATTCCCGCTATTGTTATATGCTACGGTTAGTTTTACTACACAACTCATTTTAGAAAACTTAATGCTGAGATTGGTTGAACCTAGATGCTATATTACTATTCACTAATTTCTTCTGTCAAATTTGTTTCTGTTGAAATAATCGATAAAAAGGAAGAAAGAAAGGTTCTTGAGATCTTTTTCTAAATATTTTGTGTAATATTTAAAAGATCTTTGAAAATATTTTAATGATATTTTTTAGTGCTAATAAGTAATAAGTATGTTATTGTTAGGATTTCTGATATTTTTAAGGTGTTGACTATTTCGTATTTTGAATAGGACGAGTCAAATAACTTGGTGCCCAAGGTACAACTAGTATATATATAATATATATTAGGATTTAAGTAAATTTCAACAAACAAAAACTTAAATTCTCAGAAAGTTTAAGGTAAGTATGAAAACGTTCAAAGAAGAAGGTCCACTGATGGCTTGGTGTACTCATTGTGGCAGATTTGGCAAGACACAATATGATGGTGATTTCAAGTAAGTAATAGTTAGCATAATGTTGTGATAATTACAACTAAATAAAAATATCCTAATTTTCAATTGCTGATTTTGTTGCAGATGCTGTTCGCAGTGTGGGAAAGTGTTAGCGGATGCGAGGCCAGAGAATAGGAAAATAAGAGTATTTGCGAGATTCCGAAGGAAGGTCATTAAGAAGAAGCATCTCAAGAAGAAGACAACTTCTTCCTCAATCATTGAGGAAAATTACCATTCTGCATGATAATGCCATTTATTTTTAAGTCATTGTACCATTATTTTGGTGGGTTAAACTTTTATAGCTGTTTTTTTTGTTTCGATTAATTATACATATGTAATCGCAAATTAGAATTAATTTTCGTTTCAATTGATTAACCTAAAATAAAAAGTTGTGCCTATTACTCACAAATCAGAAGAATATACATTTTATTAGACCTTTCTTATATGTTGATTGTTGAGTTCATCTTGTCAGGAAGTTTGTTGTTGAGCTTCTTAACAAACTTGCACCTTTTCAGTAATCAAGAATATCCTGTATTTCTTACTGATTAATTATCATGGATTTGGCTTAACAAAATCGCCCTCTTTTTATTAAAAAAAGAGAATAATCGAGGCTATCCTAAAATTAAGTGTCGATGTATATTTTATAGGAAAAATGAATTTAATTACTCACAATCTTAATGTTTTTGCCGAATACACCCGATCTTTAAATCTTGCCAGTTTGGTCCACCATTTTTTTAAATCTTTGCCAAATATGTTGATTAGTCATTTGAAGTCAACATGGCAGAGAGTTGTATATGTCAATATTGCAACAAATCAACTTAAAATGAGTCCGGCTTAATTTCACAAAAATTGAAAACATGTTGGACCAAACTAGCATAATTTAAAAATCATGGTACATTTAAACACTGAAGCTTTAGTGCATAAATTAATTTTGCCTATTTTATACATGCATTATATGCTATACAATTGATTTGAATTGAACATATTAAACTGTAAGTTTTTTGGTTGAAATTATATCTATAATATTATCTTATTAGATTATTAATGAGGCATCATCGGCATTGAAAATATCATCATCGAGTACCGCATACCGATGAAAAAGCTCTCCAGGTCGGACTTGAATAACCTAAAAAAATATATTTAAAGCTATTTTCTATATTGAAATTATCTAAGGCTTAATCAATTTAATTTAGTTGATTAAAACTGATTTAACTATATAGGCACCCTTGGCTTGGGATAGATGGTTTTTAAAATCCATAACTAAACCTATAGATTTAAAACAAGTTGACTTTTTAAACTATATGAGGAAGTAACTATTTTGAATTTAAATTCTTGGATAAATAATAAATAATATTTATTCCTAAATTTTAACTCTTGTTGAATTGAAAATTATTATGGAAACAAAAGAATGTAATCGGATTGATTTTTAGATCAAACCTGTTGAACTAGCCAATTTGTTTCAATTTTAAAACGAACAAAGGGTCAACACACCCCTGAACTTGTGACACAGGGTCATTTAACCAAGTTTTTGGTTGTTTGAATAACTAATCCCAAAACTCTTTATTTTTGGGTCAAATAACCCCATAATTGTATTTTAAAAACGCGTAAAATACAAGTTTGAGGTGAGGAATGCGAAATAGAAATTAAAAAGTTCCCTAATTGTTGCGAGAAAATTATCCTAAATTTATTATTGCAATAAAATATGTATTATAGGTTATTTGACCCAAAAATAAAGAGTTTTAGGGTTAGTTGCTCAAATAAGTAAAAAATGGATTAAATGACCTTATGTCACAAGTTCGGGGGGCCCACCCTTTGTTCATTTTAAAACCGCATTTTCAATAATGCGGTTTTAAACTAGCAATATTGCAACAAATCAACTTAAAATGAGTCCGGCTTAATTTCACAAAAAATGAAAACATGTTGGACCAAACTAGCATAATTTAAAAATCATGGTATATTTAAACACTGAAGCTTTAGTGCATAAATTAATTTTGCCTATTTTATACATGCATTATATGCTATACAATTGATTTGAATTGAACATATAAAAGAGTAGGTTTTTTGGTTGAAATTATATCTATAATATTATCTTATTAAATTATTAATAAGGCCTCATCGGCATTGAAAATATCATCATCGAGTACCGCATACCGATGAAAAAACTCTTCAGGTCGGACTTGAATAACTTAAAAAAATATATTTAAAGCTATTTTATATATTTAAATTATCAAAGGCTTAATCAATTTAATTTAGTTAATTAAAACTGATTTAACTATATAGGCACCCTTGGGATAGATGGTTTTTAAAATCCATAACTAAATCTATAGATTTAAAACAAGTTGACTTTTTTAAACGACATGAGGAAGTAGTATTTTGACTCTTGTTGAATTGAAAATTATTATGGAAACAAAAGAATGTAAGCGGATTGATTTTTAGTTTTTAGATCAAACCGGTTGAACTAGCCAATTTGCTTCAATTTTATAACGAACAAAGGGTCAACGCACCCCCGAACATGTGACACAAGATCATTTAACCCACTTTTTGTTTGTTAGAGCAACTAACTCTAAAACTCTTTATTTTTGGGTCAAATGACTCCATAATTGTATTTTAGAAACGCGTAAAATACAAATTTGAGGTGAGGAATGCGAAATAGAAATTAAAAAATTCCTTAATTGTTGCGAGAAAATTATCCTAAACTTATTTTTGCAATAAAAATATAAATTATGGGGTTATTTTACCCAAAAATGAAGAGTTTTGAGGTTAATTGCTCAAATAAGTAAGAACTGGGTTAAATGATCCTATGTCACAAGTTCAGGGGCACGTTAACCCTTTGTTCATTTTAAAACCGCATTTTCAATAATGAAAAGGTTTTTTTTTGACGAGTATAATGAAAAGTTATTACCGAATTATAACTCAAATGATATAAGCACTGGACAACAATCACCTAAGATCTTTCAATTTCTCCCGCAAATGCTCCTCCCCAATTATAAAAAAATAAGTAGCAAAAAGTTATTTGGTTATGAATATATTTATTTTTTTAAATTTTTAATAAATTGTCTTTATTAATATATTAATTAAATATTGTAGAGTTCAGAATGACGTGGCCATTGCTATTTCTATTGCCATATTTTCCTTACAAAAAAATTATCCGGGCATGACCAGAGCCCCAAAAGAAATTAAAAAGAATGGCGCAATACTATCCATAGTAAGAGCTTGATATATTTACAGAGATTAAATACTACATTACCTGAATCAGGTTTCTCCAAGGACCATGCATATCATGGTGGATCTGCATTTCCTAGTGCTATAATTCTTCCACTTGGATTGAAAATCCACAATGACACCGTTTTGTCGTAACTGAACTCTCCTCGTCAAAGCTTTGATCTTCCGCCAAATAAACATGCTCGTGATCTCCTGTTAGAGCCACTGATGGAAAATCTGATACAGGTTCATGTCTGCCATTTTTATGATGTCCTGGAGACTGGCGCTTTGGTTCATTATCAGCATGCACTTCTGGTTTAGTATTTCTACCTTGAATGCTGCTTGACATTTCTTCGAGTGGCGGACTGTTTCCGTAACACTTGTTTAATCTTTGTCGAGTTATGATTGATGAAAGAAGTTGATACCACCTAGAAATAGCTTGCGCTTCATTTCTTTTCCTCTCTTCAGCTTCTCTTATCTCAATTTCTTCATCATATGCCTGAAAAGTGGAAATCATCAACATAATTTCAGACTCGATTTGCTTCTTAGATCAGGAACTAAAGACAGACAAATGCATATTATCAGCAGTTTGAAGAAATCGCGATCATCTCAAACAGCAATGTTATGCATCTTCAAAGGTGCAGAAACTGTAATTTCAATAAATGATGAACCATTAAGGAGCAACCATGCCAAATTATGAACAAGTAGATACTTCCAAACTGATAGACAGTTTAGCACACGAAGTAAAAAAATTAGTAGGTAAAATGAATTAATTTATAAAGAAATTCCACGATTAGATTATTTCCTTTTCCTTTTTAATGCACTCTTAGTAAGGGTATATACGGTATTTAATTACCTAAATAATAATTAAGTGCCTATATTATGGAACAAAAAACTTTATATAGTGTCTATCAATTTCAGGCGGAGGGAGTATAACAATTACCTCTAAAATTGCATCCTTAAACTCGGTGCACACCACAATACCCTCAAAAACAGGAACAGATCGACCATTTCTGAATTCAAAACCAACCATGGCAGGTGCATAATCGATTTCCAGTCTCTTGGCAACATGAAATATCCTTGGCAGCCTCAAGTGCACAGTCCCTGGTGGAAGGCACTTCTCAGACCACACATCAACTTGACCGCGCTCATTCTGGAATTGAATTCAGATTTATTAGTCATGAATGATACAACTTCATTAAACTAAAAATAAAAAACCAGATGTGTCTATATCTCATATGTTTAGAGAATTGTATTTGGCACTCTAAGGCACATTGTCAAATGGTTCAGAAGCAGCACATCTAGAGATCATATCAAAAGTCAACCCAATATAGCAATTAAGATAACAAAATGATTCTAAGCCACTGGATATGCAGTTCTTCTACCAACTAAAAAGCCATATAAAGTTCCTATTGTATATACCTTAAGAGCTCCAAAATATATCACAGAATAAAAATATCAATGAATTGCTTATTTCCTAACGGATATAACAGTCTTCTTAATACAGTTAAGATTAATACATCTTTTCATTTGTAAAACTTAATCAATCTCATAGTCCTATTCAGGATATTATCTGACAGAAAAAAATTATTACAAAATAGTTCTTTTTTGGATGAGATACAAAAAGGGAGTCACCCGGTGCACAAAATGCTCCCTGGCTATTACTGGGGATAGAAGGAGGGCATGCTGCAAACCCACAATATCTAGGTCATTAAATGAGCAGCTTTACTACTGCCCTAAGGCTCGTCCTCTTGTTTTAGATGAGATGCATATTAAAAAAAACAAATGAAGAAAAAAGTCTAAAAAAGTGTAGAGCATGTCTAACACAGATAAGTTCATGAGGATCTGAACTGCTGACGCAAGGAACTCGGGGGAAATAAATTAGGACATATCTGCACAATGAACATAATAGAAATTCACCCTTGGCACAATGCCATTAACAGCACGTGGCAGCTTCAAGGGTTCTACTTGCCACTTTCCGTAAAGTTCAATGTCTCCTTTAGAATCTGTGTCGCCATAATCATCATCCTCTGGAAAATTTAATTTCTTGAGCTTTACAGATTGCTTCAATACCTGTAAGATACAGATAATTTCTAAGAATAAGAAAAAAAGAACTACCTATAAGACGAATAAACTTAAATTATAGATAAAACATTCGCCAGACAGAACCTTTGCAGGATTTTCATTGTTTTTAACTTGCAGCCCTTCACGCAACCATCTTTGTTCTGTTTTGAGAGTTTGCACACAAGCACGCGGGTAAACTGGATGGCCAGAACAAAATCCTAGAACGGGACCCCTAGGATGAAGTATCTGATACTTTGTAAGCCATCTTTCAATAGTATATAGTTGATGGTTTTTATAGGCCTGCATATAGAAAACAAAATATTGTCACATTTTCAGAGAAATTAAATGTCAAAGTTAATCTCCACACTGATAAGTATACTTGCTGATTAGTTGGGAGAGGCTCGGTTAGTGCCCTAGTCTCCAGCTCCATATCCTCAAGAGAGGCTCTAGATGCAACGGGAGTGTTCCTCCCAGAAGATTCTGCGCCAATCTTCCTCTTAGATGCTTCAGGCCCTTCGAGTAAACCTGATTTTACAGACAAGTTGGTACCCACTGGAAAATGATCCTGTATAGAAACATTAGAAACTCTTGATGCTTTTACACTCTCATGTCCATCTGAGGCATCGATATGGTGCTTTTCCATATTCACCAGGCCTCCGGTAGCTCCTGACTCTAACTCTCTTAATGGGGCCATCACTGCATCCCACCAAGTCGAGTCAACTCTTTGTGGCGCTATCTTGTACCACTTCATACAGTACCTGCATTAATGATCATGTTATAACATCTGATGACTGGAAGGTTTATGAATTTTAATCTACTAGCACAAATATATACCATATGTGGACAACAATATACAATACGCAACAGCAGTTTTTTTTAAAAGATTAAAAGTAAAAGAAAGAGAAACAGAGACAAGAAGAAAAAAGAAAAGTAAATGATTGGGGGCATTAATTCAAGATAAATTCAGAAAGATGCATTATTTAACTTAAACTGTGCATTTTTACTGTCCATTTAATAACTAGAACATCAATAAAAAAAATTCCCGCACACCATCCTTAATGAAAAGGAAGAAAACCTCAATCATTTTCACATTACATCTTCCAGGAAGTGCCTTACCACAAGATATCAGTGCTTCATAGATCACAAGCATTGCAAAAAGAGATTCCTAGTGCAATAATTAACAAAGCATATCAAGAAATCCTACTGAAATTAGAGACAATAATCCCTCGGGAACTTTAGCTATAGTGATAAGGTACAGTGTGAAAGTTGCACTTGATCTAATAAACATATCTTACAGATCTAACAAACTAATAAACTGGGGAAAGAATTATAGCTCGTACATAAGAGAGATAATGAGGTATAATATTTTCTAGTATGCCTAATTAGAATTGTAACTGTGCCCTGGAATGACAAGCATACAGAAAAAATGTAACACAAGGAGATGTATAACCTGCGGGTCACATCTTTAGCACCATGCCCAGCAAAAGCAACAGCATATCTTAAAGATGTTTTACATGCAGCAGCTGCAGCTTCAACCTTCTGTTCTCCATCTATAATTGCATTTACAGCATCTACATGAACCCACTTTCCGGTCAGGTTTTCTCCACAGCAGTATACTTCTGCCCAATACAGAGGCGATCCTATTTTTTTCGATCCAACTGCAGTTGAGATTCCATGCGAGGGAGAATCTTCATTTCCAACTATTTTAACTCTTTTAAGTGGAGAGGAGATATTTGACAAATCATTAGTGGAGTTTCCAAGATCTGATCTCATGCTACTTTGAGGATTTTCAATTGCTGTTGCAGAGAGAGCCATTTGCAGCTGCATCTCAAATTCAATATCACTTTTCCTCTTTGAATCCTGAGATTTTGAGCTACTACATAATTCAGAATCAGTTGTTTGATTTTTAATTTCAGTTACAGCCAGAGGACCTTTACAATTAGATTTATTGCTACTTAGGGAACAATCTTTCCTTGTGCGAGAAACCTTCACAGAAGTGCCACGAGCATTGTTTTTCTCATTGCATGAGAATGATTTAATAGGAGAAGTAGAAACCTCTTTTGTTCTATCTACCATCAATGTTGAAGTACTAAACAATCCCCTATGCACTCTACTTGTATCTTGAGTTGAAGATTCACATTTGTCAGCATCAGGCTTTATGGAGGCAGCATCTAAAATGGAGACAAACCTGAAAACAAATATACATTGGAAGGAAAAAAAATCTAAATCTCAAGATGGACACAAAATCATAGATTTTCTGCAGAAGTTTAACAGACCCAAGAGTGTGTTTAAATGCATGCTACCAAATACAATTCTAAGTGAAATTGGAGATAAATTTGTATTCAACATGTTTGCATGACCAAACATGAGACAAATTTACCAAGATAAGCTTCAATATGGCATGACATGAAACTGTTGAACTCATAAATGTCGGGCAACTCTATTTGCAGATAAAATAATCACGGGGCACTTTCGCATCATTTGAAATATTCTAGATCCAAATCTTCAAGAATATCACTAAGACAAATAAGTTATCCAGCTTAAATTGGCACTCCAATCAAATGAGTATGGCCACGGAAGTCAGGCTAAAGCAGTAGAGGATAAATTTAATAAATCAGCACATGGAGGCCTAAGGATCGAAAACAATAAGAAATTAAAAAACAATCAAGGAGAAAAATACCCAAACCCTGCAGTGAAGAAATAGAAGCAAACTGAATGCATGCTGCATAATTCAAAAAGATTATACTAATACAGTGATCTCATTTCTTTAGTACCATAATTATATTGCACAAATTCCTAACGAGCAGACATTCATGAGGGCCTTGAAAGGTGTTGAACAAAGTTAAATCCTAACGAGCAAACATTTTGATCTTTATGTAAAAAGTTAAAATGAGATGTATGATGATGAAGTGGATAAAATGGCTACAAGTATCTGTCATGGCATACAATTAATTACTATCTAAGTGGTTGTTTATCATTTTAATTTGTAATCATCTAAGAAGCTCTGATGCCTTAGATTTCTTTCTTTGGCACTAACCAATGTAAAAATTTGACATATCGAAAATAGCAATTGTGATTAATGACCTTTTGTAGCCATCTTATCCACTACATACCATTCTTACTGCTACTATAAAACTTTACCGGGTGGTAAGCTTCAAGGCTCTGAATAGTGCCACTGATAATGCTGCAATCTGCAAAAAAGATTAACCCTTTAATTTTTCTCCCAGATGAAACATGTACTAGCATACCTGAATCTGTATCGCTTTGATCCCACTCAAACTTGAAGCAGATACGACATGTCGTTCAAATAACAACATTTTACATGAAATGCAATTTAAGACCCATTATAAACAAACTTGAAGCAGATTCCAGAATAAGATATCAGGAACCTACCTCTTCTGGAGTTCCTTGACGACTTTCAAGGGCAAAGGCCAAAGCTGACTGAAATGATCTTTTCTCCCCACAAGAGCTTCTAACGTGAAAGTTATTATGAAACTGCAAGTTTCTCAGAAGTTCATAAAACAAAACAGAGCAGTGACAAGTAATGAAATTCAAGCAGAAGAAAGCTTATCTCACGAAAGAAAGAAAACATCAAATGATCATACCCAGCTAACAATGGGAGATAAAGCATTAGCACTGAGTTTTGGGACTTCTGATATTTTCATTAAGCGTACTGGGAGCAGAGAGAGTAAAGAGGCCTGCCATCATTAACAAGATTTGCAAAGTAAGAAAATATTGTTAATGGTCTTGTGCTTAATTCACTACAGCAAAGGCTAAAGCCCATAGGCTAACTTGTATTTGTGCTTGTGTGAGTGAAAGAGAATGAGAGGAAGAAATGAAAGAGGATATATAATTACTAGTATTAGTAGCAAGGCAAGTAAGCATGCAACAACAGAAACAGAAAAATGAGAAACGAAGCATTGATGATCAACAATGCAACTATTCGTCAAAATTTACATATTTACAGATATTTTAAATAAAAAAATCTTTGAGATCAGGAACTTTCTAATATCTATTAGTTCTTATAAAAACGATCAATTTTCAAGTAAAAAGTAATGTCATGAGATTTGTACAAGAAGTTAAGAACATGGACTGCCACCAAAACACAAGGTATGGTCAATTATGCAGCATAATATAACTTCTATGCTGGCCGCGAATAGAGAGATGAGATACATCCTCTAGGCCAACAACAAGCTCTGGAGAGAACGAAAACCTAGGATTTGGCTTATCCACTTTCTGTTAAGACTTCCATGGGGCGTCAAGGCTCAGCAGTAGCACGATGCAGCAAACAAACAACAGTCATAGTAGAAAGATTACCATTTAGCAATATTAAAAACTAAGACACAGACAACAACCGACCTGAATAAGAAGATCATCACAAGCAGTGTCAATTATTCTCCCCCTAGCAAGTAAGCAAAGTAAGTGAACCCTATGTACAAGCTCTGCCACCTCCTAGAAAACAGAATCAAACACCAGAATGTAACGTTTTGATCAACTAAAAGAAACCTCAAATGCAAAATCACCTTCTCATGAGCAGTAGCTCGACGAACAGACTTCTTTTTAACAGAATCAGAAGGAGACTCATTCAACTCAATAACAAGAGTCCTATCCTTTCCGAATTCCGGCATTGAAGCCGCAGACCCGTCTTCCCAATCAATACCATCATCATTAACATCACCATCAACTCTATCATCAATCCTTTTCTTAAGAATATCAAAACTCTGACTACAACTTTCATCAACATTATTGTCAGCATTAATTCCATCAACCTCGTTCCACGTAACAGCTTTCCGTTTCCCATTTCGTTTACTATTGACACGCGTTACAAGTTTATCAACTGCTTCCTTTGAAATGTCGTCTAATTTCCCTGCAAAATTCATCAAACATATAACGAAATGTCAGCCCGGAAGTAAGGAAAGAAGAAAACAATGCAATTAAAAAGTTAGGGTTTGGGTTGAAGAAAAAGTTAGGGTTTTGTGGATTAAGCAGAAGAACAAGAACCTTGTTGTTTATTGTAGTTTCTAGTGGTTCGCATTTTTGTTTTTTGGTATTAAATTGAAGAGTCGCGCGCTAAAATCAACTGTTTTTAGGGATTTGTTTGTTTATATATGAAGGAAGTTGGGGGTGGTATACAGTATGCGCAAGTGTACTGGTGACATTATGGGGACTCGGATCAGACCAATAAATACTATCAGCACCAGTAAGATTTGTCAAAATTACTGTTTTCTCCTATATTTTACATAAATCATGGTTTACTCCCTACGTTTTTGATACTTCAACAAAACTACGGGTCCAAAGGCATAATTAAGTGGAATCAATTAGTGAACTACTTCAAGTTAATTTGAAGAAATCGATTCTTGGTATCAAATTTGAGCTACTCGAATTATCAAATTAAGTTTGAATATTAACTTATTTGACTCGAACATCTTGTGAATCTAATTAACTTTTAATTAATTGTTTATATAAATAATCAAATCAAGTTTAATTTTTAATTATCCAATCTATTTCTACCTTAAATTCCTAAAATAAAATTTAATCAAATTCAAATCGAGTTTCGAATGTTGAATTTTATAATAACCCAAGACGAGTCCTAATGTGACAATATTTTCACTCAAATCAACTTAATTATTCTCTTAACACCTTCCGGGATAAATAGTATAAGCAATTTTTTAGATATTGTGGGGCAAGTAGTATAATAGACAAAACCTAAGGAGAGAAATGTATAAAAAAAATATCTGAAAAGATAACGTTTAGAGAGAAAGAAATGGCCTCCTACTCCTAAGTCCTACCTCTCTCGCTTGCTGTAACATACCCCCACCTTTTATCCTATCTTACTTAATAATCCTTTTCTTTTCCTTTTGAACCAATTTCATCCTTTTCTTGACATGCTAAAATAGTTTGGATTAAGAAAGAAATGGCAACAATTAGGCCATTAGTTTCAATACAGAATCAACCAATCATCATGTATTCTCAACAGAAACATCAGATTCCAACTCAAAAGCTCAATTTCAGCAGAAGAAAAGCGGCCATTGCAGCACTAGCTTCAGTTTTAGTGACGGGGAATGCGTTTGCTTTCGATTTCAGATTGGTAGCACCAGACACGACGCTTGAAATGGCAGAGAGTGGAATCAGAGAGCACGCTCAGTCTCTGTTGGCTATTAAGCCATTGCTGGAGACGGAATCATGGGGTGAAGCTCAGAAGCTGCTACGAAGAAGCTCTTCTAATTTGAAAATCGATTTCTATACTATAATTCAGAATAAACCTGCAAGTGAAAGACCTCTGTTGAGGAAGCTCTATTTTGATCTTTTCAATAATGCTACCAAGGTAACTAACTCTTATATTTCTGTTTCCTAACCTCGTTTTATACTAACTCTAATATTTCTGTTTCGTAACGTCGTTTTATACCAATATGTCGTTTTTATATACATTTTGTAACTTTATATTTGGTAAAAAAAAGGAGTATAAGATACACAATACTAAAAATGAAAAATTTGAAATTATGCGCTTCCATAAAGTAAAACTAATATAAAAGTGAAACGTTGAAATTTAACATACGAATAATTCATTTATTATTTATATATAACACAGGTCTAATTTGATGAAATTTGCAGCTAGATTATGCAGCAAGGGACAAAGATACCTCGCGTGTTTGGGAATGCTATAAAAACATTGTAATAGCCCTTCATGAAGTTCTGGGCAGAATATGATATTAAACTTTGTTCAATGAAATCTAATGATTTTTTTATTTTATATGAAATCATTTAAGAATATGATAAAATTCAATTAATTGACAGCAAACTGTAAAAGTTCTATTTGTAAAACTTAATTTGATTTCAAACGTAGAATATGGGAATAAGAATAACTAAAAACATAACCTTTGACTAACTACAGCTTAAATATCAATTATCCCTGAAATTCATAAATTTTACCTCCTATATTCCACATGATTCCATGGCCGAATTAGATATTTCTGACCAAAATAACAATTATAACCAACTTTTTTGACAAAAGTAACAAAAATAAATTGTATCTTAAACTATTGTGCAATTGATAACAATTAACTAGCTTGTTTGCAAATGAATGTTGTGTTTATTGTTTAAAACTTTGGATCAACAATGAGAAACAATTATTCAACACTAACCATTTTCAACTTGCAAATTATTTACTTATTCATTTTACAACAATATCTAAACACCTTTTCCCATTAAAACAATAACTAAGGACCTATTTGCGCAAAAAAGTAAACTGAAGGCATTATCCAAAACTTTGAACACTTCTCAGATCAGAAGTGGAAACCCAGTAGGCAGTGGCACGATCTCCACTTGCTCATCCACTGCAGAATCCCCCATTGGATCAATCACTTGAACATCAGTTGCATATGAAACTCAGATGAAACCTCAGGGTCTCACTCCAGGGAAGAGTTCTGATATTTTGTTGAACACATCCATAACCTCTTTGTCATTCTGGTACTTGGATATGCTAAGTGGATTCTGCGAGCACTGCAAAATTTAACAAAATCTTAACAACTACACTATTTTGATTTCAAAAAAAAAACACTATTTTAAGGTCAAATTCATATTTCATTATCGGCTCAGAGTCTCGGACATACATCCATGATGGCTTGTTGAACTCTTGGATTTTGAAATGCCATGGCAACATCAGGATTCGCCATGATTTTCGAGATTACTTCCTCAGGTGTGAGACCGATTTGATCTACACAAGACAATTAACCAGTTGTGAGATGACAAAACAGTAATTTTGACCAAACCCCAGGTGTTGATAGTAATTATCCCAAAAGATAATCAGTGTCAAACTCACCAAATTGCTGCTTAACCTCAGGACTGCTGAGATCAAAATTTTTCAAGGACTCCGTCATTCGATTGTCCCATTCACCACTTCCACTCATATTATTTCTGAAACGGAATAGTACAAGGAAAAATTAGATCCAAATTGCTGCAGCTTAATGGCAAGACTGCTAAGATCAAACTTTTATAATGACTCCGGTTGTCCCGTTCACCACTTCCACTCATATTATATCTGAAAAAGAATAGTATAAAAAAAACTAGATCCATTTACCTGGGGGGTGGGTGTAAAATTATGATAAAATCAGTGGATGGCTTGGTGCTAATAAAGCAATAAAACACGAGCAGCTAATTTGAGTTCTGACATAAGGAAGACCTCACTCATGGAAAACTAGGCTAGTTTTGTGAGAATTGTTTTAACTTTTAAGAAAATGGAGAGCCTATATTTTACTTAAACTGGATTGAGAGCCTGTTTCCTAGTGGGAAATTACAAATAGGGATATTAGTGGACATATTAAGCATTGTATTTTTTATTTTTAATTCAGTTAATTATGAGGCTTCTCCAAACCCAAAATAGTTTCTAAATTTCAAATGAAGTCATTCTGATCTAGATTTTCAGCTTCGTCACTTCTACATGACTAGATTTCACAATACAGAGGCTATAAAATCCATACGCAAGAATATCAAGCAACCAAAAAAAAAGTTTCACAAAGTTAACAGACGTAGATTATATCTTACAGCATTTCCTCCAGCTGCTGACGATATTGTGGGTTTTGTAGCATCCCTGCCAAATGCACATTAATTACATTATGTACAGCTTAATAATTAAGATAGGGGAACTAAAGAATATAAATGAGGAGGAGAAGAAGATAATATTCAAAAGGATGTCTTGGAAAAATATATTTAAGTTTCAGCCTTCTTAAGAGGAATTATGTCACTGAATGGTTCAACTTACATTTGAAAGTAGAAGGATTCCTCATCTCCTCGGGTAAATATCTGCAATGATATCAAACAAAAAAAAGTTAGGAAAAAACAAATAATTGCCGACTTAGGAGGAATTGAAACAACAGTTACATTATAAGCCATACAAATGAAGAAGATGACAGCTGCTTGAACTAATCATAGTCGTTCGTTACCAAACGGAGAATTAAAATGGAAATCATCATACTGACTATTAAATAGACTAGAAGAGCAGAAATAGATTCAAGTTAAAGAAGCTGCATTACGGGTAAACCATCTTCTGCACTGTTGGATCCTCCATCATTTTCTCCAAAGCTTCCACAGATAAGCCAGAACCTTCCTTTCCTGTCCGTGAATATATATGAACTGATTTAGCACTCATTCAAATATGAACAAAAAAATAACGGAAGTTAAAAACAAATGGAAAGTAAGCATAACAGGATCAACAATGTTAGTGTGTGCGCGCGTTCAGAAAATATAATAAAAAAATAGTTTCAAATCATTTAGTCAGAATAAAGCAATTTACAGTCAAGAGCCAATAATACTTCATCTAGACTGGTGACTCAATATGCTCACTGGAGCAGCTACCAAATGTGAACAAATGAAATTCATGTGCACATAAAATACTAATCTTACATGAAAAAGCTACACTAAACCGAGAATTATAGAGAATTGAGAAACAATATTCGCTCTGGGGGTGGTTTTTCAACATCACAAAATTGAAAAGAATGTTAATTCTGAAACACCTTTAAGGCACATCTCCCACTCTTCAAATTTTTAACAAGTACCAATGAGCTATAACTCAAATGGTATAAGCGCGTCAAATGGTAAAACTTATAAGCGCTACGCAACATTCTCCTACGTCGTGGGTTCAATTTCTACCACAAACGCTCTCCACTCCCCAGTAATGAAAAACAAAACACAATCAACAAGTTGCACCAATTCTGTAAGCCAATAATACTATAGCATTTAATAGCAAAATGCTTCATTCTCTCCACCCCCTCTTGTGCATTCTCCATTTCACCTAACCCGACCTTTGCCTATACCTTAGTATTCGTCAAATTATCATGAAAAGAAATCTCAAAATGACAACCAGGTCAAGCTGAATGTATTATACGAGCAATTCCTCACTCCAAGAAGTCTCACCTATAACGACAAAAAAGCCAACAAATATGTTGAGAATTTTCACTTGCAATTTTACTTACCAGTATACTGAGAACCCCCAAAAGCATTAGGAATCTGGTTAAAAGCAGCTCCATTTTGAGAAACCTTCCAAAAAATTCAATCCAAACATCAGTAATTCAAACTAGTAACTGCTATACACCATATTGGTGATAAAATGAAAACAAAGGAGACAGAAAGAGAAAGTTGGAGAGAGGGAGAGGGCTACTTCTTGGGAAAATTGAGTTTCTTTGGATGTGCTTGTCTCAGATACGTCCCCATTGCTTTCAAATGGACTTTTTGGGAACGTTTCCTCAGGAGAAACATCTACAAAAGCTGCGATTATAAGTTGCATTAGACTTCTTAAGAGAAAATGCTTTAAAAATATCCTCACAATGATCTCCTACAAGTTTGGTTTCATCAAAGAACAAATGAATAATTGATTCCAGTATTCCTATCATTTCAATGGTAGTTTGTCAACGGGAATCAAGAGATATGCTATTCAATAAATTACAAGATGCAGTGCATCTTCAAGACAGCGTAGCCAATATTTATGTAGAAAAAAGCACCATATCAATCTATTCAGGGACACTGTTAAACAATTCTGCAGCTAGGGATGCAGTACTTTATATTAAAGAAAAACAAAGATGAATGACATTTTTCTAGCCTAATTTTCACACAGTTTCAACTACCCAAAATCCAAGTAGTCGTACATCAAATTCAGGAAATAATTTAAAATTAGGCCTGGATTGTTTTATGCAGTTGGATGAAATAACTGGCATTTAGGACATCCTTATAGCTGACATAATAAATCAACAATTCTATTATCTCCAACATAAGGTCTAGGATTCGAGATGCTTAGAGAAAAATTATTGCATTGGCAAGCAAAAAATTTCTTACAGTATTTCTTAGTTTCCTTTTTCGTCTCTTTCTCATCTTTGGAGTCAGTATCTGAAGCTGCTTCTACTTTCATTGCAGGAACATCTACTGTAACTGTAGGTTGAGAAGCAACTGATGGTGAAGTTGATGCTGATGAAGTTGGATATGAAGGAGAGGAAGCAGGTGTAGATGTTGATGATGATGGAAATGGTGGTGTGCTAAATGGTCCTGCTGCTGCTGCAGGGGTTGGAAATGGAAAAGGAGAGCCTGGAGAAAAGGCTGGGTTGGGAGAGCCTGGGTTGTTGAATGGATTATTTTGCGTATTCATCTGATTCATCATAGTTTTGAAAGCTTGCTGCATGGCATAATTCTGAGAGAAAGATGAATATTTCAGTTTTCAACTTTTCGCTATTTTAAAGATGGGCATGAAAAAACTATGAACCAGAATAAAAATAGCAACAGAAGGAGACACCAAAGTATTAGAATTCAAAACAATTTTGATAAATATCAAAGGCTATAAATTTTATCTAACAATTATTGAGATATAAAATATAATAAAAATAGCACGTGTAGAAGGGCTGAAAGTATTTCTGAAAGATAAATCAAGTACACAAAGCAACAAATAGAGTGTTTCCACTAGAATTAAATACATCAAAGCAAGAAATCACTCGATTATTGGAGAAGTTGACTCTACAACGTGCATTTAAATTTATGACATCTTTCCCTAAGAGATAATTAAATGAACTCAATACCAGATCACAAGAAAATATAGATTGACAGAGGATGGACACAATATTGAAACCAAACAAAATTGGGAAATGTAAAAAAAAAAGGATAAGTAAACATAATACAGGAAGTAAACAATGTTGTTCAATAAATTCCTCTCCTGAAAAAGAAGGGATGGACCAAATCTGTTAGCATTGCTAATGCATGATTATATGCCAAGTGAATGTTGTGAAAATGTGTTCAATAAATTCCTTCAAAAAGTAAATCATACATATTTTATCATGACGGTCATTTCTTCTCAAGATGAATATTACATGATCCCGCATCCTATTCTATTTCTTTGATCTCTTAGATTGGTATTGCTTATAAATAATATTTCATTTGTAGCCAAGTGCATAAAGACTGCAAAATCACAGATGCCAAGCAAAAATCACAAGATTGATATGCATGTGAAAAAAAACTTTGATGATGATAGAAGAAAGAATAAAAGCAGATCTCAATGAATAAGTAAATTTTGACTTCGACTTTTAAAAAAATACAACATAAAAGGCTTTATCACATACTGCAGTTAGCATTATTAAGATACAAAGACTGGGTATCTCAGCAGTTTTAAGTTGGTAGCAAACTAATGAAATAGCTATCTTTAATTAGACTTTGGAATTTTCTAGAACAAACTGTACATGAGTCGAGACTGGAAAATCACCTGTAAGATGCACATTCTTTGGAAAAATGATGAAACGGTTACTCCATTCAAGTCCAATGGCACTTTTAGGTTGTTTCTTCCAAGAACACTCATCATATTTTTAGATTGTTTTCTCAAAGAAGATAAATTATATTGTTTTGTGTTGCCAGTAGGAAAATGATAAAAGTGCACTTGATGTCTACATTTCATTATCTACAGTTGCAACTTGCAAGCTTGAACAGAATTCTTTGTATTTATTCTATTATGTTTTAGACTTCTCAAGAGTTTCCGAAGGGGGAGTGTTTGACCATTCCCAACAGCAGACCTATGCATGCAACAATGATAAACATTGAGCAGGTTTGACAAACAGCAGCAAAAATGGAGGGAGGTAAATCGAACTTGGCTCCATCAACATTTTCATGGTGCAAAAATTAATGCAAATCCAAGTCACTTAATTCCTGTGGAACTTATCTGGCATATGTTGAGTTACAGCTTGCAACAAAAGGGTGACATAATAAAAACAATTCAACAAGAATCAATGGACTCTCAATGTAACACATAAAGTTCATCCTGATTTGATTATCATCAATTAATCCCAGCAGAGCAAAATAAAGTCCCAAAATTGTATACCTTAAAGAATGAAAAAACTCACCTTTACTCTCGTAGCCGCCTGCAATTAGAATTGGAAAAACTGTTAATGTACTGCCGCTGGGAAAAATAAGAATTCGAATACATAAATAAAAGAACAGAAAATTGAGTGGTAAAAAGTGGTTCTTTTTCTCACCCATGTAAAAACTGCAGATAGCCCAACCCCAACTCCAATCCAAAACAGAGGTGACCCGCTACAAACACAATCAGCAACAAGAAAACAATTCAAGAAAATAACAATCATCCTTTATTAAAACTAACAGCCAATCAAATTCATCAAATTCACAATCCCTCGTATGCAATTCAAAACACTTACAAAGATGAAGAAGAAGAAGGAGGCGGCAATGGCAGTGGATTAACACCAACAGAAGAAGTTTGCTGACCGCTCGAAAGGCTGGCAAAATGCTCTGCACCTAAACTCCCTAATCCAAATCATCATCATAAACAATTAGAATATCAAAAGCTAAGAATCACAATTCAACTGCAAATAATTTCAAATTACTTAAATTCTTGTAAAATTAAAACGCTTCGTTAAATTAACTAACTGTGCTCTTAACCGTCCCTGAGTTGAATACTGAACAAAAGGATCAAATTGCTTACTGCTTTGAGAAATTCGTCTTGGAACTCCAGTGGAAGAGCTTGAATTAGAAAGAGCAGAGACGGTAATGCTTGAATTACGACCAATAATCCTGTAATTACGGGGAGATAAAGGAAGGACTCTAGTAGTTCTTGAGAACTGATTAATATGAGTAGGGTTTTTGAAAGAATTAGGATAACACCCCATAACTAATTGTGGCGAAGAAGAGGATGACGATGACAGTAGCGCCATATTCAAATTCTCCATTTATTTTGTTCGGATTTCGAATTCAAGAACCTCTCGTACCTAAAAGGGAGACAGAATCAACAAAACTAATCCGAAGTGAAGTGAAGAATTGAAGAAAAAAGTGGTGTCAGTCTTTGTCGTTTCAACTCAGAAGCAATGACGATGTAGAGACTAGAGAGATGGCACTGCTTGCTTAAGCCCATAATACTAGTCCAGCCCAATTGTTTTGCAGTCAATAAGGTATGCATATTTAGGAAAAGGATATGAATACACCCTCAAACTTATGTTCTGTACATTTTGTTCCCTTAGCAGAAACCTTCAAGTCATAAATTATGGCACAAATAAACACAAAGCATCTGGTTAGACTGGGCTTACTTTAATGATTTATTAATGAGGAAATTACACCATTTACCAAAAAAAATGAAAATAATTACAAAATTACATGTTCACTTTTTTCATTTATAAAAATATTAATAATATTTACAAAAGTACAAAAAAATAAAAAATAACATCAAACATACGGTGTATACTGTGGGTATAATGTCAGTATACTAATAAACTAACATTATATTAACATTATATAAACATTATACCAAAATTATACCAACATTATATATACTGAGATTTTATTAATATTAAATAAAAGTTAACCAAAGTTATATCAAATCGTATACTAAAAATTAAATTTATAATATACCAAAATTATACCAATAGTATACCAAAAGTGTACACATCAAAATATACTGAAATTTTATTATTACATCAACATTACACCACATCGCATACTAAATATTAACCTAACAATATACTAAAATTATACCAACAATATACAAATGCTTTAGTTTATTACCAACTATAGTGAAAAATACATATAAAATAAATATACATGTTATCAACTAGAAAATATATATAAAAATTTATAATCGATATACCAAGAATATATTGAAATTATACCAATAATAAACCAAATATTATTTTTAAATTATCTGATTTATAGTTTTAATATTCCAAAATTATACCATAATTATATCGACATTATACAAATCGTACTTTTGTAATTAATTTTCATTTTTTGGTACTTTTGTAATTAATTTTAAATCAGTCGTATTTTTGTAAATAAAAAAAGTTTACAGGTACTTTTGTAAATATTTTTAAAATTTTAGGTACTTTTGTCATCGTCCCTTTATTAATTTCAGTTTTCCAGTTTATAATCATATAGTAACTATTAAAAACAATTAGTTTCAAACAAAAAATCATAAAAAAATTTAAATATAAGCTAATAAAAAAATTATAATTATTATTCTATTTAATTTTTCTTACAAACAAAGAACAAGTATTATGTATAAAAATTATTAAATTATTTTTTTAAATATTTAAAATTATAATTTACAACTTTTAAATATAACGCTCTAAATTTATGAAATATATAGCATAAAATAATTTGTTGCGTACAGATGGAATTCAATTTTTCTCACAAAAATATATTTATTAATTTGGTTTTAAATGACTATGTGAATGTCATATCAAATAACATAAACATAAATAATTCGATTGATCAACCTGATTAATATTGTTGCGAACTATTGAATACTGTCCGAAATTGCATAAATTTAAATATTTTAGAATAACAAAAGTTTGAAGAGATTGAAATTTTTGTGGTTTATTAATAGTTTTTTTTTTTGACTTAATTACTTAAAAAACTCTCACCTTTAATTATTTTTTTTCGTTTATACCCTGACCTAAAAAAATTGTCACATATACTTTTAACGTTGTTTTTATGTTTCACCTCTACCCTCGAGGTATTAAATTTACCTCTTTTCATTTAAAAAAAAGTTTAAAATAGTCCTTCATTTTTAGTATATATTCTAATTACACATCAATATTATTAATTAATCAAAAATACCTTCTTCTTTAATAAAATCATTTAATGATAATTATTTAATTATTCCCGACCTACAACCGTACCCCGATTTAAAAATCCGCTATCAAATTTAAAAACCATAAAAAACTCTTTAAACAAAATTAAATTAAATTATTTTTTTTAAAAATAATTTTTCGCCCACCACCACCGGGAATCGGCGTCCTCCTTCCATAGAAGGAGGAACAGATCTGTTTCTCCATGGAAATGAGGAACAGGAAGGAGGAACACGTTATTCCTCCATGGAAGGAGCAGATGCTCCTACTTCTCCGGTGGCGGTAGCTTTGAAAACCGATTTTTTTCAATAATAATATTAGCGGTTTTTTAAATCGGAGTGTGATTGAAGGTTGTAATTAATAAAAAATATTTTATTTTATTTAAATTAAAAAATTAATTAGTTTTAGAATTTATTTGAACGCTTTTAAAGCTGAAGTATTTGTTTGTATTTTTTTTAATAAAAAAAGGTATGAAATAATCCTTAAATTTAATTGTTTTTAATGAATCATCTTTTTTTTTTTGAAGTTGAGGTAGAGGTGAAACATAAAGACAACGTTAAGGATATATGTGATAATTTTTCTAAGTCATGATATAAAAAAAAAGTTAAAAGGTAGGGTCTTTTTTAATTAATTAAGCCTTTTTCTTTTGGTCAAAGGTATTAAGAAAACAGTTTAATAAATTGCTAATTATAAACTCCTAAATTACCAATTAAAAAAATTTTAAACAAAAAGGCCCCTGAATAGCTAGAACACACGTGGGAAGATATAATTGGGCGTGACAGGGAATCAAATTAAAATCAAAACCGTATACCGTGTAGAAACCAAACCCTAATGGTATTATATAAACCGTGTATCCTCTCCATCTCTCTACGCGTAAATCCTTCCAACTCTAGAACTCAACAGAAGCCCTAATTTTTATCTTTCTCTGAAGGCGAGAAAAAGAATCCCAAATTTTTTCAAACCCTAACCCTAAATTTTTACCCATAGTCCTCTCGTTATTGTTCTCTGTTCCGAAGCTTATAGCTCCTCTCAGATCTGTTTGTTTCTGGTTCTCATTTCGCAGATCTTTCAATTCGCTCGAGGTAATTGAACTATTTCATGTTTAATTATTAAATTAAACTTAGGTGTTTATTGTTTTGATTTGTATTTTATAGGATTAGGTTTTGGAATTGCTTTTAGATCTGTTTTTTAAAGTTTTAATCAAGGGCTGCAGATCTGTATTTAACATTTTTTTAAAGGATAAGTATGCTTTTGGTTTACTAATTCTAACATTTTATTGAATTAGAGGCATGACCCTATCTTTGTTGTTCAAACCCTAATTATTGCAATTAAGATTTAGATGATTTAAAGCCGTGAAAAAAAGCCGTCCTATGTCATCCCAGTAGAGATGTGATCCTTAGTTATTTGGGCAATTTAACTGGCACTTTGCAAATGCAATTTTGAGTCTTATTTTTTTAATTCTTATTCTGTTGCTGACCAATGTCTATGGTATTTTTTTATATCAGGTCTACTAGCTTCTATATCAGAAGATTGTGCTTTAGCTATTTGTTCAATGGCTACATCTGTTGATATGTCTCTTGATGACATTATAAAGAAGAACAAAGAGAGAGGCAGAGGCAGAGGTCGTGGTATGGCACGACCTGGCCCTGTCCGTGGACGTGGCCGTGGCCGAGGTGGGTCTTTTAATGGTGGAAGAATGGCAGGAGTTCGTAAAGGTCCTCTTTCAGTGAATGCCCGGCCATCACAGTTCTCAATTGCAAAGGCAAGCTAAAAACTGCGATGCTTAAGAAATCCACCTTCTTTTGAAATTCAACTTCAAGAGGATAACTAAATTTGATATAGCAAGTCTTATCCAGCTGCTCAAACAGCAATTCAAATAACAGTGGATCTCTGTGATTTAGAAACTCAAATTACAGTGGATCTTAAATGCAATTTGTTTTTCGTTCATGGATTTGACATCAGCCTTTTTAAAAAAAATTGATGGCCATTGCATATTTGCTATTATCCTTCAGAATTTCTCATACTTGTTGGTTATGTGGGCTCTATATTGGGGTTTGCTACAGATTGATATCATAAAGTAATTAGCTTTTTTGAGGTCCATATCGAGCTAGCTATGCTGATTATTAGCATAATATACCGTGGGGCTTTAGGAGTTGAGTTCTCTGGAATGGAGTTGACACCTGTAATAGTATCAGGATTCAGAACATAAATAGATCCCCATATAATCACTGTTATATATTAATAGTGTTTGATGTGCTGCTTATTTAGACGGGAAGTCTGTGAAGGATCCTCTTGCTATGTGGAATTTCTACAATGTGAGATTCAGTAATTCTCCTAGTTCATGGTGTTTATGCAAAGGAGCTTCCTTCGCTTAACTTCAGAACTGGAGTTGATACATATCATAGCAGCAGTTTACATATGCAGCGGTTGATTTCCATACTCTCGAACCATCTGTTAATCAATTTCCTGAAGTTTCGCTGCATGGTTGCTTGAGCCTTTTGCAATTCTACAGTTTTTATAATCTTTTCCAAATTTTACCGAGATTGATATTGAAGAATGATGAATGATCTAGTAGCTTGGTGATAGGCTGACGTGTTCTGTTTCTTTCACCAGCCTGCTCGCAGAATCAGGAACTTGCCTTGGCAACATGATTTGCTTGAAGATAGCATTAGAGCTGCAGGGATTACTGGAGTAGAAGTTGGTACCAAGTTGTATGTTTCAAACTTGGACCCTGGAGTCTCCAATGAAGATATAAGGGTACAAATACAACTTGAGCTAAATGCTTTCATCTTAGATGCGTTGTGAGATGGATCTCTGATTTATGTTTTCCTGCAATTCAGGAGCTTTTTGCTGAGATTGGGGATCTGAAGCGATATGCTGTTCACTATGACAAAAATGGTCGCCCTGGGGTAAGTTATATGCATTTTTTTATAATATGCTAATATTAGCTGTAGAAGTCCATCATGTTTCTTGTTTTGTGCTTTTCTACATTTTTATTTATAAAGCTCACATGTCCTGTTGAACTACATCTAGAATTTTTACCAGCTAATGTTGGCATGTTTGAATGTCTTGTAAAATTGACTGTTTATATTGGTTCTAGAACAGTGTTTTCTGTCATGGTTTTATAGTGTAGAGATTTTTGTGAATTCATTCATATCTAAGCTTCGTTTCTATAATATGATTCATTGTTAAAGCATTATTCTTCTTGTTGTGTTTTCCTTCTAAATTAATTTTTAACAGAGCTATCTTGTTCATGATTTTAATAGTTTATGTTTTCATGGGTTATCTATTCGGTTTGATCAGTGAAATTCAGTGTGTGCTTCTGTAAACTTGCTAACATCTTAACATCGATTTGAACTGTACTTTTTTTACAGGGATCTGCTGAAGTAGTTTATACAAGAAGAAGTGACGCATTTGCTGCGCTTAAAAAGTATAACAATGTACTTTTAGATGGGAAGCCCATGAAAATTGAGATTGTGGGTGTCAGTGGAGACACTCCCTTCTCAGCTCGAGTTAATGTAACTGGAATAAATGGAAGGAGGAAGCGGACTGTTGTCATGACGTATGTAATTGTATTTTTTTTGTTATTTAAGCTTATTCGCAGTAAATTGATCAAAAAATCTAGAAATTCTTCTTGCTGCTAGTAATTGATTAGATTTTGGGAAAATGCTCGGGTTATTTCATAATATAATATGTTGTCTGCTAGTTTAACTGCAATTCTGAAACTTCTGTTGAGGGCACCTTGTGTGGGAAGTTTTGCATTGTAAAGACTATGAGAAGCTCATACTTGAAATGTTCTGTATTTATTTTTGTCGGCAATTTTTATTGACTGTGTCTGTTTGCAACATAAACATGCAGGCCTGGACTAGGTCGTGGAAGAGGCTCTGCTCCAACTAATCGTGGTGCTGGGTAAGACTTTTTATTGAAATGCATTCTGCTTGAGCACATATTATTGGCTGCATAGTTATTATTTCAAATGCGGTGGTTTCCTCATTAGTATGTTCATTTTGCTATTCTCATAAATATGCAATCTTGCATAGCTTTTAATGAAAAAAGTGTCGATCATATTTAAAAACTTAGCTTCCACAACTGATATTACTTTAGGAATTATGAACTTCAGCTGAAAATCTCATAATATCTTTTATAAAGCCTATGATTAATTTGATCTTGCATGCATACTTCAGTTGGTTATTCTGTTTTGTTGAATTGGGTGTCATTTTGAATAATTTCCGTTAGAATGCATGTGTATTTCATTAGAGTGTTTGAGATTGCAATTAATGATCTGTTATGTGTTAGCAGTCGTGGGGGTCTGAGAAATGGTGGTCGGGGTCGTGGCCAACTTCGTGGTGGTCGTGGCCAAGGTCGTCTTGGTCGTGGAAAGAAGCCACCTGCTGATAAATCGGTTGATGAGCTTGACAAAGAGTTGGATAACTATCACGCTGAAGCTATGCAGACTTAAAGATGATTCCCAAAGCTTGGAACTTTAAATCTTAGTATCAGTCTATATTAGTATGTTTAGACGGTGTTAGCTTCTTGTGTGGTTTCAACTTGAGATTTTCTAGCTTTATTGTAAATGAAAATGGCTTCTGGATTGTGGTTCTTTTCAATATTATGAATTTTACTTATTTTTGTTCATGTTATTGAATCAAAGCTAAAGTTAATTGTAGAAATATGGAAGCTACCTTGTTCTTTGTGTAGTCTATACATGGCTTAGGATTTATTGCGAGGTGCATTTTGAACTCAAGTCTCTTGGTTAGAAGAATTTTTCTTTTTCCTTTTTAAGACCAACCAAGAATTTGCAAAATTGAAACAGTAAACAATTCATCCAATGTGCGCTCAGTTGCAAAGAAACAACAGACAACAAAGCTACATTTTCTTCTCATAATTGAAGCAAATTTAAGCTCAAAACTTAGGCATACAAAAAAAACTCAAAATTCATGAATCAAAATAAGAGGAAAAAAACTGGAAAAGAATGAAGAGAACTGCGATGATAAGGATTCAGGACAAGGGAGCAAGAAATCTTTGTTGAAACCCAACTCCATTAAATAATTCACCTGGTTTGAGCTGATTTAACCTCCACTTTTTACTCCATTTCTCTCCCTGCTTTTGAAGCAGTTTTAATATTCTTGGACTCGGTTAACAGTTGATCAACCAGTTGATTCCAGTTTGTCCGTGCACTAATTGGTCGTGATTTAGTTTCCGAAGCACATTCGCTTCCTTCTTCATCGTAGGAAGGCCCTGCCTGTGATTCTTCAGCATGGGGGATGTTCAAAGTGACAGCTCTTTGTAATGCAGCCTTATGTTCATTTTCATGAGTCTGCTTTCTCTCGAATCTCGGCACTTTCGGAGGTGTTGTCATGGTAGAGTCATGGCTTTCCTTCATTATCTGTAAGAGATCAACTCGAAAATTATATTTGTTTCAGCAGAAAAATACCAGGGCCAAGAAAAGTGAACTGAAAGCTTCAAACTCTCCGAAAGTAATTTATGAAAACAAAAATAAAATCAATATACGGAAGCAAAATTCAACAATTTTGTGCATCTCAATTTGACAGATTGCAGATAGGCACAGCCAAACAGCCAAAATGAGAAATGAAAGAAGAAAACTTATCAGCATACCTGAACGGCCTTCTCCGACTCTCTTTTTATCCAAAGGATTGCATGATCCGATGTCGTGTTGCATGATAACAATATGTGTTCAAACCTTCCATCTACAGGAATAGCAGTTCTCACCTCTGGCGGGAATCTCCCACACCTGAAACACACAAAAGGAAGAGTTCCAAGTCAATTTCACAATTTCAGCACGAAACTTGGGCAAAAGGATTTGTAAATTCACCCAAGTTCCCTAGAAAGTCGCATCATAAGGCAGTAATATTTTTTCCTTCCTTTCACTAAATGGTGTCTAAGTGTTCATACGTTAATGATAGTATCTTGCACCTGAACGGGTGGCTGAAACCACCAGCCACCCCAACCTAATTCAAGACGAACACCAACTTCCTGGTAAGATGCCTGCAGTTAAAAACTACCTATATGTCCAGACACAAATTCGAATTGGTTAGAAAGCTTTCACTTTCAGAGTCGTGCCACATAGGACGGATGTTTCACTTTGTGGCAGGGCACTTGGGTTCTACTTCTGTTGGTCACCTCCAATCACTTCTCGAATGACTGCTAATCCTGAGTTAAACCTTGCCGAATTGAGCGATTCTCAAATAACAATAATACCAACGAAATGAGGCACATGTAATTACCTTATTTTACTACTTAGGTATCAAGCTGATCTCATTCTACTACTGTATGCCAGCCTGAAATGAGCCAATCTGGATACAGTATTATGGAAAGGGATTCATCTGTGAAGATCTCTATAGAATATATGCTAAAGATCATGCTATGTTTGAGTTGTTAAACGGACACATGACATACAAACTATAAACATCAAATCTCACAGAAAACTAAAATATTATCTAAGAACATGTCAGTTCGGCAATTGTGTTAGCAAAAGATAAGCATGAAGGATGGAGAACAATAAGGACAGATAATTCCATTTCTTTACCAAAAACAAAAGGTATTCGTAGCTTATACGAAGGATTCATGTTAATTATGCATATGTGAAGACAAATAGTCTGATCAAAGATCAATTAATTGACACAGCCGATGATTTAAACACATTACCTGCAAAACTTTCTCTCTACAATGTGATACATTCGTCCAGGTGCATAGAGTCTTCTTGGATCTCTAAGCTTCCTTCCTTCTGGTACGAAGGTGTCCCTCAAGCAAACCAAAAATAACAAGCAGGGCAAGCTGTCCAAATCATCAACACCTGGTTTACGAGATAATACTGATAGTTCACTCCATTAAATTTACGAGGGAGAGAATTAACATAATCAACTGAGGTAAAAGTAATAGTGATTAAAGGACACAAACCAGAAGATTGACTTAAATATGTCCTCCAATGGAGTAGGTGTTCTTGGTAAGAAATCATCCTGGATAAAGAAAAAAAAAGATCATGTTACTAATGTCAAGAACAAGAGGCATGAAGTTCAACAGAGAACATGAATAACAAAACAAGCATTAAAATTCTCAATGACATGAATAAAGATAACAAATTAGATGCATCAAAACTAATAACGAGCAGAGCAACAAAAGCAAGAGTAATCTAATACAATAGACAATGATTTTAAGTCTGGAAACATAGAATTAGACCCAACATCCCCTTATTATCTCATCAGTTTTAGCTTTGAGACCAAGGCGAACTAAACCTCTAAACTTCATCATAATATCTCCAACATCAACTATGGATTAATTTCATCTGTTAACCAAACTCAGAGAAACGGTTATAAATATAGAGTTTCCGCGTTCCGTTTACTCAATAAGTTTTCATGCAACATAGTTGAGGCTTTCTTTGTATCATCAGTAACAGCTTTGATATACTATAACATCAAGATCAAGACAATATAGTCAAAAGAACATAACTAAAAAAACTCCTAATCAAGATTACCACAATCAAAATCCACATACAAGAGCTTAATTAAAAGGGGCAAACAATAAATTCAAAATGATTACCTGCAAAATAATGGAATTAATAACATCAGCATACTTAACAGCCAAGTTAAGTGACATACATCTAGCCGGAGCCACAGCATAACACCTAATTTTCTCCTTAGGAATACCACCCAACCGATCTCTATGATTCACCACAATAATAGTCAGCAAAGATGCCACTCCAGACCCTAAAGAATGTCCAGCAAAAACCAAACTATACTCTCTCCCATTCTCAATCCACAAATTCTTCAGCGTCTCACTCTCCTCATTCAAAAGCCACACAGCAGATTTCAACAGACCATGATGAACATAACCTCCATCAAACATCTGGCGGCCCAGTTTGTTATCCAGCAACGTTTTATAGTCACTCTCTTTGGCCAAATTCAAGCCACGGATGGCCAGAACTATCTCTTTGAATTCATGGTCGACGTAGATTATGTAAGGAGGTGAACGGCCCTGAGTTTGCTGGTAAGTGACACGTTTGACAAAGGAGTTTGGATCGAGATTTGGTGAGTACTGAGGATTTTCGATGTCTGATTCGTAAACTGCGAGGATTAGACTGCAGATTCTTGGGACTGGTTCGAATTCTTCTGGGGTGGCTAATGGCCATGACTCACTGTCGTCTGAGCCCACGTAAGTGCAGCGTTTCCATGCCCATCTCACGCATCCGAAAACTACGACATACTCGAACCCACATGAGACTGACATATTTTGAGTTGCTGAGATTAAATTTAAAATGTTTTTGATTTGATGGGTTGGTTGATTATAATGGGTGGTGTTAAAGTGGCAGTTCAAAGTTGAAAGCTGGGAAGTTAGGAATAGGATGCTTCTGGTCTATTCTAATAGTTCGTTGTCTATTCCAAATTTGGTTGTAAAATTGAGGAATGCGAATACTTATTGTCTGCTTATTTTATGGGTCTAATTACTCAAAAAAAACCCTCACCTTTAATATTTAAAATATTTAAAATTGAGTAAAAGATGTTATATTTAAAATATTTATTTCTTTATTAGGGTCAGCATGTTAAAATATTCTGAAATATATTCTTGACAATGAGGGTAACAGTCCCCTTGGTGGACATGTGTGATGTGTGGCTCCGCCAATCTAGATTATGTCTGTGGTGTGAAATTAAAATGATAAGGCTTAATTTTTTAAAAATATTTTATTTTTTTATTTAAAATATAAATTTTAAAAACGGTTAGTTTAATTTATTTTTTAATTTTAATATTAATTATAGCTATTTATTAAAAATAAAATGAAAAATATTCAATTAAATCTTTAAGCAAATTACTCTAAGCCTCCTCACGTTTGTCATAATTCGCAGTTTGGTACCTCTTATTTGAAAATCAAACGATTTATTAATTCAGTTTTGATTTTGTAGACTATAAGACCCTTCTGTTAAATATAGGTAGTAAATCGTTAACGGAACGAAATATGAGATATCAAATCGTTTGAAAGTAAATTTCAAATTATTAATGGAACTAACAGAAGGGTTTTATAGTTACCAAATCGTTTGATTTTCAAACAAATAATACCAAACAGTGAATTATGACAAACGTGAAGGGTTTTAGAGTAATTTGCTCTAAATCTTTTATATTGCTACATATCTTTTCAATTTGTCTTTTTTACCATCAAATTAATATATTTAAGTAATATATATAACTACTTCACATATATAAATATAAATTAATAAATATTAATTTAACAATTATATATAATTTTTATCTAATTTTATATAAATCAAACGAAATCGAAACGAATCAAAATCGATTGTAAATTTTAGTAAACCGAATTGAAGTTTTGCATAAATATTTGGGGTTATTTGATTAAACAAACTGGAGTTTTGCATAAATTTAACTAACCGAACTAAAGTTTTGCATAAATTTTAGTAAGCCGAATTGAAGTTTTGCATAAATATTTGGTGTTATTTGATTAACCAAACTGGAGTTTTGTATAAATTTTCTTTTTCCCAAGTTAGAGTTAATTATGAAGATTCAATTTACAAGGGGTGAAAGTCATATAACAAAGACTTACATATGATCTTTCAACAAATTAAACTACAAAATAATAGACAATAATAAAATACAAACAAAAGAAATCAAAATACAAAGAAAATTCTAAATATAGATCCCAAAACTTAACACAACGAAATTGTTGGAAGGGTGTTTCGAAATTTTCTTGCACCGATTTGTCAATCAAACCGTTTGAACCGTTGAAGCCTACTATTCCGATCGTTGATTTTAATCTTCATTAAAACTCAATAGAGATAGATACATATCCTTTTCATTTCTTAGATCTATAATACTAGAGTTAAATCTCAAACAAACACTAAAATTTCTCGTGGATCTAAGAAATACAAACAAAGGAGAGAAAAAGACTTTAACTTTATTTCTAACAAACAAGAAACAAAACTCAAATCAAACAAAACCTAAACTTTTATTCTTAGATTTATTGAGATAGAAGTAGATCTAGAAAAGCCGGAAAATTCATCTTCTCCCATCTCAAAAAGATGAAGAGAAAGGAAGTTTTTTTTAGAGAGAAGTGAGAGCACCAAATTTTAGAGAGAGAGAGAGAGGCAACTTCACTCCTTTGTTTGATGGTTGATTTAGTTTTGCATAAATTTGACTAACCGAACAAGTTTTGCATAACTTTTTGGTTAACCGAAACTGATACTAAATTTTTGTTTAATTACCTAAATATAAATTGGTTTTAAATTTTATTAAATCAACCCGAACCCAAATGAACCATGCTCACCCTTACTTCTATGAACAGAAAATTACACAGAATGTTCCATAAAAGAGTTTAGTCAAGTGCAGAGTGACTAACTATGCTGACTCAATAAGATGAGTAGGCCAACTGCTAGAGAGTTAATAAATTTACACTTCCTAAAATTGAAGTTATTATCTACTTTAGAAATTAATCACCTAATTTATACAAACTTGAGCAACTGGGCATGACTAAAATTCCCTCAAATAACCACTAAACACTCTATAAATACAATTGCTCTAATTAATCACTTGAACAAACCATTAATTTGTCAATTGAAAGTTGATTAAAGGATGGAAATATTATTTCATAAGCTAGTAACTTTAGTTTGTGCATTAATTTTTGTTGCAGGAAAATTAACAAGTGTGGCTGATAATGCTGCATCAACTGTTACATATGTGTTTGGTGATTCTTTGACAGAAGTTGGAAACAACAACTTCCTTCAGTATTCTCTTGCAAGGTCCGATTATCCGTGGTACGGGGTTGATTTTTCCGGCGGGCAGGCCACCGGAAGATTCACTAATGGCAGGACTATTGGTGATATAATATGTAAACATATTTATTTATCTTACTGATATTTTGTTAGAGGATACTTACTATGATAACTTTTTCAGCATTATGGTTTTCATCTAAATTTTAAAAAATCATTGTTTCCTCCCTAGATTTAGGTAAGGATAAATCGAGTCGAGTCCACTTGTGAACTATTCGAAATTGATAGTATTTCAACTCGAGTTAATTACCAAATCAAGTTTGAGCATTAAGATACTCAATTTGATAAGCTCGCTAACCTAATCAACTTTTAATTTTTTTATCATTTATAATTATACATGTTTACATAAATATTAAAATTTTTTTATTAAAATTTTAATTATTCATGTAGAATTTTATCTAGTCTGATCAAGTCAAATCCTAGTCTCAAATGTTTTAAAAAGTTCATGAACGAACTCTTAAAATGAACTCACGGGTTCGTGCTGAGTTGTACTTTTAATTTTAAAGTCAATTTAAACTCAAATTTGATAGTATTTCAATTCGATAGCGTTCAAGCCGGTTTTCACGCTTTAAATTTTAGAGTCGATTCAAGCTTAAAATTTATAGTGTTTCGGCTCGACTCGATAATGCTATTAATATCAGGTATTAGAAATCTGAAATCTCGTTTATAAGAGTAATTTTAGTTAAGTAGGACTCAATTATTTATAATGATGATTTTTTAAAAATTTGGAGAGAAAAATATTTTAACTTATCACAGCTGATAGTAATTATTTCTTTATTTAATTAATTTAATGAAATGTTTACCCTGTCTAATTAATATTTTCTATCTTGAAATGTTAATGTTCATACATGTGAAATTTGTAGCTGAGAAGCTTGGGATTTCATCACCACCACCTTACCTATCATTGTCAAAGAATGATGATGCATTACTAAATGGGGTTAATTATGCATCCGGTGGAGCTGGAATCCTTAATGACACTGGACTTTATTTTGTAATCTTCTGTTCTTCTTATTAATCATTAATTGTTAACAACTTAATCTAATTCTATAATTATGTTACTAAACTGTATACTAATCATATTATTGCAGATTCAGAGATTATCTTTTGATGATCAGATAGATTATTTTAACAACACCAAAGAAGTCATCAAAGCTAAAATAGGAGATGAAGCTGCAAACAAACTTACCAATGAGGCTCTATACTTCATTGGAATTGGTTAGCTACTCCATACGAATCGAAAAATTCAGTTCGATTTGATTTGACACTATAATTTTGTTTAATTTTCAAGTTCAATTCGAGTTTCCAAGTAAAACAGTTTTAGTTAAGTTTTGCAACAATTAGATGGAACTAAGAATAACTGAACCTACTAGTTCGGTTTTATTTTAACAAAAAAATTATAATATCTTTATAGATTTGTCAAGTTCATCTAATTATTTACTCTTGGATACCTTTGCAGGCAGTAATGACTACGTAAATAATTTCTTGCAACCATTTTTAACCGATGGCCAACAATACACACATGATGAATTTCTTGAACTCCTAATTTCCACATTACATCAGCAACTTACAGTTAAAAACCTTCCATAGCTCATTTAAAAAAAAATCGTGTTAAAATTATAAAACACGCTCAAATTAAGAAATTTCTTTTACAATTATTCCGAACTTATAAATACTGGTGTTGTTGATTGCAGAGACTACACCAACTAGGTACAAGAAAAATGATATTCCATGGGCTGGGGCCTCTAGGGTGCATTCCTTCTCAAAGAGTGAAATCAAAAAAAGGGCAATGCTTAAAAGGAGTGAATGAATGGGTTTTGGAATTCAATTCAAAAGTTCAAAACCTAATTTCCTCTCTAAATCAAAAGCTTCCTAATGCCAAATTCTTATTTGCAGACACTTATGGAGATGTTTTGGATTTGATCAACAACCCAACTTCTTATGGTAAATTCTAGCTTAGTCTCATTCAACATTTATTAAACTTTTCAAATCTTTAAACATTTTTAAATTTAAGGTATATTGAACAAAATCTAAATTCTTTTACATAAACCTAAGCTCACTAACATCCATCTATAATATAACATGTGATATGATTGAGTTAAAACCACCAATTAATTAGTGATTTTAAATAATCATACCACATGTAATACAATAAAAGAATCAAGTAAATTTATCATTTTTATATTTTCTTCATCATCATTAAAAGTTATTTTCTTTAATATTTTTCTAATAATCAACTTATTTCTTTCAAAATTCATTCTTAATAACAAAAAATAATTGTTATATTTTCCAACACAATTTATAATCATTTAATTACCAATGAAGATAAAAACGAATATTGACATCTTCAAAATATTAAACTAATAATATTGAGTTTAAATATCATTAGTTTAACATTTCAAAAGCACCAAATTCTCTTTAAATTCATGAAAAATTAAATAAACTACAAACAATATCAAAAATAACAATTACTTCTGAAACTAAGAATAGATTCTAAATTAGTAATTTTTTGCAAACAGGTTTCAAGATTTCAAACACTTCATGTTGCAATGTGGACACAACAATAGGAGGATTATGCTTGCCCAATTCAAAACTATGCAACAACCGCAAAGATTATGTGTTTTGGGATGCATTTCATCCTTCAGATGCAGCTAATCAAATCCTAGCTGACAAATTCTTTAAACTCCTCTTCTCAAACCCTAATTCTACTAAAAATCTAATTTTGTAATCAAAAGATCATATATAATAAGGGGTTATATTCAATTAGATTGAATTGATTGCTCTCAGTCAAAGGCCATATATTTTCCACATGAGAAAAAACTTGGAAAAAAACAGGGTAAAATCCTCCTTTGATTAAGCCAAAGAATTACTCATAAGCACTTGAAAATTGCATTCATCCTCATCTCTAATCAAGTGAAAAACAGTAAAGATTTCACTTAATTAAAGAAAAAGAATCATCAAGCAATCATCAAGAACAAATAAGCCAAAATCCTTGGCTTAATCAAAGGCTGATTCATAAACCCTAATTAGATTCCAAGAATCTCTGATTCAGTGTGGTTAAAGCAAATGAATCATCATTGAGCAAATTACTAAAATGTAGAACTTTCGAGAAAAAGCAAGTATTCATTGAAATACAAAGATTTGAAATCTGCTTGTCCATAAAGTACAGATTTCTTGATGTTGCATCGCTTTTCGTATTCTTTGAGCTATGAATTAAACAGCTTCGAAGAATGATACGCAGATGCTTTCCGGTTAGATCCGAACATAGAGATTTAGTGGAAGATGAAAACAAAAATCAGAATTTGAATTTGAGGTTATGAATTAGGGTAAGGGAAAGGTTTTATAGGCTATAGCATTAGGGTTTTCGCAAAACGGGTCCATTTTGGTCATTTTCAATCCGACCCTATATAAAAATTGGTTGCTTTAATTTAAAATTCAATGAAGGTTAATTTTGCCCCTACATTTGGTGCAAATGGTCAATTAGGTCTTAGAATAAAAAAAAATAGATTGACATTTTGTCTCGTTTTCTTCTCTCACTTTCAAATTTTCCAATAATTTTATATCAACTTGACTCCAATTTGTACATAATGCTTCAATCGAATTTTACCACAACATTGTGGGGGTAAAACATGCTAAAATACCAATTTCTGAGGGGTTTCTTTAAAGTTTAAACCATAAACATGACCTAATCAGATTCTAATTTTCTCATTTAAAGAAAACAGCATCATAAATTACAAGAATTCTGATTTCAGATCACAACCAGGCTATGGTTAATAGCTCAATGACAATTGATGTTTTTACATAATCTGATAAAAATAAATGAATATGTAGCATTTTAAATGGATTTTTTTTTGCAATGCACAAAGGTAGTAAATGGAATAGCAATCACAGCTCTCATTGAAAAGAATGATAGAATTCAGTTTTGAAGCCAAACTCAGTCCAGGCTTGTTTTCAGCTTCTTTTGTACAAAATTTTAATTTAGCCACTAACCCAAAAATCCATTCAAACCTCCACCAAATGAAGAGGTAAAAATGGAAAACCATTCCACAAAAAATTGGACGAGTTTGCAAAACATTTCACCATTTACCACCTAGCTTCTACAACAAAACTAAGATCCACATTACAACTCCTACAAGCATCCACATGCTCATGAATCTTCTGTGACAGGCGTCTCGAGCAGGCGAATCGGAGCTTGTAGAATTCATAGATGGTGCTGTTATGTTTACTAAACTGCCATTGATCCTGCCAGAGCTGCAAACAGAAATCCATGACAAATTAGCAACGTCCGCTCTCCGTGCTACGTGCAGAATATGCGTGCTAATAATGTACAATGCCTAATGCAAATAACAATATACTCGTGTGTTTGATAAGTGTATGCAATTGATAAGTATAGAGTTATTATAGCAAATTTTACCTTCCAGAAAATAAACAGGTGCCATGACCTACACCATTGTAACAAATAGGTTATCATAACATGAGCTATGTATAAACAGCAACAAAATTTAATCGGAACGAACTTGAATAAATATAAATAATATAAGTAGCTGTGATACGCAATGCAGTATTTAAATAACTTGGAGCTTACTTGGATTTGTGGTAGTGATAGATGCCACTCCATTGAAGTCACAAGTTCCAGGAGTCTTCCCCATCTGATGATAGTATGTGTCAAAGGCATAGGTCGCATGCGCAGCTACATTGTCTGGTTCATAGCACGATTCGCCCTGCAACAAAGATGAGCAGTCGACCTTTCCAGGTCCGCATGCCCAATCCAAAGCAGCCTGCAGCATCTTCGGATCAGCACCGTCTTTAGCAGTGCAGAATGTTTGGTTGGTTGTGTCATTGGCTAATACCAAACCAGACCCAGTCAAGTGCAAAATGTAAACAGGCTCTCCATTTGCATTAAATAGTCCCCAGTTTTTCTCCGAAACTGGTCCAGCTTTTGTATCTTCATTATAAAGCTCATAAATATATGTACTAACAGCAATTCCAGGATGTTTTGGGGTTCCAGTTTTGTTCAAAACATGCCTAATCAAATTACTGTTGTATGTGTTGGCATTGTCTGTAGTTGCGTCTGGCTCATTAGGGTCGCCTTTAGACGGCCAGCCGGATTCAGTCACCACAACAGGAATGTTGGTGAAGTTTAAAAAAGCCATAGCAAAATATGCTGCATCAACCATTGCATCAAAGACATTGGAATAGTGGACCAGAGTATTGGCATCGACAGCTTCTTTGTTGGGAGCAAGAGGCTTGAGGAGTGCGTAATCCAACGGAATTACACCGTTTGATTGCATATAGTCATAATAAGGATATACATTGAGCATGAGGTACGAGCCTGAAGACTGCAAGAAATTGAACATGGGAACCAAAACAGGATTCCAGGACCGGTTAAAGAAAGCTTGCGAAGGCGGGAAAGAATCAAGGATAATAGAGGAAGAAAGGGGTGTCGAAACTTTGATTTGGCGATCTAGATTGGACGCCACAAGTGCCGAGTGAATGAGTTTCATGGCATTGACAAGGACCGATGCTGCATTCGGAAGAGTGGTGAGAATTTCGGAACCTACTGAAATGGCTGTGATATTAGTGGCTGGATAATGAGCTACAACATTGCGGGAGACCCAATTCGCAGCCGTGGAATTTGACTGACCGATTCCTAGGAGCTGTTCATTGGGGACAGAGACCATAACCTGAATGCCAGTATTTGCAAGCGCAACTAACATTCCACGGTCAGCATTATATAATCGGACATGCCTGATTTGCTGAGCTTTGAGCAGAGCTGCTACTTGAGTTGGGTGGGGCATGTCCGATAAGTCTGTTCCAATATTAACACCAATAAATGGTTCTGCAAGCAGGGGAACACACTTGTTAGAAATAAATTGAAACGGATACATTAAAACAAACTCTGAATCACAATGTCAAAAACTAAGACTCGACAAGTTTCCATGCAAAATGGATGGTGATCAAGCCTTATGGAATACATAAATGATCATTAATTCCACCAAGAGTTACTCATTGCAAAGTAATACGCAGAAGAAATGATGAAAATAAAGTTAAATTCCTCACAACCTACCCGTTTTTACAACTTCTCTATCTCAAATTTTCTCCATTCCTCTCTAAAAACTAACACTGAAACACATGTACCACTCCTTATTTTAATTCAAAGTAAATTAATTACTATGTACCACTCTTTGTTCTAATAAAAGACATGCATCTATCTATTCTCTTGAAAATGAAGCTCTGATATTTTACTCACTCCTAAGGGAGTTTAGTATGGCATTTGAGGATCATGTCTGCAAAATATTTTGCAGTTCAACTTTTGTTAATAAAATAACATCATTTGAACTATGTAAGTTCTTAGTATATTTCATTGGCATTTCTCCAAGTTACCAAATATGCAATGAAGAAAATAACAGTTAAATGTTAATCAAGCATGCTGGCATTACATTTATATAATGAATTAATGATATACTACTACTAGATCTTGTAGAATAATTTTATACATATTCATCCATGCTTTGGGGGCAAGAGTAAAAGTATTTCAATATATTAAGGAATACGAAATAAATATAGAAACATAGCTATTTGGCCCATACTCAAATGAGTCATTAAGTCCAAGAAAAAGTGCCTAAATTCTCTAATTCTTGGATATTAAACTCTGTAGATCACTAAGCTTTCCTCAAATTACAGTAAGGTCACTAAAAAAACTTTTGTTACAAAATGGTCATTGAACTAAAACTTTTATTACAAAGGGGTTCAGCCATCTAAAACGTTGCGTTTTAAGCAAAAACACAATATTTTTGCTTACGTGGCAAGCCAAATTTACAAAAAGGAACATAGTTCAATGACCTTTTTGTAATAAGAGGTATTATCTAGTGACATTTTTGTAATTCACGAAAAGTTTAGTGTTGTTTTTGTAACAACATAAACATTTTTGTAGTAAAAAGTATAGTTCAATGATCATTTTATAACAAAAATATTTTTAGTGATCTTTCTGTAATTTGAGTAAAGTCTAATGATCTACAGAGTTTAGTATCCCTAATTCTTTTACTATTTGGACAACCAAAGCATAGACCAGACACCAACAAAGACTAAATACAAACAATTTATGAGCTGCCATCTTTTTTCTTTATTCATTTTGCTCATTGTTGAAGTAAATGGACATATATAAAAAAAAACTTTACTCCTTAAAAATAAATAAATTAGAAAAACATTCACATACTAGCATTTAATATGCATATTTAAGACCCCTAACTACCCTTTTTCTATCATACTCTTAATCTCCTTAATTAAATACACTAAAACAAAATCACTTAGCTAAAAAGCTAAAATCTTCACTAAAACTCAATGTATAGACAAAAATATAGCAAAAAAAAAGAACTAAAGCTGACCTTCATCAAGTGAAGCAAGAGAAGCAGAAGCAGAAGCTAAAAGAATGAACACAAAAACAACCATGGATTCAACCTTCAATACCATTCTCATTTTCTTTAAAGAATTTCAAGAAAAATGAAAAAGAAAAAAAACTTAATAATGCAGATAGAGAGAGACTGTGTTTTTCAGTCTGAAAAATGGTGAGAGTGAGCAAGAAAGTAAAGAAAGTGGGGTAAGAAATATATATGGAAGAAGAAGCAAAATAAAATTGTGTTGAATTAAGTGATCACGTGGACACATTTGTCAGAGAATGAAGGGTCAAGATTTGATCTGCAGAAATTGTTTAGGACACAGTAACCTATAGGTAGTATTTATGCATTGGATTTATGCTAAGAAACCCAAACCCAATGCAACTTTTGCTGCTTAAACCGACCAATAGCTGCTTGCTTGCTAGCCGTTTCTTGCAGGGATCTTTGCTGTTAAGTCCCTCATGTTTTCAATTTTTTAGCATTTTGTTCTTCTTTTATTTTAGGCTATAGATTTTAGTCCATTGTTTAACTTTATATTACCATGAGCAATTCAAGAATTACAAAATAAAGGAGTGAAATTTAGAGTTTAGAATTAGATGAAGGAATATTTGAGTTGAGTATCACTTAAAAGAGAAGAAAATAAAATTTTGAAAAATGAGAATAAAACAAAAAAAAATTGAATTATTCATGTTTGATTAAAATACATTCTTGTTACAAAATATTTGTTCATTTTGTTATTTTTATACTATTTAAAAAATACAAAATAAAAGTAGTTGACAATTGCAAAACAGAGAGAACTTATAAGATAAGAGTACCTTTTTCATCAATGAGAACCATCAATTCTCCATTTTAAATAAAAATGAGGAGTGAGAATATGATCGAATTTTTAAAAAAATTCCATCTTTTATTTTTTTACTCAACCAATAAATATTTTAATAGATCGATCATATTTTCATTCCTTCTTATTTTTTTTTTTCATTTTTAAAATTAAATCAAGCCATATTTTAAACTTTTTATTATTGTATAAGAAGATAATACTGATATTTTTAAATACATTCAAATGTAATTAGTTTATGCTATAAAATACTGTATATCTCATTGTCCAAAAAAAAGTCTCATTTATATTCTGAAAGCAGTATCAAGATTTAGATGCTTAACTATTAAGAAGAATTAATAAATTCATTTATAAAGAAATGTTGGGGTTGAAATGTTTAGTTTTATAATAATAAGATGGAAAGTGTCTACATGGGCTAACATAAGGTGGCTTGTTGTATTTAACTGTTTCTTGAATGTGTAAAAAATATGTAGTGGGCCCCTTTTAGTACAAAACAAACAAACAGTGAGATGGTGGGGCCGACGGTACATAACTCTCAACGGTCAAATTTATTTATTGTCCTTGTTTATGATTATTGGCTGCCTTTTCCACGTCCTCATCCTTTGCCTTTTCCCCTTAATAATAGGCAAAATCATTATCTTTGATCCTAATTGGAAAAGGCCTAATTCCTTAAAAAAAACCCAACTTGCACTTTTTCTTCGTTTATACCCTGACCTTGTAAAAACACCATTTGTGCCCAATTTTGGATTTTTATGTTTCATCCCTACCCAAAAGCATTAAATTATACTCTTTTCATTTGAAAAAGAGTTTAAAACATACTTTTTTCTATTTTAAAATATACAAATAAATCCTTAAACTTAAAAAATAATCAAATACATCCAAATAATTAATTTTTTTTAATTTTATAAAATAATAAAAAAATTAAAAAAAATTATTATTATTTTAAATTTTTTTGTCGGAAATATTTTTTTAAAAAATTTAAAAAAATTCGGAAATATTTTTTAAAAAAAATAAAAAAAATATTATTATTTTTAATTTTTTAAAAAAGATTGTATTTTTGTACTATTAATAACATTAATATCTAATTAGTATATAAGTTAAAAATGAAGGATTGTTTTAAACTCTTTTTCAAATGAAAAGAGTACAATTTAATGCTTTTGGGTAGAGATGAAACATAAAAACTCAAAATTAGGTACAAATGGTGTTTTTACAAGATCAGTGTATAAACGAAAAAAAATACAAGGTGAGGGTTTTTTAAGGAATTAAGCCATTGGAAAATACCATTACCAACCATATTCTTAAAAAAAAAAACATATTCTTTTATGAATAAAGAATCAATTCACCCCTCAACTTGATACGAAATATCAAATAAGTCATTTTCGAACAAAAATAGTCAAACGAATCTCTCAACTTATCGCTTCCGTATCAAATTGCACCTCTCTTAGAGAATGAAACACACCCTCCAATTTGAAATGGTAAAAAAATTAAAATTGTGCTTAGTGTTTATCTCATTTCTAAATTAACGCTTAAGAATTTTTAAATTTTAATTTTCCTCTTATATTTTAAAACATCAAAAATTAAATTATTTTCTAAACCAAAATTGAGAATTACTTTTTAAATTTTTTACATTCCGTAACTACCGGAGGAGCCATCGTCTGCCGTCACGTAATACACCTAGTCTTCATTTTTTTTAAGATAAATAGCCGAGTTCATCCTCAAAGAGAATGGACTCAGATCTGGATTCATCATCTTTGAAGATGAACTCGATCTGTATCATTCTCTTTGAGAATGAAAAAGAAAGGTATGAAGTGTAAAAGTGCTAAAAAAAGTTTCTCAATTTTCATTTAAAAAATAATTTAAATTAGTGTTTAATCTAAGATCTTTATTAGTGTTAATTATGATTATTTTTTTAATTAGATAATCCTACTTTTTTCTTTTTATCAAAAAGGTGAAATTGATCCGTTTTTGCCAAGTTGTAGGTTGAATTGTCCGATTTTGTTAAGTTGTGGGTTGAATTTCATTTGCTCGAAAATAACTTATTTAGTATTTTGTGGCAAAACGAGGGGGTGGAATGATCTTTTGTTCATTATGTTTAAGAACAAATCAGCCTTACATGACTTTTTAGTCTAAGAAACACGCTTATATTTTAATATTAGTTCAAAAGTGCACCTGGTAATTTCATAAACAGTCCCCTAACTTTAATCTCTATCCCAATAGTCTTTAACGTTTAAGTTTTAACAACATAACCCAATATTCTTGACTTTAAATTGATATCCAAACACTACATTCATGCCATCTATTTTTTGCTAACACAGTTAGTTTTAATAACGCGACATGTCACTTTATAATCCATTGAATGATGTTTCCTACATTGCTTACAATATTAATTTATTTAATTTGACAATTTTCATATAAATAGTCACATATACTATATAAATACCAACATTACATAAAACAATTTTATATTTAAAATAAAACAAATACAAAGTCTATTACAATGATCATGATTGACATAACCCATATTTGACCATCTCAGTAAACCTGAACTCCACTTGTACATAAGTTTGTATGCTAAGCGACTAAAGGGATTATGTTCTAATGCATTTGGAAGATTATTTTTTTTTATCAAATGCTAAAATTTGCATTGATAATAATAAAAATTAGATAAACGATTTTTTGACATATTAAGTAAACTATTTTAAAAAGAATGATAAGAGCTGTAAAAATATAATCATCGAATAAGACTAAACTAACCATCAAAGGTCACCCAAATACATAAGTCAAGATAACTAGATTTAAAAATTAAATTTAGTTAAAATACAATAATAAATTATAAATCTAAATAATTACAATAAAAAAAGCAATAGATCTAAGATCTAAGGGACAATAATCAAATTAAAAAATCTAAATTTATAAATTAACCTTCTAAATAAACGATTTCTGCCTTCATCATTTGATGTGAATGCAGGGTCTTGCTATAGTCCGCGTAGGACGCGAGGCACCAACTCTGGCAAAATGAAGCATTAGCTATTTTCCTGCAAGGTAGCCAAAGGACGAATCAATGCAGAGAAAAGAGCAAATAAAATTCTCATAGCAATTTTATCATTTAGAATTCATAAAAAAAAAAGAGCAATGAAAGTTCTTTGAGAAGGAAACTAATGATAGTAAACAAGTCAATGCAATCTATTTTAATAAAAAAATGATGAGACATGAACAAGGCAACACTTGAACTTCTAATTCTAAGTATTTCTGCAGTTTGAACTTTAAAAGAAAACTATTAAACTAGCAGAGATCATGCTACATGGTACAAATTCAGACTTAAGCCGAAAGAAAAGTAACACTAGAAACCCAGCTCGCCAAAGCAATTGGCAATATTCACATCAAGAACATGGGACTTGGTCAAAAGAAAAGAAAACGCAAAAGTTAAATTTTTGCCCAATTTAAATAACAGTGAATATGCAAAAAGTTCTGCAATCTAATCTATTTCTCTCATATAACTAAATCATTAATTTAAATCCTAAATTTGCAAAAACTGAAGAAAACATATTAATTGAACATAGATGCAACATGTTTAAGCCCGCTCAAGTCTGGGCCAAGTCCACCCAAACTCGATAGCTCAACCATGAACAAGTATAGCCCATAGCCAAATTAATTACAGTGCAATCATAAAAAAAAGAGAAAATTACACATATTACGGGCTAAGCCTATTTTATTCTCAAACATACGGTGGCAATTTCTGTTTTGAAATATACAATCTCTCTTTTGATATATACAATTTATAAGTTTGTTTTTAATTTAATAACCTTTATTATTGTTATTTTGTACCTTCATTAAAAGGGAAAACTATTTTACAATCTTCCAAGTTTGGTAATTTAAGATTCATGCGAGATTCTTGCCATTAAACTCTCCACTATTTTTGACCATTTAATTCATCAATCTAACCTACGCATTTAGAATTTTTGGTGCACAAGAGAAAAAAGTTTTCCATCGCTTCTACAATCTGAGTCAGATCTCACTTGAAAATGGTGGCTACATCGGTTCTCTGCAATTAATCTCTTGTTTTTTCTTCAAATAAGCATCTTTTCCTTCCAATCGGCTTGAGGAACCAGTTGTTGCCGTGAAAGTCCTTTCCAATTTCATATTTTGGTTCTGAGGAAACGTCGGCCATCTATTCACGAACGGCGGCAGCTTCATATTAGACCGCCACTGATTTTGATCGATGAAGGTGATGATCCACGCCGCCGCTTGAATTTTGGTCAACAGAGATTCATTTGTTTTTTTTGTTTATGAACACAGTTGTTATCAGTGAACAAAATGTTACTTTGTTCTTGTTTAAGGTTCTTGTTTTATGATTTTGGTTAAATGTTATGTTTAATTCTGTTTTAGTGTTATGTTTCTTGTTGGTTAACCAATGGTGTACTAATTGTAAACTAATAATTTTATTCTTTAATACACTAATGGTTAACTTTGGGTAAACTGTTGGATGTCTTCCAATAATGCTACTGATTTTCTGTTGTAATTTTTTTTCACTTATATATCTGTAGTTGTTTATTAATGGTTAATTAATGGTACACCAATAATTTTATATTTAGTACTCTGTTAGTAAACGTTGGGTCAACCGTTGGTAAACTTGTAATAAAGTTTATTTTGAATAAATCATTAGTAAATTTGAATTGTGTATTTTAAACAAAATCTTTTTAAATTTAACGTTAGTAACCTGTTAGTATGCCGCTGGTTAACCAAACCGTATTTTGTCTGAATATTGAATATAAAATAAAAAATTTGTTAATTATCTTTTTTTATTAGTTAAAGTTAACTAATAAGTGATTACTGGTTAACTGACAGTTAATTAATTTGGTGTACTGTTAATTTTAGGATATATTATTGTTAGATTTATCTAAAAATGATTTTATGATTTTAATAGTTTTTTTATTAAATTTAATTTATTAATGGTTAACTACATGTAAACTGACAGTGTATTAGTTTTTTTTACAAATAAATGAATTTATATTGTGTATTCATATTTGTTGATTGTTTATGATGAGTTGATGAATTTTTTTGTTTTGTTGGATTTTTTTTATTTTTCAAATGCTTGTTGTTTTCATTTTTTTAATCATTTTATTTTTTTGGTTTTCTTTTGCCGTTTATGGCATATAATTCAAATTATCAACTACTATAATTAAAGATTATTAAAGATTCTTGAATATTAATTGCTATATATTTATGCTTTGAGATTTTGTAGGAGATTTTACTTTTAACTACTTCCTTCCTTTTATATAGTTGACAGTAATCCTCAAATATCATAAAGTTATTTGTGCAATTTAGAAACTTAAAAAACATGTCATCAATTTTTTTTTGATCAACAGTAAAAATCTAATTAAATATAGCCATATAGGGTACTTATTTAAAGAAGCCTAAAAAAAAAGAATTAGCTAATTACCTATATTAAAAAAATATTAACATTTGATAACCCTAAAATTCTAACTTGATTTACATACCCCAAACGTGTCAGCCACTTATGTTTTTACTCTGCGCTTTATTTTTTATACTCCACTTATACCTAACATGTTTTATTCCTATTTTCTTCTTCTTCTTCTTCTCTTCTTCAGCTTATTTAAAGTGAAAAAAACAATAATAAATCAACAATTAAATTCAAAATCTTCAACTCATAACAATTCAACAAATTGATTTTTTTAATTATATCATTACTTTTTAAAAATTTATTGTGACTTTCAAATTTAATTTCGATCCGCTCGAATTTTTAATTCGTAATCAAATAGTTTCAAATTTCACTTCGAATTCAAATCTAACGATCATAACTTTCTCTAAAAATAAAGAAAACTGTAAATTATTAATTTATTTGTTCTCATTAAAAATTTATTAAAAACGGTTTCAAACGGTTTCAATTGCAGTTTCAAACTGTTTACAAAAGTTTCAAACAGTTTAATACAGTTTCTAAAAAACGCTTTCAAACAGTCTAAAAATAACAGTTTCAAAACCGTTTACAAAAGTTTCGAATAATATAAAACAGTTTCAAACCGTTTACAAAGGTCTCAATCAGTCAAAAAAGTTTCTAAAAAACACTTTCAAATAGTTTAAAAATAACAGTTTCAAACAGTATAAAACAGTTTCAAACCGTTTACAAAGGTTTTGAACAGTATAAAACAGTTTCGAGAAAACAGTTTTAAACGATTTCTAAAATTAATTTAAAACATTTGAAAACCAGGTCAAAATATCATTAATGAAGAACATTACGATTTTTTCAAAAAAAAGTTATAAAAAATTCCAAAAAACGATGCTACAATAATTTAAAACAACATAGAAAAATAATAGAAGGAGAAGAAGAAGAAGAACTTTCTCATCTATTACCATCATATTATCTATTAAGCTCTTTTTTTATTCAATTTTTTTATTTTAAAGTTCATTTGTATAATGTGGAAAATAGAAAAAACAGATTCAAAAAAAACGAAGAAAAAAAGTTGCCGAGGAAAGAAGAAGAAGAAGAAGAAGAAGAAGAAGAAGAGAGAAAAAAGGAAAAATAAGAAGGAAGAAAGAGAAAAAAGAGAGAAAATGGGAGAGAAAAGAAAAAAACGAAAAAAAAGGAGAAAGAGGAAAGAGGAAAAGAGGAGAGAAAAAAAAAAGGAAAAATAAAATATGCATGTGTTTAAAAGAGGAGAGTAAAAATACAAACGAGTTATTTTGCTAATTGAGGTACAACTAAAAATAATAGAAAAATAGAGTAAAAAAGTAAATTTTTGAAATTGAGGTATTTAGAACAAATAAGTTAAAAAAAGGAGTGTTTTGTGCAAATTTCTAAAAAAAAAGGCTTAATCACTTAAAACCCCCTCACTTTTTTACCCCTTTTGCAATTACACCTTGACGTAGGAAATTTTTCAATTGTATCTTAATGTAGGTTTTTATATTTCAATTGTACCCCAAAACATTAAATTGACATCTTTTCACTTAAAAAAAAGTTTAAAATAATCTTTAATTTTTTATATTATTAATAATATTAGGGTCTAATTTAAATATAGGTTAAAAATGAATGATTATTTTAATTTGTTTTAATGAAAAGAGGTTAATTTAATATTTTGGAGTACAATTGAAATACAAAATGGCAAATTAGGGTTAAATTGAAAAAATTTCTACATTGGGTATAATTACAAAAAGGGTTTAAGGTGAGGGGGGTTTTGAGTGATTAGGGGAAAAAAATTACCGAGACTCACTGTCTGATTCTGCAGTACTGCTCTCTCCTCCGTCGCCACCGCCACCTGTCGCCGTTAATTAACTTTTCGAGGTACAACTCCTTTCCCGCTATCTCTCTCGCTCTCGCGGTGTTTTCACTGACCTGAACAGAATAATTTACCTCGTTTTAGTTTTTCTAGTAGCATTAAAGAAAGCATATGACACAAAAATGATGGCTGAATCGTGTGTAATTTCGATAAAAACGGAGCCTCAACCCGAAATTGATTGGTCCAATGAGCTCGATCATGTTCCGTTCCTGCTCCGTCGTCAAATGTTACTGTCAAGCAAGCTCATAAATTCCTGCTCTACTACTAATAATAACAATACCAGTTCAACGTGAGTAATTTATGTTCAGCTCTCTTATTTTATTTTATGTTAGGTTTATTTGTTTTTATAAAACAATGAAACTTATGTTTGAATGAACTTGCAGGACTCTGACGAACGGTGATATAAAAAATGAATTCGATTCTCAGGTATTTTAGAGGCATTTTGGTTAGCAGTAAGAATTACTATTATTGTTGTAATTATTTACGAATTTGATTGACTTTTTTTAAGCTTATGCAGACTAGTTTATGTATATTGGGATACTCAGTATTTTGTTTGCTCTAACATTTATCTATTGAGTGTAGTTCATGTTTATATCAATCAATCATAGAAGAAATTTCCTGATTTATTTTTGATTTGACTTCCTTCTTATCTATCTGATGATGACTGATGGGTGAATTTTATGTATGGAAGGGCTGGCTAGTGCATTTACCGACGTTGTTTTCTGCCATTTGTTTTTTAATATCATTTTCAGGGATTTCCAAATGGAAAAGAGACTCATGAACAGTCAATGCAACTGCAAAATGATGAAACTAAATCTTCTTCTGCCGTTCATCTTGTAGCACCACACAATGAAGTTCAAGCGGGTTGTGGTATAGCTGATAAGTGTTCAGAAAAGGACTCTGCTTGTCAAGTAACGGCCTTGCCAGATGATTGTATCGTCCCTGAAATTGAATCGCATGTAAATGTTTGTTCAGATCACGTATAATGTTTAGAATTTATTAAATAGCCTTTGTATTGGATAAGTTGCCAATATATGCAAGGTTTGCCAAATTCAATGCTACCAAATATGCCAAAACAAATGAGAGTTTTTGCTTGCAGAGTTCACAAAAAGACAGCGCCAGCTGCACCATTAATGGTAATGTGCAAATACCGAAGCTTGATAGTGAAATTTCCAGAGACTGGAAGGACTTTGCAGATGATCTGGATCACATTGTACTGAAAGAACGGCAGAGGATGCTCCTTCTAAGGTATATTTTTAAAATTATGTTCCAAATTTTGAGGTCTATTCCTTTCCCTCTCTTAACTCTTACATACTTCTTTATGTTGCTAATCATTTTTTCTTTAATTTCTATCGCAGTAAATTATTGAGATCGGAGAAGCCAGTTCGACAGGTAATTTATTGCTTTCTTCATCGGATAAATGGCATATATTTTATGTTTCATTTAATCAGTAGTTGAAGACTGCTTTAATGTATCTGAGGTATCCTCATTTGCATCTCTTGGCTGAAAGCCTTTTCCTTTCTCACTGAATATTTAGTTTATTCATGGCTTTCTCATAATGAAAGCAATGAAGTAAGTCAAGTGAGGCTTATGCCTGTTCTCTTTCATTTACTTGTGACTCTGTACTCGGTTATGTCTTAACTTTAGACAATCTCATTCTTCTTTCTGGAACTTATTTCTGTATTCCAAGTGCAGCGGTTGGTAAATGTATAACTGGTTGCAGTGTGTAGTGGATAAATGCATTGCTTGATATCTGTGTCTTTAAGCAGATGCAGTGTAGTGTGACAAAGGCTTTGTAAAAGTGGTGTCACTTTTTGAGATGCTTTGCTATCGTATATTTCGTTCCATTTGCAGATGCTTTATTATGAGGCGGTGACACCTATTTTAGTTTTTTTTATAACAAACCTTAGTTTAGTGTTTTAAAGTCTTAATTCTTTCCCGACAATATGTATGTTTATATGGAACATATCTAAGGTGGGCTTCTCCGCATTGATATTTGCGAATTGCCTTATTGGCTTATCCGATGTCTAGATCAGATTAGATTGCAAAACACATGTTGATCTTTTAAATCAACAATTCAAGGAAAAGTAGGAATCTGTTCTTTTTCTCTGTGTCCTAAAATTATGGTTTTTTCACTGTGAAATTGAATTAGTAAACCTTTAAAAGGAATCAGTTTAGGAACATAAGAAAAGAGCATGTAGACATGTTACTATGTTATGGACATACGAGAGTTTATTTTTTGTTCATGAATATATGATATCTATTACTTCTACTAATATAATTTCAGGAGACACCCGTGGAGTTAAATCCAATAAAGACTACTACTAATATACCTGCAAGAAGAAATAGCATGCGCAGTTCAACTATGTTAAACTTGGCCAAAGTGAAGGCTGAACCATTGTATAGTAGTGAATTGCACAAGCCAGGCATGAGTGCTGCTGCTAACCTCTCATTGAACATAAAATCTGTGAAGAGTGAAGTGAATGTCTCTGCTGAACTGAATAGAGATGAGGTAGATGACATGCAATTGCAACAGCGGATGAAGCTACAGATACCAGAAAAAGATTCCAAATCAAATACTTCAGACAATTTTCAGTGCTCGGGGAAAGGTTTCCCTTCTGTTGAGGAAGGCCCTACTGTTATGCAAGCTACAAACCCAATACGTACTAGTTGGCCACGGAAAAGGAAGAAAACTGCCACGTAATGTATTTTTGTTGCTTTTTCTTTTTTATTTGCTCTTTTACATTCTTGCATACTTATTCTTGTTGAAAATAATCACAGGGATTCAATTGAAACAGCTCTAGAGGAAGATGCTCCCGGACTTCTGCAGGTAAAGGACGCCCGCTTTACCATTTCTCATGACATCCAGTTTTTTCTATCTGATTATTTTATTTGGCAGGTGTTGATTGAACAAGGGGTGTCAATTGATGAAATGAAGCTTTATGGAGAGACAGAAAATGATGAACCCATTGATGAATCATTCATTGAAGATGGCTTTGCAGATCTTGAAGCTGTTATATCAAAGGTTAATCAAACACATGTTCCTAACGTTATGATTTCTATCCAGTGATAGATTTTTGTGTGTTTGTGAAATTCAACTCAATTTTTTTTCTTTTCGTTTCTTTTCTCACTCTCGTCTGTGTGTCTACTGACCTCTTATTAATTGAGAGGTGGTGAGGTAGGGGCAGGGCGTGGGAAGTGGGAAAAAATTTCCTGACCTTCTCATGTACAAACTTTTGCTATCAACTAGTTAAAGTTCCTCTGGATTAAGAAAGCTTACAATATAGTAGCACTGTACTGAGTTTTATCTTCCAGAAAATATTTTTTTTTCATTTTGTGATGTCATTGACGCCAACTTTATTTCTTTGTCACAGATATTTTTTCACCAGAGCTCCTTTTTAAAGTTTGGTATTTTAAAGTGCACAAAGGGTACAAAACCCAGTTATTGCTTGGCTTGTCTATTCTCACTTGTGGAGCAGGTAATAAATAAGCACATAATGTGGTGATTTTAACACGATTAAGGTCAACAATAAATCGATATGTATTTTTTTTTACTTTCCTTTATCCAATATTTACAAAAGCATTTTGCAATTTTCATTAATTGATGGCCTATCCTTTTCAGACACGATATCTTAGATTCCGCAATTGGCCTGCTGAATGGGGTTGGTGTCGAGATCTCCAGTCATTTATATTTGTCTTTGAAAGGCATAAAAGGTAATGTTGGAATTTTTTTTTTCCTAAAGTTTATTTCTGCTAATTGGCACCGGCAAATAGTGGTAAAGGGTTTTACTTGATTGCAGAATAGTGATGGAACGTCCTGAGTATGGCTATGCAACCTACTTCTTTGAGCTAGTTGACTCCCTAACCATTGATTGGCAGGTCAGGCGGTTGGTGACTTGTATGAAACTTACTAATTGTGGCAGAATTAACCTAATTGAGAATAAGACATTAACGGTAATCACCTAAATGCTTTTTCTGTGCACTGTTTGTCTATATATGGTAGTTAGGTTAAATCAATTGGAGCACTTGCATATGAAGTCACCTTTTCCTGTGTTGGTTACTTGTGTATTTATTTCTATGCATAGTTCATGCTCTAAGCATGCTTAGACTAGCTCAGTTGCACAAGCTCAGTTGCACAATTAATTCATTTCGTAGCTTATATGTAAACTTGTACTAATGCATTGTATATGCATAAACTTTACACAAAATAGAGGCTCGTCTGGTTAAACTTACTCATTTCTGTAAACCGACAAATGTGTTGATATAATTGAAGTTCGTAATCAAACTGTAAGCACTGGTCAGCTTGTGTTTATTCCTAAATTCATTACACAGATTCTTAGTCTTCTGAATGGGACTGGGAAATACCTCAACCTTCACTGGTTGAGGATAAGTCAGAATTCTGAAATACCATGAATAACATTATTCCATTTCAATACTCTCTGACATTAGTTTTTTCATGTTAAAAATGATCCGCGAAGCTTATATGACTAAACAAGTTCATTCCGTAAATTTTTTAAAGATAAAGTTTTATGAAGTGTGCAAAACCGAACCCAAATTGATAGATTTGGTATGGTGTGAACGAAATGCATATTCCTCATAAGCATATCTATTCCAAATTTATAGAGCCTGAAACTGTGCCAATGAATGATTTTGATGGTCTATGAGCAGTTTTTTTATGAAAGTTTTTGTTGTATAATTTGACCTTAACAAGTGCTATCACCACATGTTTTTTATAATTAGTAATTATAAATTGATATATGATCCTTAACATGTAGCTTTAGCTTCACAAACATCCTCAACACTAATATAATTATTTGTTGAAGCATTTGCATTTTTATTATGGCTCATTGATCCCTGCCTCTGTTTTCTGTTGCATGTAAATCTTTGATTAAGGTTGGAGAAGATTTAGCGGAGGGCGAGGCGAAAGTGTTAATGCAGTATGGTTGGGTACCAAATAGCGGCTTGGGGACTATGCTTAACTACCGTGACAGAGTGTTTCACGACAGGAAGAATGAGAAAGACACGTCAGAATGGAAATCAAAAATAGGTAAGTTACTGATGGATGGTTATAAAGGGGGAAGTCTGGTTTCATCTAGTATTCAGGAAAAATCTTCAGAAATTATGGATGATGAGACCCCTGAAATTAAGACGGAACTGTAATCTAGTCTCATGGTGTGCTTATTGTTAGAATTTGATAGATGAAGCAATCACTAGGTTTGTGCACAGTGAATCTAACCCTTAAAATATCCAAAATAGGTCATCCAAGTCTGAAGTTTAAAAAAATTCAAATCTGATTTGTATTTCATATACATGTGTGTGTGTGTTGGAGGCTTGATGGACTGTGAATTACATAACATGAATATATTATTACTTTACGTTCACTATAAAGATGATAAACACTGTCTAAAATAGATGAATATGGTGTCGTTGAGGCTTGAAGTCGAGATCTGCATATGAGAATGTCACCCAAGCCAACTTTGAGATCCTCATTAAATTTGATTTTTCCATTAGAGGGAGCTCGGAGGACTCAATGATTATTCGTTCGCCGGAATCCAAAGTAAAAATTTTGGTATTGGACAAATTATTAAATTTATTTTCATTAATAATTTTAGACTCCATAGTCCAGGTTCCAATTAAGCTACATTCGAGACTCCTTTTTTGGATCATTATTTGGCCGACCCTTAAAGACCTTAAGCTGAACTGATAAAACAAGTTGAATCCGTTTATGACGAAGATCAAGATCTGTTTATTTGAGAACAGAAGACTTGTCTTCTAATTTCTATAAGTAAGAATACACGTTTATTTAATATTTAGAATCACGAAGCTCAAAAAATGAACTTTTATTTTTTTATATGAATGGGAGAGACATTTGAACTTAATATTTTTAAATTTGAATGTTTATACTATCTTTTTATCATGAGGTAGACGTGAGCTGCACATTTGATGGCAAGTCCTCGTCATTACAAATAATCAACGTTCATATATCATTGCATACGAGCAACAAAATAATATAGAGATATGGATATACCAAACAATTTATATACCATCATATACATATATGATATATTAATATATTCTGCGCGAGGTAGGTTCGAACTCCTAATCTCCAGATATAAGGTGAATATTCCGACTACAAGGCCACACTCTTATGTACTTTACACTATGAGACTGTGCGAGTCTGTTTAGACTCCTACTCATTTTGCTTTCTATAACAAAATCATTTTAAGATGGGGAAATAATTTTCTAAAAAAAAGACTACATAAGGGTGACCTCATTCATGATTAATGAAAACTACAACAAAACTTGTCATCTTCATTGTTCTTTGTTTGTTATCATTGTTTACATTTAACATTAAAACTTTTGCACCAATGGGTTGCTTCCTTTTTGATTCATCACAAATCCAAGTATTTGATTGATTGGAACCTCCAACTTTCTCCAAAAGTTATGTTCCCTTTCACTCATGAGAATGCTATAAATATTTATTACTTTACTTTTCCCTTCCAAAATACAAAAATGAGAAAGAAAAGCAACCATCCAAGTGCATGTTAATATAACCACATGTTACATAGACGACCGTGGCTAATACTTTCTTTATGAGGTTGTCTTGTGTCCTATAATTTTAAGGAAGAAAAATAAAATAAAGAAAAAATTAACCGTAAAATAAATTAGAAATCTTAGCATATTTTGTCATTTTAATATAAATTTTCACTTTGATGATCGAAAATATACACTATTGTTTTTTTTTTCAATTCGGAACATTAAATAATATTTCGATAAAAATTGTGTTGATATGAATGAAGCGGACTTAGAATTTTTTTTATAAGGCGAATAAAACTATACTGAAAGTTTATAAGATGGGTAAGATTGACAAATTATAAATTTAAGGTGGGCATACTATAAGTTTTGAGGTAGAAATACTATAATATACTATACTATTCAATTCTATATTAATACTATTTTTTAATAAATTTAAAATTATAAGATAAACAATTACCTACCATATGATTGTTCTATGTCCGTACTGTTCCAACTTCCACCATCAACTCAGTTTTTTTTTTTTTAGAATTTGCTTGGTCTTTTGAATTATAAAAGAATAATAATTTGTTTTACACTACTAAAACTAAATTTTGTGTTTAAATTATATAATCGCTGAAGTTTATAGTTTATTTTTGCAATTATCTGAACAAATAAAAAGTTTCGATGACGTTATGCATGACATATATATGTAGTCTTATGGTAAATGTTATTTTCATAAGTGCTTTTAACTCATATTTCTTCCCTTTCGTTTCTTTACATTATCATAATGCTCACCCTAAAAATTATGCATTACTGAAATAGAAAAGAAATATTTAATCAAAATTAATTACTAGATGTCCATTTCTTTTTGCCTTCCAAGTATAAATTGTAACGTTCCTCAAATGGAAATATGCCCTCATTCCTAAACAATAAATTCATTTAAATATTTAAATTAACTTGTTATATTACGAGCTATGTGCAAAATACATCCAATAATAACTGATATATACAAAAGTTAAAACCCATATATTTTTATAGTATTTGCTGACATTCTAAATTTATTTCTTTTAAATGTATAAAGTGGTAGACACCAACAAACAGTGGCGGAACTACCCTTAGACTTGGGTAGGCTTCAGCCATGGCTCAATATATATATATTATTGTAAACAGAATTAACAAATAACTATTGTAGCTTAATGGATGAGTCAATCGGCATTTTGTCTATGTTTCGTAGACCTCAGGGGTTCGAATCCATGTGATCACTTTTTCCTTATTTTAATAGAAGTTTTAAATGCTTTATCCAAAATAATTACTTTTTATACTCTGTTAAAAAAAAAATTAATAAGAATTTATTTGATGCTTCTTGTTTGGTAGCAAACATTAAACTAGTTTACATTTATAATTTTACACAAAAAAGGATTAAAGTGTAAAATAATACAAACTTAATAAATTTTATAAAACCACGAATTTTCCTTTATTTTAATAACTTTTTTAAATATATTTTTAAATAATGATTTTTCATACTTTGCAATTATATAAATTTATTTCATCTTTTTAGTTTAGTATCAAAGCTTAAATTAGTTTACATTTATAATGTTACACAAAAAATCTATTAAAGTGTAAAATAATTCAAACTTAATAAATTATAAACATTTTAATTTAAAACCACAAATTTAATTTTTTAATGTTTTAATTTTAAATTTGAGTGGTGAAATAATATTTTATTGAAGCATGTGTATATTTAAGTACGAGGAGTCTCATAATAAATTTATAAAATTTAGAAGAAGAATAACTATATTTGACTAAATCACATATTTTTAATAATTTATTCTAAATTAGTAAATTATTTAGCCCGGGCTGAAAAATAATTCTGGTTCCGCCACTGCCAACAAAGTGATTCATCCTACCAAACCAAAAAAGGAAAATAATTATCCATTATATCTTCAACAAACTGAAATGACTTTTAACTATAAAAAGATTTATATATGTGTGATAGAGTGATTGATACAAGTAACCCTGCCGCCAAAATTTAATTGATCGCATCAAAGACTAAGGAAATGGATATGAAAATATAAATGGGTTATGTGTCTTGAATCTATTTACTCAATAATTTTTATGTAAAATGATATGATTAATTATTTGGGTAGTGTACTCTCCAAAACATGATGTCTCCATATCATATATTGCTAATTATGTCCAATAATATTTAGGATACCCCAAAATCTAAAAAATGGGTACACCTTTGCATAATCCAAAATAAAAAGAATATTGTAGAAGAATGAAGCATGAGAATGCCTATATTAATGGAAGTTGCAGAAGATAAGGTTCCTATAAAATTATATAAATGAGAGAATCAATTAGAATAGTATATAATAAAATATAAAGGGGCTTTTTGTATACTTTTATCATCATCGTTTGAGAAAGTGATGGAACTTAAAATAGGGTAGATGATTTTCAAATATTGTTGAATGTTTTGATGGTGGGGCTGTTTGAATATTGTCTTCGAGTATTCTTTTATTTTATACTTTTTGAAAAATTGGGTGCTATTTATAATTTCATTCTGTAAAGATTCTATTATTTTTTCACCGTAGAATTTGCTCATTTGAGATCGATCTACCGTTATATGCAAGTACAAATTAAAAGTTCTTACTTTGTTATACACGTTAATATTGTGGTTATTAAGAAGGAAATAATAAAAAAAGCCTAATAGTAAAAAAAATTCAAACTTTTAGACTTTTTTTGTTTATATCCCAAACTTTTAAAATTTTAAAATTTAGCCCATTTTTGTTTTTCAATTTCAATTATAGCCAATTGCTCAAATTTTAAGGGGAAAAAAATTCAATATACGCTTCATATTACTTCATGTTTGTATTTTTTTATGGTAAAATGATAAATTAGAATAATATGAAGCATTATGAACGATATATTTAAATTTTATTTCACTTTAATTTGAGCAATTGACTATAATTGAAACTGAAAAATGAAAAATAGACTAAACTAAAGATTTAGAAAGTTTGGCCATAAACAAAAATATCAAAAAGAATGGGATATTTTTTTTTTATGATTAAACCAAAAAAATTGGCTACTCATCCAACTACCTATTACTAATTAGAGTATGTTTGCTGGTAGAATACCTGTTTAATAAGATCTGTAAATGATATATTTGTTTAGTATAAATAAAAAATGTATATTAAAATAATAATAATATAACTTATATGATATTAAAAAAAAATTAATAAAAATTTAATATTTCGAGTGGAATGGTGAAGCCACCTAAGTATGCAAGAGAATATATGGTAACGCAATTCACCTTTTCACTTGTAATATTTCTGACATCAAGATGACAAAAGCATTGCTACAACAAGATGTGTCAAAAAAATTGCTAAAAATTAGTAAATGCATGAATGGATATTATATTTAAAGGACATTTAAAGAAAGAAAAAAAATGCACTCATTGGAGCATTGATTCATAAAAAAGGATCATAAAATACACAAAAGAAACATAAGGCAGATAGATCAAGATTTTAGGGCCCTATGGAGTACATGCGCATCATCTGAAACAGACACCGCCCCTCTTCTTCCACAACCGCCCCAGTAACTTACTGTGCATCCGTCCCATGCCATACACCAACATTATAAAAAGTGGCTGACAAATCAGACCATACTAACGGTTAACTTTTTATGAAATATGCGTATATTTATCATTTTTATTATCTTGACAATTCTTTGGCTAAATACATTTTCATTCTATTTTTTTACGTTATTATTTTTGTTTCGTTATAATCCCTGCTGCGTAAAATACTAAAAATTTGATATGGACGAAAAATTACATTTGTCATTAGTTTGGTGTATTTATAAAGTATTTTGATTACAGATTTTAAATAATTTGATATCTAGAAGTGGGGTATTCTTAAAACTTAAAATATTTTTAAAATGACTAGAATGATAATGTATTTAAGTTGATCACTTTTATGATACAAAATTAAAGAAAGAAACAATGCTTCATTGTGTCTTATATTGTTGGATTAATATCATAAAATTCACCAACTTTACACGTATTCTCATTTTAATCATGCAGTTTGAACTTTTTCATTTTCATGCACGAACTACCACTTTTTCTCAGATTCATGCACGGTGCTTAGGTGTCACAGCTCCATTGGTATAATTCGCTGAAATGGAGGTCATTTTACATTAATGAGTGATGAGTGCACCTCTGCACCGTGCATGAATTTGAGAAAAAGTGATAATTCGTGCATGAAAATAAGAAAATTTAAACTGCGCGATTAAAATGAAAAAATGTAAAGCTGCCAACAAACTAAAAAAATTTGTTAAAATAAAAACCCCACTCAGTATTTGGCAAATGAATTTGTTAAAATAAAAAATGTAAAGCTGCCAACAAACCATAAATCCAGAATTCATAAACAAAATATAAATGAGTTCTTCTGCAATCTTCTTCGCTTATTGTATCTCTCTACCAATTCATTCTTCCACTACCTTTCTACTTTCTTCCATGGAACACAATCATTGTTTGAAGGACACACATGATATAGCTACATACCCTTTTCACATTTCTACTTTTTTTTCTTATTTTTATAAATGCATATTAATTATTGTATGCTTTCGACGTTTATACTAACAAATTTAATGGTGTTAAAGAGTCGCATTTTTTCTATTTTTAAAAAATTATAAATCTATCTCACTTTGGTCAATTTACTATAAATCTATCTAATTATTCGAAATTAATATAAAGCTTTTAAATGTGTATTTTTAAAAAAAAAATTAAAAAAAAAGAGTTGCCGATTTAAATGTAATGTGGTTCGGATAAAATATACTTTTATATTTTATACCAACTTGACATGTCACGTGGATACAATTGAATTAACTTTGTAAAATAACTAAATTTTCGGCGCAGTGGTCAAATAATGATAAATTTACAATTTTTTTAAAAAAAATAACAAATTTTTAAAAAATCGAAAAGCTTTAATATTTGACATAATGAACCTATTATTATATGCTTTGGACGTTTTTCATATTCATTGTGACTTATTTTCCGAATAGGATTATATGTTTTGCCATCTACCTATCTATGCATGAATATTATAAAAGCCAACATTTATTTTATTGAAATTAGAGGCATAAGTTTGGTGGAGTAGGGCTTTATTTATTTTTATATGACATTAAAATAGTAAATACAAAATACCATTAATGATTAGATTTTGTCATTATTAAACGTAACCATGGGATTTGCAAACGAAAAGCTCACATAAAAGCCAGGATACACATATATATACACTTTCTTTTGAGTTGCCCATTAGTGGATTACTCGTCAACATTTTCTTTTGCACTTTCTTTAATTCATGTTTCTTGTTTTGATTCAAATTTAGGATTAAGTAATAACTAGAGATATTCTCTCAAAAATAAATAAATAACAAGAGATAAAATAGAGTAGAATCAACAAGCAGACTATTATAATTTATTAAAAAAAGATATTAAAATTAATCCGATATTATCATATCAAATAAAATTAAATCTAAATTAAATCTGTATATTCGCGTCAATTTCATAATTGAAAATAAATATTAAAATAATTGACTCAATGGACTCTTGTTCAATTTATACTACTTTTTTTAGTTAGAATCATACTAACTATCTACTAGCTTTATTAAATAGAAAATTTTTGTTCAATATTCCATTGTAACCTTATTAAATAGGCGATTTTTGTTTAATGTTCCATTGTACCCTTCCTGAAGTGCATATAAAATTTTACCATTAAAAATTAAAAATTATTATCATAACCAAAACTATATATAATTTTATTTAGTTGACTACTCATAATCCAACGGCCTAATGTCTTAAAAAAACCCGACCTTTTAGCCCCTTTTCAATCATACCCCGACGTTGAAAATTTGTCAATTTTACCCTATTTTGCATTTTTGTGTTTCAATTGTACCCTGAAAAATTAAATTAACGTCTTTTGCGTTTGGAAATTTGTTTAAAACATTCTCCATGTCTCGCATATATTGATTGTATATTTTTAAAATTTATTTAAATTTAGTTAAATTAATTAAGAATTTAAATTAGTGTTAATTTGATCATGGTTTTTAGTTAGTTTTTAAAAATAAAGAACTTATTTGTACTTTTTTGAATAAAAAAGAATTTAATTTCATGTTTAGACTTAATTAATTGAATGATTTCATCATTTAAGTAAAAAAATTAACAAAAATTAAAATATTGGGGTACAATTGAAAACGGAAAATTAAAAAGTGGGTAAAATTGACAAATTTTCAACGTCGGGGTGGAATTGAAAAAAAGTATAAAGGTGAGGGGTTTTTGAGTGATTAGGGCTAATCCAACTACATGTCATTCATATAGTTTTTAAGTTAATTCATTTGTAAAAAATAAAATCAGGCTATAAGTTAGGACAATCTAAATGAAAAGTGCAATATAAACTCGGGACAGAAAAAATAGCGTTAAAAAATTATAGATAAAAATCACTTTCATCTACTTCACAATCATGAATAGTTTAATTCCAATTATCAATTCTATAGTTATCTCAATCTTTAAGATTTTGTACTAATTAGATTTGATAGATCTCAAAGTAACCACTTGAGTGTATGTTTTAGTGTCAAAATTGTCGTATGTATATGCCGACATATCGGCACTTTATCGGAGCTAGCTAGTCCGAGCCAAAGTCCAGATGGTTCACAATATAACATAGGTTTTATGTAATGTTTTCATATGTTCAAAGATCCAATGTGTCAGCCTAATTTAAACTATCATCAATTCTATATTAGTTGAACTAATCTTCTGGTTTAATTTAACAATTTTGTGGTTTTAAAATGGCCTTTACATAATAACTGGGATAAATGATTGCAGAGGTATTCAAAATATCGCTTTATTACATTTTGGTAATTAAATCTTATTTCGTATCATTTTGATTATTAAACTTTGATGTTTTGACCAAAATAATAGCGTGACAACCGTATTTTTTCATGTGCCAATGGTTTTTTGCTTATATTTTTTGAAAATGTGCCACTTATGAATAATTATAGTGAAGAGTTTTCAGTCATAATATGTGCATAAATTGAGTTTTTTGGCGCAAAAAATAAAAAAAAATGGCTACCACATGCATTTTATTTCTAGAAAATCTCCCGTTGAAATAAAATTAAAGTTTAGTTTTAAATTTAAAACAAATTAAAGTTTAGTAATCAAATTAAAATGAATTAAAGTTTGGTCACTAAAATACAAAATTACCCTAGGGTTATTTATCCTTATAATTGTTTTGAAAGTTTCAGGTTGAATTTATTTTCTTTTATTATAATATAAGAACAAATTATTTTACTAATATAAAAAAATTCTATATTTTTTATTTTCGTTTATCATAATAATTATGAAAAAAAAGGTTGATGACATTTATTATTATAACAAAAATAAAAGCTAATTTGAATTTAAATAACCACCAAGTGAAGTGAGTAATACTATACTAGTCGATGATTTGGATGATGGTGACAAGGGGAGCACAAATGGGGGAGCTGAGAACTAATGCACCAAATCACTAATTCATTTGACCAGCAAATCACTTCGATAACGATTTCAAACAAAAGTCAAATACGGTTTTTATATGCTATTGACTATTACACACTCACCGCGTGCACTTTCCACGCGTCCTTTTATGAGTGGAGCCAGTCACATCAATTATTTCACGTACTTGCTGGGTCCAGGTTGATATCCACTTTACAAGTAACAAAAGTTAGCCAATAGGTGTTGGACAAATGGATTTTAGGGCCACATCATAGCATGGGCTGCGCACAAATCTGAGTTGGTGAGGTGGAAACATGATTTGGTGGTGGGTGCCCATTTTGGCTTTTTGTTCTGAAGTTCATCTTAGGACACGTATCATTTGGTTTCTAAATTCTTTAGCAACATTATACGAGTGCATATAAATTAGAAACAATATTTACATCTTCTCAAAAAAAAAAGTTACATCAACAATATTTACTGATTATAATTCATCCATTATATATAATTTGTTTTATGAATCATGATTATAATATTAACAATAATTTATAACATCATCTATTTTTTAAAATAATATTAATTAACTAATGTGGTGTTTATTGATTTGTTAATTATATTCATAATATTTACATTGTTTCACAAGTAAAAATATCATATTTTATCCAGTGACGTAGGCAGAAATTAAATCTAAAAGGGACAAAATGTACTATTTTTATAAATAATATGTAAAATTTAAAATTTATTAAAATTAAGGGATTAATATATAGTATTTTTGGCTTAATTACTTAAAAATCACTCACCTTGAACTGTTTTTTCGTTTATACCCTGACGTAGGATAAAATTCATTTATACCCTGACGTATGTATTTATATTTCACCTCTATCCCGAGGCACTAAATTAACCTCTTTTCATTAAAAAAAAGTTTAAAATAGTTCTTCATTTTTAATCTAAACTAATTAGAGTTTAATTATAAATGAATTTTTCTCTAAATGAAGGACTATTTTAAACTTTTTTCTAAATAAAAAGAGGTTAATTTAGTGCTTCGGGGTAAAGGCGAAACATAAACACATACGTCAGGGTATAAATGAATTTTTTCCTAGGTCAGGGTATAAACGAAAAAAAAGTTTAAGGTGGGTGGTTTTTAAGTAATTAAGCCAATATTTTTAGGTAACTAATACAAATAAAAATTAACTTTATATAGAAAATTGTATTTTTTGAAAAAATAAGAGGGGCAAATGCCCCTGTTAGGGCTGAGCAAGAACCGAACCAAACCGAACCGAACTTCGTTGTTTGGTTCGGTTTTCGGTGAAAACGGTTTGGTTCGTTTTCTACTTTAGGTAAAGTTTGGTGTTCTGTGTTCGGTTTGATTTGAGTATTTTGAAAACCTAACCGACCGAAAAACCAAATTAACCGAACTTTAATATAAAATATATATATTTTTTGAAAATAATATACATATATACTTATTTTTATATGTTTTTTGTCTTTATATCTTAATTATTGTTGATATATGAGTTTATAATTGTTATTTAAATATATATGGAAGTTTATTAAACTCTAATTATTTAATATTTCAATTAATTTTAATATAAAAAATTTAAAAAAAAATAAAACATAGTGAAATTCGGTTTTAACCGAACCGAACCTTACCGAACCTAAATTTTCAGTTTGGTTCGGTTCGGTTTTTTCACCTCCAAACTAAAAGTTCGGTTCGGTTCGGTTTGAAATTTTTCCAAACCGACAACCAAAAAAATCGAAAATTTTCCAACCGAACCGACCGATGCTCACCCCTAGCCCCTGTTAGCATGCATGTGGCTCCGCCACTGATTTTATCCGAACAAAATAAACATATTAAAAGAATTAAATAATTAATTAAGTTTTTTTTTTATAAAAACATGCAGAATAATCTAGGGGCGGATAAACTAGAATGAGTCACACCACTTGGGGCGGAAGGAGGAGATGCATGGTGAGTGATCGTTTTTTTTCATCAATCATAAATCCTTTAAAACTATTTTAGTTATTTGAGTTATTTTTTGAAAAGATGGACCGCTTTTTTTTTTTTTTTACTTCTATAATTCCTATTTTTTATTTATATTATTTAATTTTCTTTCACAAATTTGTTTAGAATAACAAATAAATCAATTGTAATATAAAAAAAGATTTTACCCCCTAAATATGAAAGTGCCAAGACCTAAGTAATGTGAAGTTGAAGTGGAATTAATTAACCGTAGAAAACTGGCCACAAAAATCCACTAATAATTTTGAATGGCGGTAATGTGCTTGCCATATTGCCCTTGATAACTACAACTAATACTTCACTTTTTCATAGATGTTTGTTTTGTTTACATATGGTTTTAACATAAAAACATACTATAATTTACAAATAAAATTAAAATCCAGGAACTCAAAAATGAATTATACCAACTGGATTCCATTATTAACCCGAGTATGGGATAATTAGAGGTTTAACAGGAATTAAACTGTAAATTGATTGTTATAATAAAATGTACTCCCTCCGCCCGTTTAAAAAGGGACATATCTCAATTTTTTTGTCCCACATAATAAGGCCAAATCATGATTTTTGTGTCATTCTACAAGGAATGCTCTCTTATACTCTCATTTTCTCTTTCTATAATTAAAGCTAATACTCTACACACAAACTACAGACAATAATTAATAGGGGTAAAATAAGAAAAACCGAGAGTAATTATTATTTTCTTAATCTATGTGTAAAAGAATATATCCTTTCTTAAGTGGGTCGTCCCATAAAAATAGACAAAATAAAGTTTGCACATGAATTAAAAAAATTATGGTAAAAGTAGTTATATTTTATGAATTTCCACTAATAATCTTAATTTAATTAATTAAATATTTTAAATATTACTCCCTCTATTTTTATTTAGTTGTCCATTTAGCCAAAATTGTACTACATATTAAGATAGTGGGTGTTTTGTCTTAAATTATATATAACTCTATTAGTTAATAAATGTATTGTAAATTGACTCATAGAGTCATTTATTAAGAAGGGGTATATTTGGAAGATAATAGTTAAAATCACATTGAAATTCTAAATGAACAACTAATTAAAGACAAATATATTTTGTTAAATGGACAATTCAAAAAACAGAAGGAGTATTAATTTATATTATAGAAAAGGTAATTATTATATTGAAATTGTAATTAAATTTTGAAAAGATAAATTTATTATTGATTTTTGTATTGTATAGAGTGATAGTTAATAATAATTTATAGAATAAAATAAAAATAGTTGAAATTGGTGAAAGTTAATATTGGTATTATTTAAATTAATATAATGACTTTGTCTATATTTTAAGAGATTTAAAATAGTTATTTTGTCTATATTTGTGGGACGGAGAGAGTAATTAATTATAAAGAAAGAACCAAGATAATGCAAATAAACTAGTTTCTAAATAACATTTGAGCCAGTAAAAAAAAGTAACATTTAAGCCACTACAAAATTATGTTTTTAATATTAACATTTACAACAATGTTAGAATCATTCCAAAAAATGTAAAGTTTGAAATTTAAAATAATCTGTTGATTTTTTTTATAATTTTACTATCATGTTGAATGTGTTTGAGTAAAATATTAATTAAATTTTTATATTTAACATATAGTAAAAATATAATTAATTAAGTTTAAACTATTAAAGAAATAACAATTAAAACCTGAAAGTTTTAAATTGCTTTTTTTTATTATTCTATATTTAATACCACATCCTAAAATTAGAATTTTTTTAATTAAAATTAAATATAAAAACTATAAAGGTCACTGTTTACATTAAATCAAATCTGGTCACTTTAGAATAAACAAAACGGGTCTTTGATAGAGCTATTTAGAAAAATTGAAAATATCTGACCATTTTAAAAACTCACCGGTCAGTAAAAAAAAGAGTCAAGTAGTAACTCATTTTAAAGATATTGATGATAACCTTTCTCTAATAAATAATAACATTATGACAGTCGCTTTTTTAAAATCGTCCTAATATTCAGGGTTCGATAGAAGAAGAGAGAGCTAACTCTTTTATATAGTCTATTAATATGTGGATTATATTATTATTTTTTATTATTAAGGAAGGGATGCTGGGAGAACGAATTGAACCGTAATTTTAGAAAAAAATTGTTCAACACTTAATAAAACAAAAAAGCTTGCATTAAAAAAATCGGCTGGATCAAACTAGATTTGACAATTATATTTTAGATTTAATATATAAATGAAAAAAATAAAGTCAAATTGAATAATTAATTAAATAAATTTAGTTTAATTTTCAAAATAAATTGTTTTAATTAAATTTCAATATAAATTGAATTGAATAAATAAACTAAACAATAAATAAATAATTTTGATTCAATTTTTAAAAAAATACTTATAAATTTGATTAAATTGGAAACAATAGACAATCATATTGACATTGGTATAAAAAAAATTAGCTATTTAAACTGTTTTTTACTACTAGTAATTATGAATTTAATGAAAAGGAAGGGGGAATATTATGCAAGTGTGAATGTGACCCGCAGAGGAAAAATAAGGCAGCAAGTAATTGGTCCAAGAAAAACATAATTTTCATGGTTTCACATTAAATTCAAACATCGGTTCCACAAATCCACTTCACTTGTTTGAATCATTATCCAATCAAAACTTTGAACAAATTATCCAATTCAACACTTGCCATTATCTAACTATGCTTTTTTTCTGATTGTATATTTATATTGCTCTAACCGCGTTTTTTGTTTGTGCGTATTCGGTTAAAGCTAGGATTCAATATTTCACGATGCAATTGAAATAATAAAATACAAAATAAAATAAAATTGACAAACTTTCAACGTTGAAATAAAATCGAAAAAAAATTAAAAAGTCGGAAATTTTTAAGATATTAGGCCATTATTTATTTAGCTGCTCAATTTTAAAAATAAAAACATACTTATAATTTAGAACGCTAAAATTGAAAATTGAGGAGGCGCCGCATATGCCGGTTATTTTCTGAGCGGTGTAGATTTCCAGCGCCTCGAAAAAACTGGTCGAGATGGATACATCACCTTTTTTCCCTCTTTTTTTTACCGGAAGGGTCATCTTCTCTTATGGCCTTCATCTCCCTTTCGGTAAGGAATAAAACTAAATATTACATGTATTATATTTTTTTTTTTCATTTACTATTTCTCTTATTATGTTTTTAAATATGTTAATATCATTAATGAATACTTATCACTACTTATAATATTTACATTAAAGTAAAGTACCAGATGACATACTAATAGTTTAAAAAATTACAAATTTTAATATGTTTTGCAAATTTAACACGAACTTTCATTTTTGACAAATTAGCACATAAACTGTCATTCTTTATGCACTTTCAGACACCGAGCAATTTTTCATCAGAAAAATACTGTTGTGTATAATGAAATAAACAATATTCTGACGTCCACATCATCATTTTTAACAGAAAATTACCGGTGTTTAAAATTACAAAAAATCAAAAATTGGTTTTTGAATTTGCCATAATTAAAAGTTCGTGTTAAACACATTAATTTTTTTAAGCTCCTAAGCCTTACAAATATAGAATAAATAACAAAAATATTTTTATCTCTACTTTTTATATTTTTTGTTATCATGTTGAATTTAAAAGTGTTAAAAACGTTGATGGTTGTAAAATAAAAAGAACTGATTAGTAAAATGTCAAACCTCAATAAATAAACAATTAAATTTTTTAACAAGCATTAACAGAAAATTAATTTTGGTTAATATTATAAAAACCTAACCACCAATTAATTTTGATAAATATGTAAATATTCCTATAAAATAACGAAAAGGTTGTGCCATAATATAAAAAGGGATTAATCCATTTTAAAGCCTTTTTTTATATAATTAGAGGGGAGGGAGAGCTCTTGTGGACGGAATCAATCCCATGACCTAGCAGATTGCTGTCAGTTTTTATATCATTTGAGTTATATTTTGTTGGTCATTTTAAAATCTCTTAATTTTATATTTTTTGTTTATCTGATTTTTAAACTTTTATATGTTCTTATCTGACGTATTCTCTAAACTTCTATTTAGTCTTATTTAATTTTATTTTTTTTTATTTTTGGTTTTATTTGGTCTTTGGACTTTAAATTTTTCAATTTTTTAAACCATCAAACGCATAAAAACCCATTTTAAATAATTATACTTCAAAATTAAAAATTGCCCCACATGAATGTTTTAATGGTTTTGCATTAAGACATAATTTTTTTAATTTGACTCCCCGGCTTGCAAAAAATATTACTTCCTCCGGTCCATAATATTTTTCGCATTTGAGAATTTTTTTTGGTCCATAATATTTGTCACATTAGAATTTCAAGAAAGCATTAATTGCTATTTTTCCAAAGTTATCCCTAGCAATAAATACTCCGTAAGATTAAAAGAACTAGTCAAATAGTATAAAACAAGTGGTAATTAATATGGACAATTTAGTAAAATTATACATAAATTAAGACATATTTATTATTTTCTTAATCTATGTGAAATGGTCAAATGTGACAAATATTATGCACCGGAGGGAGTAATGAAATTGCATGTTTATAGGATTTAAAAATAAATTATTTTTCCAAGTCAATAATTCTGCAGTTGTGCGCGTTGAGCTTGAAGATACTTTGACTGATACTCATTGACTCAGTCTACAGATTAGCCATGCGCTGCATCATTTCTTTCATTTTTCTTTTATCTTTTTAAAAAAATTCCACTTGTTATCACTGATCTTAACACACTATGGATCTATTTATAATTGTTGTTTAAATGAAATTTATTTTTAACGTGCTTAGGCAGAATCTCTAGACTGATTCTCCAAATTTTTTGAAAATACTTTTTTCCAACTACAGTGTCAAACACATCCTCAATAAAAAAAATTTGTATTTTCTAAAATTGAAAATTCTCTCTTGTAATTAAAATATTTTAACTTTGATATATTATCCATTGAATTTTTATTTTTTGACAGTAATTATTCATTAAATCCTATGTATAATTCCTTTGATATATATGAAGATGTGGTTACAACTTACAAGCATAAGATATAGTGGTTTATGAATTTTAATATTGATATACGGTTGGACTAATGTCACTGTTACTATTAGGCTACGGTTTTAACTTACACGATAAAGCAATCTCTGAGATTTGTCACGACCCAATTTCATGGATCGCGACCGGCGCTAGGGTATGGGTATGGTCATACCAAAACCCGTAGCAAGCCTCGCGGAAAACAATCAAACATATAAACCTGCAGAAACACTGCTCGGGGGCAACCGAGACTCCAACCTAAGTCTAACAATATATATCACAGTTCTAATATAAACAACTTAAATATCTGAAATACTCAGTTGAACCGAGTCTCAACAGCATGCTTTATATATAACCAGATAAATCGAGAGTATACATACCAAAGGTAATCATAAAATAATCGGACCAATCCGACAATTCAAAGTACGATAAACAAAACAAATACTAGTTCTACTGCGGTCTAAGAGTTTAAAACAATAGACTAGTTTTATTAACATAAAAACCTCCAAGAATCAAGAATTGGAGATGACCAAGCTTTTAAATCATAAACCTGGAAAAAATTGGGAAAACAACGGGGTCAGATATACTGAGATGAGTTCGCAATACTATTTACATTTATTAAGTTTAAAACCCTTAAATCAAAACCTTTTATACTAATATAATATGATTATGGAATAACAGTATTGAAATGATACCAGCGTAAGTATGACATAGCATACTGAAAAATAAACCCAGAGTGGACGGGAACAAATCCTCGTCAAATTACCAGCGTAAGCAAGACCATAGTCTGCCGATCCCAGAGTATATACTGGTGCACACAGTCTCGATACAAGCCTATCGAGTAGCTCGTTTCAATCCAGATCCATAATCCGTAAAACAGTTCACAAACATTTATAATATTAAAATACGATGCGGTACTTAATAAAGCGGTAAATAGCACTACAAACTCACTGCTTGCTTATCCACGTGATCTTGGCAAACAGCTAACCCTGCGTAGACTCCGAAGCACGAGCAGTCGACGGGTCTAAAATAATAAATAGGTTAATATCCGTACGACCCCTAACTCTAAGATCACTAGACACCACGTAGGACTAGCACAATTAAATAACCAGATAAATCACAGAGAAACACAATTTTCAAATAAATTGTAATGCCGTAATTAATTCAAGACTATTGAGTTCGCACTTAAATCCAATCCGAAAATATTATTAAAATAATATTTAATTGATAAATAAAATCAATTCCTCAAATAGTGGATTAGCCGAGTTTTTCAAAACTACCAAGCTAAGCCCACATGTCGGTGACCCAAGTTCAAACCGACCCAACCATAAAACCAGAGTTTATAAACTACAGTTTATAATTAATATTAAATAAAATATTAATTAATATCAAAATAGAACTCAATAGCTTGAAACTCAAGTAATTAAATATTACCGGCAATTACCTCAATTAATTAAAAAACAATTTAAAAGCTAAAACGTAATTTTGGTAAATTTGACACCTTAAGCCAATAATGTCAACTACGGTAATTACCCAAGTAATTCTCCGATAAAAAAAATTAAAATAGAAATATCGATATCCGATTATAATTATAAAAAATAATTTAAATTATAATCCAAACAAATATTATTTTTAGATTTAATATAGTGTTATCAATTAATAATTCAAAAATCAAAATGATAATTGAGAGTTCGTTTTCAAAACGCAATAACCAAAACAATAGTGTTTAAATAATCATACGAAACAATTTAAATTCATAAAAATTGAGAGTTAAAGTCAAGTATGAATTTCAAATAAACAGTAAGCAAAGGAATGGAAATTATGAAAATAATGGCCAACATAATATGAAACCTGAAGCAACATGAATCCAATAACCAAGTTTAAAGCCACATAAGCAACAAAGACAAATTTAATAATCAAGTTCAAAGCCACAGAACATATTAAACTTCAGATTATTCCCGCCAAAATCATTAAATCACAAACCAAGACAACCAATATCAAACACACTAACAGAAACGAATCAATGAATTCAAGCCAACAGTCATGAATGATCTATATGATACAACATTAACGTAACAAATAGAAAAACTAACATGGACAGCTATTAATCATATCAATCTCAGTTTAACAATCACTCAAACACTAACAGAATGATTAATAATCTATGAATATGAACAGTTACAGCCACGTTGGCTTCAAACGACGAAGCCGAGCCAACAACATGAACAACATAAATAATCATAACCCTAGCAGTAATACTTTAGTCAATCAATCACACATCAGATTTTATTCCTAAGCACACATAAACAATATCAGTAACCAGGGCATAGAGATCGGCAACAACAAAACAGATTATACAGTCAACAAATATCAAAACGGTGAACCGTAACGGCGCTAAAATGCAAGAGATTGGACGTACCGATTCGAGATTGAACGCCTAGGATTAAAGAGAATGAGTTGAGCTGATGTGGTGAAGAAGAATCACAGAAGAAAACTATAATATTAATGAACAGAATTTACAAAACGAGAGATACGGTAACGAATGAATAACGATAAAAAGAACGTGAAATACTTACTGGATTTCAAGAGTAATGGAGAGGGAATGAACGGTGATGTGTTTCTGAGTATTTTGGTTAGAGTAGTCGGCTAGGGTTGGTGTTTAAAGGATAGAATGAAATAGGGTTAGGAAAAAAGAAGAAGAAGAAGTTGCAGTCCGCAACAGAGAAGGAATGATCAAATGTTTGTTTGTACAAGTTGAAATCACATGGGCCATGACCAATCCCATGGGCCAATCCCATGGCTCATGGCCTAACTCAACCAAACCAAAAAAAATAACATTTAACAAACCGAAATAAAACACAACCCGAACCATGAATCTGCAAACGACCCTAAAAATTTCCGAAAATTCATCGGAAAAATTTAAAACAAATTACGGGGTATTACATTCTCCCCAACTTATTAAAAATTTTTCCTCGAATTTACCACAAAACCAAGTAATATAAAATCAATTGTATCACGCATGAAATTACACGTAACTCAAATTACGGAGCTACGCATCCTCAACGGAACGAAAGAAAATAATTACTCATAACAATTTCTGATTCCCAAAATAAATTTACGAAAAGGTGACAACTCAACGGAAACAAAAAAAACAAAAAAAAAACGCACAACTCAACTTAAGCGAAAAGAAACCGCAATCTCAAAAGATTAAATCAAACTCTTACACAAAGGTAATTTTATCACAATGACAACCGAGGAGAGTCAAATGAAACGAAACATAATTTAACCGAGAAAAAAAAATCTGAAATATACAGGGTGTTACATTCTCCCCAATTTAGAGAAATTTGGTCTCAAGTTTAAAACTGATTTGAAAACTCGAAAGATCACCACATGCATACGTAAAAAAAAATAAAAAAAATTGAGCTCAACAATTCGGTACTTCAAACAACTCTCCAAACACCACGTGTGAACGAATTAAAAATTTATTTTTCAATCAGAAATAATCAATACGCTATACGAGGAAGAAAATTTTCAAAAAGAACTAGCTCGAGTCTCCAAGATTACCAAGCAACACCACAAGTGTAGGAACAATCTCACAATTCAAATCGTAATCTTACTAAGCCAAACTCCAATGCTACAAATCGAAATATACAGACACTCTCACTGAAAATAATCTTACATCCCTTAACGCCTACGCACTATATCACTTATAATGGTCGCAACATCAAACACCTCATATGAGAAAATGCTTAACAACAATTCAAAATGTCATCGTGATCAAATACGCTCTCTCAAAATAACTGTTGAAAACTAACACAATTAGAATCGTCTCGGCTCCACCAACTAAGATCAACTCGATAGTACCATCGACATTTCGAACCAAATCGTAAGAAGCACACCAATTACTAAGGAATACATAATTTAAACTCATGAAAGTAAAATCTTTCATCCTCAAAATTTTATATCGATCACTATAACCTCGAATTCTACAGGATAACATATAGATCAAATCGCAATTTAATCAGATTATTGGTTATGCTCAAAACAATTTTTTTTTAGAAAAACGCTTCCCGCAAACACAAATATATAATAACGCAATCCACTTTCAATTTGAAATCACTGGCACCTCAATTTATTTTTCACTTTCAACCGAAAACAATTAACCCGTTGAAAAATCCCTTTGTTCGTAAACGTACCAACAAAATAAAAACCCTTTTTTTTTTGTAAAAATCGTAATCGGATTTACTTTCAAAATAAATTCACGATTTTTATATAATCTTTCGTTTAGAAAAGTCGTAAAATTTATTTTTAAATCAAACTGTTAAAATTACATCACTTTTCCCAAAATAAATTTGCAAATGAGAATCCCTTTGTTTACGAAATAGTTTACATAGCGGTATCAAAACTTTTTAAACAGATATTAAATCTGTAAGGACAAAATTGCTTTTAGTTTTTTTTTATTAAAACACACGCAGAGCATAACCAATGTTCTTCAAACAAAACTCCTCAAATCATATACTCTAAGCTGACACAACTCTTTAATCTGAACTCAATATTTTTCCGCACCTACCACAACTAAACCTCGAGTGCAACTTATAACCATAGCTCCTATTTACCAAACGCTGATACTCCAACAACATAGAATAAATCCTTACAATGCCATTTTTTCTTAAATCAGTACCGTCGTCACAGAGTATTTGTCTAGTTTCCCACCAAATAAAAATTTCAAAACCGTTTGAAATTTAATAACCTTTTAAACACTATTTTCACAATATAACTCGCGAGTTTTAAACAAAACATTTTTCTGGTAAAAATCTCACTGATAAAATTTATTTTACATAATTGTGCGCCAGGGTGATGACAGCTCTCATCCCCAAAGAGTTGCATTCAACCCTAATAATTTAATGCTGTGATGAATGTTCTAAATGCATGTATCAATTATTTATTTCTCTTTTAATTAGTGATCATACTCAATGCTCAATGCAATTTTCTATTCGTGGCATTTCAAATGCATGTTCATGACATGTCTGGGCACAATTACGTGATAAAAACATTTCAATTACTTTAAAAAGTAAATATTTGAAATCAATTTTCCTTCGAAATATTTTCTAGACATTACAATCTGTGAGACGTGCACTCGTCCATCTTGACATATTTTCCCATCTCCATTATCCTAGTCCACCAATTTGAATTGTAAAAAAGAATCCTCCTACATCAACAATGAAACTAAAATTTTACCTAACAACGAATTTTCTCTCAAATCAATTTGAAAATTTTCCAAAGGCATCAAAGCAACACAACCGCCTTCACAGCTTCACTATCAGTTTCGGTAATTCCCTGATCTATCTAAAGAAAACATCAGTGTATTACTACACTGATCAAACTCGATTCACAGAATCCATATCCAATTCCAGAATGCTAACCGCCGCAAATTTTGGTATTACTATTTATCACAAACGATCCCGACGCAAACGCATAACACTCGAAATTCCACGGACGAGACAAACACTCACGAGTAGAATTATTCCACCGGTGCTAAGTAATATAGGACAGCTTTGGAACTCGAATATGAAAACAGATCTTGAGTATCATTCCTCAAATTTTTTGATAACCAAATTAATCACTTCGAATTTTAGAGCCCAGACATTCGATCCAACGGAACCAATTTGAACATCTAAACTAATCGCAGGGTTAAAACAAAGGTTCGAATTGCGTATCGACACCAATGCCAAAGCTAAACTAATGAAAAACTAGCGAGAAATATCCTCACGTGACACTCCACGCAATAAGGTCAACGAGAACTAAAACTGATACGGCATAACTTAAGCAAACACTATAGACAAGAATACTAACACAGTAATATAGGTCAAGAATTGATCACACATCCAAAAAGCACTTAAACATCTTGTAGTAAAACAATTACTCATTAGGGTAACTAACCAATATAATTCCAAAAGATTAAGCATGCAACATCTTATATGGTCAACGAATTCCTACTGACATGGTGACAACTCAAAACAACCCGTAATTGATGAAAATTTAAATCATACAATAACATTTTCAACACATCAACTTAAATCAAAATAATAAAAATATTGGTCAAAAAGTACTTATCAAAATCCACTTCGAAAGATAAACTTTATAAAATACATTTCAAGTATCATGTCGAGCCCCACAGTTCTAAAAATCATTTTCCGGAAAAACCTATTTTTATAAAACAATAGATATAATTGTTCCCAAACGCCTCAATTTAAAATCATGGAGTTAGCCGAGTGATTAGCACTTCCAAACTCAACTCCAAGTTTGGGTGACCCAAGTCAAACCCCATAATATTCATTTATAAAATATATACGAAACATTTTTCAAATCCGGAAAATGCATTTTAAACAATTTTCAATCCTTTCAAAAATAGGAAGCTTGACGTCTCCCAAATGACAATATCAAAACATCTCCCAAGAAAGAAAACAACTACTCTTTAACAACCTTTTCAGAAACACAAGCTTAGTCAAAACTAGCAAAACGAGTATAAGACCAACAACACCAAAGTGTTGCTATCCAAATATGGTAAAAATTATAAAAGTAATATTTAATTATCAAAACGGTATCGCCTTTAAAATAATTTTATTTCAAAACAAACATTTTCCAATCCTTAGTCAAATATAATTTTTTTGAAATATACTGATTTCATTTCACTGGTGAAATTTAGAAAAATAATATATTAGGGTCTCATGTACAGATTGCCTATTAAACTATATGCGTCATAATACCAGTTAGGCCAAAAATTATTCCTCACGGTAATTTAAAATTAAAACGTGGCCAACAACGTAATTTATAAAACATGAAAAAGATTTTTCGGTCAAAAATCATTTACACCCAAAAAATGTTAAAGCCTGACAAAATATCATTTTTTTTAAAAAAATCAAGGCTCTTGGCCAACGCTAGAAATACTCTCAAACAATTCAAACTCAACAATTTTTATTAAAGGCATAAAACAGAAAAAAAAATAAAAAAAAAATTATCACCCAGTGAAACGCATGAACAGCATGATAAGAAAATAATATCATGCTCAAGCATGAATTAAAGCAAATTACCAAAATAAGATTTCCCTAAAAAATCGAAAGCAATAAAATCACCCAAGCGAAAGAGCATCAACAACATAAATATTAGCATCAAATCAAGACATAAAAATGACTGACTCGACACAATCCTATCGGTGTAGGCAGAAAGTTTTTAAAATCAAAAGATGACGTTTCAAAAACAAGACATGAACCTAATTCCGCAGTAGTACCTATGACTCAATAACGACCTAACAGAGTAAACACATAGCAAGCAAATGGCCTTGGTTTGAAACCAAAGCTCTGATACCAACTTTGTCACGACCCAATTTCATGGATCGCGACCGGCGCTAGGGTATGGGTATGGTCATACCAAAACCCGTAGCAAGCCTCGCGGAAAACAATCAAACATATAAACCTGCAGAAACACTGCTCGGGGGCAACCGAGACTCCAACCTAAGTCTAACAATATATATCACAGTTCTAATATAAACAACTTAAATATCTGAAATACTCAGTTGAACCGAGTCTCAACAGCATGCTTTATATATAACCAGATAAATCGAGAGTATACATACCAAAGGTAATCATAAAATAATCGGACCAATCCGACAATTCAAAGTACGATAAACAAAACAAATACTAGTTCTACTGCGGTCTAAGAGTTTAAAACAATAGACTAGTTTTATTAACATAAAAACCTCCAAGAATCAAGAATTGGAGATGACCAAGCTTTTAAATCATAAACCTGGAAAAAATTGGGAAAACAACGGGGTCAGATATACTGAGATGAGTTCGCAATACTATTTACATTTATTAAGTTTAAAACCCTTAAATCAAAACCTTTTATACTAATATAATATGATTATGGAATAACAGTATTGAAATGATACCAGCGTAAGTATGACATAGCATACTGAAAAATAAACCCAGAGTGGACGGGAACAAATCCTCGTCAAATTACCAGCGTAAGCAAGACCATAGTCTGCCGATCCCAGAGTATATACTGGTGCACACAGTCTCGATACAAGCCTATCGAGTAGCTCGTTTCAATCCAGATCCATAATCCGTAAAACAGTTCACAAACATTTATAATATTAAAATACGATGCGGTACTTAATAAAGCGGTAAATAGCACTACAAACTCACTGCTTGCTTATCCACGTGATCTTGGCAAACAGCTAACCCTGCGTAGACTCCGAAGCACGAGCAGTCGACGGGTCTAAAATAATAAATAGGTTAATATCCGTACGACCCCTAACTCTAAGATCACTAGACACCACGTAGGACTAGCACAATTAAATAACCAGATAAATCACAGAGAAACACAATTTTCAAATAAATTGTAATGCCGTAATTAATTCAAGACTATTGAGTTCGCACTTAAATCCAATCCGAAAATATTATTAAAATAATATTTAATTGATAAATAAAATCAATTCCTCAAATAGTGGATTAGCCGAGTTTTTCAAAACTACCAAGCTAAGCCCACATGTCGGTGACCCAAGTTCAAACCGACCCAACCATAAAACCAGAGTTTATAAACTACAGTTTATAATTAATATTAAATAAAATATTAATTAATATCAAAATAGAACTCAATAGCTTGAAACTCAAGTAATTAAATATTACCGGCAATTACCTCAATTAATTAAAAAACAATTTAAAAGCTAAAACGTAATTTTGGTAAATTTGACACCTTAAGCCAATAATGTCAACTACGGTAATTACCCAAGTAATTCTCCGATAAAAAAAATTAAAATAGAAATATCGATATCCGATTATAATTATAAAAAATAATTTAAATTATAATCCAAACAAATATTATTTTTAGATTTAATATAGTGTTATCAATTAATAATTCAAAAATCAAAATGATAATTGAGAGTTCGTTTTCAAAACGCAATAACCAAAACAATAGTGTTTAAATAATCATACGAAACAATTTAAATTCATAAAAATTGAGAGTTAAAGTCAAGTATGAATTTCAAATAAACAGTAAGCAAAGGAATGGAAATTATGAAAATAATGGCCAACATAATATGAAACCTGAAGCAACATGAATCCAATAACCAAGTTTAAAGCCACATAAGCAACAAAGACAAATTTAATAATCAAGTTCAAAGCCACAGAACATATTAAACTTCAGATTATTCCCGCCAAAATCATTAAATCACAAACCAAGACAACCAATATCAAACACACTAACAGAAACGAATCAATGAATTCAAGCCAACAGTCATGAATGATCTATATGATACAACATTAACGTAACAAATAGAAAAACTAACATGGACAGCTATTAATCATATCAATCTCAGTTTAACAATCACTCAAACACTAACAGAATGATTAATAATCTATGAATATGAACAGTTACAGCCACGTTGGCTTCAAACGACGAAGCCGAGCCAACAACATGAACAACATAAATAATCATAACCCTAGCAGTAATACTTTAGTCAATCAATCACACATCAGATTTTATTCCTAAGCACACATAAACAATATCAGTAACCAGGGCATAGAGATCGGCAACAACAAAACAGATTATACAGTCAACAAATATCAAAACGGTGAACCGTAACGGCGCTAAAATGCAAGAGATTGGACGTACCGATTCGAGATTGAACGCCTAGGATTAAAGAGAATGAGTTGAGCTGATGTGGTGAAGAAGAATCACAGAAGAAAACTATAATATTAATGAACAGAATTTACAAAACGAGAGATACGGTAACGAATGAATAACGATAAAAAGAACGTGAAATACTTACTGGATTTCAAGAGTAATGGAGAGGGAATGAACGGTGATGTGTTTCTGAGTATTTTGGTTAGAGTAGTCGGCTAGGGTTGGTGTTTAAAGGATAGAATGAAATAGGGTTAGGAAAAAAGAAGAAGAAGAAGTTGCAGTCCGCAACAGAGAAGGAATGATCAAATGTTTGTTTGTACAAGTTGAAATCACATGGGCCATGACCAATCCCATGGGCCAATCCCATGGCTCATGGCCTAACTCAACCAAACCAAAAAAAATAACATTTAACAAACCGAAATAAAACACAACCCGAACCATGAATCTGCAAACGACCCTAAAAATTTCCGAAAATTCATCGGAAAAATTTAAAACAAATTACGGGGTATTACATTTTTGCAAAGTTAAGGTAAGTAATTCTTACAATACCTATTTTAACTTCACCAAATTATAACCTTTTTACAGTCATTGGCGACGTCTATTTAAAATACAGCTAATTAATCATAGTTTTAATATTAAATGCATGCATGGTACGTTTTCTCAAGCTTGACAATTGAGAGATACTATGTACACATTTTAAATTTTAAATATCATAAATATTGAATGCCATTTGAGCTACAACTCGTTGGTTAAAATAAATCATGTGGACCTAATATAAAACGTGATATTAAAAAATTGTTTATGAAAATAAAATAGTGATTATATAATTGATTAGCCAACAATGATCGAACCCTATTTTTTTTAATATGAAGACTATAATACCATATCATATCAATCAATTCCAAGAATTTTGAATTTTTAGTCGAGATTTCAATCATAAATTTATTATTTCTTACCATAACCAGTGTCAAAACCATAAATTTTACTTAAGGGGATCAGAATATTATTCAACCTAACAATTTGGTGCTTTTCAGGTCAAATAGTACTGTCGTTCAACTAATTGTTTTTATTTTTTCTACCGGAACAAAAAATTATTTGATCCAATTTTAAAAAACAAATTACTTTGCTTAAAAAACAATAATAATTGTATGATACTTCTTCACTATTAATTCTGTTAAACTAAAAATTTATATGATTGATTGGTCAAATGAGTGAAAGAGTAAAAGTTCAGAGGTCGAATGAGTGAAAGAGTACAAATATAGGGTTTAAAAATATGCATTAACCGTATGACACATTAGCTGAAAATATATATTCACTTTTTTCTTATTTTGTAATCGAACGCTTGATCCAGCTAGACAAGAAGGGGTCAAATAATAATGTCATTTTTATAGGTTAAGTAGATAGAATTTACAAATTTAAATGTCAAATATGTTAAATTAAAAGATAAGAGATCAGATGAATTAATGGATAAAAATTCAAGGGTAAAGTGATACATTAAGCCAAACAATAACATTAAATGATTAATACTAATTTTTAGGAAAAATAATTATGATCGCATCTTTTTTTTACTTAAAAATAAAGAGGAAAGGTAGAAGTAGCTTTTCTTTTCTCACAAATCATAAATTTTTTACTTGCATAAAAGTAACTATTCCCATATAAAAAAAAATCTTAAAAATCTTAAAAGCCTTTTCTAGCTTTCTTCAATGGCATCTCAAATGTCAATGGCAACCAGAAAGTTCTAGAATTAGACAAGCAATAAGCGTCTTAACGGAAGACAGCCAAATTAAGAGGAAATTAATCGATGAAGAACTCTAGTGTGAAATCATATTTAGACAAGTTAATGGGGAAAATAGCACTCAATAAACATTATGGTTAAAGTTTTTTCTTGAACGCTACTTTTCATTTGTTAACGTTCTAATCAAAGCCTATTAATTTTGAGAGCTAATTTTATGAAAAATCATTATATTGGCATATTTTTTTATTTTAATTATTTTTTAAAAAAATTGTCATATAAAATAACCATCTTTCTATTCTTTACAAATTTATTACCAATATGTAAATGTGGTGTCTTTCTCTTCCCAAATAAATGTCCTAATTAAAACACAAAACACCTTCATCTTCCTCTTTTTTTGAAGATTCCGGTTGTCGAATAAGTAAAAATACATTGGATTTTTACATCGGTGATAGATTTGCAAAAATAAAATAATGGATGATATTGTAGTAGTAGTGAAAGGGAAGAGTGAAAAGGCAATTTTGATAAAAGAAATAAGGGTTTTTAAAAAAGTTATGTTTTTTGTTTAAAAATTATATGATTAAGTGTTTTTATTTTTTTTAGTTCTTATTAATACAATTGATTTTATTTGTTATAGGTATAAAATGAAAAGGAAAGGAAATTTAAATTTAATATATATAATCAATAGCGGAGTTTAAAAAGACAAAATTTAAATATTATGATATATTAAATTAGCAGATGTCATATAATAATAGTTTATTTTTATATAGTCCATCAATTCTCTTACTAATATTATAAAACAACTCATTATTATTTCAAATAAAAAATAAAAATTATATTAAAATTTTTATTAAATATATGACTGACAAGAATTGGAATAAGTAAATGTTTAATAAATAATTATTATAATAAGTAATTATAATATTCTTTTTAACATTTTGTACTAAAAAATAAAAACAAAATTCTATATAAATTATAATATTTTTATGCTAAATTTAGTATAAAAATAATATTGTATGAAAGCTCCGGATGGATAAAAAATATTAAATAATTATAAAATTTAAAATTGCAGAAGTTAAAAAGTTAGTTAAATAAGTTAAAATGAAAGATGTGTCAGTCTAACAGATAAAAGGGTGTAAAGCTAAAAGCAATGGGAAGTTGGGAACGAAAAAAACCTTTAAATACGTAAATAGGTAAAATGATGCATTAAATGTAAATAGTTTCAAGCTAGTGCATCAATTTAACCTTTTTTTTTTTATGTAAAGTGCATCAATTTAACCTGAATTTTAGACTCCGAACTAAAAAATATAATTATAACTATTTAACAAAATCTTTATAAATTTGGTTTTATTCTTCTTAATTTTGCGTTGTCCTATTATTCTTGAATTACAATTCTATAATAACTTACGAAAAAATAGATAGACTACCACATTATTCATATACTAAGCCAACCAATCATTTTATAGTACGTTTTTAATATGATGGTAATAATGTATCGAGTAATGCTATATAACCCACCTTCTTTAACCCACCTTCTTTAACCCACCTGACGTGGCAACAAACTACTGGATGTATTAAAAGTTGTTTTTTGAAATATACATTTTTGGAGGGGGATTGGACGAATTAAATGCTGCCACGTAAGGAGGGGCAATGAAGGAGGTACAAAATAGTGGGTTAAATAGCATTTTTTGTATCGAGATTAAAATTTACATATTTATTACATTACCGTCACCATATTAACATGATTGGCTCCATGGATCACATATTAGACTGAGTTTAATTAAAACTTTCTCATGCATACTTATAACATTTCAAGTAAGGTATTCAAAAATACTTATTTTAAAATTATTATATGTCAATTTTTTATTTTTTATTTAATAAATATTCTAAACGAGTTTCAACTATAAAACAACATTTTTAATTTTTTCATACTGATTAATTTATATTTCAGATAGTAAAATTTCAACCTCAAATTTTAAACGATTGCACATTTCAATTTAAATCAGGAAAATTTTATCAACTTACATTCAGTAGATCAAATTATTTTTAACAAACATTGAATTAAAAATTTACCACTTTCCTTATTTCTTTCATCCAATAAATAAACATAATGATAACTCTCTTCACCCACTTATATACAAATTAAAAATAATCCACAAGTCACACAAAATAGAGAACCCAAAAACAACCCAATAAATATTAATTCATATACAAAAGATATCTTCCTTTTTTTTTGGACTTTTATTACTTTCTCCAAAAGAGTAATCAAGAAATTAATGTTTTATCTTTTTTCAAAAAAGAAAAGGCTAAATCAAAGATAAAGTTTTCCCAGAATGTTGATAATTTATTATCTTCTTCTCCGTAGCAACTATCAAACAAGCTACAAATAATGTAATTACAGGATTCCATAAGCCCAAGAATCTTGATGATCAGACCCAATATTTCTTTGGCACTGACTGATAGAAGAATGATCAACAGCAACATCACCATCATTCATTAGCAAATCCCAACAACTGCTCAACTCATCACCCCACAAGTCAATATCATTGTTCGGCCACTCAAAATCTGTAATTTGCAGCTCTTCAAACAAATTATTATTATTAGTAATATTGCTGTTACTGATGGTTGAATCTTGACACATTGATGAAGTTGAAGAAGATGATGATGAAGTAGAAGTTGTTGATGATGAAAAGATTTCTTGTGGCTCAATTAAAGGAACTTCATCTATGCAAAATCCATTGGTCATCACCATCTGATCCATTGTATCAAATGTGTAGTCTTCTTGATGATCATCAACTTCTAGTGGAGATTTTTGATCAGTTTCTTTAGTTTCTTGTATTTCAGCTAAGTTGGTATCATTGGAACTTGTTACAGGTTGAATCTGTTCTTGTTTTTGTTCTTGTTCTTGTTCTTGAGGTGGTGTTTCAGTAATGGGTAGTGGCTTGTGAGTTAAAGGGTCAATACCCATTTTTCTAAGCTTTTTCTTGATATGAGTATTCCAATGATTCTTGATTTCATTATCTGTTCTTCCTGGTAAATGAGATGCAATCTTAGACCATCTGTCAAGAACAAGAAGCAACAAATTAACTTATGTTTAAATTAAAAAATAATACTAAGGAATAGTAACAATTCATGATGATGAGGAAGAATTTGGGGCCACTTGTATTATATCGACCACTAGGTATAAAGTTGTAATTTTAAAGAGACACATCATGCATGCTTATGACAAATATAGAAAATTAAGATAAGGTAATTAATGAACAGTAATCATGAGTGGTATTTCTCTTTAATAATGCACCTCTTATACCAAGCCTACAATTTTGGAATTTTCTCATTTTAGAAAATTCCTTTTCACTAAAATGATCATATTGTTTGGATTATTAAAGAAAAACTTGAAGTTGGTCCAAAAAGAGGAATAAAAACTTTACCTATTACCAAGTTGAGCATGAAGATCAATCACCATTTTCTCTTCAAATTCTGATAGAAGACCTCTCTTCAAATCTGGCCTCAAATAATTAGTCCATCTCAGTCTGCAACTCTTTCCACACCTCAGCAATCCTAAAAGCAAGAAAACTAACAGTTTAGTAACCGCGCGTTTTGTAAAAATAACTATAGTTCGGTAACCTTTTTATAATAATACTATAGTTCGTAACTATAAAAATTATGAAAAAGAAGAAGTAATGGAAAAACCTGCAAGTTTAGGAACAGCTCTCCAGCAACATTGGCCATTGGTGAGAATAAAATGAATAAGTTTTTTATCTTCTTCAGCTGTCCATGGTCCTTTCTTTAATCCAACTTTGTCACAGCATGGTTGTCTTCCCATTTTTCTTGCTTGTGAAATTCACAGTTGCAGAATAGAGAAGCAAGCTAAAGTGTTTTATATGTTGATTCTTGAGAGATGGTGCTAATAATAAGAATGCACAAAGAGATGACTATGGCAAAGTCTAGAATTATACTTGAGCCATTCCTTTACCTACTTATATATATATAAGTTTTTTTTTAAGCAAATAGTCATGGTGGGACTACTTTATATAAAATATTTTTATAGTTATTTAAAATAAATATTAAAAAGCAGTAATTTTAAATTAATATAATGTTGTTAAATATTAAATAAAAAGTATATTGATTTTTTTAATAACAAAAATTATTTAAGATTATTTACATATTTTTAAAACATATGAATAAATACATTTAATTTTATTTCAAGACTAATTTTTCAATTTTTATAATTATGTCCACTTTAAATTATTATTTTATGTAATTATGATAAAATTTTAAACCTCATTTTTAAAACAATTTTTTTACATTTTTATCAATTGCGATCAAACATTTGTACTAATATTTTTTAGAAGTTAGACAAATATAATTAAAATTGATCGTAATTAATAAAAAAACATAAAAATTTTACATTTAAAAAATAAAATTCAAATTTTTTCTTCAAATCATAAACATTGAAAATTTTAATCATAATGAGTAAAAGATATAAAAATTAAATTGAAAAATAGTTTGGCCTTTCATTTTATACAGATTATTAGGAAAGTAAATTACAGTTAATTTATGTAAATCGAGATTATAATTTGTTCATTCGAACCAGAAAAAATTACTTTTAAACTAAAAACATCATACTTACATATAAATCAATCCGAAGGACATGGACTTTTTACTCCTTAGTATTTCTTGTTTTTAGTTATTTTTATGTATATTCTCAAAAAAAACATTATTTTTAGGTATATTTACTGTGTTTCATGGCAAGTATACACGTGTACCTAGGCGTGTACACGTGGGAAAGTTGCACTCAGAAAGGTCCAGCTCATCAACCTTTCTTTGCTTGAGTTTGAAGCGTGTGATTACTACTACTCCACCCCACTCTTACACCTCTTGTATTGTATCCACTCTTCACAATAAAGTTGACAAGTTTAAGTTAATTAATATTCACAATTTATATCTAATGGGAGTTGGTCCAAGTGGCAAGCGGCTTGATATCGCTTAAAGTTTGGAATTCGAGTTCTTGTGAATGCAGAAAATTTCCACTGACTGATTCACCCACCATGCTAAATGCGCGACGTGGGTCGGATCCGGATTAATCAGGACGAAAGCCTTGAAAACCGGAAAGGTTTATCAAAACAAAAATCACAGTCTATAACTTCTTTAAAATAAATAATCGCATTTAACTTTATAATAGAAATTGTCAATGGTACGGAGTTGTGACATTATCTAAGTAAGTTTTTATAATTCAAATCTATTTTTTAGTTATAAAAAATATGGTGAAGTTTGAACTTTTATGGATTTAAAATTTCTCATTTGAATGTATGTTTGTTCAATGATAATTTTAGTGGATTATTAAGAGTAGTGGTCAAATATTAATTTTTCTACATGTTTTAGTACTTATTCAAATAGTTTGTTACAAGGAAGGCTAGCAGGAAAGCGGGAATGAACCAAATTGTATGATTTTTTTGTATATAAATGTTTTTAGTATTAAAAGTCAATCTATTATATGCTGTCATTCAGTAGATAAAATTTATATCTTTCTTTTATTCGTTGTCAAAATAGATTTAAATGTATTTATGTAATTTAACAATGATAAAAATTTGAGTGTACTCTTCCATAATTTTTCTAACTTTATGAGATTTTTCTACATTTTGAGGATTTCAACACTCTTAAAATTTGTATAACTTTTATAAGATATCAAAATGTCATACTGTCAAATGATTCTAGATTTGTGTTTCATAATCTAGAACGAAATTGGTAAGGAAAATTAACATTAATAGATTTAAATTTAGAAAAATGGATAAAGGATATTTAGATACTGTGCTATTTTTATTAAGTAAGTAACGATTAATTTATATCTAACTGTATTTAAAGAAGATTTTTGTTTATAGTACCAAATATTTTATTCATGAAAATTTTAATTAAAAATTACATAACAAAATACAATCAAAATGTATAAAATTATACATTCAATCACGTGATAAAAATTTATATTTAAATTTTAAAAATGTGTTGGCAATTTTTTAGACCTCGGTGATTCGCCCGCTTTGCTCAATGATTATTTCAAACCACAAACCAACTACATTGTTTTTAAATAAGTCTCATTGAGACTCAAAAAAAAATCTCTTTAATAATAATTTAAATTTTCAGATGAAGTTTTAAAAATAACATATACTATGAAGACAGATTAAAACATAACATATTAAAAAAATTGTGTTTAGGAAATTAAATTTTATCAAATTATTAGAGGAAATGGTCCACCACCGATCTATAAAAATAGGCTGTGAGTAAATTAAAATTTCAATAAAGAAAAAACGAGAGAAAAAGAGACGAAGCAATTATAATATGTCTAAAGAGTGTAATTTTGTTTTAAATAAGATTGTTAAAAATATAATTAAATTTAATAGTAAAAAATATCAAATAAAGATAAAGTTATCTATCTATCTATCTATAACTATCTTGTGTGGTGGGGGGGGCGGGGGGGGGGGGGGGGGGGGGGAGTGTAATAGGTTTTATTAAGGGTATAATTGATATTAAAAAATAAAACATGTTTTAAGTTGTTATTATCACATAAAACACTAACAATTTAATTCTAACATAACCAACTCTAACTAACTACAGTAAAATAATAGACATTAAATTTTAAATACAATTTAAAAATAAATTGTTATGTGCCGACTTCACTATAGATAATTATATAGTAATTATCTTTATAGTTATTTATGTGAAATGACATTTAAACACTACAGTAACACTACAAGTCTACAACTAATAGATAATACCGATATAAAGATACATGATATTAACTAAACAATTTGAAATTTAACTATATATAAATATGAGTTTGTGTTGCATAAGAAATAGAATTACATGACTTTAATTTTCTTTATAAAATAGACATTAAATTTTAAATACAATTTTCAAAAAAAATTGTTATGTGCCGACTCCACTATAGATAATCATATAGCAATTATCTTTATAGTTAATTACGTGATTCAATGATATTTAAACACTACAATAATACTACAAGTATACAACTAATAGATAATATCGATATAAATATACATGATATTAACTAAATAATTTGAAGTTTAGCTATATATAAATATTTGAGTTTGTGTTGTACAAGAAATAGAATTACATGACTTTTATTTTTTTTTATGAAATAGACATTAAATTTTAAATTCAATTTCAAAATAAATTGTTATGTGTCGACTCCACTATAGATAATCATATAGCAATTATCTTTATAGTTAATTATGTGATTAAATGACATTTAAACACTACAGTAATACTACAAGTCTATAACTAATAGATAATACAAACATACATGATATTAACTAAATAATTTGAAGTTTAGCTATTTATAAATATTTGAGTTTGTGTTGTATAAGAAATAGAATTACATGATTTTTTTTATGAAATAGACATTAAATTTTAGATACAATTTCAAAATAAATTATTTTGTGCCGACTCCACTATAGATAATCATACAACAATTATCTTTATGGCTTAATATATCATTTGACCCCTAAACTATACACTTTTATTCTCTGAGACTCTTAAACTAATTTGATATTCTATTGGACCTCTGAACTTTATTTTTTGTTCTATTTAACCCGTCAACTGCAACTTTTTTGCCGATCTGACCTTTTTCATCCAACGTGGCAAAAACGCGTGTTTTCAAACACTTTGAAGCGCGTGAAGGATAATTAAAGTGCATAAATTGTTCTATTGAACCTACGAACTACACTATTTTGTTCTATTTGACCCCTGAACGTATTTTATTTTCCTATTATACCTTCAAACTTTTAATTTTTACCCATTTAACCTTCTCAAAAATACAATTATTTAAGAGGTCAAAAAGAACACGAAATTAGTTTAGAGGTCGCAGAGAATAAAATGGTATAGTTTAGGGGTCAAATAATGTATTAAGCCTTATCTTTATAGTTAATTATGTGATTCAATAATATTTAAACACTACAGTAATACTACAAGTCTACAACTAATAGATAATACCAATATAAACATACATGATATTAATTAAATAATTTGAAGTTTAGCTATATATAAATATTTGTGTTTGTGTTGTATAAGAAAAGAATTACATGACTTTTATTTTCTTTATGAAATACATTAAATTTTAAATACAATTTCAAAATAAATTGTTATGTGCCGACTCCATTATAGATAATCATATAGCAATTATCTTTATAGTTAATTATGGAGTAATTGATCCTGAAGATCACTGAACTTTCAAGTTTTTTTATTTTAGTCACTAAACTATTTTTTTTTCATTTTGATCATTGAACTTTCATTTTTTTTCATTTTGGTATTTCAGGCCAAAAATGCTTAGGTGGCAGCCGAAAGTTGACATGTAATAACCGGATTTTACAAGTTTTACTTTGAAAATTTATCACATATACATAATTTCACTTCAAAAATGAGTTTTTAGATCAAATAATGCATATATGGCAAGTTTTCAGGTTAAAAAAATTAATTCCGGCTGCCACCTAAGCATTTTTGGTTGGAAAATATCAAAATGAAAAAAAATGAAAGTTCAGTGATCGAAATGAAAAAAAAATAGTTTAGTGACTGAAATGAAAAAACTCGAAAATTCAGTGATCTTCAGGATCAATTACCCGTTAATTATGTGATTCAATGACATTTAAACACTACAGTAATACTACAAGTTTACAACTAATATATAATACCGATATAAACATACATGATATTAACTAAATAATTTGACATTTAGCTATATATAAATATTTGAGTTTGTGTTGTATAAGAAATAGAATTACAAGATGTTTATTTTCTTTATGAAATATTCATTAAATTTTAAATACAATTTTAAAATAAATTGTTATGTGCCGACTCCATTATAGATAATCATATAGCAATTATCTTTATAGTTAATTATGTGATTCAATGATATTTTTATGAAAGTAAATTATACTATAAATATGACGTTTCTCTAGAGAATTGAGTGCAATCACCCATTAAACCTATATTATTATGGAAGATTAATTTATGGCAACAAAGTGGTATGATAGTTTTACTCGCTTGTTTGTGTTATAATGTAATTCTAATGAATATTTTATTTTGTGTCTTTTTGTGCTAATTTGGATTACTTGATTTGATAATTTGTAATTTGTATGGGAAAGATACTAGATGAAAGTTGGTGCAAAACTACAAAAGAAGTTATTGTCCTTGCTGAAGAGGTGTGTATTTTTTACCTTTTTAATTTGTTTAAATTAAAATCAATTGATTAAATTAGAATTAGAAATTATTAATTTAATTAATTAACGGTTAACCGGAAAAATCATCTTCTCCACCTTTAAGAAGATGAAGAAAAGGAACTTTTTTTTTTAAAGAGAAAAGTGGATAATTTTTAGAGAGAGAGAGGGAAATTTTATATTTTTTAAAAAATGGAATATTTATCTTAATTTTCTCTTAGATAAAACTCTTAGTAAGCCCATAGTTCATATTTAGCTCAATCCAACGGTTCAACCGTGATATGTTAGTTATATTGAAACATGCCAGCTTCAAAATATAACAGAATTCCGAACAATATCAGGAAATTAACCAAAATATTACCAGTTAAGCGCTAATGTAGATACTCATAAAACCATATAGAAATTATTCATATAAAATATTTTTCTTTAACAATTATTTGGAATTCAATTCCGATCAACGACCATATTGTTTAATGAATTACAAGTACAATACATCTAAATACATTAATTATTTATTAACCTTTTGATTGCAATGTAATTTTTGATTCGTATTTTAGTTACTCCAATTCTAATATTAAATCACAAAAAAAAATTCTCAAAACTCAATAACCATAAATGTGACACGTGCTCCATCGTGATATTGACGGATCACACGTCACACGTCGAAAACTTACATCTCGACAATGCGGGGCATTACAAGAAAGGTGTTAGAATGGCTCAGAATAATTTTTCTCCGACCTCCACTTTCCTTAAACGAGGTTTCCATTAAACTAGAGTTTTAACTAGTCAGCAATAAACTTAAATTTTCAAAACTAATAGCAGTT